>NC_082601.1:12585000-13210000 GCF_030936135.1 Gavia stellata | reverse complement strand
AGCACTACACCCAGCCCCTGGAGAGGGCACCCTGCCCTTAACGACGTGTATTCCAGCTGTACTGCAACAGATGTACAGCCCCCGTTCAGCTTAAAAAAAAATACTGGATTTGGTAGACTCACTAGTTTAAAGGTAAAATACGCTATTGGCTCTAACTTCAGTTGTACAACATTGATATATTCCACCTTCTGTTAAAATACAGTCTTGGTAACTATCCATGTCTGATTCAGTAATGAAAACCAACCTGCTTCTACAGACCACGAGTCATACTAAATGAGAGGAACTGTGAACTGGGCATGCCAAGAGGAGTGAAATGCAAAAACTTCTGAAACAGAAAATATATGCACGGTCCTCAAGAATACTTGGTTCAGATTAGAAAAGAGGACAAGTATTTTTAAAAGACAGCCTGATCCAAAGCTGGTGGAAGGAATTTTAAGACACCCTTCCCCTTTTGTTTTAGTGATCTTTGGATCAGGTCCATAGCAGGAGGCTTGTAGCCAATTCATAGGTTTTAAATCCAGGAGGAACAAATACAGTAACTTCTTGAGTAACATTTAGAGGGGTAGTTCTAAAAAGACAATTTGCTCTCAGCATTTCAGTCCACATCAAAGCTGGTGCCAACTAATCAAGTTGACAGGAACTTCAGTGGCAGTTGAACCCTTGCAATGTGCACTCGTAGGGGAGGGAATAGAGAGCATCTTCATTTGCAGCCCACTTCAAAGTCAAGTTAGCTAGGGTATCACAGGAACATGGACCACTGACAATAGAGCTTTGGCAACTCTTTTGTAATCTTTTAGTCCTGAAAGGAAGCTCAATGATTAAAGCTAGTGTGTGAGCCTTAACGCACCAAAGAGGTCTGGCTTTCAATTCGAATGCTGAGGTTTGGAGGATCATAGCCAAAAGCAGCCACAGAGTCAGCGGCTTGTTTCCAGTTCGTGAACTCCATATGCAAGCTGGATTTCCACTCCGGGAAGGGAAGGGCTGAAGGGAAATAATTCAAGTTACCGTGCCTTTGGGGGCTATGTTTTTTTAATTTCTTTTTTTTCTGCCCAGGCTGGCACATGTCACTAGGAGCAAAGCCAACACTAGACACATAGTGTGTCAAGTGACTCACTGCTGATCACTGCTTGTTACTGGGAGCACAGGTGTGGAGGAATCTAAGAATGGGAAATGCAAACTTCTTGCATCAAAGGAAATAAGGGTGGCTAATGCCAGCTGTTCTGCAAGTAATTTGGGGAATGAAGTGGAAGAGTTAGCAGCAGCTAACTGGTGGGAATCTAGTTTTTCTGCAAGCACTGCTCCAGCAGGGTGGGTTTCAGAGATAATGCTGCCAGTTTGAACAAGAACATCTTGTTTTTAATAGCACACATCTGTCCTTTCTGTTGTTTTGATGAAAGAAAGGGTCATTTCAAATGGAAATCACCAAATGGGAGCTGTGTTTCAGACTGATTTTTTCCTATGCATACAACTAATATGCAGAGTTGGGAAACCATTTAAAATATATAGCACTTTTCAGTCAATCCTTTAAAACAATCTTACAACTTTAGAAAATGTTATCTGTCTTTTTTTTTTTCTTTTATGCATTATTACTTCAACTGAGAAACCTGATGCTGACTTCCCATTGTTTGCCCAAGGCAATGAGTGAGCTGCTGGTAGCGATGAGTTTAGAAGTTAAAAATTACCAATTCCCAGGTTTGTATTTAAGCAATCACAGCACATGTCTGTCTTTCTCAGTCAATTCATGCCCCTTTCTAACTGTTAACATAGACCAAAGCAGGTGACATTTATACAGGATTACTTGACTCCAAGCAATATTAATACCTGCAATTCTGTAGCTGGCCCAGACTAAGTGTTGCCAGAGCTTTACAAATCCCAGTGACCAAAGCCTCACAACTTCTCTGGGAAGTACTATTTGCTTTGTAAGGTGGCTGAATAACGAAGCATGTTCAATGTTCACACAGTAAGCCTGTAACAAGACTTGATGCTAACCATGGATACCAGGTCATTCACAGACATTTCAGGAACTCCCCGAGTCTTCAACCTATGTTCAGCTCAACAGCCCATTCTGCCCTTCCTTCAATTCCATTTTCACTAGAAATATTCTCCACAAGAGGCACAGAAAATATGTAGGAAGACCGTGTCCAGTGATCTTGAACAACCTCATCAAGGCTAGACATCCACGCACTGAAATTTTGTAGGGTGAAGAGACCAGTCACAAGAGACTCTATTGTTTTGGTTGTCTAAACAAATTTTTGGGCTGTGTGCAGTGTAATATGCATATCATTTAACCTTTTAACATTGTTAGTTGTAGGTGCCAATAAACTCAATAAGGGAACATTTGAAATCAGTCTCACCTAACTGTAAAATCAATGCTACCTGTCACAGCACAGTAAAACACTAAGTCTCCAGCTGTACTGTATGGTTTCAACTCTTAACTACACAAAAACACACACAATGCTCTCTAAGATACTGCAGTCCTGCTAAAACAATTTTCATTAAATGCCTCAAAGAGCTAAAGAGATTGTTATCTGAAAACAAAGAGAAAGCATTTAAACCACAAGGTGCTTGGATTTCAGATGGATTCCCACTGCTATTTGTGTTACAGAGACAGGTAGAGGTTCCACATGAGTGGCATGGCACATGTTGCTATCCACAGAGTAACTTCTTACCCCAAAAGAACTTTTGCTCTCAGTGAACAAAACAGATTACATGTACTCTCGTACTCATTCACAGTGGAAAGTTGAGGCAGAGAGCACTCATCAGACATCCTCTTGGAGTTGGTTTAAACTTCCTGTCCCTGCACCATCTGACCATCTGAGTTAGAATTTCCTGCAAAAAAGGAAATTATTGCCCAATAATCCAGGATGTAAATCTAAATTGCAATAGGTATTTCCTGCTAACTCCCCAAGCAGATACTGTGTTACACAGTCAGAACATCTTCTTGTGGTTAAGAGGATTACACTAAACCACATAAAGGTACTCTCTAGTTATCATTCCACTGCAGGTAGGAGATGCAACCACTGCACAGGTAGGCATACCCGTGCTAGCTGGTGAGGCAGAGGCTGTATTAGCACTACCAACATCCTAGGTACTTACTTTGGCAGTTCATGCCTTTGCTTTTAAGATAAAGTCCTCAGAGCCATGAAGGAACAGCCCTTGAGGTTTCAGAGCTAAAGTCTGCAGAGAAATAAAACTCTAAACCTGTTAGCTGCTAAAGATGTTTTTGTTTAAGCAACATATTCGTTCCTTCACAGTCCATTATCTGACCAGGTTCAGCCGTATCTAATAGGTCCAGTGAGGAAAAAAAGAAAACAGCAACTGTAAGAAGTGAGGATTTTTGTAAGTCAGTATATGTGTGAGTGGGGATGGTTTTATGAATTTAACCCATCTGAAGACAAGCAGAGGCAAAGAGCTGTCCCCATTAATGTGGTATCACACAGCATCCAGTTGCCTTTCTCAGCTCTGACATTCCCCAGTCTTCTCCAAATGCCACCTCTGTTGCCTACAATCCTGAAGCAAAGCCAGGAGGAAGCACAACACATGTGGCATGCTGCACTCTAACAACAGAAAGGATGTTTTGGCTGCTGAATCCGCAGTAAACCCTTTCTTTTCACTAAAGATATGTCCAAACAGTATTTCACTGGCAGACACGGTCTTCTGCTCAGACTCAAGACAGCCATTTACAAGCTTTGTTCACCTGCATCCTTAATTGGAACTCTCATTTGGCTATGGCCTCTTACCTCTCTTTCCCACATAAGAAACCCAGTTTAGGAGAGGAAGTGCTTTAAACTCCGGCTAATTAACTCAGCAGGAGAAAGTCAAAGCTCAAAATCTACCCTCCCCTATCAGAAACTCCTTACCCTGCAGCTAGGAAACATGAAGCTGCTGACAACTCTTAAACACTCCTCCCACAGGAGGAGTGTTTTTCTCCCATAACTTCTGGGGAATTACTCCTATACAGTCTCAACATAAAAAATCCTGGGAAACAGTGACACATATACACACACCTTCCTAGAGACAAGTGCAGAAATGCTAAGGACACGCGCATGGCTTTGCTGTCATACTTGTTCAGATGGAGCTTCCAACCTCCTAGATGAGTTGTACGATGAAGGCAAGGATCTGCATCTGTGACTAAACTGTTCTGCTCTGGCACAGCAAGGACTCCTGCACTCCTCTCTCAGCTCTGCCACTGATTGCACATCCCAGTCCTAAGCCACTAAACACCAGCGGCCAAATGTGAAAATGAGGTGCCTTGCTGAAGAGGCATGGCTCCAAGATCCCCAGTGTCTTTAACGCTCTGTGACTTCCATCTGCTTTGAGCTTTCAGGATTCCTGAGACCAGACATGCACAACCAGACATCCAAAAATGGAGGCTGTACCTCATTAGCCTGCATGAAAAGTCATGTCCTCTGCTGTTCTACACGAGTAGTGTACAACCACATACATCTTAGTACAGCTATGCCTATTAATACAACACGGGGATGTTGCGTATGGGCCCTAAGCTCTCTCTGTTTCTCTTCATCCTCCTCTAAAATGGAAATAAATAATACCCACACAGCAGGGCAAAGCACTTTGTAATCCCCAAATGAAGGGTTCCTTAGGTGTGAAGTATTCATAAGATGTACTTATTTTCAAACTGCAAAAAAGCTTGCTGCTGTGTTCCCTGGCTGTATTTAGCACACCTCTCCACTGTACAGATCTGAAGCAGACATCAGGGAAAGAAATGCTGTGATAATCAACTCCAAATCCACAATCTATTTGTTCTACTAATTAAAGGAATATTTACTCAGGAAGCAGGTTTACACTAGATGAATAGTTTCTAAGAACAAATATGATTTAATTATGCGTAGATGCAAGAAGCATACTACATATTAAGTAGATTAATTTATGCTCACTAAAAAGACAGGCAAAATTGGTGTTGGCTATTGATTTTCTATGTTGGAAAAAAGAAAGGGTAAGAAAGGGTTCACACAATTGTCTGCTTTAGAAGGATATTTAAAAGTGATCTGCATTTTTTTCAAAAAGAACCAGAATAAGCCCTTTGCGTAAGATAACTTCATTTACTCACCGCATTTTATAAACAAATTGTATTCTAGACTAAAAGAATAAATTTTACGGAATTAAGTAACAGAGCAAGAAAGAAATGAAGCATCCTGAGCAAGGAACAAAGCAGGTTTTTAAATAATGACGTGATATGTGAGTGAGGATGAACAGGTTAAAGAAGTGCCAGGTAGTTACAAAGAGAGTCCTTACAGGGGCCAAGGCAGAGCAGGCCAGTGCTGAAGAGTGTTTGATAATACATGAACTTGCAGCATATTCATCCCCTCCATTCCCACGTTCTGTAGTGAACACCAGACACGGTGTGGCTATAGGAAAGCAAGAGGCAACCTACAACATGAGTTGTGTGGAATAGTGTCTCCGCCAACAGCTATTTTCTTTAATAAACAAGACAGACCCCAGCCTCCGGAAGGTGACAAACACTTGAGCAGAAGAGTAAAGAGAAGGCCTTGGTGGGGCTTCAAACAGCAAGATGGCAACTTTGAACTGAATCCATGGATTATAGCATACAGAGTGTATTGCTTTAGTTATTGAAAGAGCAGATAGAGAAAAGCAACACAGTATTTTAGTATCAAAGTAATTTGTCAGAATTGTTCATTTGATGACACTGTGGATAAAAAAAAATATTGTATTTTTCAACAGCTACCATAAGTATTCATAAGGTATCCATCAACAGCATTTGGCCTTGTTTTATAGGAAAAAATAATTCCCCAGAAAGGGCAGGAACTATTTCAAGGCCTTTCTGCTTTAACATAAAGAATTCATCACATTTCTGCTGTCAAACAAGAAAAAGCTACTGTGACTGCAGGACTCTAATTCACTGCCTCCCTCTACGAGCTTAGACAAGTGACTCAACTTCTCTTTGCCTCAGCTTCTTCCCTGGTAAAAAGGAAATTTGTTCACTTAGGAATCATAAAGGACAATGCAATGGGTTTGATATATTACAGCTGGATAAGGCACAAAATAACACAACAACTTTTTTGTAAGTTCTTCTTCCTGTCCTCTACATGTGCTACTAAATATAGCGGAGCAGGACAGTTCTAGTTGATTCTTGTCTTTCTTCTTACTGCTGCCTTTCATTTTCTGCACAAGCTTCCTCCCTTTTCAATATCCTTGAAAAAAAAGAAGAATTTACTGGCATCCCACCACACGTCAATGTGCTGTTACCACCTCGTTTCATACTAACCAGAAAGTTGGCTTTTCCTGTGTTTGCAAGTATGTAGAAGACTTCAATTCTCAAAGATACAGACTTTAGCCTACAAGTAAAGTTTTTAGGTGTCTTGCTGAAACAGAATATAGCTAGTCTTGTGGGTGAAAATTCAGAGATGAATATATTTTAAGCATATCTCCAGTTCCTACCAAGGTTTAGCTACTGCTGAGTTCAGCTGAGCCTGTGTTCAGCTGAATGGTGGAGGAATAGTTGATGCTGTCTGAGGTCAGGGAGTGGACTAGATGATGCGTCAGGATCTGTTCTATGAAAGTCTGGCCACTGATATATTAAATTAGTGTCTGACTGTTTATCAGATGCAGCTCATTATTTCATTACAATGTTTAAATCTCAGCCTTTAAAAAAATACAAACCAGAAATTTAGAAGGATAGGGGGAAAGGAAACACAACCTTTGAAACCCTCTGTGAAACAGAGGGGCCAGCAAAATAGCAAGAGCTCTGTAGCATTTTGGAAATTAATAGCAGCCAGTTTTTATCAAATAAATGCTGTTGTAGCTGAAACAACACAGATTGCAGACACATTTGTAGCTTTCTGTCTTAGAGAGAAGCCAAAGTTTTTGGGGAAAGATCTTCCTACATCAATCTGCTTTGAAGTGCTTCCTACAATCATGATAATCTGTTCCAGAAACTGGTCGTAATAGAAAACACCATTTCAAAGCAGTCTGCAAAGCACATTTTTAGAAATGCTTTCAGTTACACCTCAATTGCAAATATGCCACTGAGCCACTTACTTTTTCATCAGGGAGGGTTGGCTCTGATAGCACACATTTTTCCTGATCTCCTGCCTTTTAATCACGTCTATCAAGTCATTGTAACTGACAGACATGTTAGCTCTGCTATTCAAAACAAATAAGAGATGCCTAAATTATACTGCTGCATTTTAAAGAGGTACTGTCAGGCTGAAAACCTGGGACCAACTCATGCAGCCCTGACTCAGGTAGTATGCCAATTTCAAAAGCAAATAGTCCTTGGATAAGAACTGCGAGACATGAACTTTTTGGGTTTTTTAAATGAAAAATCTGATTTTAACTTACATAAACAGATTTTTTTGCTACTCATGTCCCTTGGTGCAGGATCAGGCCCTTGTGCTTTCTACAGATATGTTAGACCATTAGAACTGCAGACATCAGATTATTTCCAATTCTTGACACTATTAATTTAAACCCCTGATTCTACCAGGCAGAAGTCTGCCATGTAAATAATCCCACTGGCTCAGGTCCTTGTGATAACTTCACTGAAGCACTTCAGTAGTACATTTGGTCTACTTGTGGAGAAAAGTCTCACTCAACCCAAGTAAAAACTTCAGAGGTTTTTTTCCTTCCTCAGTTGAATCAGCTTGGGAAAGGAAAAAAAACCAAGCCTCATTATTTTACTTCTGTTTCTAATCAATTACTTCTGCATCTCATGCTGAAACATTTGGGAAGCTTAAAATTCAACAGAAATAGAGATCTTGTTGTTTTTGGTTTTTGTTTTAATTAAAACTGGAAATGCTTCTCTTAGTGCTGTGTTTTGTAACAGCATAATCTTGAAGACCTAATTTTGGAGAGTGCCTCTGGACCGATACCATCCCTATGCAATCCCTTCCCATAGGCACAAACTTGTCTTTGAGTTTTTGAGCTTATACTACTAGTCCTCAGTCAAGCACAACAGCAGCTCTTCAATGAGGCTGCACTAGTGTATCTGTGAGTAGAATTGGGCTCTTGCACTTTTCCTGGATGTCCAAGTCCTTTGAGAGCTTTGTAAATGGATAGCAGAGTAGGCTGCCAGAAAACAAAGAGTTTTCATTAAATGATAACATCTTTTCAAACTAAAAACAGAAATTGTATTACTTACGGGAAGGTTCTGGTCCTCTCAGACCACAAGTATCACAGTTAAGGTTAGTACAGCCCAACTGTACACTGGTATAACTTTTGGAAATAGTTTAAGAGTGTTTGCCTTGTGTTAGCAATCAAGAACTCAGGCCGGTAAATTCTCATCCACAGGTCATTTCACTGAAATGAGTAACACTTCCTGCATTTGTACAGATTGCAAAAGTGAGTTTTATTCTGCAGGCTCAGATCTTACGCTTGCAAGAACAGAATAGCTTCCTCACCAGAAATTCAGCCTGACCTCTGCCCTTAGTTAGTTTAAAGTGTCTCTTTTCTCTTTGCCTACATCACAGTGCTCCTGAGTGAATGAGAGTCTGGTTCTGCCCAGGCAAAGTGCAGACAGATGTTTTGACATTCCCCTGCAGAGAGCTCCTCTGATACAACACTGCTGTGATTTACAAGCAGTGCTGCTGCTGCAGTCGCTACCCACCTCCCAGCCATCCTCCTCTGCCAGTAAAAAACTGCTGGTGCCTTTTACCACTACAGCTACTCCAGTTTCACCAGACATGTATCACACCAGGCTCCTCATACCAAGAGCTTCCTATACCACTATGCCACTTTTCTGCCTTCCAACTTTGTAGTCCTCATCTCCTGCGATCTATCTGTCCAGTTCTGCTCTGCAGTCTCTGCCGTTCCAGTTGTCCCAAACCTTTGCAGCTGTCAGCGCTACTGTCTTCTGTGGCCAGTAGCATCCTTAGGAAGCATTCAGAGAAAAGCCACCAGGCAATAAGGATTGAAAAAACACAGAAGAATCCAGTATCATACAGAAATATCACAGAGGAGTTAAGAGATGACTTGATTGCAGTTCACAAGTACTTCCACAGCAAGAAAATGTGATGCTCTGCTCTCCACATGAGACCATAACAGGACCAAGAACCTAGCAACTGAGAAACTACGAGGCAACATAATCACGAGGGCTGCTGAATTTTAAACACTTAACCAAGAATTGCAGGATGTTCTCTTCCTTCAGAAATATTTAAATCAAAATTGGATGCTTGTTTAGAATAGTTGACCAGTTTGAACATGCATCAGCTCAGGGAAGTTCTATGCCTTTAAGGAAAACAAATAAAATGACTGAAAGCACCTCTCTGGAGTTACCATCCAGCACTGTGGGAGGAGAGATTAGATGGGGAAGAATCCCAGGAATCAAAAGTAAAATGTAAACTAAAGGGTGAAATGCTAAAAACCCAGTTCACATGAGTTCTCCACAAGTCAATGTTCTTCATTTGAGTAAAGACCAAGTGACCGTAGATAAGACTGATTCCCTAAAGTGTATCATCTGCAAATATGCCAATGAGCTTTCAATGAAAAATTAAATTTAGATTTGTCATTCTTGATACACTTTGTCTTTATGAAACTAGGAATCAAATATAACATTGGGAGTAATCTTATCCACTCATCTTCTTAACTAATTTAGCATTTTGGATGCCTTAGCTTATGAACTTTACAGAGAGATTCTTGGCAAGGAAGGATGGCATTGTAACTTCACCCTTCTTAAAATTAACTCACACCAGCTATTCTCAGTAGTACCATCATTATCTGCGAAACCGTGCTCAAATGAAGAATCAATAAATGAATATGAGGAAGAAATTTAGGGAAAAAACGAAGTGCTATTAGCATTCCAGGAGTATAATAAACTCATAATTCTCCGAGGCAAAGCAGTGAAGCCTGGATTTGCAAAGCAACCACAGACAAGGAGGTGTGCAAAGCTCATTCCAAATATAAGTTGTTTTTGTATTTCAAAGACCCATTAGAGGGAACACGTAGCATTAGCAATATCATGGTTTGTATTCCTGATGTAAAGTCCTAGACAAATACAGAAGGTATCTAGTAAACTAATCTCTCAGGAATAATTTCTGTTGGTTAAGGGGTGAAAATGTTAAATTTTAAAGACGTTAATCACTTGCTTTTGTTTTAATTTAATCTATATAGATGCATGTCTGCTGTGCATATAAGAATACAAAATATAGGAATGATCCCTAGTTCATCTTCAAAATGTTGGGACCAATTGTGCACATGCAATCAGGGTACTTTTTTTCTCAAACTGTAGTCACATTAACTGGAGCTGAACTGCTTAGGTGAGTAAAGGATTTGCACGATCAGGTTACCTACTGGCAATGTTTAGCAAGGAGATAAATGCATAGTCTTGCAAGGCACAAGTCTAGGGCTCTGATGCAGGAAAGCAATGAGATGAAACATTTCATTCGTAGGATTTAACTACATATTTGGAATTAAGTATGTGAATAAGTGTTTTCAGGGCTTGTAACCTCACCTCTGTCACTAATGCATTCTATGACCTTGAGCAAGTCACGTAAGACCAGACCTTCACAGACCTCAAAGTCTAATTCGTACTGATTTCAGTCGCTGGCAATCCTACTTGGCGCCTATCTGCATTGTTATGTTTCATGATATCTTTAACAGATGAGCACAAAATCCTCCAGGCCATAGTCCTTTTATGCCTCAGTTTCTCTCCCTTATGATTATTACTTCTGACTGCTGAGCATGGTTGTCACAATGGAAATAAGGGTAAGTTGTACTATTATATCACTTTATTATCCTCACAAAGCAGGAACTATGGAATTCTTTATAATTTGTATTATGTGTTACTTGACATCATCCTTCATCAGTATTGGAACAGCACATAGTTACAGTGCATAGTCCTATTTTGCTCATGTTGAATAAAGTATGTATCTTTATCCTACCACAAGCCACTAATGACATTTTTTCCCCTGTTGTCTTTTATTTTAAGTAGTTAGTTACTAGCTGCAATTTCAACTAAAAGCTAAGCTCTCTTAGACTGGAGGAGCACCTTGGACACAGGCAGAAACTGAGTCTCAGCTTTGTATTTTTAATGAAAATGCCCTTCATATGTGGAGCCGACCCCAAAAAGGTCAGAGAGTGAAATATCAAGTGATTTATAAATATAGACTGATTGCCCTGTCCAAACCATGTGTTTGAAAATCTCCTTCTGGCAGACAATCACCTTCGATCAGGAAGAGAGAGCAGAGAAAGGAACGTGAGGCAGGACAGGGGGATCTGTAATCACTCTAACAAACTTTTGAGACCTAGCCAATTTTTCCTTCCCTGCATTATATATACAAACTCCAAAAAGCTTCTCTTTCTACGTTCTTGAATTTACTAAATTATCCTGTCAAACTGAGTTATCCAGAGTGAACTTCCTACCCTTTCCTTTCCTGTATTCTTATTTTTTTTCCCTAATCTTTGATCTGTTGTAAATTGGGATCGTAGGAGATAAATAAGCAACCTTTAGCTGAAACAGCAGGCTAAACAACTTCCACGTGGCCAGGCAGCACAGCAAAGCAATTAAACCTGCCCAGCAGACCATCCGTAGTCAGTATCCTCTTCACTTAGACGCTGGCCCCAAAGTGTTCCCAGATTTAGTTCCTAATCCTACCTCTGAGTTGTGCAGATGGTCCCAGCACCCACTCAAAATCTCTTTGAAATTACTATGAATCTATACAGCCAGGTAAGCTCGTTGGCCCTAATTCTGTTGCAAGAATGAGGATGTGGCCAAGGTCTCATCAGAGTTTGCTTCCTGCCCCTTGAGAAGACAAGCAGGATCTTTTCCTTTCTCACGTAACTAGTCATAACTGTCACAGGCATATTTTGGAAATACCAAGTTGATCTTTGAGTCAGGACACTTTCGTACCACATAAGAAATTTTCATTCTGTTATCCTTTCAAATAAACTTAAAGCTGTTTTTTTCATTATTACTCTACATCAGTAACCTGCACAAGGTTTGCACTTGAAATGAAAAATACTACTTTTAAAATGACAAACACTGAACACAGGACATTTGTTACCACTAAAAAAAGCCCTCTCTGTCTATGGAGGAGCATAATTCATTGATACACGCACCCACATTATCTCCAGGGAGTTTCACAAATTCACATGCACTCCCAGCACTAAATTTTGCATTTCAATCTAGGCATTAGCTATAAAAGACGTGTAAAATCTTATGTAGTCAGACAGAAGCTGTTCCCTATTGGCTACATAATAAGCATCTTAGGTGGCTCCAGGGTATAAAATTATTCCAAAAGGGGTGTGGAAAAAATTACGCTGCATAAATTGATTCCAGATCCACCTGTTCCAGGTGCCAGCAAATATATTTTGTTAAAGCCATCTGCTTGTCTTAAAAGCTAACAGTTTTTGAAGACTATGGCACAAGCAATCCGCAAAATACCCAAACTTCAGAAGCCACAAACCCTTAAACTGCAAATTGGTTATAGATCATGCACATAGGACTTAGCCTGGCTGTTCTGCAGGACTGCAGACAGCATCTCTGCTTAACATCTGAACATATCCAGCATCAGGGTATGTCCTCCACAGCACAGAGGGTTCAAGGCTGCTGGAGGATCCATTTGGCATCACCAGATCCTCACATGGTATGCCCAATTAGAGAGGCTGCCTCATGGGTTTGAAGTTATGATTAAGCTTTTGAGTGCAGCACAATATCTGGCAGAGATAAAACTGATGACTATGGCTCTTCTCTGCAGGATGCTATGTCCCAACTGGTCACATGTTGCTGCACAATGGAAAAAGTCAAACCTTTGAAACTTGCACTCTGCAATTTATTTGGCTTCCAGCAACAGCCTAATAGGGAGTACGTTGTATATTGAGACTAGCAAGGCCATAAGCATTTAGCCTGCTCAGCAAAGCAGGTGACCCACAGAGGTCAGACACTGCTACAGTTTGTGTTTATCAAGGTCTGATCATGTAGGGTGCTGTTTCCTGGAGATGCATTAACAAGAATGACGAACATGCAGCACCTTGTAAGATCAAGCTCCTTCACAGCAGCTTCTGGGAAGAAAACATCCTGTGCTCTCTCCACAAATGACCCCTTACTGAAAAACAATGAAATTACACAGATGATTTATAAACTCCCAACATGTTCACAATTGATTGGGGATTAAGACTAGTAATCAGCATGTTTACTTATGATCTCATTTAAAGGTCACTAAAAAGTAAATAAAGACATACCAGTCCTTAACCAGCACAGTGCTTTGGTATATGCTTAATTATAAGCACATGAATAGTCCTGTCACAAATTCAGAGTCATACTCTGTAACTCGGTAACATCCTTCACATGCAAATTACCTCCCAGACTTATTACATTCTGAAACAAAACAAACCCGTTTGGTTTGTAGATACATATTTGGTAACAGTAATACTTCTGGAGTATCACTACTCATACACTCATCATCAGAAAATCACTTTGAGTGATTTTGTGGGACCTTAAAAATTTGTTTTTCATATAAGTGCTGAGGCACAGGTAACTTTGGGAGTCACAGCGCTGTAGTCAAGGAGACCTTGCATACTGAAAGTCACAGTCGTGCTGTCAGAAGCTCTGCTGCACTTTCCTCACATGGCTTGAGCCTGGGGTAAGGAACAAGTGCCGTCATGCTGTATTTTTTTGGACAACAATGAGAACAGAGGTGAAATAAATACTGAAGATAACTGTGCTTGAAGAATAATCTCCAGCAAGCAATGCACTGTCCACACAAGTTGCAGGCTTAAATACCTGCCAAAGTCTTTCATCTCATATTCAGACAGCTCCCACTAAAACTGATGAAAATTGCCACCATGGACAGAGATGGGATAAGTCCTGGTACTGGGCACGCTGGAGGAGTCAGCAGCCCACAGTGTAAAAGGAAGAGAAACAAACCCTACAATAAGACTAGCTGACATCATAGCCCCTTCAGTGAGTTGGGTTTTTCCTCCTTAAAAAGAAAAAAAAGGCAACAGAAAGATAACAAAAAAAACATTGACTTGATCCTCAAAGTCAACAACACTCAAATTCGGACACAGACCATTTCAAGGCACAGCAGGGATAGCGCTGTAATACTCCATGGTTTGTCTCCTGGACTAAATCACAAGGAATCAGCCTAAAATAGTGGCAGTTCACCTTCACAGCATTCAGTCTGTAAAAGGTAAGTACAACACTTAAGACTGACTTTGCAATCTCAGCCTGACTTGATACTACGTATCTGCTGCACAATGAACACCAATTAATTTCACCCCTAGAGAACCATTCTGAATTGCCTCCACCACTATCTACAGATGACTAAATTTCCTTTTTTCAGTTTTATGCCAGAAATTATCTGGTTGGGCATGATCTGAAGCAAGGCAAATCCAGTTGCAGACTTCACGCTGGACTGCACCTCAACTCTGATCTTGGCACTACCCCGGCAGCGGAACATCTTCACATTACTATGACGGACTCCTTATTCCTCACCACTTCCCCTCTCTCTTGGGACCGGTCTGCACTTGCTGCTGCAGCTCTTGCCGTGAAGGCAGTGAGCAACACTTAGGAGACCTGACAAAGCTGGAGTCCAGTGCATGGCTTTCCTATGACAGACCCTCGGTAAAATTAACCGTGGCTCTCAGTAAAAAATGATCTAATGATTTAATCTAATGATTCCAGGCATATAGATAAATAGAAGGTGAAAAGGCTTTTAAATGCATTCTAAACCCAATATTTTATAAGATGGATCAATATATTTCTCTAGGCTGGAAACAAATGAGTTCTCAAAGAAAGTTAAATTTAGAGAAGAAAATGTTTGGTTTTCTTACTATGGAAAATGTTTGGGTTTCTTACTACGGAAAGCAGTGATGACAATTCCTTGGAGGACATTTATATGAACAGCAATCCAAAGCTAGGGCTTCATCATCCTCTCCCTAAAATCAGCGGAGTAAGAACAGGTTAAGGTTACTGCTGTCAGCCTACTTAATGTGAAGCATGCAGCATTGTCCTTAATTTCCAAGCTTTCACTGGTCAAACCGGCATATGGAAGTGATGCAACCACAAAGTAAAACAAAGACAGCTTTGATCCTGCATCTTTTACGCAAATTAACCTCCGTGATGTCTTTACAAGGAATCACCTGAATAAGGGCTACCGGATAACACCCTAAATTCCCAGATCCCAGTAGATGTAGCACACATCAGTACTCAAGGCAGAAAGGCAGCCGCGCAGCCGGTTGCTTTGTGGTATTGTTTGATACTGCCCCCTTTTGCCAAACAGCAAGTCAGCAGCCTAGACTTCACACAGAAACTTTTCATGTCATGCATTTGTTTTCAGGAAAATATATTCATGCAGATGGTCTTATTTAACCCTAGCATGACCGCTCACATGATTATTAATCCTGGCTAAAATAGAAATCCATTGTTTAAGCCATGTTTAATATCACAGAGTGAGACTGCTCTCCAGGAACATATTGTCTAACAAGGACCCATCGTGTCTCAGACTAAGTCAAGCAGGACTTCTACAACTGACTCCAAGGTAAGAAGCAACGGCTATAAAGTCTGGGCCTATGTTCCCCCAAGTCAGCTGTCTGCCTGGAGAATAAAGCACAATCATACGGGACAACCAAAGCCATTTTGTTGGGCCACTAGTTTCATCTTACTGCAAAGCAACTAAAATCCCATGGCACCACCTGTATTGAGTTTCTCTCAGGCTACACACATTCCTATTGAACCCATCCCCATGCCATCTTTTCGAGTCTATATGAACTGATCAGGGCCACCTTGTTAAAAGTCATTCCCCACACAGACCCTCACCCCCTACATCTCTCTGTTCAAGCCTTTTGTCTTCTGGGGTTGTGCTTTTTCACTCGCTGGAGTTTGCACATTTTCTCCTCCCTGGTTGCCCCAGCTCTTTGCAGGAGGGGAGGGAGGTCACGGAGGGCAGCCACTGCCAATTCCATCAGCCTAACAGGCTGAGGGGACGAACAAAGAAAATATCTATATTCTGAATGGAGGATCTTTCTCTCCCCCCATGACTTCAGGATTAACATGTCCCTGACAGGAGAGGACAAAAACTTAATCTCTCTGAGGAAAGAAAGCAAGATAGAGGGGAAAAAAAGGAGAAATTGCCTCCACTTCACTGCAAACGCAAAAGGCATAACACAAAATGCAGAGATCCCCTACTATAGCCTGCCTAGTTCAGAGTCTACTTATCATCCAATCCAATCTGAACAGAAAAGTTTTAGTTCAAGAGGGAGAAAAAATGAAAAAAGATATGAATGATTCAGTAGCTGTTTAAAAATGAAACCTCTATTTAAAAATCTGGTTAAATATCAGCAGGATTTTTCTTTTTCCCATTGCCTCTTCTCCGCAGTTTATGACCAGTTTTCTCTCTTGGGTGCTTACAAATCACACATATAATCGAGAGAGCACTTTTCTGTATGAGTAGCTTGTTCCAGCTACTCTCACTCCCCCTTCTTGCCTTCACCCACACGGGATCTCTACTGATCTCAAACAGCAGTAAGAATCAAAGCCCATTATAACTTTTAGCTTGGTTGGTTTCTATTTCGTTCGCAGTGCTGTCGGCTTGGGGTCTCAGCCTACCACTGAACCCATCCAAAGGCAAAGAGAGCTAACCTCTTGCCGCTCAGACTATAATTTAGGAAAAGAAGTATTTTCTGTAATGAGAGGGAACACTTGCACAACAAAAAATGAAACTTCACTATGTTCCCAAACCGATATATCCATACATAAATAGTTCAAGGAAAAAAATAAAATTAAAACGCAACCAAAAATAAAAACACCAAGAAAAAAACCAGGACCTGGCATCTACCATGTTTGGAGACCTTTTTTAAGGACAGGAAATTATCTAAGAGGCTAAAGTAAGCCAACAGAGGACAGTGAACCTTTAGGACAGAGATACTCCTCTATACTTAGGCTCCACCTAAAAGCCCATGAACAGACAGGTTCAGTACCTACTTGGCAAGCACACCTTTTGTTTGTTTCCTCTGAGGCGTAACAGTAAGCGTGCTCCTGGGCAGCACCGGGGAGCAGATGGTAGTGCTGGAAAATACAGATCTCCAACTTTTGGTGTGGGTGTTGGAGCTGGATCGACAAAGGTTGTTTCTGGGAATCCTCCCCCCCCCCCCCCCCCGCCGTAAGTTTCTAACAATACAGGGAACTAAGGAGCTGCACAAGGCTCTCTGCTTCCCTCTCCCTCTCCCCTTCGCTTTTGATCTCCATCAGGACGTGAGCTGAAATTTAATGGGCCACCCCTACCACAAAGACAAATTACCATCTGAAAAAAAAATCATTAATATCCCTTCGTCTAGGCTATCCGGCTTCCCACCACTGCACCCCCTTCCCCCTGGCCACAGCCCCGCTCAGCGGGTTTAGGGAGAGCTGGGAAGGTGGGGGGAGAGAAAGAGGGAAGAAACCACCTCCGCTGCCACCTCCTAGCTAACGTCCTCTCCAGCGCTGCTGGAGTGCAAAAACAGCGACAAAAAAGCCCCTTTCGCTCCACAGCCCGCGGGGGACAGGAGAACGGCGCACCGGGCGCCGTGCACAAACACACACCCACGCCCCGCAGGGTGCCCCCGGCCCCTCCATCACCCCGCGGCGCTGCCCCGCGGAACCGCCGCGGAGCTGCACCGGGGGCGGCGGAGCCGCGCAGCAGCCCGGGGCTCCCCACCTCCCCGGGATCCCCATCCCAGCGCCGCCCGCTCGCCCCGGCCCCCCGCCAAGTTGGGAAGTTTGCGCGCCCCCCGCCCCGCCGCCGGGCCCGCCGCCCGCCCCCCCGGCCCGCCGCCGCGCTGCGCTTACGGGGCGGCCGCCGGGTTCCCGGTGCGGCGCTCACCGGCACATCGCGCTCCGGCTGCCGCAGGAGCGGGGACAGCCGCGGCGCGGCTCGGCTCGGCGGGGCTGGGCTCGGCGCGGGGCGAGCAGGGGAGCGGAGCGGCGGCTCTCCCCAGCCCGGCTCTTAGGGAGCGCCGCCTCGGGCCATGCGAGCGGCTGCGGGCAGCGTCCCCGCGGCGCGGCCGGAGTTGGGACCGAAGTCCTCCCTTGCGCTCCGCTGCCTCTTCCAGGCGGCTCCTATCAGCACGGCTTCAACTCTTTCCATCGGAGACCGGGGGGAGGAGGAGGAGGAGGAGGCGGAGGAGGAGGTAGGGAAGGAGGAGGGAGCTAGGGGCTGGCAGCCCCAACTCGCACTGATGTCAACTAATATATTCAAAGTTCAACAGGGCATTTCTTCGCAGGCGAATCGCCCTCGCCGCCCTCCCCGCTGCTCGCAGCCGGCCGCCCCGGGCTGGCGGGGGGTCCCGCGGAGCACGGCGACGCTCCGCGGCCGGACCCCTGAGGAGGGGGGCCGGCGGGCCTGGCCTGAGGGGTCAGGGGTAAGGGGATGGCACACTTTTCGGGCAGGTTCAAGTGCCGCCGGCCTGAGGAGGGCTGAGGGTGGAGGAGAGGCACCAGCCGAGAGCGAGAAGAGCCAGCGGCGGAGCGATGTTTGTATTTAAATCCATCCCCTTTCCTCTCTGATGGAAGGGGCAGGGCCGGCTGCGTTGCTGTGGCTGTGGCTGGGAGGGGAGCGGGGCGCAGGGGAGCCGCCGGGCTGGGGCTTGGAGTCGCGCCGCGGGCCCTCCGGCCGGGCTCCGGGCTGCAGGGCTGCCGTGCAGACCCCGCGGCAGCGGCCGCCTGGAGACTCCGCCCGGCAGGGCTGGCAGCGAGCCCGGGGCGGAGCGCGGTCCCCTTGCCCGCGGCTGCTCCCCTCCTCACTCGGGGCCCGGGGCTGTGGCTGCGTCCCCCCGTCGCGATGTCTCCCTGGTCGCCGGGAGCGAACGGGGTCCAGATGAACCTGGGGAAGGGAGCGGCAAAGTTTTCTCACGCCGGAGCGGTGACGGCGGCGGAAAATCCGCGGCGAGGCGCGTACGCGGCGCGGAGCGCGAGGGAGAAGCAGCGCCTCTGTGCGCTGCCCGGCGGCAGCGCCGCCCCCTCCGCGCCCGCGGCCCGCCGAGCCCCGGGCCGGTCGGCAGCGCCCGCAGCTCCGCGCCGCCCCGGGGCCGCCCGCCGCTGGCCGGGGGCCACCCTTGGGGAATCGTGGGGGGTGTTTGGGGGCGGGGGGGGCTGCATCAGACGTGGCTTTGCACGTGGCTGATGTGCCGCCGTGTCCCCGCCGTGATGCCCAGTGCCTGCACACTGTTAGCGGCAACCGCGTAAAGCTGT
Source organism: Gavia stellata (assembly GCF_030936135.1). Taxonomy (NCBI): domain Eukaryota; kingdom Metazoa; phylum Chordata; class Aves; order Gaviiformes; family Gaviidae; genus Gavia; species Gavia stellata. The sequence continues at coordinate 13,190,859 of NC_082601.1, read as the reverse complement.
AGGGTGATCTCTGCTGATGGACGAGCAGCCTGGCAGCAAAAGGATGAAAATATATCTGGGCTGGTTTAGTGACATTTAAAAATCGCAAGATAAGAGCCTCAGTTATTTATCAGCTGAGTCCCCAGATAGAAGGGCCTGCACTGATGCCGTTGGATACGTTTGTGTACGTATATAGTGAGACCGGGATTTTTTTCTTCTATAAACTGATACAGTCATTCTTGTTGACAGTATGTTATAGCTGTATAAAAACAGTGTAATTGTATGATGGCTCGTCAATGCTATGACAGCCAATTGTGGTGGCAGTGGGTGTTCTCCCAATTCACATCTCAGAGAAGTAACAGCACAGATCCACTGAGATGATCGTTATACAATATGTAATTTTTTGCCTGTTCTTAATCTCTTGTTTCTTCCTTAATCAAGTAACTATATCACTACATCCGTTCATGCAGTAATGCATTTTTGGATACAGATTGTATGAAACAGTGAATACATTATTTATATGTATGGCATTTTTGATCTGCTTTCCATTTTAAAACTCGCACTGGAAAGTGTAGGACAAGTAATGGGTACAAAATAACTGCAATGTGGCTATGTATTCTGCTCAAAACTCAAACTCTGGGATAAGCCTCGAGTCAGACATAGTCTGGAAGCTGCTGAGCAAACTGCCCCATGCACAGTGGCATTGCATCTGCCCCTTTTTTTTCATCCCCCATCTTTCCAAAGACAAAAAAAAAAAACAACCTCTAGCTGATTTTTTGTGGTACCATCTTCTTAGAGTACTGTCTTAATTTATACGTGAATAGTAAATAACTGTCAAGTTCCCCCATTTGCCTAATACACAGGATGATATCCTTCAATTTAGTAAAGCAGCCTGGGTGTTCACAGCAGAACACAGTGCAGGGCTGTACTACTGTGCTGGGACACTATCAGTTTTCTTTTTCAGTTTTACTGTAGAGCTGGTGGTTTGATTACCAAAACCTCAGGGATAAAAGACCTCATCAAATGCCATAACTACACATGTAATTCCCAGAAGACTCAGCTCAACCTTTCTTCCTCCTAAGACTTGCAGATGAGGCACTGAGCATTGAACAGTAAGTAGTATGAGACCATATAAACTAAGTTTTTTCCCACTGTATGCCAACATTTAAAGATCTAATGAATAGCACTTTTCTATTAAAGAAAAGACTGACTGTTTGCCCTAAAATCTTCTTCTAGCATTTTCCTGCTACTATTTTGCTGTTTTCCCCCCGAAGCTGGCAGTACTTCCATTGGTCATGTATGTGCATGCATTTCTCAGAGACCCACTAATAAAGGTGCATATAAATTAAAGTCCTGTAATGTTTTCTTGGACACTCAGGTCCTGACACCTTAATGCCATTACACAGCATGACATCTCCAAAATCACTGGCCAGACATGGAAACTACTCAAATCCTTTTAGTAAAGGGCTTGTGATGCAAAGCTGTACAGTTCAGATTCTTTGAAAAAGAGAGAAATGCCATGGGAAAAGTCAGGGTATTGCATGTAAAGTGATCTATATCAAACAACTAGTTTTCGGTCTCCAAATCCTAAGCCTCGCTAGGAAGATGATGTACTGGGTTTCTGTTCTGGGCTTGGCAAAGACGGAGCTCTTAGCAAGACTCATCAAAGTTGTTTGCGGAGGTGCTGAACTGCACCTCTGTCCAGAGCCACCTCTGCTGAAGAAACTCCCTTTACTCTGCCTTTCTCCTGGCTTGTCCCGCATGAGGGAGAGACGCGGTGCTCCCTGCGGATCGTTTCTAGCCAGCGCAAAGCGCAGTTTCACCAAGTAAAGCGGTGTTTGGCGCAGCCCCGTCCTCCCCGCTGCGCCCTCCCCGCCGCTCGGGCCGGCTTTGACCACTAGGTGCTGCTAGTGCCTCCCGATGCGCCCCGCCGCCGCACCGAGCCGAGGCGGGCCGGCCCGAGCGCACGCCCGGCTCGGGCCGGCACGGAGCCGCCCTACCCGCAGGGTGACCCGGGGCCAGGGGGACACGGCCGTAGCCGGGGGGAACCGATCCTCGCGGGTGCCTGCAGACTGTGTGGGTTTGTGTAGCACACGTGTGAGCAGGCTGCGTGGCCAGCCGGCGGCTTGGGCAGCAGGAGGTCTGGCACCGGTCCCCCGGCAGCTGGCTGCAGGAGTGTAGGCTGCAGGGAGTAGGGGCAAAACCCATTGCCTGGAGAGCACTGCCTGTGCAAAGGGAGTGCCGCCGCCTGCAGAGAACGGGGACCGCCTTTGCTGCCTTCAAACACAGCTGTGCAGAGCACTGAGAGGGACGGGGGAGAGTTAAACAGAGCCGAGATGCAAGCTGCAGGGAGGAGAAAGCAAACTCAGGGGGGTGGGAGGACTTTGGGCTATAGGGCAGAAGGCGGCAGGATAACAGGTACTGCTGGGTGCTGGTGGGGACAAGGACCTGCAAGTGTAGAACAGAGCTCTGGGGTAAGAAGAGATCAGACCTAGGCTTTTTGTGAGGTCATCCAAAGACAGTACCCCAAATCGCAGCTAGCGTCGCATTTTGCAGCCTAATCAGAGTAGTCTGTGTTAGTCTGCATTTGCACACAGAAAATCAATCTGTTTACGACTGAACTGGCTGCGCAGACCTGCTTGAACTTGAGCTGTTCTGGGCATTCAGATAAGCTTTACTGGTAGATGTTTTAGGTGGAGATCTGGAGGAAAATCTTGACTCTGGCCTCATCATCTGGAGGCTAGGCAACAACATTCACCCATGCTTCATCTCTGGACCACAATTCCACAGCAGTAGCAGTCTCATTAGAAAAGTAATTTTGCTGTAGATGGCCAGACCATTTCACGTAGACTGAGGGAAAGGGAAAGTGCATGTGTCAGTGACAAAATTTTTAAATTATGCTTAAATTTAGAACTGGGCACATACATTCAGCCAATCACTTCAGTAACCGACTACAAGTTTTTATTTCCCCATAGCACTGCAAGGGGAGAAGCAGGGTTGCCATGAGGAAAACAGTCAAAATATATGCAGCAACACATCTTTATGCTGATGCAAGTGACTGACCCAAGTGGAGCCCAAACTGCCCTTCTAGATGGTGCAATGTTTTCTCAAAAGGGGAAAAAATGCATTTCTAAATACAGTATCAGCAAATACTCAAAAGCAATAGCATGCAGTAATAGTGATAGTAAGCATTATCTTGAATACTGAGATCTAGATCTGAAGCCAAATGGCCATTAGCCATAAAATATTTAGGTACATGGCTTTTTTCTTGAATTTAAAATAGGTTGCTGAATAGTCACAGTTGTGGTTTCCGGGCTCAGTATGGTGGCGACAGTAACATTTTAATTTATACTAAAGAGAAGGCAAAGTGAAATCCATGACACGAACTAAGAGTCCGATGACCTGAAAGCAAGAGAATACAAATGAGCTCCCTGGAGAGAAGTGGTTGTGATGGAACAAATAGAATAATACAGAGGGATGACATGACACTATCACCAGAGCGACTGTATTTCATTTCTTTGGAAAGAAATGAAATGAGCTTAAATTGGGACAACTGCTTTATTTTCAGAGAATTACATCTGAAGCCTCTGCTGCCTACAGACAAGTGATATACAATTGTTTCTCCCCCTGAAGCCAGGTACTATTAATTGCCAATTTTCATATGTCACTCGACATGACGAAGTCAGCAAATGTCATCATACTTAATAGAGGCAGGCCTGAGTATTCCCACTGAGTCTCACAGAAGTAGAAAGTTCCCTGTTTGCAGACAAAGACTCATGAAACATAAAAGTTGAGTTAACTATATGATATACCAGGACGGAGGGAATGTTAAGCTGAGACATTTGTCATTGCCCAGTAAGCACCCACATTGTGGTAAGATATGCAGCACCTAGCAGTCACCTATTTGTTGGCAAATAAAAGGAGGAGTGAAAAATTAGTTTTTAACAACACCATTAGGAGGTTTGACACTACATCAAAAACTGCTTTCTCCCCCTCCTTTAACTCAAGTTCTGAGCCTAGAGGCTGTGTTTATTGGAAATTACTTCTGCCTTGAGACTGGAAGTGTAAAACCTAGCACTGAGCACCTTTATGGTGCTCCTAGATATATATTATCCAAGAGACTGAAAACTTCCTTGGTAAATACAAGTGGGATTTTTTTCCCTGGGGAGTGTAGGTACCTTTACAATTAGACTTAAGCTTTAATTTAAAGACATGGTGCTTGGCACATCACATGTCTCAACGAATGCTCTGTACAAGAACCAGCTTTGAATGGAAAGTGAATTCAGGACTGTTCACAGCTTATCTGTTGACTTCATACCCAACGTTAAGCAATTCAGCTGAAAGGTGAGCTCAACACTGCAAGTTCCCATTGCAACCTTTGCAGTATCTTGCCCTATTCTAATTTTCCTTTAAACAGCTACATTAAAAAGCTTTACAGGGCCCCACTTATACAACAAACTGTTATGTCCAGAAAGCTGGGCTCTACTAAAAAGTCTGGGTCTAAATGTGAACAGGTTTTGAAAGTATTAGCATTCCTTCCTCCACCCACTTATGTGATGACCAATGTCTTGATAATGCAGCTTGCAGTGCCTGGTTTGGAAAATGCAATTCTCAGTGTAGTGGGAATGTGAACATGGTGGTAAAACTCAGTATCTGTTAGGCAGATTGTAATTGTCCTGTAGTATTTGGAACTCATGACCTGGAAAGCCATTCTGAGGACTTAAGAAGTTCATAGCACTCAGTTAATACAGTGCTCTTCCAGACTTCATTGTTTTTAATGAACTTAGCTAAAAACCGTACTGTATCTACTCAGTGTGTGATATTCAGGTGCTTATAATTGAAATCAAAACAAACCGACTTTCAAATCTCACCCACTTTGGCTGCAGGGCTGTTTAAACTAAAAGGCCAGGAGAAAAAATAATTTTTTTAGATTAAATTTTGTTAGTCTTCCAAAAGCATATTTTCATCTTTAGGCAGAGGTCAATTAGTTTAAATTTCAACCCTCCATTTTGCAGATTTTCAGAGAGGTATTTAAAATAAGGGCTTAGAAAAGAAACTGTATTGTAGCTTCACCTATGATGGTTGTGACCCAGTCACAAAGTCTTTCCTCTCTTAAGAAAGAGGCCCATTGCAACTGGTGCAGACAGATCCATGATCTTTGGGAAAATACAGTTTCAAATGCCTAGACAGGGTAGGTACAATTTCACAAGTTGAGACATTTCTCAACAACAAACCAGAAATGTAACCCTAAACCCAACAGCTCTGCCTGCTACATTAGGGGAATGTAGCTTAGACCTGCACATTGTAGCCTTGTTCCCTCTTGAACTGCAATGCACCCCTTTGCGACCTGGCAATGCAATGGAAGGCCCCGCATTAGGGAAACCTCCTTGTGAAGCATAAAGAGATGGAGGTCTCCCACAGAGAGCCCTCTTTGCCCTCTTCACTGCCTGATTCATTGAGGCAAGGTGGCCTCTTCTCTCCCACACAATGAGAAGGGTGGTGGAAGCAGTTCTGTGATGAAAGGGAATCTTGGGCCTAGGCTGAGTTGTCCTAAGAAGAGCTAGTAATATGTGGAATATGAATATTGATTGTTATTTTATCATTGGTAAACGTAAACACCAGGAAGAGGTTGAGTGGGATATTTACTACAGTGTGTGGCCTGTTTTTGTTAAAGAAAAAAGTTGGAAGAGACAGACACCTTTTTTCTTGCAGTACCTCAGCAAAGAGATTGTGGAATACCGCAAACATTGCATTAACAGAAAGCTAAAAACACTGTCACATTAGACTGTACACTGCACTGCTTCCAAATGGAGAATGTCTGCTTCCCTTTGCCAGCACAGCCAGGCATGTCAATAAAGAAAAATGATTGCAGCAGAGTGGGCTAGTGCACTAAAAGAGTAGCTTTCTGCTTTGCATTTTCAGCAATTAAAACCCCCATAATTTCTTCTTCAAAACATCGCATCCTTCCTATCCTTCCTTCAGCTTGGCCATCACAACATATAGTGGTGGCATCTCAAATATAAGGCACAATAGCAAAGCAAACGAGAGCTTCACAGTGACTTCTGAAGGCACACAGTGCAGCAGCACAGATCGTGGTGGCTGGAGCAGGCAGGGTCAGGTATTGAGTCAGGTATTGAGTCACAGGTATTGAGCAGTGCACTGTTATAATTCTTCTACTCAGATTATTCCAACCACTTTCTGTATATGTACATAATTATATATTAGTGATTATCTATTTTCTATTTCTTTTCCACACAAAGTTGTCCATCAGAAATACATTTACTAGATAAAAACATATTTAGATATGTATAATCAAAATACAATTACTATATATATTTCTAATTAGCATAACATGTACTGCGAAGTATATTGTATATTCAGTCTAGTCTAATAGCCAAAAATATTCTGTGAATTCTGGTCAACTATTACCAAGAATTCTATTCATACCAAAATTATCACTTGCTGACTAAGTCAATATGTTACCCTGCTGCTATGCCATATGGCCCTGGATGCTGAGACACAACACAACCTCATGAAGTGACACCCAAACTGCAGGAGTGGTTGATACACCAGAAAGCAGTGTTTCCATTCATAAGGCCCTCAACAAACTGGATGGACAAGCTAGCAGGAACCTTATGAAGTTCAACAAAGGCAAATGCAAAGTCATGCATCAGGGTCAGAAGTACCCCATGTGCCAGGCCCGGCTGAGGGCTGAGCGAACAACCCTGCAGCTGCAGTTTGGGTCTCACAGAACAACAGCTACTGACAACCTGGAGAGACTCCAGAGAAGGGCTGCTAAAACAGTTAGGGGACCAGAGCACCTGATGTACAAGGTGGCAACTGGTTTGTTTAGCCTAGAGATGAGAAGGCCAAGAGGGGATATAATTGCAGTTTTCCCCTACCTTAACCCATTAGAGAAGACAGATGCAGACTCAGAGGTGCACAGCAAAAGAACAAAAGGCAACAGTCACAAGCTGCAACAAGGGAAATACTGATTGGAAATATGGAAAAAAATCACCTCAGTGGGACTGGTGCATCACCAAGACCAGGGCCCAAGGGGCCTGTTCAGTCTCCACCCTTGGAGATTTTCAAAACTTGGCAAGGCTTGGAGCAACCTGATCTGATTTTGAAGCTAGCCCTGCTTTGAGCTACAGGCCTCCAGATGTCCCTTCCAACCTAAAATTTTCTATGAATCTACAACATAAAATCCAGTTCTATAAGATACTAAGTATCCCTTCCATCAGCCATAAAGGTGCTTGAAGCTTTATCAGCGGTCAACAAAATTGGCTTATTAGAGCAGTGACCTATCCAAATCTCAGCTATGATTTCATTCAGTAGGTAATCAGGTTAAGTGTCATCAATTATTTGATCGCCTATATATTATATTCAGATTGTTATAACAGGCTGAGATAGACAAGGCTTGATTCTCCTCTCCCTTTCTTCAAAGATGAGATTTGACAGTGACAGGGAAGGCAAAAAGACAGAAAAACAGAAACTGTTTTCCCCTGAACAATGAGTAGAACTGCTACATTTCATGTAAATATTATCACTGATTTAGGATACAATCATTTCTACAGTCAGCAGGCCAAACCTCACTAATATTCCTTCCTCGTCGAAATAGGGTTACTCATACAAGTAAAGGTTTGCAGGCATGCAAATTAATTTGTAGTAAGATGGTTAAAGTTCTAAATCATGTATTAAATTACTTCCATTGTACAAGTTTAACTTCATTTTCCAAGCTAGTCACATGCAACAGAGATGCAGTAATGTAGGTGTTCCAACTGCAGGAGTGATTAGCTGCCGGTGCCTTCTAAGACTAGATTTGTAAGTCAGATCATTGGAAAGATCAGTGGTTTGTGTCCTGGATGTCATGAGACCAGAGAGGTGGAATATTGGCAGAAGATTAGGTTTATTTTTGTATACGTGCTTGAAATATTTAGACAGACTAGGATAGAAATCAACCTGTAGGGTTATAAGCCCTGATCCAGCAAAGCAAAAAAGTCATGAGCAAGCCCATCTCAGGTGCTCAGGGAACATAAATATCGATTTATCCTTGAACAGTGGCCTGAAGTCCCATTAAAGTTCAAGGAACGACAGTGATATTCAAGCACTTGCTTAAACGTAGGCACGTGCTTAAATGCACTGATGACCTGGGTTGTTTTTATTTGTATACCCCTGTGTAACAGACAGGGAGCTACCACCAGGTTTGTTAATATTGCAGGCATTTCTGCATCTCCTTGTTTCTACAGAGAAGCACACTGCTGGCAGTTTTGATTTTGCCATAGAAGAAAATGAGCATTCCAATACGAATTATCTGCCTGGGTCTGATTAAATCAGAGAAGTTAGCCACCAGTTTCTGTTGGGTCAGACTGGGCTATAAACATTTATTCTCATGAATAAATTTATTTGGACCTTTAAGAGGCTTGGGTTGAAATGTAACAACCTCTGAACAATCTGATTGGGACCAATATATAAGCAGCCAGACTGAGATACCAGTCAGTACTGTTCCCTCCCTCAGGAGCTTTATCCTTTACTGTTTGTACTTTTACCTGTTAATGCTCATCATGGTTACAGGCTCTGACCCAAGACTTCTCATTAATCACCGTCTAAGAACACTGCATCAGGTAAGCAAACTTATCAGATGCTGAGCTGAAGCAGCAGTACTCACTTCAAACTGTCATTTGCTCCTGACTTAACAAGGGGAAAGATTATGCAGCCTAAGTACCAATAATTTTTCACTGCATGATTCAAAACAAGCTTTGGAGATTGGTGCCACATTGCTACTACAAATGATGGCACTGAGGGTTCAAGAAGTTCAGTGATGGGCACTGAAACACACATCCTCTACCTCACTGCATGTCTTGCATTATACCCACTTGTAATTACTCTAAGGTGTTCAGCTGATGAGCCTGAATCACAATGTTAGAATTTGGATTCAGCTGCCAAAGTTTCAGAGTGTTTGAAAGTTAGGTCTGAATAATCACATTCTTTGATAGAGACAGCTGTGAAGAGCAGCTGAAGGTGTTAATTTTATGAAAGTTCAGGTTCACTTTAATCCAGATTTTCATCTGTAATCCAGTCCTAATTCTTCCTCTGAATAGCCAGGCAAGACCTTTGCACAGGCATTCAAGCAATTAGCTGTTCAGTTTCCAGGCAGTCAATTTTGCTGATTCAGTAAACGCAGCAGTTCTTAAAGTGTAATCTACTAAACCTGCTGCTGTCACAGTGGTAAAGCATCTGTCAGTCTCAGAGCTGTGATGTCTTGCTGCTGCTTGGAGCTCAGGTCAAGATTAATTTAAGATTTCCAAATGCTTTTTCTTTTTTTTTTCTTGTTTTTTTTTTTTTTTTTTTTTCCCCAGACCAGCTAGACTCCAAAATAAGCATACTTCTTTTATGTCTTTCTGTGTCAGGTATCTCTGATGAAAATCCAGCTATGAGCAAACTTTCAGTCAATGCTGAAAACAAGAAGGCGACAAACAAGTGAGAGGAGAGAACCAACATGCAGAGTGACCTGGAGAGAAAATTAAATGTCTGCACGCAACAGAAAGAGTCCACAATAAGTGTAAAGTCCCAACACTTCTGGCAAGAGAATGCTTAATGACAGGGTGCAGCAAAACAGATGCACACCTCCTGTTGAAGGAAGCTCAGTTTCACATTGTTTTTTATAGTCACTCTAATTTTGTTCAACTATTTTTATGATAGCTCCAGTGCATGTTGGAAAAATAGTGAGAAAAGGACTGGGACACTGGAAGGAAAAACAGAATCCGTGAGAGATCTGAGGCACAGATTGTGGCAATACAGCGTTTGAAAATCACCAAGTTCACGTGTTACTCGTTATACTTGCCATGTGGTTTCAGCAAGAGATAGTATTCTTCACACAAAATGTCCAAACTGTTCAATAGCGGATCATGCAGCAGCTGCTGGTTTGCAGCCCAGAAATGGCTGCACTTCAGTGGTAGGCAGAGGTCCCAATAGCTTCTGAAGTGCTTGGGCATTTTGCTAGGTAGAAAGGAGTTAAAAGTATATAAAGAAATATATTTCTAAGTTATTACCTCTTACACAGATGTGTGCTTTATGGGAAAGGCATGCTACAACTAATGCAACCTCCTCTTTAAGGTTCACCCAGGAATTCTTTAAGGTCACAAATTGTAGTTTGTGTACTTTGAAGAACCACATTTTGCTGCTCAAGCTGGGAACGGCAGCAGGCCAGCTGGTATGAATGGCAGCTTTCTTTCCATGTTCATGTACTGTCACTTTTGTATGGATGTTGTCTAAACTCATATGTGAGTTGCCACGGAATTCCATGCCCCACTTATTGTTTGCTGTGCTGATACACTGGCACATCCAGAGGTGATTTTCACATGTCATCAGAAATGTTTTAACACCAGATTGGTTTTGTAAGTACAAGCAACTACCTAAGTGATGGAGGAGGATTCCTGCCTCCTATGCATGCAAGAATAAAAAGGGAGGGCAGGGGAGACAGAACAAAAGGCTGTGTACCAGATAAAAGAGCAGGAAACATGAATTAATTTGTGGAAGCAATAACATTTTTGTCAGTTTCTTGTCCTCTTTCCTGAAGGATGGCACCTCAGTGATTGAAAGATGCTCAGGTCAGATATGCTTTCGTTTGTCAGCAGCTAAGTTGGTGTAGTCCTTGTAAAATCTAAAATCACATGCCCTTCACACACACTGGTTTTTTTCATAGCTGCACTCAGCCTAGAGCATAGCAATTGTCCTATTGGCAATCTGTTCAGATCAGTATCCTCACTAATAGTAGCTTAAGAGGGTAGTGCCATAATCGGATACGTATAGCTTTTTCTCTGCTTTAAATCTCAAATTAATCTCTTGAGAGACTCGATTCTTCCCTGGAGCACACACTTTAAAATCTCTCTGAAATCTGACATAAATTACGCCAAATCTGGGCAATCTTGCTATAACATAACTGACCAAACCCTCTGCAATCTCTTTAAGTTCTTGGCCTCAGTGGCTTCCTGTGACAGTATGTTCCACGGCTGAAGTACACACTCAGTAAAAATGCTTGCTTTTATCAGATGCTTCCTTTTACGGAATTCTCTGATATTTAATTTAATTTCTCGTCCAGTTACTGCAGTAGCATACAGCCCACTGCCAGGGCCTTGCATGCACTTTTAGGCCTGAATGCCCTGACCAGGCCTGGGGCCTCTCCCCACACCTGCCCACTGACCAAGACCCCACTCCAGCCCACCCCAGGGGCCCTCAGTTTCTGCCCCACTGATGCCACAGCAGTTCCAGTCTCCAGCTCCCTCACAGCTCTACCCACGGGTCCCACCGAGCCGGGTCCCTGTCACCAGGGAGGTACCCGATGCCTGGGGTTGGAGCTGACCCGCTGCCCCCCACTGCCTTGCTCCCTGGCAGGGATGCCATGTCCTGCCACCCCCCCGGAGCCCCTGCCACCCCCAGACCCCAGGGAGCCACCATCTCTTATGGCTTCCTGCACCCGTTCCTTGTGAAGTGGTGCTACAAAGTTTGCTTTTTCTTCCCTTCCCCAGATCTTTTTTATGAAATCCACACAGAAACCTCTGACAAATAACTGTCCCCTCCCCCTCCACCAGCTGGCAGCCCCCTCAGTGCCGAATGTTGCCCTCAGCGGACATTTCCAAGACTCTGCCAAGCAGGGCTGGTCCCCTCAGGACATCCGGACTCTAGGGGCTGTGTCCAGTGCTGTCTGCTTCGGACCTTCCAGCAGTGCCCCAACATCTTTATGTCCCTTTACGAATGATGAAACTGCCTCTGGGTCAGGGGAGCGGTGACAGGGACCCGGCGCCCACCCGGAGAGCTCCTGTCACACGCAGGAGGGACAGCCTCAAGTTTCCCGCCAAAAACCCAGGAGACCCTTTCATAAAATCAGTTATAGATGTAAATGTGGAGCTCTGAACACCGTGATCTCTCCATAGTCCCAAAGATGGTGGAAGCCCATGCCTCCAGGCCTTACCTCCTCCTGGGTGACAGCCACCGAAGAGCTCCTGATATGGCAGCAGGACACAGCTCTGCTGTCCCCGCTGACGGTCGCCCTCCCCTCTCCACCGCCCAGCGCCATGAGGGTGCCACGCCGAGTTCTGAGGTAAAGGGGCTGCTGGGCAGGGTGAGGGAAGCTCCCCAGCTCACAGTTTTCAGTGGAAAAGACATCATCACCCGTGGAGCCCGCCAGGCTGGGTCCCGCCTCAGGGCAGACGCTTCGCGGCCTTCCCGGTCCAGCAGCTCCTCGGCAGGGCTGGGCAGCCCTGCCAGCTCAGATATACCCTCTTGTGGGGCATCTCCAGCGGATTTTGCTCATCGCTTTTGTCGGTCAGCACAGATAACAGTATCACTACATTCTTCTCTTCAAAATTTAGCCACGTTTTTGCCGAAATAGCCAGAGCTGTCACCCAGGTAAACATGAGTGGGGCTGGGCTCTGCATGGGTCATCCTTCAAGCAGAAAAGGTATAAGGCTTTTGCTCTCCAAGGCCGAGGTTTGGTCTCAAACGGCAGCACAGCATGCCTTCACCAAAGGTTTTCACGATGCAAAAAGGTAAAACCAGATTATTTTACTCAGGGAACAGACCCACAGAGAGGAGATGATATCCACAAGAAGTGAATCCAGCTCTTCTCGGTCGTGCACTAAAGCCATAGCTACCGGCTCATCCTTTCTCTTTCGTGGCAGCTATCTAACTAACTGTGTTTTCTCTAGTCTAATCCAGTACATTGTGCTCTGTGCCGAGGTTGTCAGCTCATTGTAAATGCTCCAGAGTCAGGTTTTGTTCTGTTTTTAAATAACAGTGAAACAAATTCATCTGTGAGCTATGGATTAATAGCCGGCATGGATTTGGGACAACGTACTTGAATACATTCATGAAATTTCATTTTATCCTTGGTGTCTTATCTTCAAGAATGTTTTAAATTTACAATTCTTTGTTTTATCTTTGCTGTGTTTCACTTGCTTGTAAATACACATAACACATCTTGATTTTGTTTGCATGTTGATTTTCTTTCTCAGGAAAATAGATAAGTAATTAATTGGTGAAGAAGAGACAGACTGGTGGTGGAATTATGCCAGATCTAACCTTGGGTCTTCTCTACTTCTTTATCATCTGTGAGAGAAAGAGAAATGGAATAAAGAAACAAGAACACTTAAAGCATGTGATAAATTCTTCCCTGTAACAAAGAGCATTCAGGAAAACTCCTTTCTTTCCAAGAGCGTATTTGGTTTGTTTGATACAGTGTTGTTGTCAGGTGCGTTGGGGTCATTTTGAAAGGAGAATGACAAAACAATGTCCTCTGTATGATAATTAAATGTAGCTGTCTACAACTGCCAGTCAGGATCAAGTTTGAAAATCTCCGCAGCAGAAGCACAAATTCCTGCCACCTAAACCGAAAGAGGAATTCCTTTACCTAGAAATGAGTAATGGGCTATTACAGTCTCTGCAGCCAGCCATAAAAGGGAAATATTCAGTACACTGCAATTATGCCATGCATCATAACCTCTAGGGTTAGGTACAGAGTAAATGCAGATTGATCATTATTAACTACCAATTTTTCTGAAGAATCAGCTGAAGTACCTCACATAATAGAAAATAAACTCATTAGAAGATGATGACGTCTGAAAATTGGAAGTCTAGGTTTCTTTTTTTTTCCATAACTACGTCTCTCTTCTGTTATTTCCTCTATTGTCACATTGAGGATTCTTGACTAGAGCTGCTAAGAAAAAAGGGCAGTTAAGGAGACTTTTTTTTAGACAGAATAGTCTGAAATGACAGTGAAAAAGAAAACTATTATTCAGATTCCTGAACATAGCTGCGCTGCCTCCTGGGAACTGTAGTCCAGGTGTTGCAAAATGGTATTCTTCATTGTAGGTTGGGTTCCCTGTCATAAAGAAATGGATCAACATGTCCTCCTCTTTTCACTTTATTTATACAGGGAAATGGTGCATCGCAGCAGTCACATGGCCACAGCACACCAAGGGGGATAAAACAGCCTAAGAAGAAGAGTATAAGACAATCAAAGTAAGTATATGAAAGACTTCAATAATGTTACAAAATCGTAATAGCTGGGGTTATAATCACTGCTTCAGCTGCAATTTTCTGCAAAAAAAAAGTACCATTGACCAGAAATATTTTTAATTAAAATAGTTCTGTCAAAAGCTCAGCTCTCCACCAAAAACGGACTAGCACTGTACTTTTTTTGTCAGATTTGCTGTTGATAAATTGAGCAGACACTGCTTCTGCCTGCTTCTTCCTCAGCCCCCTGTGGATCAGATTAAATGACAGGGGCTGCTCCCTCTAATTCTCATACATGAATTGCAGTGCTGAGATGCATTTATGGTCATGATCATGCCTTCTGGCAGAGATTGCTTCCCCAAAAGCTTAATGGAAAAGACCCTCTTAGAGAGATAGGAAACAATTTTTTTCTCAGAAAAAGTCTGGAGGAAAAAACAATCTTCTCTAGATTCTGGCACAGTAGGTTAAGTATCATTTAGCAAGCATACAGAAAAAGGCATGCCTGACTGTTTTCCTGACACACAAATCCATGCTTAAATAGACGCTCTGAAGGGAGTGGGGTTTTGTGGGAGGCTGTTGCTTCTGGAGAATTCAGAGAAACCCAATATATTGTGTTGGCTGCCCAGGAAACTGGCATAATACTGAAAATGAAGCAACGATAATGAATCAAATCTGCTGGAAACAGCAATGTGATAGGATAAAAAAGGTAATCCAGTAATTAGAATGCTAGCCTGTAGTTCTACAGACGTCAGTATCCTAATATGCCACAGATTTCCTGCATCAGTCTCTTAAACCTCGATCTTCTAAGGGATCTAACACCTACTGATGCTGATTTTATTAATAACAGAAACACTTTCAAATAGTTCTGGGTCCAAAATTAGAATGTATAATAGTATTTTTATAACTTCAGGTTGGTGTAATGCTTCTAGATTGTAATCTCCCTGCATCACTGTTATATTAAATTTGATGGGGTGAATAAATCAAAAGTGTGTTCATGTCCAGTCCTAAAAAGTTAAATAGGGTTCAGGGTTTTGAATGCAGGGATCTCAACCTATTTAATGTCATAGCAACAAGGCCTGTGATCTTGGCCAACTAAGCAAAACCCTTACTAAGAAAAAGCTAAAAAGAGAAAGATGTAGAAGAAATAGAGGGGAAAGAAAAAAGATCCAGAAGAAAGAGCAACAACAGGAACTTGGTGTTTGTTCAGGTTTTAGCCAAAGCTGGTAAGAGTAACGAGTCATCTAAGTCTTCCTCTACAGCCTGGTCTGCTCTGACTTTGATGCTGCAGTAGTGCACTGGTGTATTTCAGCACGCAGAAGGTGATGTAGCAAGCAGCCATTAAAAAATATCTTGCTCCCTTTAGCATATTTCCTTTCATGACCATCTTGATTCCTCTTCAGTCTTTTTTTTTTAATGGTCCTTCTGAAGAGTTGAATAGCTGATCCCTCTGTTATTTTAACAGTAAACAGATGTGAGGTTAATCTAGCACATTCTTTTCTAGTTTTGTTTCCTTCTTCCTTACCACAAATTATTTTAGTAGTACAATTAGGCTTTTTTGTTTGGATTAATCCAGGCCCTTTTGCTGCTTTTTATAAACAAATCATTGTTACCTTGGGCAATTTAGCATATTGGCCATAAGGAATAGTAACAATCTTCTTCTTCATCTATGTTTGTATAGCAGCTAACATAATAGAGCCATACTCCATGATGGTGTCTCTGCAGAGCTATCACAATGTAAATAATTAATAATAACAGTTGTTTAACACTTGAATGGGACTCTATTGTTTGTAAACAAAGAACATGTATTTTCTCTGCATTGCTTATTACACAAAACATGAAATTACTCCAAAGGAAGGAAGCTGGTTTACTGTTTTGCTTGGTGAAGTGTATGAGGAAACTCAGAACTCAGCAACACATCAAAAATGAAAGGTCAAATGGATTTTTAAATTATTTTAAACATATTGCTAGCAAGGTGGGCAAATAAATTTGATATTTCTGTTAACAAATTCATCTGCCAAAATGCAATTATAAATCAAATAGGCCTTGTGGTAGTATTGTCCCCATCATAAGAGAAAAACAATAAACAGCTTTAAAAAGAATGAAATTTAAAAGGGCATTTTACTATGGTATGTAAATACAATTACAATAGCAAAACCGTATCAGAACTCAGCTGTACTTTTTCCACACAACATGCTTTAATTAAGGAACATGAGTCAACACTGCAGAAAAATTAACTTATTTTGCTGAGTCTCATTATGTAATCTTGCTTGCATGTATTGTAGTATTTAAGTATTAACACAGAGTATAACCAACAGATTTTTATTAAAGTTGTGGGTTTGTAATTCCAGCAGATTTGAGAGTCATGATTTTCCTTTGCATAAGTCATATGATCCCTCTTGTGGTACAGATGGCTGAGTGTTTTGATTTATGTAACCCAAATATATCCATGTTCCTTATGAAGAAATTATGTCTATATGCCAATTAGAGAAAAGGTCTTTGCCCTTAAAGTCTTCCTGCAAGTAGACAATATTAAGAAAAGTCCATTCCCACTTAAAAATTTGGCATTAATTATTACACAACCAATCGGATGTTAATGTGACAGGGAAAAGCACAAACCCAACAGGTTTGTGGTAACAAAGAATCCATACATCACACATAGCTGAACACTTCCATTTCTGTCTTTTCTGACCATCTCAAGACTGAATCAAGAAGAAATGGAAAATACACATTACTATAACGATGTTGCAATACACTAGCATGAAGTGTTTCTAATCAGATCAGAACACCATGGTGCTAGACGCCATCTAATGAAAAGGGGATTCCTCTTCCAAAGAGATGACAACAGAATAAAAGAGCTTATAGCTTAGAGCTCTTGTCTTTGGAAGTTTACTAGAAGAACATAGGTATTTGGTAATTCTTCATTTAGATAAATTCACTGAGTCCAGGATTGCTCATGTTCCCGTCAGACTAGGCTTTAAGCATAAGCAACTCAAGAAAATATCTGGGGTCCTTTTACTTCTGGAGTCCTGCTCACCTGGTTTATCAAATCGTCACCTACACAGAGGAGCTGCAGCCCAGCTGCAGTAACAGTAACGCCCTGCTACTTATGGCACTTATGTATACAGTATTGTGTGTATTCCACAGTGTGGCATGGGGCTCAGATAAACTATTTGCAAAGAGAGATAAAAGCTTACACATGGGAACTCACAGTGGAGCAGATCTCGTGCCTGTGGGAAGCAGAAGTTTTTGGGTCCTTGGCCTGTTAAGGAGTATTTTCACAGTGCTGGGAACAATGTGTCCATCTGAAGACTTAGAGCAGGGTCCAGGAATTTGGCAACAAGAGGTTAAAAATGGGGAATCTGGTTATTTTTTTTTTCACTATAGTGGTAAGACACCATTTCTAAATGATTCTTAGGACCTTGCACTTTCTGTCTTTCCATAGTAACATCTCAGACACGTGCCTTGTCATTGTTTCCCATGCTAGCTGCCAGGATGTACTACTTCCATAAACTCGGAGAGCTGTGGCACACTTCAAATCTGCAGCATTTTTTTCACTGTCAGCCTGTATTTCTTCGGTCCCATTTGCTGCATTGGCTTGCACTTTTAGTGCTACAATTTGCTGCTTGTCATTGACAACCGCCTTCAGCAGGTGCTCAGTTTTTCTGCTGTATAACTGACAGAACGAAAAAGAAAGCGGCTGTTTTGGCCATGTTCCTTCTGCAGCGCATGTGGGGAAATGAGCTTGAGGTGACCCCGTCAGCCTCAGCTAAACCTCATTCTATTGCTTTTTACTAGTTCAGCTGGATAACGTTATATTAGTATCTCAGTGCTGTCCCCTTCTTGTATTTCACAGACTTCACTGTCTGCACAGATCTAGTTTCAGTAGATGTTTTATTACCATGCTACCCTTCCTCTTATTTTTTTATATATATTCCTTTTTCCTGGGTTGCTGCCAAGATGCAATTTGTTTAAAAAAGAAACCAAACCCGGATACTGGCTTATGTCACCCTAATAACCTCAACTCCATGGTTTTGTCTCTAGGGTCTACAGCTCATGACATCAAGTCACTTTGTAAAATGAAACTGGGTTTGATGGCTCATGGATTTTGCTCCAAAACCGCTGAAATTAACTAACTTCCCACTGATTGCAATTGTCTTCGGATCCATCCTTTGAGCTATCCTGGAGTCACTTGGTAAGATCTTATAGTTCCTGTGAAACGAAAAATGCATTAAGTCTTGCAGCAGATTTCACCAGCAGTTCTCAACGCACTTCACTAGCAAGGAGAAGTATCATTATCTCCATTTTGTATGTCCTTAAGACATTTTTGCATAGGCTTGACAGAATGTTTTTGAACACATTCTTGTCTTGTCACTGCTCGTTTCCTCCAAAACTGTTTTTTAGATAAAATCACAGAGAATCACAGAATTACTAAGGTTGGAAAAGACCTGCAAGATCATCAAATCCAACCATCAACCAACACCACCATGCCCATTAAACCATGTCCCATAATGCCACGTCTACATGGTACTTGAACACCTCCAGCGAGGGTGACTCCACCACTTCCCTGGGCAGCTTATTCCAGTGTTTCACCACTCTCTCAGTAAAGAATTTTTTCCTAATATCCAGCCTGAACCTCCCCTGGCACAACTTGAGGCCATTTCCTCTTGCCCTGTCGCTAGTCACATGAGAGAAGAGACCAGCACTCACCTCTCTGCAATCCCCTTTCAGGCAGTTGTAGAGAGCAATGAGGTCTCCCCTCAGCCTCCTCTTCTCCAGGCTAAACAACCCCAGTTCCCTCAGCCACTCCTCATAAGACTTGTGCTCCAGACCCCTCACCAGCTTCGTTGCCCTTCTCTGGACACGCTCCAGCACCTCAATGTCCTTCTTGCAGTGAGGGGCCCAAACCTGAACATAGTATTTGAGGTGTGGCATCACCAGCGGCAAGTACAGGGGCACGATCACTTCCCTGGTCCTGCTGGCCACACTATTTCTGATACAGGCCAGGATGCCGTTGGCCTTCTTGGCCACCTGGGCACACTGCTGGCTCATATTCAGCCAATCAGCTGTCAACCAGCACCCCCAGGTCCTTTTCTGTGGGGCAGCTTTCCAGCCACTCGTGCCCAAGCCTGTAGCGTTGCATGGGGTTGTTGTGACCCAAGTGCAGGTTTCGGCACTTGTCCTTGTTGAACCTCATACAATTGGCCTGGGCCCATCGATCCAGCCTGTCCAGATCCCTCTGCAGAGTCTTCCTACCCTCAAGCAGATCAACGCTCCCACCCAACTTGGTGTCGTCTGCAAACAGGCATCTGTTAATATTTGATCACAGTTTTTTTCCGCAATCCCCTTCCTCTTCCAGTGCACAGCATAGATGGTGCTCAGTACATGCATATCTCTTCATATTTTGGTTTAACCTCCATGATCCATATATGTCCTTTGACTCCTTACTGCATGTTACTCAGACTTTCCTTTGATGTGAGTTATATTCTTTACCACAGGGTCTTTTGTATGTTGTTTATCATTAAAGAGCCTTAGTGCTTCATGCCTGTTGATAAGTTTGTCTTTGTAATGCATAGTAGGACAAAAGAGGATGCCCTTTCATGTCATAAATAGGGAATATAAGGTTGAGTTTCCTATTCTGAGTGTACAGTCTAACTGTGTAAGAACTCCTATTTCAGAATAGTCAGCTGTACAGAGTGTTAAGTACTCACTGCACTGCTCCTATTTAATTCAGTTTCTCTTATGAGTGCTCAGCATTTCCACAAATCTGATCAGATACCAAGTTGGATACTCAGAAACAGAGATATGAACATTTAGAGGTAATGTGGGAAAATTTTCATTTAAGCAGTTTGCCCAATGTTATAGAGGTCACATTGCATTAATGATAAGACCATCTTTTTCCTCCCAGTTAACTCCTGCCTTTAATTACACATCTCCCAACTATTGCAATAAACAGTTCAGGCACTCTTTGGGAAAAAAATAATTACGTAATTAAAAACTCCATCTCACAAACCATGTTCAAGGAGGCTAGTACAGTTTTTCAAGCATTGTTAATCTAGCATCTCCTAACTTTTGAGTGAGTGACTTTGTTCCTTCTGAACAGAGTTTGTGTGTGTGCGATTTCCTAGGTTTTTTAAAAAGCAATCCAGACAAAAAAGATTTGTTTTGCAGGTTATATTATATCTGTGACATCAGTAAAATTCAGCATTCCCATCCTGGTAGTTGAGACACCAGAGTTAACCCATAGAAATAAAGAATTGCCATCTGTAGATCAGAGTGTGTTGAGGCACACGCTTACTGAGAGCAGAAACCTCGGAATCTGAAGGCTCTGGGGGAGAGGGGGAGAGTGTGCCTACAAGTTCTTCTGTCCCGCTAGCTCCTGTCTTGTTACCTTAGCTTCATCCACCAATTTTGAAAATTCAGTTGCGTTTTCCTTATTCAACCAATCATTCAGTCCTAGACTTTGTCCCCAACGTCCTCATGCAGTTGTAGACTCCTCATCCACCTGTGAGTTTTGCCCACCATCCCTAGCTCTAGCTCTACACACTCTTTCCTAGATCTGCCCTTCACACTGGTTCCTGGTCGTGTTTCCTTGCTCAGCCTGGTCTCCCACAGATTCACTCCAGTTCTCATTTGATCCTTCTCAGCCTACATGTTCCCAGAAGGCCACAAACGAAGACAGAGCAAAGATGCAACTGTCTGAAACCCAAGCCGTTACCTGCATGTGCAGAGATCATGGTCTTGGCTGCATCTGGCTGGAGTCTCAGGCTGGCTTTTCTGCTCAGCATTTTCCCAAAGGCACAGGGAGGTAAGGGGAGGAGACATGCCATCTGGAGCTCTTCAGCACTCTTCTGGAACCCAGGGAACTGTGTTGTCTGGCTGTCCCAGGGCGATACTGCAATTCCAGAGACTCAGTCTGAATCCCAGGTGGAGAGAAACATTTTTCAGTTTCAGCAAACATCTGCCTGATAAAGTTTTTGAGAAGGCAGGCATGAGGATACCCTTGACAATGAAGATACAGCCAGGGATTCACCTGGCTGTCAGAGTTCTCTCCCAGTGTTTTTACAATGTTGCAAGGATTTCATTATTGTGTTATGGTGCCTAGAGCCATGCAGAGGTATCGCTAAGTATCTTAAAAAATTAAATCTGTTCTTAAAGGAAAATCTGGGAGAACAACCAAATCTTACTTTGATGGTCCATTCTCAACACAGACCCTACTAGAGGGTTTCACAGTGGAAGCTGTTTGCAAATCTTACTGTTTCACAAGCAGCAGCTGACTAACCACCTGTCACCAGCCTTATGCATATTTCAAGAGGAGAAAATGAGAAAAATAATACTTTATAGAGTTATTAACAGTTGCCAGAGCCTCGTGACAGGGCTTTGAAACAGAATTTAGGTCTCCTAACTACTGTTCTTGGCCTGCAAGACTATCTTGTGCTTGCAAGACCAACCTTAAATGATCTATTCATTGCTGCAGTGGAGGCAAGAGACAAGACTGTGTATTTCTGACTCTGAGCTCCCTTCATTCCCATTGACTTCTACAGCAGCTCAACTCCATAGTCAATGTGAGACCCAGATGCACACCAGCTTCCTCCCTATGGAGAAAACCTAGATGCATACAGCAGTTGGGAGCCATGGCATTCGCTAAAGAAGTGCTAGCCTGGCTGACCAGGGGAGCTGAGGCACCGCACATGCCATAAAGCACATCAAAAGGTAAATGTAGTTGCAGCCTCAGTCACTGGCAATGTTGAGGTTGTGCTATGTGGACAACCAGCTTAAAACCCAAGAGCAAATCAGCTTCCTGCACAATCCGTTTCACGGCTTGTTCACTGTTGTTCTTTTCTCACTCTTCTCTATTGATCTTTTAGTAGTGTCCACTACTGCTCTCCTCTGCCTCTCTTTCCTTGGCACTCTACCTTTTACCCTTTCTGATTTCTTCCTTTTGTCTTCAGTATTTTTTCTTCCTGCCTCCATTGTTTCCCTGCAGTTTCTCAGCTGTTTTTCCTCCTTCCTTTACTGACTTTTCTCCCTGACAGCTGGGGATTGAGCCAAAGCCCGCCGAAGTCAATCCATTACTTTCAAAGAGTTTAGGATCAAGGCCTTATTCCCACTTGCTTCCCTGCTTCTTCTACAATCTCTTTTCCCATGCAGCATTTTCTGTTTCCCTACTAAAAAGATGGGTTACTGCAATATGCAGGGAAGGAAGGAGGTTTAGAGAGAAAATCCTAAGGACCTAGTAAATTCCTTACTGAACTGCTAAACTGCCATGCTGACTGCACAATTGCAGAAAGCCAAAGGATTTGATCATAAGGTTGAAGGTTTTTTTATGCTAGCTTCATCACAGTGCAGCTTTTTTCATATGGCTGCGAGTAGTGGTCCTTACAAAGACAAGTGCTTTCAGGAAGAAAATTCTTCTCATTAAACTTTGCGTTATTGCACATAGCAGCTAGTGACTGCATAGTCATACAATTAATTGTGGCTGCTGATCTTGAGCTCAAACAGGCAGTACTTAATCACACAAACTAATTCCAGGAAAACTGAAAAATGGAGAAAAAACCATATTGACTGGATATTTACTAATATGATATAAAATCATGTAAATCCACACAAAGTATCTGTTTAATATATGCTTTGTATATGTGTGCACGTGTGTGTGGAGGGAAAAGTACTGAATATGTATATATTGGATGTATTGGATGTATTCTCATAGGATAGATGCACAAAAAATATTTTAGTAGAACATTGTCTGCAGCAAATATATGCTGATGGTTGAATGCTAATACATTTTTGGATATAATATGGAGACAGATGCTTTGCTACTGTGGATGGATACAGCTCCATTAAAGACTGAGGCCAGTAGGACCAACTCTGTTTTACACCAAACGGTATTTTGATCGTATATTTATAGTCCTACCTTTATATTCAGTCCTTTGTATGGATGAATATTTTGTGTACCCAGAGCAGGGGTTTAATAACTCTACTCACAGGAGAAGTCCCATCTACTACTCTGTTGCCAGCTGTAAGTGCGAGGCTACCCCTGAACAGCATGGCAGAATCAGTCTTGATATGTGAGCTTGCATATTAAAGTCAAACATTTTGCCAGCAGAATAGAAACCTATATTGTTCTAAAATAACCAGCTGGGCCCCTGTTACTAGGGTATGTAGGTGCCATCACAATCCAAGGGGTGTTAGCAAAACTCCACTAATGCACCTATTTCTAATTTACAGGTGGAGACATCAGCCCCCGCTAGATCATGTAACATGTAAATCCTCATGCAGGAAACCTGTGGTTGGGCTATGCATTGAATTCAGATTCAGATCTCAGCCCTCTTCACAAGCTCATTGTTCAACACTTCCCTGATGATGCAGTAAAGGTAAAACAGCCTGCAAATATTTTATAAAGCTTCAGCAAATCACTGAAAAACTGTCTTGACCGCAGTAGTTCGGAAACATGCAGTAGTGCTGCAGTCAGTGCACAACAGCTAGACTCCAATGGTTGTTTTAATCTTGTTTAAACTATTCTCTCAGCAGGTAACTGAGAGACATAAATTATCTACTACCTGCCAGCAAGGTGCCCGTACTGCAGAAGGCAGGAACACATTATATCCAGCTTTGGAGATTCAGTGAAAGAAACAACAGTGTTCTTAACGGTAGGGCCACTTAAACGTAAAGGGGCATGCAGACCTCAGACTTAAAGAAAGCAATAAAAACTGTAATGGAAAATTTCTAGGAAGAACTATTTGGAAAATATCTGTACTCAATTTTTAACTGACTCCTGCAGTACCTACTGGTTTTTTTCCTCTCATATATAAAGACCATCTATCTACCTGTGGTCCAAAAGTACTTTGATTCTAGAATGAAGGAAACAACAACAATAAAGTACAAAAGTAAAATTCCTGTGAAAGCACACAGCATGTGTGTATTTCTTCTTTGTGCTGTGCAAGGTCTCTACAAAAAGTCCACAGTCCTTCTAGACCTCAGTAATGTAAAGGGCTACGATGCAGAAAATGGAGGCACTGAGTTATATGGCTGCGTACAGCATCCTTGTAGAGCATTGAGGTTAAAAGCATTCAGGCTAAACTCCATCCTGACTTGCTTCCATGCCATTCCCATTGATTGCAGCGAGTGAACCCGGTGAAAAGCACAGATATGTCACAGCTGAATAACAGAGCAGTCGCTTGAGACTCATAATGTATTTCCATCATTAACAAAATAGTGTTAAAAAGAGTTCATGCAAAACTATGAAATTGGAATATTTGACCTAAGAAACAATCCTTTACATACAGCTGCACCTTTGTATCCCCTATTTTGGTGTGCTAATGATCTCCCATGGAACTTGCTAGCTGATGTGTGTCGATATGTTGAACCTGCAGCCCTGCTACCAGGCGCTGAGGAGGCAGCAGGAGTGGAAAGCCACCTTCAGGCTCTCCCCTCTGACAGACATCAGCTAGAGAAAAGCAATGTACAGCTGTGCCTCTTCTCTGAGACCACTCCCATGTAAAGTCCTACAGGGGCTGGTCCTGTCTCTTTTCCTTTTCATCATATGCTGAAGAGCTGTAGAAAAGGTCATGAGGAGCCGAGGGCTATGATACCATCAATCTGTTGATGGCAACCAGCTCATATGTCTCTTTTCATCTGATGCAATCAGTGCCATGACACAGATGTCACAAAACCTGCAGGAGACAAGCCTGCAGATCAAAATCAGTTGACTGAAGCTGAACTAAGAAGGAAGAGATGTTGCTGGAAGGAAGGAGAACTTGACGTAGTTAAGGCAGTGAGTGAACCCTGCTTTCATTTTGGGCGAATGCTATGTAGTTTGGGGTCCCAGTGTAGACCACGTTAACCCTAGATTCAGTTTGGCTTGCAAAGTGCTTGTATCTTTTTCTGTCTGCCCTGCTGTCATTTTTTGTGGTAAAGGTGACTCATTTTACCTTTTGTGAGAGGCTGCCAGAGACTTGTTTGGGTTAAAAAGAGAAAAAAGAATAAAGCTTGTCAAATAAAGCAGCAACATATAGGAAGTGTGGAAGGTGTAATTCCTCACAGACATACTTACTGTCAGTCCAGTTTTGTATTTTATTCTCTGTAAGGAGGTGTTTGAATATAGATGGACAAGTAAGGATTAACAGACACAGCGCAGACTTTGGAAATCAACATGATCTGAAACTGTCTGGTTTTATAGCCTTGGGCAAATCATATAATCTCTGTGCTACTGTTTTCTGATCTATAATCCAAGGGCAGTAATTCTTTCTTGCTTCTCAGTGGTGAATTAATGAATGTTTTCACAGTGTTTTGCGGTGCCATATACAAATATTACAATTACAGAGAAGTAAGCAGCATATGATATTAATGCCAAACAGATACAGTGTAAAACTTGGGATGCTGGATAGCGGTGCACTCAGATACAACTATAATGACTTCATTAGTAATGCACGACTGGATTGAGCAAGTAGTTGCACTGTGTAAAGCCTTGTCTAGAGTTGATACTTGATATATTATTTTGACCCGAGACAGATGCTCAATGTTCTTGTCTCTTAAGTTTTGGCAATGCCTGTCATGTCAATACAAATTATCGAGCCGAACTGAAAGAAAGAGCTGTAGTTGCCACACGGATATCCTTTTTATATTCTTCTCTAGATAAGAACTGCAGCTTCCCAAACTGGATTTTTTATATAACCTTTCAGAAGCACAGTTTGAAATAGCTTGTCTTCTTCCTTTTTTTCTTCCTTCCTGAGAATGTTTCCTCTTGCCATCATGATAAAAATGTACTCCTGTGACAAAACAACCATGACCCAGGATTTTATTCTTTCCTACCACAATGGCAGCACATCCTGTACGGTGGTGACACAGCACAGAAATTCCAACACGCTGAAGTTACTTTTGCATTGCCTGATACTGGTAACTGTGATGTGAAGCGTCAGAAGATGTAACAGTTTTCTACACAAAAGAGTCACGGGAGGATTCAAACAGTCTTTGAGGACCTGGATATCCAACTGAGATTAGAGATCTGGATGAGTCAGGGTAGCTGTGTGCAGAAGCCTTTCAGCTCTAGGCTAGGGATCTGAAGGTGAAGAGCACATGGAAGAGGTTACCTGTTCCTGGAGGTTTTGATAGCTTATTCGAAATGGGCTTCAATTGGGGATCCAGAGCCTTTTGCTAGCAGGCTGATTATTACAGACTGGGAAGCTGGCACCGGCAGTGGTGGTGACTAGTACACTGCACCCCTCCGTCCATTCCCGTGCAGTCAGTAAGGACTGCAAGTGCGAAGTGGCAGTGCAGACAGCATATGCTTTAGGGGTACAGATGCTTGACGGAAGGGATGTTTTGTTTTCGGCCTTTCCACTGTAGAATGAAAAGATTCCTACCTTTTCCTTCCCTAAGTCCCTCTCCAGCCATGTGTCCTTCCTCTTCCCAAACTCCTTCTGACCTTCCCTCCCGCTCAGTGCCTCATGTATACATTCACTGGCATTTTAGAGTGAGCTAAGGATTGCTAACCCCATTTTAAGGCAGGCTAACCGAGGCCCTCCACAAATGGGAAGTGAGGCGTAGCACTGTGAAATGATTTGCTAAAGGTTATCCAGCTGTGACTCAGAAAAGCGTGCTCTGGTTCTGCTGCAAAAGATGCCACAAAAGTGTAAATGTTAATAGTAATAACTTTCTCTATGTGTGTTTCTGCTTTGCAAAATTACATCTCTACCAGGGGACTTGTTAATGTCAACGGCATTCAGTTTTCATGATCACCGCTTGAAATGATCAGTCAGCTGTATGGATCTACAAATTGCTCCCTTGCAGCCAACCTCTTAGTCTAATGCTGAGGCGACAGTCAGCTGTAAGGATCAGACTCGAAAAGATGCCTTTGATTTTCCTTTGATGTTTCTGAGCCAAGGAGGAATTTCACACGGCCACTGGGCGGTAGGTGAAGATCCCTTCTGTTTGTGGGAGGCCAATTATAACACGGCTGACCCACTTTGACATGAAGATTACTGGCAGGACATCTGGGATGTCCTTGCGAGGCAGCGCTGGCTCACTGAATGTGCCTAACTAGGGGCACACACTGATTTGTTCATCTGGATGCAGCGATCATTCAAATAGCGTGATTATAATGGCGGCTGCACAAATCGATCCTAGTCGGACTGGGTGTATTTATTCGCTTGCACTTTGGCATCGTTGCCGATGTGTGAGGATAAAGCAGGGTTATCCTTTAGGATTTAATGATAACAAGTGGGAACAACTTACAAGGAGAAGAGGTCCTAGTTTCTAAGCCTCTCTTCCAGTTAACTCTCTCTCCCCTTTCCTTATTTTTTGTTCCCTTATTCACCTCTTACCCCAGATCTGAGACTGGCAGAAGATTCTACAGACCCTCAGAAAAAAGGATCAAGAACGAGGTTATTTGCCAGAAGGCTCTCTAGAGTAAGGTACGCACTGGGAGAGAGGTGGAGGCACAGAAAACCTAATCCTAGAGAGGAGGCCGGTGGGACATTAGCGAAGAAGAGCTGGAACTCTTTTCTTTTTAATCTCTGTTTGAACAAATTGGATGGAGATGGCTTTTTAATTGTGATTGCTGGGGGGTAGTAGTTTGGGGGGGGGGGGGGGTTTCTTTTGCCATGCGCCGGACCGCGGTGGGAGCTGCACACACCCTCCGGGGGGATGTTCATCCCCCCCGAGCCGAGCCCGGCCGACCCGCGGGGCGGACTACAAGCCCCGTCATGCCGCCGCGCTGGTGGGCGGTAGCGGCGGAGCGCGCCTGCGCCGCCAGACGTGGCAGCAGCCCGCAGCGGCGGCGGCGGGTCCGGAGCGGGTCCGGCTCGGCGGCGGCGATGGCTGTGCCGGGGCAGGGCGCGGGGGCTGCGCGGCGCCGCGGGCGGCTCCCGCTGCTGCTGTTCGGTCTGGCGGTGAGTGGCGGCGGCCGCGCCCCGGGGCGGCGGCGGGGGGCGGGCGCGGCGTGTCCCCCTTCCACGGGCCGGGGCGGGGGCGCTCCGCGCGGCGCGGCCGGCGGAGTTGGGCGAAAGTTGGGAGCGGGACGGGGCCCCTCGGGCTGGGCGCGGCGGCTGCCCCCGCCACCCGCACCCGCCGCCGCCCCGGGCGGGCTCGGCACGGCACGGCACGGCACGGCACAGCCCGGCATGGCTGGACTCCGGCAGCTCTCCTCCCGGGCGTTTCTTCAGCCCGTCTGCCGCTTTCCTCCCTCCCTTTCTGTCTCCAAAAAAACCTCCCAGAGAAAACCCACCCCGGCGTGCGACGGCGTCTCCCCGAGCGCCTGCGGCTGGAGCCCCCGGCGCGCCCCGGGCTGACCCGGCTGGCACCGGCCCCGGGGGCTCCGACCGGCGGGCGCCTCATTTGTAAGTTTCGTGTGAAAATCGGTGCCGCGGCGGTCGAGGGTTTCCCTCGGCGGTGGCTCTGCCGCAGCAAAGCTGCCTCGCTCGCCTTTGTCGACCTGTGTGCGGGCACGGGCAGCCGTGGGCAGTCCTGCCGCCCGTGGGCAGTCCTGCCACCCCTGCCTGAGCGTCCCTCAAATGTGGCGCTCTCCATCTTAGTGTATTCCGGAGGATCTGGGTATCTTTCATTGAAATTACACTAAGTAGAACACTCCTTACCTCAGGGAGCCTCCTAGACTTACAGAAATATTTTCAAGTCTGATTTTGCTTTTTTTATCCACGGAATTTAGCACAAATAGCTCAAAAGATTGGTGAAGGCATGCTTTAAAGGACCCTTTTATTTGCTATATTGGCATGAACTACAGTTCTTCTGCCTGGACAAAGAGTTAATAACTAATGAAAAATTACTTTTTTTTTTAACATACATGTGATCTGAAATGTGTTTGGAAACGCATGACCTAGGGGTGCTCATCTAATTTGTACAAATCAAGCGTGGTGTTGCTAATTGCCCTATGCTTACTTGGTGCTAATATTAGAATTGCCATTGTGGGACAGAAAGCATCGGCCTTGTCTGATGTAGCCTTTTGCCCGTGGCAGGGGCCTAGCTATCAACTCATCCAGGAGGAGGGAAAAGAAATGCTGTGCTTTCTGCACAATTTTTGTTTTGTTCTAAGCTTTGTCTAGAAGCACAGATCTCTGCTATCTGCAATTTATTTATTGATTGCAAGTGAAACTGAAGTCAGGCTGAACTCTTCCTAAAATGCTGGAGAGGTCTTAATGTGGCTTTTTTTTTTTCCCCTGTGGCTCATCTTTAATACACACGGTACTTTTCTCAATGATACTTGTGGCAGTGTATTCCTCGGGTTAAGTACATACTGTGGACCAAGTGGAGTTACAGGTGTACTGAATTTTCCCTTCATTTAAAATAACTAAACACGTGGAGTTATTTGTGGTATTTCCTTCTACATCCACTGCGACTGTCAGACCTTATCTTACTGTAACATTAATTTTTTGTTAATGTAAGTGTTTTGCTGTGATTTCTTTTTGTAGATTAAAATATTTTTTTCTAGCTTTCTTCATGTGAATCTCTTGTTCCTAACTATTCTAGTTGCCCTTCTTTGGACCTTTTGTATTGCAGAGCTGGTGTTTCTGAGATGAGCAGAGTGGGCCTGCTGTTGTCAGTGAAATTACATGAAGCCATTATAATTTATCCACATTATTCTCTCTTCCCCTTCTTAATTTACCCCAGCATTTTATTTGCTCTGTGATGCTGCATGCTGAGCAGGTGTCTTCACTGAGCTGTTGATTCAGCTAATTTTTTCTCCTTTTCTGTGTACAAGTAGTTTAAATTATTTCTTCCAATTTGCATTATCTTGCACTTGAAGGTGCAATTTTTCATCTTGAAATATGTAACTTGTGGTATGCTAGGATTAAAAAACTAGCCTACAGCTGTGACATTACAAAACCTGCTTTTAAATTTTTTCTTGAGTCAATGTTTGCAAAGTCAGTGAGGCTGTTAAATCTGGACGTTCTCAGTGTGTAAAGTTAAAGCAAAGGTAATGCCAGCTGCTTGGTAGGACAGAGATTAATGAGAACATTGTCTTTCCTTCCAGCCCATCCTTTTTTATGTACCCGAACATGATTTTTTTTTTTTATTTTTTATTTCCTGGAAGTGCTCAGTGCTTGCGATGCACCTGGGACAGGAGCTAGAGTCATGCATGCACAGTGCTCCTGAAAAATAGGGCTCATTTTTAAAGTAGGACCCAAAATTGGAGGTGGCTTCCGAGAATTGAAATCCTTATCTCTGTAAGACTTCCTGCATTTGTAAAAGGAAAACTACGAAGCTGGATGAAGAAAACACTTCAGTGTCTTCTAATGGAAGATGTTAAGTTGTTATCTTCTGCATCACCGTGAATATGTGACACACGTGTGAGGAAGATACCGCAGTGATCTCTACCTGCTGTAAAGTTTTATTTCTTGAATGAGTCAGAGAGTCATAGGGAAGTTGTGGTTTAACTTTAGAGATACTTCCCTGTTTGTTTTGTCAAGTGGTTGACTATATTTCACGCTTGAAGGACTGAATTTACTGTTAAAGGCATTGGGAAGGAGTTTCACACTGAGGTGGATTTGCATTTCCTCTGATGTACTGGCTACTCTCGTTTCCCTAGCAGAGGCCCGCCACTGCTTCCAACAGGATTATGCATCTAGGATCCATTTGCTTTGCAAACATGGATGAATGTTATCTCAGGCCAATGTGGCAAAGGTCAGTTTGTCTTCTGAGTCCTGGCTTAGTGACAGAGAAACTAAGTCAAGAGAGTCTGACCAGCTTACAGCCATTGGGAAGCAGGCTTCTTGACTTGGTGCCATAATCAAACCCAGTGCCTTCAAAGACAGGCTTGAAAGGAACATTTCAGGCTTCCAGCTCCTCAAGTCCCAGTAATGTCACGGGAATGCACTAGTGAGCACCGATATGGACTTGTGAATCCAGGCCTGGGGGGGGCGGGGCTTGGATGTGGCTCGATCTTTGTGTTGCAGGTGGCCCTGCAGCATGGCAGTGGCAGCTTTACCTCCGGTAAGTTTGCAGGCAGGGTACGAGCGCTGCTTCTCCTCTGCAGTACTCAGGTGCTGTTTCCTGTGGTGGCATTTGGGCTTGAATTCAGGAGTGCCTCTTCCCTTCCAGTTACTGTTTGTGCTATAGGAGCTGCTTTGCGAATTGTTTTGCTGCAGTCAGAGGGAGGGTATTGCAGAGGCAAATCCCTTACTTGCTGTCCCCCACCCCATTCTTACTTCGTCTGTTCCCTCTTCAAAATACAGATTTGTAAAACTTGTGACGTTGGCTATGTTCTGTCTCCTCAGATGCCCTTCCCAAATCAAACCTTGGCTTTCTGGACTGTTTTTGTTACTCAACTCTTCCATGGATCTCATGGGAAATGAACAATATGGAGTGATGTTTTGAATCCAGTGGCTTTGGTGCCGAAGCACCCGTTTACTTCAGAGGTCCTGGGATGTTGACACAAGTGTGGGGTGGTCATCAGAAGTGGTGTTTCTGCCTGGGGGTTTGTTCACAATGCCATGAGCAATTGGTGATGGAAGAGGTGCTTGTTCTGTTGTTGACCATTTCTTTTGCTTTTTGGCGACACAGTTCCTTGAGTTCCTTCGTTTCAGTAAAATGGAGGTAGTGACACTCAACTTTCTTCAGAGTTGTGTTTGGAGGTCTGTGAATGGAAAAATTCAATGCAATTTGCAACCATCATCACAAATTAGCATTGCCTTAAATTTCTTGATGTGGACGGGGTCACTTTGGAAGTAAGTTACAGTTTACCTTGACCCTGCCACCATTTCAAGCTTGTGAATGCCAAAAAATTGTGATATCAAAGGAGGTCTTACGTTTTGGCACTTTGCTAGCTGAGAGTAGCTGGTAGCCTTAGTGGAGGGTGCTGTGATTTGTGCCATTGCAGAACACAGATAACAAAGGTAATCTCATTTCTGGCTGCCTTGATGATGTCCTGTTTGTTGTTTTTGGGTTTATAGTCATATAGCATGTTTGCTGGGTGACTGCAAATAGACTCTTTCTCTCCCCCTCCTCACTTTTCAGGAGATGGCGCACCATGAAGCGTGTGGTTGTGTGCTGCTCTAGGATCAGCTGTGTGCCGGTTTGCTCTGGCGCTGCCTCCCTTTTGCCTCTTGCAGATCACTTCCTTTCTGTGTGACTCTTACTCCAACTGTTTAATTTAAGCTTTGTCTCCTATCACCTGGCAGAAGAATGTGAGGATTAATTAGTTAATATTTGTGCAATGCTTTGAAGATAACAAGTGCAATATGAAGTGCTGAGGATTTTCAGGTGTCATTTTTTGCCCTCTCTTCTTTAGAAGTCCCATTAATAGTGTTTTGTCTTCTTTTTATAGCATCTTGAGTAGGTGATACTTCTTTAAACTTCTTCAAAACCCAATTTTTAGTGGGGGATTATGTGGCATATGCTTTGCTCATGCCCTTAGCTTCTGAAGTCATTGAAATGTGCTTGTTCAGAAGTGATATCTGAAACATTATTTCATCAACAGCTTGTTCAATATATATTGCACCAATGCCTGGCTTGAAGAGAGAGCAAGCTTCACATTCATAATAAGGAGAAAGTTCTTTGTCAGCATTAGTAATTGACCCTATTACAGTCAGTTGTTAATTAGTAAATAGTTGCACAGGTTTTCCTTCACTAAACATTTGAAAACCAGTGATAAACCATACAATTAATTGGCTACACAGAGCCCTTAAGAGCAACCCTTAGTATAGACTATTATGCCTGTAGCTTATGTTCTTTAAAACCCAGTGTTTAAGAACAATATGAACAGTAGAGTCTAGTCAAATCTTGACGTCTCCATGGTATTTTTTGCTATCTTCTATATTTGGAAAGTGAATATAGCAAGTACCACATTAAGTGGAATGCCTTATTTGCAGCATTCTTCAGCCTAAGTTAAACAATACCGAGACACTCTGTGTCAGGAATTTAATTTGCCTTCCTTCCTGAACAAAAGAAGATATGACACTTGGCTCTTGCAGACGTGACCCACCAGAATAAAATGTCAGCAGTGCTTGGGGTTTTTTTATTCCTTGGATGGCTGGAGGTGAGAGTTAATTGATCTGGATTATATACAGAGTAAGAATGCGTTCTTCCATGGATCTCATGGGAGATGAACAAAAACCAAGAAGTGTCCAATGGGAGTGTCTGCAAATGTAAATCCGTCGGGCAAAACCATGGTTTTCTAATGCTGTCAGTCTGCCGATGCAGAAGTTGTTGATCTTCTGAGGAGCTGGAGCATTCCTCTCCTGCCTATCCCATGCTGCTGTAGGCGCTGCAGTCGCCACTCCTCACTGAGCCTGTAGATAGATGGCTTTTACGATCAGTCACAGATAATGTGTTGCAGCCCCTGTGCAGGGGGTCCTCAGCAGGTTGCAGTTTGGGAACCCCTGCAGATGAGGTTGGGAGAAGATCGTGCTGTGGTCCCAGCAGGATTGCAGGGGCTACTTCTGTTGTGACCCCTGAAGCCTGAGACCCAAGTGCTACCCTTTCTCTTCCCCCCTCATTCACATAATAAATTCTTAGCAGGCTTCCTTGAGGTACCTTTGAGTAACAGAGATAACCTGTCTCCCCTCATCTGATTTGATTAAAATGTTTCTACAGCTATTTTGGATATTAATCATGAATGAAAACAGGGGACTGTCCTACTTATCACTATCCATCTTGGAAGGCATTTGTTACAAATGGCTCAGTGATCAAAGCGGCACAACCCTGAATGTAAATAGCAGCAGAGGGAGGGCTTGTGAGTAAAAAGCAAGCAATTATTGCACAAGGTC
Source organism: Gavia stellata (assembly GCF_030936135.1). Taxonomy (NCBI): domain Eukaryota; kingdom Metazoa; phylum Chordata; class Aves; order Gaviiformes; family Gaviidae; genus Gavia; species Gavia stellata. Next base: position 13,157,152 of record NC_082601.1, on the reverse strand, counting down.
AAGAGGAGTTTGTATGATGAACAAGGAAGATAAAACATCCACAGTCAAACTGTGATTCTTGTAAACAAGGGGGCTTTAGATTTGAACATCTTGTATTTTTAAGCGAGAACAAATTGGGGGGAAGGGAGCAACAGATCTCTCTCTTGTGCTTGCCGGGAGATGACTTAGACCTGGTATTTTCAGTATGTGCATGCTGCCTGCACCCCAGGACTGGGCCGTGCCTCCTGCCACTGACCTGCAGGTTTACAAACCTCCAGCACTGCAGTACAGAAGGTGGATTTGAAGGAACATCTCTGAAGTTAAGTGCACACTGCACCACAGGATTCATTCTGGGAATTGAGTAGGAAAGGGAAAGTGAGATCGGGTCTTGTTCTTGGGATTTCTTGCCTGTGTCGTCGTCCCCCTGCCATTCTAATGTAATAGGTGAGACCCTTGTTTAGAATGTGAACTAGTCTGCTCCTAAGGAAATTAATTATGAAATTAAATTCCGTCTTCTCCATTACTGCTTGGAATTTTGAGGCAGGTTTGCTCTTCAGCTCGATTCCCATAAAATGCCTTGTCAGACACAATCTGTTTCATATGTACAGGGTTGCTCATGGATCATATTTACAGTGGGTTGAATGCTGTTGTCCCAAAATGGGAATGACATCAGTGGGCGGTTAAGCTAAGACAGAAATCAAAGTCAATGTCTTGCTGAAAAACGGACTTTTGAAATTGTGGGACTGCGTCCCTGCCAAGTAGCAATTGTGCTGGAATCAGCGTTGTTCATGTCAGCCCCAGCTATTCTTGATGAATAGCGTGCAAATTGTCTACCTAATTATACATGTAAGTGTTGGTGTGCGCATAAAAATTGTATGTTGACATATGGATTCAGGCACCTAATCACTGTATCAGCTGCATATCCATTTATATTTCTTTATGCATAATTTGTGTCGAGGGAAATATATTTTTTCATGCTCTTGAGCTAGAAATAGGAAATAGTTTTTCTGTCCAGCGTACAATGCTACTGCTCTGATAATGCCTCCTTATTTAGTTTTGATTTGTATTTTCTTGTTTTTAAAACCATGTGTTTTCATTGCCCTTGATTTAAATTAATTAATTAATTAAACAAATTATTCTCCAGGCATGCTGCTTATCCATAGCAAAAGACCATGTTGTCCTGAAGCTTTTGTGGGGAGCAACTCGTAAATTGAACTGGGTTCTATGGGAACAGCAGTTAAGCATTTATCACATTTAATTTGAATAGTAAATATAAAATATGAAAATAAGTTCTTGTGGCTGCTTGAAAGATACTCCCTTTTTTCATTCTGAAATGAGATTCAGAGAAGAGTAAAAACTTGAGATATAAACTCTGCTTTCTCAGATCCTTGATGATTTTGAGCAAACACGGCCTGAGGGTTGACCACATCTTTCAATAGTGTCAGTCCTGGAAGTATAATTAGCGAATGGTTATTTGCCTGTAACTCTCTTTGCCTCTGGGTTTCTGAAAGCTCAGATGTTTCTTGGGTACCAGTTCTAAGGGCGTGGGGCTGTGGAGTGCTTCGCTGCTCTTTAACACTTGCATATGTTTGGCAGCTCTGTGAGAAATTGCTGGAGAATTAGAAAAAAAGGAAAATGAAACCTTTTTGACTGATCAGATTTCTTCTACCCAGCTTGCAAGATTGTATATTTAAATATGTATTTTGATTTGAAAAGCAGAGGCAGAGCTAGAGCACATGTGTGTTTGTACCTTGTACTCAAATAGTAGTGTCTCAGCAGTTTTGAATTGACTGTCTTGAGGGTTTGGGTTCACTTATGTTTGACTTGAGAATCCTTCATGCATCTTCATGATCAGACACTACAATCACATGACTGACCTACACCATAAAAAATTCTGTGGAAATAAATTCAGATTGAGATCTTGAGCTGGGGAAAATCTGCAGACTAGAAGTGATACCAGTTTTGAATTTCATAGTCTGCCACGTGTAGTCTGCCTTTTTCTGAAGGTCTCCACCAAAGTTTCCTGCATCCGAGGACATCAGGTGACTGTTGGGTTGGTTCCAGCTCACCGAGCCAGCCATGGATGAGGACCCGTTATGCTAGGCACTGTGCAAACACAGCATGAAATAAAATAGACCTTCCCTCAGTTTTATTGCCGTTTCTTGTCAGCATAACTGTCACAGGGCAGGGGCGGCACAGATATTGCATGCGTTGGTCCTAATATGCCTTCTACTTTAACGGGTACCAAGGTATGCAGCTTCTTGAGAAAAATTTTTGGAGTGTTTCTTAGCTTTTCAGTGGTGGTTGTGAATAGATTTTAAAGCTTTCGGATTCTCAAGTGACAAGAGAGTTTATCTTGTTTCTTATTTATAGAGTTCCATATGTGTGAATGTAGCACTTCCTGATGCATATGAAAAGAGGCTTCCTGCCCAGGAGGGACTGTCACCTTTCTTGACCTCTTCTTTTTTTAATATGAGCTCATCTCCTCTTGTGCCCTGGATTTAAGAAGCAGCATGCTTGATTGGGCAGTGCCTGGCTGATGAGCTCTCCTGCAAAGACTTCAGCAAAATGTCTGGAGTGAATCTACCTGAGTCATATCTCATAATTAAAGTCATATAGCACAGTACATGCAAATGAGCCGTGTCTTTGCTGCCGCTTTGGCTGTGGGCTGTGCAGGAATATGAGCCTGGTTTTCCGTGAAGAAGAGTGTGTAACTGCTTCCGTAGGATTCTCTTTTCCCATCCTCTTAATTTCATGCTTTGGCCAGAACTACTGGCTGTAGCTCTAGTGAGGCTGTAGCTGCTGGTACGGTCATCACAGCGTTGGCTCTGGAGCAGGGCAAAGCAGCCCCATGGCTGGGACTGGCATTGGGTGAAAATGACTGCTTGGCATCACCTGCCTTCAATGGAGCCGGTAGTGAAGGTGGAGGTTCTTCGGGAGGTTTAACGATAAACAGGCCTCTCATTTATTCCTGGGTAGGGTCTTCATTAATTTCAGTGGGAGAAAGCTGGAGAGTGTGGAACTACTTAATTCTTATCAGTTTGCAAACACCATGTAGTAAAAATACATATTGGGAGGTGGTGAACTTTTCAGCTTAGCCAATAACCTCCCAGTATTGCTGCGGCTGCCTTAGATGTGCAGGCAGGGTGTTTCTGTCCAGCTCGATGCCTTCAGCTTGGACTTTTTGGGTTTTTTAACCAGGAAAGGCTGCAACATTAGCCTTTAATTAAGGGAGATGATGATTTATTTGGCAGGGCTGACTGGTGCACTTGTATGTACAATGTCTTTCCCAGTGGGTTTTGGTCTAAACCATAGGATCAGAGAGAGCTGCTGTAGTAAAACTGCAGGAAAATGTGTAACATGTATTGATTTGATACCTGGGGAGGAATTGGGCAAAGTAGCAGTGGATATATGCAATGTGACATGCTTCTCCCTCCAAGCGCCTGCTGTTCCCCCAGCGCAGCAAATTTTCTGTTAGTGGCAATACTGACAAGGCAGTAGTTAAAGCTGTCACTGTTTCCAGAATCCAGTTTTTCAAGAGGTTTATAGCTCTGACATTATAAGGAAAAAAAAAAAGAAAATTCACTGAAATTGGCTAAACAGCCTTTTCATCTGGAAAAGAGATGAAATATACGTGCTTATAAGCTATGGGTAAAACTGTACAGATGCTTTAAACAAAGTTCATAATACCATTTGGTGTCACATTGAAAGTGGCCTCTGTGGCTTTTTTAGTCCAATTCTTTCTTTTTGGCAGTGAGTTCATAGTCTAGAATATCCTTATTTGAGTCCAATTTTCTAAATGAACAAAGCTGCTAAAAGAAGCGACTTGTAGTTTCACTTTTCCCTGCTGTGTTCAGCCTTAGTTTCAGTGAAGTTTAGGTTTAGTCTTCTATAACTGAAGACATAAGTAAAACTTTAAGATACTTGGATAGTTAAAAAAATTGAGGCGAAGGAAGAAGTTTTAAAAAAATACTTAGGATTAAAGAGATCTGCTCATAACTCAATGTTAGATTAATCCCTCCTGTACAGCCTCTGATTGCCATGAGTTTTGAGCAGGAATTTGTATGTCTGTGACCCCACTTAGCACAACTCTATTTGTCTACTTCGACTGGCCACACCATGTATTTATCTCAGAAAATACACAAATGATTGACGTGCACCAGCCTGAAGTAGGAAGGCTGAGTTCTGGACATCTGTATTTAGAAGAATGCAAGACTGTTGTTGAATTAAAGCATCAAGGACATTTATGCTGAAGGTAGGGGCTGACTTGCAAATGTGCTTTTTCCCTTCTCACAGTTAGACCATCTGGTCAGCAGGGTCAGTGGTGGGAATCCTGCCTATGGAGTGGGATAACTTGTTCACTCTTAAGTGACAGTGGCCTGGTGTGCTTTTATATTTTATCTTAAAGGTGTATCTTCTAGTAACTTTAAATTCCCAAACATGTCCTGACATTGTTTTGAGGATGACCCCCATTTCAGCTCAGCCTCTTTCCACTACCCTGTGCATCCCAAAACCCTTTCTGCATGTAAGAAATTCTGGCACTTATAAAATAGGTTTTGTAGGTACAGGTTTTGTTTCTGTGCCTCAGTGACGTGGTGTTTGCAAATAGCTGAATTTGTAATGAAGTGTAGTGCCTGGGGCTGCATGTTCTGACTTTGATTGGCTTAGTGCCTTGTTTTGAATGCTGCAATCTGTAATGCACAGGATGCAAGAAGAACAGCCTCTTACTACTTCACATCTACCCTGGACACATTTTCTAGCCCAGCTGGAATGAGACATGATCAAAATTAGTTCTGTAATTAAGAAAACGTTGAACCTCTTGTGTGTGTTAGGCAAATGAGCGAAAGCTTTTAGCCAAGCAATTAAGTGTTAAGGTTTTACTGTAAGGTGAATGTAAACTAGATAATTTCTCCAGCTAAGCTTTCCATAATCATTCCATTAGTATGAATTCAGTACCGTGCGGAAGGGAGGCAGCATAGCACGATGGATAAGATTATTATTATTATTATTGAAGATTATTGCAGTACAAATGAGCAGTGAAGGCCCCAGCTGAGGTTACAGTTATACTTTGATAGGAGTTTTACTTTATGCTAGGATAAAAGACAGACTTTGCTCTGGAGCAGTCATGATTTAAATAGACAAAAGATGCTCTCTTTGCATAGATACAGAACAGAGATGCAGTGAGATTAAATGCCGTGCCTTCCATATGGCCAGTGGAAGCCAAACTTGATCTTGTGGCAAAGGCACTGGTGTGTGTGTGTGTGAGGTACGGTATGGCCAGTGGGAAACATAAGCCCTGTTCCACTTTGGAAGGGTGGGTGGGAGGGGGTTGTGGTTAGCGCCATAATACGGATGCTGAATTACTTGCAAATTCTGTTTTCACTGTCTTTATCTGCTCTGTATCAGTGTGGGTTAGTTATTTTCACTTCATGGCTCTCACTGTCTTCTGTGGGATATCAAAGTACTTGACTGAGTTTGCAGAGTTTTCTGAGATCTAGGGACAAGAGTGCTCTCGAAGTGGTAATTTGCTGCTTCTCTTGTTGCAGTACATTAAATTTACATAAATTTTTTTATGTAATTATCTGACCAGGGAACAAACTTAAAGGGGGTGGTTTCTTAACTAAAACCATATTTCTTGATGTGTTTATCTCATCTTTCCACTTAAGGATGCTTGCTGAGATTGGTATTGGTCCAGTTTCAATAAGTCATGTGTATGGCTGCTGCTTTTTGTTTGGCTTTTGCTGATCAAATGAATGTGGTAGTTTATTTAAGGCAGCATGGCTCAAGATTATGGAAAAAGGTCAGCAATTTCAAAAGCAGTTTGTATTTTGTTTCTCAGCATGGAAGCTGTTACTAATGTTTCTGGCTTTGTGTTTCTGTAGGCGTTCTTGCTGGCATTCGTGTACTCGTTGAAGGTGTCTCCGCTCATAGAAAAAATAAGTGACCACAAGGATTTTAAGAAGCTTCTCAGGACACGGAATAATATACTAGTGCTGTATTCCAAATCTGGTAGGTCCTCCTTTTTTTTTTTTATGTCATAGCTCTTTGTGCCCAGCAGCAAGGTGTGTGTGCTTGAACATCTGTGTGCATGTTCAAGCGCATGTACGCCTGTGTACATGCTCAGATGACTAAGGTCTTCACCCTTACTTGCTCGCTGTTCAGTATTGTCTTATGTGACTGCAAGGGCTTCTTCAGGCCTGGTGTCCTTTGTTCTAACTCCTCGGAGGCTCCTGATGTTTCAAGATTGGAGTCGTCTTAATTTGGTCTTCTAATTGCTCTGTCACATTGGCAAAAATTATTCTGGCTTTGTCTCCAAAACTGGTTGCTTGTAATAGCTATCAGCCAGAGCTTTCTGGTGTGTTTATCACAGTAGTTTGCAAGTTTTGATTTCCTGGTGACACTGAAAGGCTTAATGAATAGTTATAGTGCTGAAATCAATCCATCTTTGCTTCTGACAGCTTTGGATGTCCCATGGTTGTCTTTCAACTTTAATTAACAAAATACACAAGCAGACTATTTTTTATTTTTATAAGAGGGAGAAATGGCTCATTTCATGTCATAGCACCTGTTCCCTTAAATCTCTTTGCTGTCTTTTCTTTCATTCAGGCTCTCCTTTCTGGCTGTTCACTCTTGCTCTTACCTGTCTGTTTGCTCTTCCTTTTGCTCAGTTCTGCTCCTGCTGTACCTTTTCTCCTTTGTCACCTTGTTTGTTTTGGTGTATTGTTTTGTGTGACATCATGCAAAATAAAGAAACAATCTTTAAGCTCCAACAGCAAGAATGCTGTTGTGGATGTGGAATTCATTGGACGGCAAGAAGTAAAATGTGTCACAAAGATGATTTTCCTTAGTGCTGTATTGTTTTTGTTGTTGCTTCCTTTTCCTTCCTGCAGGCAAGCAATACAAAGTAGTGCTTTGTTTGGGGGTTGTGTCCTCCCTTTCTGACCTGTTGCAAAGGTCTTATCTCAGTTAACACAGTGACGTTAGTAGATTTGCTCTGGGTTTATAGAGTGGCAAATTGGAGCAGTATGTGGTGGCCCAATATCCTCCCTCCCTCTCCCTGCCAATATCAGAGAATTTTGCAGACAAAAATGTGCAGGTGCTGGGATAAGTAACTTTGTTTCCTAAAGATGTGCTTATTCTGAAACAGTTAAAATTATATATGGTGACTTTAATTTTTGTTAAAATATTTGTGTTTTGCTGTAGTGGGGAACTTTGAGCGCTTGAACTTGGCCAAATGGTTTTGTAGAAACAGGTTCAAAGTGAAAGTCATAAAAGAGTTTCTAACGCTTTTTGATTTTGAAAGGAACACTTTAGATAAAAAAGACATCTGTATTATTCAGCTTTTTAAAGGGAAAATTTTCTTTTTACGCTTAACATTTTAAGTGGTGGTTGCTTTCATTTTTAGAAGCACAACCAGAACACTTCAGCCCTGACACTCATCAAATAAATGTTGCCCTATGGGCATCGTTCAAAAGCCGTGTTGTGGAGATTTCTTTTTTCTGTTTTTGTTATTTAATTGGTTGGTTTTAGCAGTCTAAAGCATTGCATGCAGAGCTGACTGTGGGATTAATGTTTCTTCCTAGAACGGTGATCCTTGCACAATTAGAAATCTCTTGCCTAACTGTCACCCAGAAAGAGGAGAGGAGAAAAAAGATAGGAATTTGGAGGTGCAATTCTAGTCCCAGACATACATCTCCCAGCTGTGATGAGATGTTGGCCAGCATCCAATCGTACTGCTGGAACAAAGGCTTTGCTTCTCAGCTGAGCAAAACTAGATAAGTATTCCTCTCTCATGCAGGAAATTCATTGGTTTCAGGAGATGTCCTCATTTACAGGAGATGTTTAGTTCACCCTACCGGCTGGGTATCCTGCCAGGGCTGCTCAACTAGTGAGTCTTCTGGGACAAGTCTGTCCTATCCTGAATACTTATTTTTTTAAAGGGTGTTTGTCAAAGTGTTCCACTCTAAGTACGTGCGAAAATTCCCCCACGTGTCTACCTCCCTGTGGCGGAGAGAGGTGGCAGTTGCATGTTATCAGTATTGGGAGTTTAAGAGCCAACGTGTGTGGGCTGGCGTCTCTGATAGCATCAGGCCCAAGCAAAGGCTGTCGAATACAAAGAAGCTCTTTCTGGCTCAGGAGATTGTTGAGATAAAAATTGTGGAGGCTTAGAGATTATTTGAACGGGCTGTCACTACCCGCTGGCTCTACTTGTCTACACTGACCTATATAGGCCTTCACTTTCCCAAACGTTGGAGACAAGATATTGGTCTATAGAGGCATTCGGTCTGACCCAATATAGCTGTTCTTATATTCAATTAGCTGAAGTAGTTGTGGAGCAGTAGCAGTTTAAATAGATCTGGAAGAGGTTCTGGGTTTCTATTTTCTGTTTATCGAGGCAGGAAACAGTTTCTGTTAGGTTTCTGGGGAATTGATAACTTGTTTGAACCTCTATTTTTCTCTCCCAAGCTCTTGTCCCATTTTTCCTCTGTGTTTGTTTTTAATACCATTTATAAGACTGTTTTGGAATGGAAGTGTTTTGCAAAATCTACACATGTGACATGGCATTATAAAAATCTCAGCTGGGTATTTATAATATAGCCAGTTCTTGGAAGGACCTTTTCTGGGTGCTTCCTGCTAATAGTTTTGAGCTCCTCACGACTGTTGGTTTGGGTATCTCCCAGGGTTATTATGAGAATAACAGTGTGTTGTTTTCTCTGTATGACAGGGATAGAATTGAGGCAGGCAGAGATGCCAAATGACTTGTCCTTACAGCTGATGAAGGTCCTAAATTAAGTTGTTCTAATTAGCAGGCAGTGGTACAAACTGGTTAATGCCCAGCCCCAGGAAAAAGACAGTGTTGCGATGGAAGCCGGTTTGCAGGAGAGGACATGGTATAGCTCCATAAATGTAGGTCAGGCAGCATGGCTGGAGGTATGAATTTCAGTGTGTTGTTTAAGGGGGATGAACGGAAGGAGCCACCCAACTTCAGCTGCAGCCAGCATTCCTTCTAGTTTACTGATTTTACTGATTGTTCTCATACTGGTTTCTTCAAATTAGATAAAGTGTTCTTCCAGTGCTTCAGAACAAAGGAATGCACCATTGTGTTTTTCTATGTAGAGTAATAATGCCATTGTTGATTTATTTTTATTATTGTTTTCCAGCTGCTGCTGCAGAAAGCTCACTCAGGTTACTGTCCGGCGTGGCCCAGGAGGTGAAAGGACGAGGTACTATAAGCTGGATAGACTGTGGGTATGTGTCATGCTGTTTTTCTCCTTTTTCTTTTCCCCTCTCCCCTTTTGGCTTTTATTGCTGACTTAACTGCTTTGATGGCCCTGAAAGTTTTTGCCTGCAACTGAACCCACATCGTTCTGTGCAGTTTCTTCATAGCTGTAGGGAGCCTACATCTTGTCATCCTCTCTTCCTTCAGACCAGTGATGGGGAATCATTTTTTCCTTATGGTTGTTGTCACTTCTTCTCTGACAGCATGTTTTTCAGTCTGAAGCTGGAGACCCCAGCTAGCATAACCTTTTGTGAGGGGGCACGTAGCATGGAACTCTCACTGCTCTGGCTTTCCCATAAGCTGGACGAGGAGGAATCCCACATGTTGTGCCTCAGCTGGAGGGCAAGGCAGTTCTGCTCCGACAGCAAATGCTGCGTGAGCAGTAGGGCTGTTTGCTTGGTTTTGAAGCGTCCACCCATTTTTGTGTTTCTCAATAAAATGTGCTTTCTTTTAAAGAACTTCCTCTGTGCTTGTATAGGTTCATGGCAATTTTTAATGTGAAGGCAGGGAAACTTGTTTTTGTAAGTGGTTGCTTGTGTGTGGAGGAACGAACAGGTGTGTACTTTCTGGTTTGCAGATGTGAAAGCCTCCACTGTGGTTCTGCTCAATAACACATTGCCTGTGGTTTTAGCTTGTGTATCGTAGTGCCTCTCTGCCTCTGCAGCTTTGAGAGCTTTGCCTGCAGGTGGCAAATTCCCCTTTCTGCGCTGCAGAGGAACAGCTTGCTGCCTACCTGTGTGTTTGGGTGGATTGCCATGGTATGAACAAATTGTATGCTGTGCACAAATCTATGTCAGCTCTGAAAATCATGTGGATCCCTTAAAATTATACTTTTGAAACCAACCTCCATCCATCAAGCAGTGACCCAGAATAAGTCATTGGTAAATCAAAGTTAACGTGCTTTTGTCGTTGGTTAACCTGTCTTGCTTTCCCCCTGCCATCAGGCAAGTATCTCTCATGTGGAGTCCTCTGCTTCTGCCTTCTGTTTGCATTCTTCTGGGCTCATCCAAATGCACAGACACTTCAATCTCTGCCCAACTGATGGGGACACTGTTCCAAGTCATCTGCTGGCAGAAAGCAGGGCTGCCTCTCAAGAGGCCAGTGAAGCCTGTACCACTTCCCACCTGCTGAAAAGCCAGCAAATAAATTGTATTGACCCTGATGAGGAGAAGGTTGTGTGGAGGTCTGGCATCCTCTGAAATCCAGTCTCCTTTTCTAATGAAAGCACTGATAAACAACTTTTGGTTGTTGGTAATGATGGCTAGCAAATAGGATACTGGGACAGGTTCTTGGCTTTTGTTTCTAATCAGCCCCATTTGTGACTGTGTAGTGGTCACTATCTTTTTTGTGTCTTCTGTTTCCCTTTTGTTTTAGGCTACCTCTGTGTTGGGGTACTTACTGCTTACTCTGTGTGTGTGTGCACGTGGCACATGTATACAACTGCTGGAATCATGAGGCTGTTCATCTGGCCCTTCAAAATGCTGCTGTGATACAGCTAAGCAATGACTGTCTCCAGGATTTATTTTAGTTCTGGGTTGGAGAAGGAAAGAGTCAGTGTTTAGGACTTCAGTTTGAAAACCAGGGAAGTTTTGGCACTTAGTTCAATGGATCAGTCTGTGCTCCTGAGTTCATAAGTGATGATGATGGGGAGGGAAATGTGTTGTTTGGTTTTGCTGTAAAATAAACTTAAATTCATCAAAACCTAATATGCTCTCCCTTTCCAAATTTTGTCATCTAAACCAAACTTTGTTATGGAGGTTACTTGCAAGAAATGTATTTTAAAGTCTCCTCCAGGTAGTGCTTTAATACATTTCATAGGAAGCTTGGTACTTGCAGTTCCTTTCCTCTGACCGTGGTAGGGAAGTACTTAAGTTAAGCTTCCTATATTCGTAATGAAGGGTGAGTTATTCCCAGAGAATGAAGCAGCCTGGTGAAGGTCATGCTGTAAGAGGTTGGGAGACCTGGGAATAGATTTGCAGGTTCCCAAAATTTGCTTTGATGTCAGTAATAGCACAATCAGATTGCCACTTGCTGAGTGACAGGCAGTGGACCGGGTGCTGTAACATGGCAGTAGCTGTAATGCTCTCTTTGAGGGTTCAGCAGTGCTTCCTTTCAGATCACTCATTTGGGGAGAACCTGGAAAAAATAGATGATCTGTCCAACTGTAGCTGGGTATTTGTCAGAGATGTCTCTTTTATCACTCCCTTCTGCAGAGGGATGTCATAACAGAATTTGTCGACTTGTGTTACAGGGCCAGGTGAGCTAGAAGACTGGTTTGTGGCAAAGGAGGTCTTGATGCATGCAGAAAAACAAATGGTTTGAGCCTGAACCAAGTTTTGTGGTTGATTTGCTTGTTAAACCTTTAAATCATTCTGAAATCAATCTCTTAGTGTTGAGGTAACTTTTAAATTTTTTTTTTCCATTGCTTACTGCTTTTTATATACTCATCTGTGCGAACTGGTGCCCACCTCATGGCACCAATAATACCAAAGAGGCTGCAGTAGTGCTGTCTGTCACCAGTTACAAAGGGCCAGTTGTAGGGCCTGAACAGCTGAGTCCTACCAGAGTTGCTCAAGCTATTCTCCCACTGCAAGTATGCTGTGACGCTTATTTGCAAGTCTTCATGCTGAAACAAACAGTGCACAGATGCAGGGATATTTACAGCACAGGCTCAATTTGTTTTACAAATATTGACAAGAAATGGCTTGTTTGGCAGCACTATTTAGCAGGGAATTTTGGCTTTGTTCTTCACATCCCACTGTAGCGGACTTCTTTGCCTTCAGATCCAAGCATTGGCAAGGCTGGCGCACATGCGGAGTGTGGTTTGTGTCTCTGCTTCCCTGTGGCGATGACAGCAGTCTTTTTCTTTTCTTTTTCTTTATTGGTGGTGCTTTTTTTGTTTCTTGTCATTCCCCTTCTTCCCCTCATTTTCAGGAGAAAGCAAGAATGTACTGCTCCACTGATGGAAAGCATTAGAGATTGCTAAGTCTCGGCAGTATGTTCTGTATTTCATACAGCGGAGGGGAGCATGCAGGTTTGCGGCTAGCGGTAGGCTGCCTGAATTGCTGGCTCACATGGAAACCGCGCTCCTTGGCCTCAGCTTTTGTTCGGTCTGTGGTATGAGTTGGAGGTTAGACTTGAGCTTTCAGTTCCAGGTTGAGTGGTCTCAGGGACACCAGGGAGATTAGTTTTTCAGTGTAATGTGGGGAAATACTTGGTCTCTTGCTGAGACGGTTAGTGTGGAGTAGAGGAGGTTGCCACTTTGTCACTTTGAGGCAGGATAGCGGGGATCCCCAGGGTGCCTGGGCTTAGGAAATGTAGGGCTGGGAAGTGCCAGGTGCCTGCCTTTCCTGCGTAGTTAGGCTCATTTACATTAAGTGCCACACTGGAGCAGGGCCGTGCTGAGTGCAATACACCCAGGGAAGCCTCTGTGTGCAGTATTGCAGATAAGGTCCTCGTTCATGGGAGATTTCAATCCGTTTGCGCAGGCAGATAGGTGCCTCCTGCTAGAGATGAAGGGGCAGCACGGGAATTGCTCGCAGCATTGAAGTGGTCACTGTTTGCTCCTGTGTGCTGAGATGGCATATGAGGCTCTGTACACAACTAAGCATGAAGCTGTTTCAATTGTGAATAAAAGACCCATGAACGATGTGACAAAAATATGTTTTATTCTAGCCTTTCCGTGTTTTAATTAGGAAGTCCTGGCAGAGGTGTTTGATGTTTAATGAATGGTGGTGTGAGAGACCACAGAATATTGAATTAATCACGCCTGGTAGGATGCATGGTATCAGGGATAGAGCACAAAGTTGTAGGTTGGTAAATCTTCAGAGTGTCCCAGAGAGATGGATCTGTTGTCTTATGAACAGGTGTTTTGGGACTCGTGTTTGGGGAGGTGCCATGTTAATAGGAGCTGAGAGTCCTAGCTTCTGTTCCTGGCTCTGCAAATGATTCACTTCTTGTTACTTTGTGCTGTTAAAAAAGGTGTGTCTGTTTTCCAGGCAACTGGGTAAATATTGCCTGATTCATTAGTCAATGTTTATAAAGAGTTTGGAGAACTTTGAAAGGAAAAATGCTACAGCAGCACAAATGACTGCTCTTCATTTAGTGCGTTCAGATGCTATTGGGATGGGCATGTAAGAAAGCAGAGGGTTTGGTTATTTATTGTATTATTTTTAGTAGTACGCTGATAGAAATTTTGAAAATGGAAGGGCTTCATAGGGAGTTGAAAGCTTAAGATGTCTGCAAAAAAGAAACTGTCATGTCCTTTTGTACAATCTCGGAGTCTGTCTGCTGCTAACTGTAACAGCAGGTTGGGGTGCAGCGGAGCTGGTGTGTGCTGCATAGGCAGACAGACGGTCGGTGTACATGCTGCAGAGTCTCTGCGTCCCCCTTTGTCCCCCTAAAACTCTATCTTTGGAGGCGTAGTACAACTGGAGGTAAGCATTGATGTGGTCAAGTAAAAGAGGAGTTTTGTGAAAAATAGAAACTCCTGGCAAATCCTTATGGTGGCAAGTAAAAGGTACAAAGTGATGTGCCAGGGAACACAGTAAGATGGAATTACTGCTTGAATGAAAGATGAAATTTTTGTTGCTTGTCTTTAAAGCAGACAAAGCTCCAGTCCTAGTTTGTGATGCCCTGAGGTCTGGTTTTGAAGAATAATCATTATAAAGTTATCCTCTAGTCTTCTTGAGTAGGTTTTGTGATAGATCACGGGGTGGCCAAGGACTGATGTTACTTGCAAGAGTGTAACTAGTTTGAGTGAAGTGGAAAGGAAGTAAAATGGCTTTATTAAAGAGAAGAAAATGTGTTTGGCAGGTTATAAAATGCATCGTGGTCAGTTGCAGCTTTGAGGAGGTGGCAGAAGACATTGAAGCTAGCTCTTTCCAACCTGAATGTGATTTAGTGAACACTCCTGGGTTTTCCTGTTACTGAATTGTCTCGAGTTTCTTGTTGACTGTAACTCCTGCCCAATTGTGGACTGGTTTTTTCAAAAAAGCACCCATTTATTTGGCTCTGCGTAATTATTCCCTGCTCAAACTTGCATGGTTCCCTTTACTGTAGGTCCCAAACATAAACAAAGCTGTGTGATTTCCATCTGCTGTCATAGCGCGTGAGCTTGGCTTTAGCACATCAGACTGCTAGGAAGAGGAAATGCCATCTGGTTAAAATGTCTGACTAATTTTTGATTGGTTTTAATCCCACTTCTTGTGTGTCATTCTTGTAGTCCCTTTTGTGTGTCCTGTGTGTCATTCTTGTAGTCCCCATCCCCAATAATTACTTGTTATTGTTAAAATCCCGTGACACTTAGCATAAAGGTAAGACCATAATTTGGCTGGTAAAGCAGCCCTTTCAAAGCTATGCATCTAAACATGTGCTGGTTCCTGAGAGAGACAAATCTAATGAGTAGTTGTCTTTTCTGGGATTTCCCCCAATTTCTGTGTTTATCCGCCTTTTAGATGAAATATTCCTTCCCAAATTTCTAATTTCCTAATGCTTTGATACAGAAAAGCTTTACCTATACACACAATCCTGGATGAATTTGTTAAATGCCCTGAAATAGCAGGGAGGAATATCAGAAATAAGGCTGCTGGTACAGATGGCATTAAGTGTCATTTTGCTCTTTAGTTTTTACCTTCACTCCTATAAAGCCTATCAGAAGTAGGATTTATTTTAGAGAGTAAGTCTACTCATCTTCCTTCCTTGTAGTTGAATTTTAAATCTGATGAAAAGCTTTGAAATTGCAAATAAAAATTACCAGATTTAATGGGGAGAGAAAAAAAAGAAGAAAGGAGTGCTCCTCTTGGATGGAAGGGGTCACATCAATGCAAGTAGATTTGCTGTGTCTGGGATTCTGCCTTTTTCTACAGTTGCCTTGAAGAGTAGCGGCAGCTCAGGAGTGGATGGTACCTAATGTTAGGTGCCAGCCTGGGGGAGGCTGCAGGGGCTCCGTTTGCAGCTGGTCCAGGGGAGGGAAGCCAGGTATCCATCAGGAACACTTTGCAAGTGTAGTTATACTGACAACGTGGTCCTTGAGTGGATGCGATCTATATGGGCAAACTGTGCATTTGCAGAATAGATTTTCAGCACCTTCCTCCTGTCTCTATCATAACCTGTCTGTGCAGTTAATGCTAATTCATGTTAAAGCCCATTTATTTTAGTGTAAGAGTGACCATGCAGGAAGTGCAATGCCAGTCTGAAAAAAAAAATCCTTTTTTAACTAAGCTCTCAGTTCCTAACATAAACCCATTTAGTCTGGTGTATTGCATTAATTCAGAAATGCAGAGCATTTAACTAAAATCCACTGTAGTGCTTGGGTGTACGAGCCTGGGCTCATGTCTCGGTTTCATCCTAACGGTGTGTATTCCATAGGTTTTGCCTAGAATTGCTCATTAACTGTGAATCTTCAACGTTGCTGCTTTTCAGACTAAAATGAAGAGTGAGCTAAGATTTAATGTGAAGTTACCTCCATTTTCTTGTATTCAATACTTCATTTAAAACATCCTCTAGGATCCTCTCCAGGCCCATAGTGTGCAGCTAAAGGTCGTAAAACAGGCACCAAGGGAACAGTACAATGTGCTGCGCTGTTTGTGTGTCTGTGGGTGACAAGTTCAAAACCTGCTTTTGCGTGGATCTTAGATTAGTGTGAACTCAAAGACAGAGTGGTCCTCATCTTGTGTCCCAGGTTAGGACAGTGTTCCCCTGGACCAGGTTGTGTGAGTTAGAGGAGGTCTGGACATGTCTGTTGAGGAAAGCTGCTGCTTTGCAAAGAGATTGAGGGTTAGGCGTTTCCAGACATTCCTGCAAAGCCTTTGGAGGCTCCTGTGAATGTGTTCAGCTTATTTCTGTGCAGGTACATGGGCTGCTGAGTGCTTCTTACTAATTTATATTTCAACGGAAAGTACCATTCATTATAACTTCTTGACTTTCTGCAGGGCTGTAGTTTATAATTTTTTTCCCTTAATTGTTTTTGCTTGACGATACCTGTTACCTTTTTGTCTTAGGTTTCTTTCTGCTCTTTGGCTTGCTCTTGCTTGCAGTGAGAATTAATCTCATGGATTTTAATTTTCGGAAAATACTTCTTTTTAATCTCATTCCTATAGATTCCTGGTCTCTCTAATTGACTAATGGGAACAGGAAAGTCATTTGTATTGGGTGATGAGTGATTCTGGGTCTCTGCAGCACATGGATTATTCTGTTTGCATTCCTGGCACGTTCCAGGGGAGCGTTTGGAGCAGAAGGCTGTGATCGCCTTGTGGGTCACAGGGAGGCTTTTTGCTGCGTTCTGAGGGGGAAAATAAGGCCCTAAATTCAGATTAGGCTCTGTCCTGTCAGTCTGCTGATACTAATCTTTAATTCTTTCTAGCAGCACGTTTTCTGGTTTTGGTTTCCATGCTCTCCCATCCCTTAAAAGATGCAAGCTTTTCATCTGCCGCATTGTTTGAGTGGCTCATTTGTTCTGTGCTATGGAAACCTGTTGCTATTGTTACTTCTTTTATAAGATAATTTCTATCAGGAACCTAGAATGGTGGCAAAAGGTTGCTTTGTTTTCAAAGACAAATCTTGTGTTTTAAGCTTTCTGTGCTGATTACTTCTGTGTCCACCTCTCCTGCGTCCTGTTCCTATTTTGGTGTCTGCAGGTACTTAAACCCCACTCAGGAGCATAGTATCAAAGTGCCTGTCTGCACAGAGAGCTGTGTATGGGCTTTCTGTTTGAGTAGATGTATGCCATTACCATCCAGTGGCTGCTTAGCGCAGCTCTTTGGAGAAGTGCTCTTGCAAGCTAGGCTGATGGTTTGAGAAGCGATTTTTTTTTTTTTTTTCTTCTCTGATTTCAGATCTGTCTCAAGAGAGTGATACAGAAAGGTCTGGGATCATTAGAGAATATGAGGAGCCTTACAAATATAACATACTGTCAGCAGCAGTAGTTGTGGCAGCTGCCGCCCCAGGCTGGGGAGGGAGGAGGGAGGATGATGGGGAGGCAATGTCTGCAGTCTGAGAGGAGAGTTTTGCAAGGGTTGGTCTGTTTTCATTTGGTCAGCAAAGTACGCACGCTGCTGTAGTGTAAATGGATCACACAGTGCTTGTTGGAGGGTGGGATTGATGACTGGAAGGAGCGTAGTCAGAATCCCATGTTGTCCCCCACAATGGCTAATGAACCGCATTTTTGATTTCGAAACCTCATAGGAGCACATCTAACTACAACTGACTGACAATGACTTCCTCTTTCAGATTAGGTTTGCAAGTGCAAATGTTTTTTTATTTTTAGGTGGCTTGAGGAAATTTCTGGCGTTGACACCCTTTTTGCTGCTTTTTTGGGTCACAAGCTCAATTAGTTGGCAGGATCTTAACTCCATGCTTTCTTAGGATGTTGTCTGGAGAGGGTATTCTCTGGAAGGTAGCCGGAGGGCATTGCAGAGGCTGTTCATTGGGCTGGGAAACCCTGTTTGATAATTCATTTCTGAGGGCTGGTCTGAAATTGCAGTTATACTTCCCTGAAGTTATAACTGGAGTTGTTCCCTGTATGATGGTTTTCACCATAACATAAAAGAATGAAAGCAATGAAACAACAGAGATGATAACGAGAGAGTATGCTGGTAACAAGATGATGGCTTTGACTGGTACCTTCCAAAGCTTTTTCCAGTGTTGGGAGGCTTGTTTTGTAGGCAGCCCTGCTTCTGCTCTGCCATATCACCCTGCTGTCAGAGCCTGTTCCTCCTTCTTACCTGCTCAGTCTCGTCTCTTCCAGCTGTTGGGACAGTGACAGTGTTTGTCTGTCCAACCACTGATACGACAGAGCCTCCATCGTATTGGGGTCTACAGGTGCAACTGTGATATAAGGGACCGCTGAGCCCCGTTTCAGACAGAGATGTACAGATAGAAGCGATAAAATCTGTTTACAGATTGTGAGGTCTGTGGTTCACATGTGGTTACGTGATATGCTGATAGAGAAGCGAGATAGTTTTTGTGCAGGCAGATTTACTGACCTGGTTACTTAAATTGGTGCTGTCAGTGTTTTTATTAATTGCTTCTCTCGTGCCTGGAAACACTGTAGGTACAGATGAAAAAGAAGGTTGGGTCCAGTCTGTGTTGCAAAGTGTTAGTAGATGCCAGCACCATGGCATCGAAGTATGGCCACACAGCACATGCACACACTGCTATTACATTGGCAACTGGAGATGTGAACTTTTTTTGGATGGCATTTTTGTCATTTCCTAAGAGGGGATTTGACAGTCATCCCAGATCTTTCCTCCCCAGAGGCTGATGTGGTTGTAGGGCTGTTTTCCCTTCTTGATGAGAAGCCAACAGGCAGCGTTACGTGATAAGGGAAATAATTAGGGAGCTGCGGACGATCTTATTTGTGCTCGTGAGAGAGGATGGTGCTGAGGATGTTTGGTCTTATCTTGCTGCCTTCAGGACCTCCCAGGACAATATTTGAATTGTCCCCAAGGAGGGTGTTTTGCACTGCCACCTCCAGGCACCATCTCTTACTCAGCATCCATCCAGCTTGGACTTGTTTTGTTTTTAGAAACCGATACGGGCTTACTGCAGCCAGGGAGCTGGATTTTGTGTTCCTCCTGTCTAGCTTTATCCTCTGTTCTTTCTGTCTCCAAATTACCTTGCCACATTGCTGCAAAAACCTTTCTCTGGGTTGGTCCTGCCACTGGGGCCTGCCATCAGTATCTCTCACTGCTTCTCTATCCTTATGGCCACGAGCTCGAAGGCCCACGGGCAGCCCTGCACAGGCAGAGCATCCTGCTCCGCTCCTGAGGAGTGCCCGTGGCACATCCCCTTCAGGTGCTGGCTTCGCTGGTGGTGAGCCAGAGGAGGTCAGATCTCCTTCATGAGCCCCTCGCCCTCCTCCTGCCCCAGTAACAGCTGGCTTCCTGTGCAAAGTGATTATTCATGCATGCTAATGCTGACAAGGGACCCCAGAGGTTTACAGGGAGCGCTCCAGTCAGGCTTCCTGCCAGCTCCATCATAACCCCAAATGACAGAAGTGTCTCCCAGTAGAGGAGATAGGGATGTGAGTGGAAAGTGGTGAAGTATTCTTGCGATGCACGCTGTCTTTGTTGTTATTTAGACTTCTTGCTTAGTTAGGTCAACTTGGATCTTTCAGTTTATCATTCTTTTTAACAAGCTGCCATATGTCTTCACTTCTCCTGCAAAGGAGCATTTTGGAGCCCTGGTTTGGTTTTGTGGGAAGGGGGAGCGTGAGGAAACATGCCTGTGAGAGCGGAAGGAAGCTGTGCCATCGTGCCACTTAAGGTTTGATCTTATTACCACGTAGACAGCTGCTGGTTAGGTCCTTTGTGGTATTGCAGATAAGTTGATGTTTTGGATTATTTTCCACAGAGATAAAGCTGGATGATTTGTAGGACTGCCTGCAGGCAAAGCAGGGGTCTCTTCAGCAGTAGCACAGCAGGGACTTGGCAAGGGTTTGAACTGGCAGCCAAGGATGACTGCTTGGGGGCACATTACTGACCTCATCCTCAAACCAGTATTTCCTGAGCCTGGTGCCTTGTCTGGAGTGTCTTGGCCTGGGGGGAAGAGTGGTGATTTCGGGGGTGGTTTCTGGCTTTTTAGGTTTTGATTTTTTTGTTGATTTTCCCCCCCCCTTTTTTTCTTTTTTTTTTCTGTAGTCTTTATAACAAACTCTTACACTGCCTTTTCAAGTGGTATAATCAAATTGCAAGAACTGGAGTCCTAATTACCCTCTCCCATGTGAGAGTTGAGGAGCTCATCTTCAGAGAGAGGCTGCTGGCTGAGATCCAAAAGAGACAGATCTCAGCAGACACTGCATCTGTGTTGATATTTACTCTTATTAAGGATAACGGTCATTACCAGGTGATATCAGAGCAGGTTGCTCTTTGCAGGTTATTTTTGACTGGCTGGAAGCGAAAGCAGAAGGAAAAGCAGAACAGGTCTATCTCTGCCATTTCTGTACATCTTCTTTTCTGCTTTTTTCAAGGAATCATTAGTATAGCATCTGAGTTGGTGGGTCTGGCATGTGCAGAAATCTGCACTGATGCATGAAAAAATCACTGATATTATTTAGACAGTTCCTATTCTGGGAATTTGCTCCTCTTCCATCCCTTGCATCAATGCAGATAGTTTGCATAAACAGACTAAACTCCCAATGCAGCGGTGCAGAGAATCTGGCCACTAAATGGTAAGAGACATACTGGAGCAAACTGCTGCTTTCTTTCCTGTGATAATGGATGTGCATTCAAGCAGCTATGTGAATCTCTACAAATGGAGCAATACTGAAAGCAGGGCAGGCTTAGATCCTGTTTCCTTCCAATTAAACAACTGTTGTTATCTTTCTTTTTTTAATAGAAACTCATGCAAACAGAAAATGAATTGGTAGGAGACGGAGTGGTAGGAGTTGCTAGCTGCTTGCTCGCAGGTACATCTCAGTAGTAATGTTTTGTAACCTTTTTCAACTGTAAACCTTGCACAACTTTTCTAAGATGAGTATTCGGATCTCTAAATGACGCACAAGGAAAACTTACACTTTTTTTCCCCACATGGTTTGAAGTTGCACCAAACTGGTGGCAGAACTGGCAATAGAATTGTCTTGATACCTATTTTGGTCCCCTACTGATGCCAGAACAGTTGTCTGCACATCTTGGGGTTTGACAGACCCTGTTGCTGGAGGTAGGTTTCGGCATTACGCTTGTTCACCTCAACCACCTAACATTTGTCTTGGTAAGGCTGAGATGGCCAGAAATATATGTGTATCCTGGAAACATTTGGGAGTGTCTAGAAGAGCATTTACAAATGTTGACTGTGGTGTGGGCTGATTTTAGTTAGCTGTCTGGCAGTCAGCTCCAGCAGGGCCACAAGGGATTCTCCATGCCTCTAGATCTGTCTGAGGTAAGATGGGAGGATGATCTGAAACTGGTGCCTCCTCCTGAGATTCCCTCACCTTGAGTCACTTAGGTTTAGCCCATAGGACTGTGGGTGAGAGAAGACAGGATGTTTCTGGCCCGTAGGTTTGATGTTGCTGCAGACTTTCTGTACAAACTCCACGTGACCAACCAGTTTTTTGGCAAAACTCCAAATCTAGCCTATTTGTTTCATAATCGAGTTTTGTTACAAGGAGAGGTGTTCATTTTATTCAATGAACAGGTGACATGTTTTAGCTCCACCTTCCACTGCAGTCTGGGGAAAACAAAGATGCAGCAGACAACGGGAAAATAACTGTCTTCTCAGCTTAGATCTCCAGCCTCCTAGAGAAGCAGAGAAAGCGTTTACATGTTACAATGGCCAGCTTTGGCTATGATCTGAAAATGCAGAACTGACATGAGTTCAGTAAGACTCTTCAGATAAACACGCTTCTATACAATTGGGTTTACAGGCACTCCTTCCTGTTGAGGTAGTTGCATGCTTTGTTAGCTCCTTAAAATCTCATTTCCATCTTCAGCATAATACTCTGATTTTGATGCACCCATAGCACCCCTCTCCTCATTTCCATCTACAATAAGCGTTTGGGAAGTTTCCACAAAGGCACATTCTGATCTGCAGCACACTGCGAACTTACTGTTTGTTGTTCCTCACATTTGCAGAAAGGCAGCTGGAGAACATTGGGAGAATTAGCACCAGTGCTGGCAGCAGCACTTAATTTGGTGGGGCTCTTGCAACCCTTGCATCTCAGTGTCTCTAATATGTCTCTAATCAGTTTAAACTTGATGGGTTTTCAGTGTTTTCATTTTCTAAATTGATTTATCTGTGTGAAAGGTACAAGTTGTCCTCTGCTGGGAACAAGTTTCCAAGCTTTTTAATCTTGCTGTTTGTCAATGCAAAGAATAGTCTTGTCAATGTGAATCATCCTCTTTTCTTTGTAGTTGTGCTGTTTCGCTCATCTCCCCAGGTCTTTGACTGACTTCATTTCAGCTTGAAGTATCCTTATAGCTTCACTTCTACATCATTTAGGACAGCAGTTAGGCCACAAAGACCCTTTACCTGCCCACCTAAGTGAATGTATATGCAGTTTTCTCCCATGACCCTTCTGTCTTTTTCAACTCAGCCTAGTCTGGTGCTGGGAGCGATTCACTCTCAGTTTGAAAACCACCTCCAGCAGCTCAGTCTGCTGTTATATGCCTCCTTCTTCAGGAGCTGTGGCAGATGGTCCTTACCTCCACTTGCCAGGTGTGGCTCCAGGACACATCCCTCATACGTAGAGTGAATGGGGTTGCTGGGCATGGGGCTTCAAAATTTGAATGGGTTTTTGTTTTCTGCAGGACCTTTATAAGGCTAGCCACTGGTGATCCTGGGTTTGGAGATAACTCAAAACCAAAGAGAAACATGGTATCTTCAGCCACATATAAGAGCTGACCTGCTCTTTCTCTTTGAGTCTTTTCACAAACAGTGCTCTTTGACCATTGCCCTAACAGTAGCACCGTCTTCTTGAAAACTTGACTTCCTAAATTTTGTGTTAATCCCATGGACAGAAGGTCTGCTGAGGTACTTGGACATGCTAGAATGGTCTCTTTTTCCTCTGGTTAGGGTCTGGCTTTGGAATGTGGTTTTAACACAACTCAGTGTCCTGACCAAGCAAATGGAGAAATTAAATAGGCTAATGCAGCTTTCCACAATGCCTGTCCCACAAACTTAGCTGAACAGCTTCCAAATTACTGTTAGTTGCCACTGATTGCTGATGAGGAAGCACAGTGATGAGTTTTCAGAACTGAATGCATTTGATTTCCTTTCTTGTAACCATTTTTCTTCCAATATGTGTTTTTTGCAGTGATACTGAAAGCCGAAAATTATGCAAGAAGATGAAAGTAGATCCTAATTCAAAGGAGAAAGGAGTGGAATTACTCCATTATAAGTGAGTGTTGGGCTGGGATTTGTAGTTCCTAATTGTTGATGCCCCTGTTAGGACCATTCGTTCTCCTTGCAGCTCCATACTGCTGCAGCATGATAACTTATTTTTTATCCTTTGACATGTGAAGTTGATTGCTGCTTCTTCAGTTTGCAAGCACGTTTTGTGACAGAAGTTGAGATAAATTTATTTTGCTTTTGAATAGAGTACACTAAAAGCATGAGTGGGCCTGGGAGAGATGCCCAGTGGATTAAAACTACCCAATGCACAGGGCTGATGCCTGAGATTTGAGCTCTCTTACTTTCTGTGTCATGTGCCCACTGGCATGTGCCTTGGGCAAGTTGCTTCACCTCTCTGTGCTTGCTTTTCTGACTTGAGACAGTACTTCGTAAAGTAAGTGGAGAAAGGCAAGTGTTGTGAGACAGCAAGAGATTTTCTTCCTGGAAATAATAGGAGTGGGAGTACTGATAAGTGTAAGAGACACCAAGCAGCTGCATCTCCATCTCCAAAGATCATGCCCTAGTAAATACTGTTGTTAAAGTGTCAGGGAGGAAATTATTTACTAGAAACCTGTTTGCTTTACACTCTGTTTTGCGCCCTCGATTTTTCTTACTCTTTTTTTCCCCTGCTTAAATTACTGTACTGTAAATTCTACTTAATTCTGTGGCTTCAGCAGGATAATGTTATTCTGGTTAGTGAAAAGTGAGGGAGAGGAGCTGTATAATTTCCAGCAATGTTACTGTAAGTTAACACTATTCCCCACTCCTTGTTCAACAGGGACGGTGCATTTCATACTGAATATAACAGAGCGGTCACACTGAAGGTAAATTTAAAGATTTGATTATTATTCTTTTGGTTTTGCTAGATATGGGGGAGATATTTGTGGATTAAAACCAGATGTTGTTACTTTTTTATGCTGAAGGCATGAAAGGGAGAGGGTTAATCTTCATAAACAGACCTAAAGGTTTTGGTGTGTGTACGTGTCTGCCAACCACAGATCCATGAAAATTGTGTATTATTAAAAAGATTGAGCCCATGTTGAACTGTAATGTAAATTGTGAGTTAACTTGCAGGCTAGTAACAAATAGGGATTTTCTTGTTTTGATTACAAGGTGCTGTTAATGGCAGTATAACTAAAAGTATTAGCTGATACTGCATTTTGATAAGGAGCTCTCTGAGGTTTTTAGGTCCTGTTTTTATAAACTTTAGAGAGCTGAGTGGCCTTATCGTTTATCGGATTGTGGAACCACAGTTCCTATGGATGTGCCCTGAGTGCAGCAGGGAGAAAATGACCTTCCTTCTCCTGCAAACCTTGACACAAAGCAACAGAAGGCAACATTCTGTGAGGGTAATGGAAGGAAGAAGACATGAAATGTGAAACGAATGTGTAGATCTTGATGACTGTGGAAATGGTGGACTAAAAGCACAGTAAGCAGGCCGAAAGTGTGCAGCCTTCCTCTGTGAGGCCCTAGTGAGCACTGGGAGTAGCCTCACGTGAGGCTGCATCCCTGCAATGACTTGGCTTCCAGAAATTACTTCTGTCCAGCTCTGATGCCTAGTTCCCATTTCTCTTCCTCCTCCAGCAAATCCGGGCTCTGCACCATCGTTGGTCTTCTGGAGGCTTGATGACATCACCCCAGGCTGACGTCATTACATTCACTTCCCCTTTCTGACTTGTTCAGGGGTTTGGCCTGGGATGGAGGAAAGCCTGTGAGAGACGCTACATGAACCTGAGTCTGTCAGAGTGGTTGTTCTTGAGCACACTCGCTCTGGACCTTCCTTTTACAGCCAGAGTTGTTGTGGGGTAGCTGATGGGGGGACTGTCTTGGAAGCGCGCCCTGGCTTGAATCATCCATTCAGCCTGCGCTTGGGGTCGTTGTGCAGGATTCGCCTGAGGTGGGGAGAGTAGGACTGTGGATCTTCCCATCTCCTGCAGTAGGAATTTTGCCTGGCACTAGGAAAGGCAATGTTAGATACCCAGCCTACTCAGGAAGTGCCTGAGGCTCCTTCTGTACTTAGTGAGGAAATGCACCTGGTGAATTTTGTTTTTCTTCTTGGAGGGTGGTGGGATGAGGGAGACTTGTTTAGTTGCCTAAATTTGGGTGGTTTGAACACTGCATGAAATGTCTTTCCTGGTTGCAGCACTTTATGGAGGGCAGAAATTAGTGCTGTGACTCCTCCTTACAGATCGGATCAACTGGAAAGCACCTGCAGAGCCCCAGGGAGTGTTGGGCTGAGAGGCAATCATAGCACAACAGGAACCATACCATTTATTCCTTCAGTGGCTGTTCTGTGATGAGCATTTCCCCCTTCTCTCTTGCCCTGCCTGCTGGGGAGAAGGAAGCAGCATCTGTGGACGGGGATGTGCGACTCCAGTGTGGGTGGAAGAAGGGTTTTGAAGGTCCCCCTCTCTAGAAGCTCTAGTCTTTCTTAGTTTAACTGCCCCTGTGAAATCAGCTGCTAATGATTTTACAGGTTGGGCAGTGGTCAAATAGCTGAGTGTTTACTTGTTCTGTTGCTCACAGCTGCCTGAATATTTTCTGTGTTTCTCCCTCTATACCACTTCTCCCTGTTTTCTTCTGTTGAGGCAATGACCTCTCTTTCTCTCTCTCAGCTGTGGTTGTCAGGAATCTCTCAGTACGTTACAAACAGCAAGCACCAGAGCAACACAATTACATAGGGTATCATACCCATTTTACGGACAGGTGGACATACTGAAGAACGGGGAGATTAAAGGATTTGTTTCACATCATTCAGCAAGCTTGTGGCAATAAAACTGAGATCTTCTTTCCAGGCATCCAGTAGACATATTAATATATGTATGACATTTTGGAGAATGATGGACATAGCTCTGAAGAACTGTAAAAGGATTCTTCTGAAGTAATTGGCAATTTCATAGACATGGCTGATCCAGCTGATAGTCTACTCAGGTTTTTAAGAAAAGCTTTTCATTTCTTAAAGTAACTAAATCCTTATGTAATTAGCAGAGATGCCCTTGTGGGTTTACTGTTACAAAAATGAGGAATAAAGGATAGCTCAGTGTTCACAGTGGGGGCAAGTTAGCAGTCAGAACCTTCTCCTGCTGAGACCTGTGTTAGGATCTGAGCTGTTTGGGGTATCTGGTAAAGGGAGGTGGACTGCAAGATAACAAAGGTCAGTGATGCAAAATTATTAGGAATAGTTTAAAAAAAAAAAAAATTTCAACTCTTTGCAGAAGGGTTTAGGTTCTCACAATACCAAGTGGCTTGTCAATGTGAAAGTAGGAACTTGCAGGGTCATGAACATGAGAGGGAAGGAAAGGACACAGCTCCAACTATGCTGGAATAATGCAGGCTATCGTAAGGGGTTTTGATTGACCAGTCAGGACAGTGGTTGGCTTGAAAATATTGGCCCTATGCTTAACAGTATTTAAAAGTCAAATGATTAGGAAAGGAACGGAGAATGGAAGAGGAAATGTTATTCCACCACCTGAGTCCATTGGGTTCCTACATCTTGTGTCTTGTATGTGATTCTGGTTGCCTCATCAAGTGAAAGGTGTAGAAGTACAGCAGAAGGGCAGTAAGGATGATCAGAGGCACAGATGGCTTGAATATATATGCGAAGATTCTTGGGCTTGGAAAAAAGGACAACTGAAGGAGATCACGGTAGATATTTGTGTAACTGTAAATAGCTTGAAAAAGGGAATGATTACCTATTTTTATTTTTTTCTCCAAACTTGGGTGCAAACAGTGGCATTTTGGGACAGCTGATTTGAAACAAATTACTGTAATGTTTAAAAAAATGTTGTGGAACTTCTAGCTACATGTTGTGAACGCCAAGAATTTAGGAGTCTTAAAACCAGTTTTAGATAGTCATAAAGGATAGATCCATTGAGAGTTAGCAAGCACAGAGGTCCAAATACAACAGCTGGTGCAGGGTCCATAAAAATTACTTTTTGCCAGAAATTGAGAGCGTATACCAGTGCATGCTATACAATAATGGTACTAGTATAGTTTTTCCCCAAGTATCTGTAGTCAGCTGCTCTTGGAGACCTAAGCTTAGATCAGTCTTTGATCTTAACTGGTATGTCTGTTCATGTTGCTTTAGCCACACCATGTCCTAATCCTCGATAGTGCCATAAGGCCAGTATCTGGGCTGTATTTATTCCATGATGAAGCTTTTGTGGAGGATAAAGTACAGGGAGAGTTTTACTCTCCTAAAATGGAGAAAACTCATTAAAGTACAAATCAGCTCAGTACTAGCAAAGGGAGTAGACTAACCCAATAAATTGGTCCTGCTCTGAGCTCTGAATCCTTTTCAAGTTTGTGGTTGTAAGGAGAGTGTGTGTGTGTGTGTGAAATCAAGGGAAGTCTTTTTATTAGCGTCCCTACTGCATTATACTTCAAAGTAGTGAAAAGTACAGAGATGTGTTTCTGTGTATATTTTTTTTGTTGTTTTTTTCAGGTTAAAACCTAGGTCCATCTATGATAGCCAACTATTGTGTTGCTAAAACTTGCTTGCTTTTAGCAGCATAGACTGGATGAAGCAATGTCCTGTATTCTGCTGAACTGATGTTTAAGGTTAAAAGCTGTTGCAGGGGTTCGGGCAGCAGGTTACAGCCCAGCATGGCTCTGTCGGTGCCACGGGGTAGAAGCGGGTCCTGACCACGTCATGGCAGGACAGGAGTGTAGCTGATTCTTCAGCGTAGGTGTTGCTGTAGCTCGGACCTGGCTCTGGTCTCTAACCCAGCAGCTTGGGGACCACTGCTTTTCTGTGATTAGAAAGTGCTGTGGTTTGACTCGGGGGGTTCTTTCCTATTTAAAGGCACACAGGAAGTTCTCTTCACTGCGTGGAGTAATGAGTGCAAGGCAACGTACTGCCTGCTCCTGCCAGAAGACATTACACATCTAATTTTTTCTTTCTTGTCTGAAAGGGAGAGGCTGGGTGAATTAAACCTCTTTAATCCCCCATCCTCTAACCACATATGTTTCTACATGGGTGAACTTGGCACTCAGGAATTCTTGAACCTAGCAGGGTCAATCGCACTCATTAGCAGTTTAAAATGTTGACCCCTCTCTCCTCCCCTCCAGTGTATAGTTGAGGTCTGTGCAGACTGAGAGGGAGCAGAATTTGGTGTAGCTTTCCTAAATGTAGAATATCAACCCTGTTTTGTCCTCTTTTCTTCTTTCCCCATATATTATTAACTCTTCCTAGGACATCATTTAGGATGTTAATACCTCTAATTTTAGAGCTTTTTACAACTGTAACTGCATTATAAATTACTTTATTTCTTTTCCTAGCTAGCTCCTTTCTCTGTTAATGCCATATTAAAATGAATTTCTTCTTGAAGTGTTTGTGGTCCCAACACTACTATCTCACCCCTTAGGTCTTCTTACTATGTACCATAAGTGCTTTGCTTGCTGTTTGGTGACTAATATATGCTGTCTCTTGTGATACGACAAATCTCTTCAATATTAGCTGTGCAAGTAGATAGAAACATAAACACAATAAATTGATCCTGCAGTAAGCTCTGAATCCTCCCAAGCCTTGCAGTACCAACTGAGATGCAGTAAAATGAGCTGAACTCCAGTATCTGTTCATAAGCTGTTGGGATGTTCTACCAGAGCAGCCCTACCAAAGGCAGAGATGGCAAAAGTATCTCTGAGACTGTTTCAGTGGCATGTGTCACCAGGTGTGCTGCTAACCTACTTGAGAAGGTGGAGTACAAACCTGAGCTTTTAGATGGATACTCGTGGTGTATGTTAGTATATATTTACCTCTGCTCTTCAGTCGTGAGCTGCTTTGGCAAAATATCCCATGGGCTGAAAAAGGCTTTAATGAAGCTTTTCTGTGCTTCAACTCCAAGTAAGTTCACTTGGTGCTCCTGCGGCATCATCTATTCACTCTTACAATGAAGGAATCTCCTCAGGGACCTCACTATGTTACTGGTGTGGCAGAGATCCTGTCTGGGAGTGGACACGTACCTACAAGCAATGCCACAGAGAAAGAAGTGGGGTCAATCTGAATGGTGAATGAACACAGAAGACAAAGTATTATGTTTCCTAGAGCACAGACATATGAGGATGACAGTGATCAAGACTGTGCTTCCATGTACAGCTGGAAGTGGGGGGCAATGCGTGGGGGGCAGTGCGACTGCTGGAATCCATGGAGAGCATCTCATTGACTTCAGAGGGCTGGAGTTTCCTTCAGGCTCAGGCTGAATTCAGAACCAGCAGAGAATATTTCCTTAGGATAAAGAGAATATCTGTTGTCTGCTGAAATGGATTGTTGGTTACATGTCTGTGTGCTGGTCTACTTCCACACTGTTTTCCCCAGTTTTATAGTGGAAGTGGGAACTGGTAAGTTGGGATATCAGTTTTGCAGAAGGTACACACCCATGTATCACTTGGTTCTGCAATAGGAGATTTGTGTTCATCTGCATTAGAGCAGATGAGTATATAAGCAGAAAAGCAAAGGCACTAATTGGATGGGGTTTGCGTGACAGCATGGATTTGAGATTGGATGTCTCATTGTTTCCATTCATTTTGCTTTAAAAGTTTTTTTTCCCCTGTTTATTACAGTCTATAGTGGCCTTTCTTAAGGATCCAGAAGGTGCTCCACTGTGGGAGGAGGATCCCGAAGCCAAAGATGTTGTGCATGTTGACAGTGAAAAGGTACATTAGCTGGATAGATGTTCTATATGTTTTATAAATACATGGGATGAAGGGAGTGTGTATGTTTGTGTTAACTCTTAATGAAGCACCATTATTTCCTTTCTTTGGAAGGGAAGTTTAAAGCACCCAAACTGTTTTAAGTGACTTGACAAAGTTTGTGGATTGTGATAACTATAGAATAAAGTCTCCCACTTCCTGCCTTCCTCTCCTCTACATGTGGTCATGATATTACTCGGCCAGCTACACGGCAAGTATCAAAGCGTTGTGGATGGTGTGGCAGTAGAGACCTCTCAGAAAAGTGTAGCAGTTTGCAAGATGCAGTCACTGCAGGATCCAAGTAGGAGGTAAAACGCTGCTCTTACAACTGCAGATTGTCATTAAACCTTGGGTTCCCTCATGTGCCTGAGGTCATCTTGGGAAGTCTGGAGCAGGAAGGAACAGGATCCAGATCTTGAGTGATTTAACCTTGTACAGAGACTGTCCTCTCAGAGTTAAGTGGGAAAGCAGCAATGAAACTACCTTAAAAAGCCAGTGCCACCACAGAGCTACCCATTATTTTCTCTCTAATATAATCAGCTGGTCTTTTGTATTAGTTTTCAACTCTATAGATTTTTAAAACTTTAATTGATTGGACTCTAGCTGGTATTTTGTAAAGGGCCTTTTCAATTTTCTAGCTTTCATTTTTAATATTAGAAAGTTATTTTGACATTCAGTCTTTGTAGGAAGATTAATTTTTAATGTTCACCCTCTGTACTTTATTATAAGCTTTCCAAGGGTTGCACTCAATTTGAAAACTTCATCTGGTTTCTCTATCAAGCTGGTACTGAAAAACCTATTCTCATGGCTTCTCATAGCTCTGACAAGGTTTCATAGTGTGGAAACTGAACTTGGTTTGTTTATTACAGAGTCTGACTTTTTGAATTAGAGTATGGCTTTTTGGATGGGTCAGGGAGGAAAAAGTTTCCAGTCAGAGATTCTGCAGTGAGAATAAACCAAGCCATGCAACTTCCACATGTCAACAGTGAAGATTCTGGTCTAGGATATTTCAAGTTAAAATTGAGCAAGGAGAAGAAACTGAAGTTTTGTGTGTTAGGAAAAATGACCCCTCTTCCCTCAGATAAATGAGCCTATATTCTATGAATACATAGATTAACAGTTTTTATTTTCTTTGGTTCATTCACTAGGAATTGAGAAGGCTTCTGAAGAAGGAAGACAAACCCCTTCTGATGATGTTCTATGCTCCATGTAAGTAACCCAGCACGTCCTGTCACCTCTTTCTCCCTTCTCCACTGAGACATGTCCAAGTCTAAGTAGAAGCCTCACCTGTGCTTCACAATACCATCTTGTCCCATCTTTATCATTCAACTCCTTGTGTTGTTCTGCCTGTTTATCCTCAGTTTTCCCCTAGTTGTCCATCACTTGTAGTCTTGTCTCTTGCTCATTGTTCTTTTAAGCAGCTGCTTTCTGTAATTTCTTTACCCTTTGTCCTGTCTAGATTTGTGTTGTACAAGACAGAAACACTGTATGCTGAGTGCATGAGTGTTAATACATTTGTCTGAGAGTGCCTAGCCCTCTGGCCTGTACAGAGCTGTAAGTGCAAATGGGTATTGCAGACACTTTTTACTTTTGCAGTTTGGGCCATAGCCTAAAACAAGCTGGTTCAACACAAGTGAAAGATCTCTGGAGAAGACAGTGGAGTTAAAAAAAAAAAAAAAAAAACAAAACAACTTATTTGTTCTTCCTAACTGCAGGCAGATGGAACAGTGCAGTGGTCAGGAGCAGGGAATACCTTTCCTACTCCATCCAGGAGGCCCCTTGGGTGTTCCTACCCACATTTGCGGGAGTAACTTGAATACAAGTGGGATTTCATGGATGGGGACAGGAAGGAAAGAGAAGAGCATGTTGCAGTCGTTGCATTTCTTTTGTGACCTTGACCTTGTATTGCTGCTCTCATTGCATTGGCTGCTTGTTCCTTAATTTTGCAGATTTACAACTGCTTTTTTGTGTTTCCTGGTGGCTGGTGTGTGAGAGGCTTTCCAACTCTTCAAAACAAGATAGTGTTGCACTGGAGTTGTTGCTCAGCTGGAAAGCGGGAGAACCATGAGAAAGTAATGAACATATGACCTAAGCTTGAAAAGCCTCCCAGCGCTGCCCTGATAGGGAAATTGATGTTAGGCATCACTAGCAATTTGCTGGCTGATTCCTCTTTAAAACTGTGTCCCATGGCAGCATTATCTGGTGTTTCTCAGTGTATTTTCTCTTGTAATTACTGCCTGAAACTCCATTCTACCTTTTTAGTCTCATCTGAGTACTGCCAAGATGACCAGAATTGCCCAAGACTTAGTTTGATGCATCACTAAGAGAATGTTTTTTCCTTTCTTTAAATTAGCTGCAGCTGTGTGCCTTCAGACTCTGCAGCAGGATGGTCCTGCATGGCCTGGCATGGTGCGTGGTCGCTCCCAGTTGCTGCTGCTGCCTCAGCATCAGCGGGAGACGATACGCCTGCTCTGCCTGTAAATTGCCCCTTCGGGGAGAGTTCAGCTGCAGTGCTTTCACAGTTTACCTGTATCATGAATAATTGTTTTCCACAACTGAGTCTCTTCCTGAAATGTGCCTTATCTAACCCTTCGTTCTCTTTGAACCATTCCCCCAGAAACCCTCCTCCTTCCAGTTTCTCTTCTTTTGAAGTGGCAAAACACCTGCTAGTCTTCAGTGCTGTAATACTTTTGCTGCTTTCTAAACTGCTGTGAAGGAAGCCTACGTATAAGTTTTGGGGTTTTTTTCCTCCCCTCTGATTTTGCAATTCTTAACTCCCTCATCTTTTATTTAACACACGAGACCTTCTGACTTGGTTCTTGTCCAATTTTTATTTTCTTACTCCTGTTACTGGAGACAGAATACATCCAGCAGTTGCATTAAAATACTGGCTTTGTGCAGCTGAAGTTACTGGTTACATACAGGTGTTACCTTTCATAACTGAGGGCAGCAAATCAAGGCTGGCCACTAAAGGAAATTCTGCTTTTTTTACTTGTAAGGGGTGAGTCAGGGAGGTCTTTGGCACAAGAGGACATCAGAGGCCTTGTCTGGGAAGCTATGGGGAAGACAGCTGCATGATTTCTCTGCTTTGTTGGAAGCAGGGGCTTTAGATTCATTGTGGCAGATTCATAGGAAATGGGCTCTTTCATTACGTATCAGTGCAGAGGGAGATGAAAGCGACTGCAAACTTAAATGTAGTTTCTTTAATATTTCAGGAATGCTTGGTCTGGGTGAAACGACTCAGAGCAAAGGCATGCTTTCCTTAGAAGATATTATCTGTCATTTGGAGACCATTCACTGTACTTTCGGACCTATATTATAAAGTCAGACAGCACTGAATATGAAAAATTAGGTATACTTACAGGCATTCAGAAACAGAAGAAAATTAGTTTTTCAAGGTTACCCTTTTATTCCTGAATAAATTGACAGCATCCTGAACAGTATAACCCAGAAATGCATGGGCAGGAGAGGTTGTACTGAAGTGGGTTTGGGAGCAGCAAGTTTGAGGCAGCAGCAGAGCTGGGAACAGAAGGACTATAGGGGTGATGGTAGGGTGGAGGAGGCTGGTACATGCCTGTGCTCCAGAGGGGAGTCCAGGGAGCAGTAAGAGGTTGAAGAGGGGAAGAGAGAGAGATTGATAGCTGGGGGAGTCTGGGGCCTGAGGCAGCTGAAGAGAGAAGAAACAGAGGATCTGGAAAATGGTGTTAACAGCTCATATCTTGATGTCTGTCCAGTGGTTTGGATGAAGCTCCAAGACCTCAGTGGGCCTTAAATGAGTGGTCTGTGCCCACCAAGAAATGGTCATTTTGACCAGCACTAATTTAATAACCTCGATGGCAATTTGAGCAGAGAGATCAAAGGTGGAAAGACCGCAGAAAAAAGAGCTCTCTTTCATCAGATTAAAGGACGTTCTTCCCAGGCATGCTGATGTGATCCTAAACCAGTGGCTGTAAAATGTGTTCCTCCTTTCTGGAAGATATTTTCAAAACTCTTGTCTCTTCACTAGAATAAAAATGTTGACTACTGTCCCATGGTGGACCCAAGAGTTTCCACAAAATGTGTCTGAAGTGCTTGGCTGCAGCTTCCTTCCTTTCATGCTGTCTGCCCTTCAGCCCCTTCC
The DNA here is from genome assembly GCF_030936135.1 of Gavia stellata. Lineage (NCBI taxonomy): Eukaryota > Metazoa > Chordata > Aves > Gaviiformes > Gaviidae > Gavia > Gavia stellata. Next base: position 13,123,256 of record NC_082601.1, on the reverse strand, counting down.
CATGTGCATGCACGTATTTTACTTGGCAGGGGTGAAACCTGCTGCTTAGAAGGTGATTTAGCGCTAATCTGCTTAGCACTCCAGAGCATCATCAGACAGCTCTTAGCATGCTCCAGCTATACAATGGTAGTCTTCCTCACTTGCCATTTGTCTTTTCCTCAGCACGTAGTTATTGTATCTTACAATGGCTGTCGTTTCTTCTGAGTTATGTCTTCTCAATTAACAGCACACTGTTTAACTTTTGATGTCTCTTTAATGTGTTTAGGAACTGTGTCTCAAATGAATTTTAAAGACTTGTTAAGCTGGGATGAATCTGAAGTTCCTCCCCCCCTCCCTTAAAGACCAGAAACCCACAAAGCTTTTTCTTTGAGTTCACAAGCATGACATCTTCCATTGACTTTTGAAATGTGAGTTTCATCTTAAGTTCCCCTCTGGGCTCAGCTCAGAGCCTGAGGAATATAAGATGGTGTTACTCTTTCCAAAACTGGGATGAGAAATGAATATGAAAATGAGTAGCATGAAAAACATGCAAAAATATCTGCATGTAATAAGAAGTAACATCCTTAGAAACTAATAATCTAATAATTATTGAGTGAAACAGATAAAGAATTTTGTTTTAAATTTTTTTTGTATATAAAAAACGTAGTTTCATATGCTTTGGAACATAGATCCTGTAGAACAGTCTGAATAGAGTTGTTGGCATATTACTTACACAATTTTTTTTTATCAGGGTGTGGTGTTTGTAAGAGAATGATGCCATCTTATCAGCAGGCAGCCACAGAACTGAAGGGTAAATATGTAAGTGAAAAGATAAGATTTATATAAAATTTTAAAAATCCTTTTAACACTTTTTTGAGTATTTAAAACTAGAAATACTTGTCGAAGTGGGGAATTTTTAAGCAAGTCAAAACAAAACAAATGAATGACTCTGTTCCAGGTCCCTTCAGGATTCTCTGTCTTGGTTTTATTATTTTTAAACTTTGGAGAATGAGTTGTTAACCCTCACCTGCCTTTTAGATCCAGTGTAGTTCTTGCCGTGGAAAACCGGGCTCTGACCCTATGTAGTTTTATGTTTAGGTTTTATGTTTTATGTTTAGCTTCTAATTTGTGAGTTTGTAGTCCTGTTGAGCTCATGTTGGTAAAAATAAAGAAACGTTTGCCATAAAGAGTTTTATCAGCTTTTTGGCCTGATGTTTCATAGCGGCATCAGGGATGGATGCCCTTATAGTAATAATTAATCCACTTTTTTAGTGGAGAATCACAGTGTCATGGGAGGGGGATTTCCCTGTGTTAGCTACTCGTCGTCCTCCTAGCCACTAAGCATTAATAAAAACTTACAGTTTTCCTATAGCTCTGTCAACAAAGTTAGCATTCATACCGGATTGAAATGAAAGTAAGTTTTGACTGTAACAAAATCCATCAACAGCAGTCACAATAATTTAGTTACCTGTTTGTACAAAAATAAGGCATATTGATCTCTCTAAGTCAAGAGCAATTCTCCAGGTTTTATAGTGTGCTGAATGTATAATTTATATGATACCAATAATACATGAGTGACAAAGAAATAGGATTGTTGTTTCATGGCTTTAGCTGGATTTGGTCTGATCCTACCTGTTGGATCATTCACTGCTGAGTTTACAGGTTTTCTCAGAAGAGGTGGCATGTGATGAGGAACAGATGAAGCACTGCAGTTCATCGCTGGGGCAGCTCTGGCCATTGCTGCTCATAAGCACCAAGTACTGTCAGATTCCCCCACGTTCTCCCAAACAGTTGTTTTTCAGAAGTGTTTTCTCTAAATCCTTGTTTGCTTAGGGCTGAAATAAGTGGGAGTTGTTCAGATTAATGTAGCACAAGGTACAACCTTTGAAGATATTTTCAAGAGCATTTTCATCTAGGCAGGCAGCACTCTAATGCCATCTCCCCTCAGTGGAGCGTGCACTGCGGTCTTTGGGAGGTCACTCTTGTCTTGCTCAGCGGGTACATTGTGAAGCATGGGGTGGGCAGGAATTAGGAATGTAAAGAATCACCTACAGAGGTAGTGCCAGAGAGATGGCATGCTGTGGAGTGCTGTGTTCTCCTGCAATTATCCCTTCCTTGTCCATGTGCAGCTTGTTTTATTAAATTCAGATCAGAGAATTTAAACTCCAGATCTATTCTAGTTTGACTGGAAATGGTTTCTGTAGATATGGGCTAATCCTGCACAACTGAGTGACAAGGCTGTGGTGCAGAACTGAGGCTGGCAGTGCCTGTTCTTGATGCAGCTCAGGTCAGGGGTGCTTTTTGCCCTGGACTGTTTTTAGTAGCATTAGTTCAAAGGAAAGTCCAGTTATGCCACTGCCACCCATGTTGTTCACAAAAATCTGTCTGCTCATCTAAATTTGGTATAATTCGCTTCCTGAGTGGGATGTGTACACAGTTTGCCATTTCTAAAGTTAACTGTGCTGTACCCATCATAATTTATCCATGGGGTACCTTAGAGCTATGTTGACCTACAGATCAGGCTTTGCTGGAAAGTTTTTATGATTGGTTTGGATGAGCTGAAGGTTTGGCCTTTTAATCTGACCTGTCATTAGCTGTCAGGATGTGCCAGGCTCAAAAGCGATTATTGCTATTATATAGCAGGAAAATGAAGCACTGTATTGCCTATTTAATAGGTCATAAAAATGAAAAGGTAAACTGTACCTATCGCTGGTTGCTGTGTTCTCTGGGGACTGGTTGTTTCTTGTCCTAGTACCGTTACTGAGAGGAAGACAGGGTGGCATTTTCAGTGTTACATTCGGTTTAGATCTTGCACTTCCATTTCACCCTATGCAGAAGGAAAAAAGGGGCTCCAAATCGGAAGAGGATGGCTCATTTCATCCTTGGCATGAGAGATTCCTGTGGTTTATGGGCTCTAGCGAGTGACTGTCACCAATGCACTGTGACCCCAGTGCAGGTAGGAACTAGTGGTCAGCAAAGTACTTCAGTGTCTCCTTAACACCCATGGACTTCATGAGCGTGCCAAAGTGCTTTACTCGGTAAAGACTAGCTTGAGCATATGCTTAAGTGCTTTTCTCCTTTGGTGGTTGTCTCTTTTTGGTAAAAACATGAGACTTTAGAAGCATAGAGTTCCTACTCTTATTTCAGATATCAGGTAAAGGAAGCCTTTGTTTAATCTGTTCATTAAACTTGGCTCTAGGAGGGCTTTGAGTGGTGGTGTGAGGTACCAATTTTGGAGCAATCCCCTCGAGAAAACTATGAAGCAAGGGAGGGGTCACAGTAGAACATAGATTGTCAGAAGCCCAGAAGACATGGCCAGCTAGGAAAGGTTCAGAGTCGGTTTAGGTTATAGGTAGCTTGGTGGAGAGCAGATAATTGTTGAAATATGTCAAATGTCACTGCAGAGGTGAAAGAAATAAACTCATCTTCGTGTCTGCTGTGGCTATTACAAGAGATAATGGACTTAAATTGAAGTCAGGGTCATTCAGTCGTTTGCTAAAAGCAAATTAGCTAAACATCTGGCAGGAGTGGCTTAGGTATAAAGGGAGGATCCTGACTTTGGGTAGTAGGTGTATTTTCATGGTCCCTGACAGCCTGATATTACATAATTCTGTGATAATAGGCCAGCTAAAGCTGTTACTTCTGTCATTAAAAACAAATCCCATTGTAATAGGCTTTTTGCTAATTATGCTTCACATGATGTATGAACACCAGAATGAATCCAAGTTATTGACTTGTATCAATCACTGCAGGCTGGGTGGACACAGTGAAATCATAGCAGAGTATCTGAAATGACCAGGAACGCCCATTTAAAACCTAGGAAATCCTCAGAAAGTTCATGGCAAATGTGGAATCTGGTAGACTGGTGTTTATAAGGGAATTAGTTAATGAACCTGGTTCTTGCTTTATAAAGCAACCACTGTCTTGATCCTATTGCATTTACCTACTCTCAAGTGGTGACATAGAGGATAAGGAAAGGGGGAGAATTGGGTCTAGATAATCTCATATGAATTAAGTCAATCTGGTTGTTGGAACTACAAGGAAAATTCGAAGTAAGAGACTTGGCCAGCCAGTATAAACACTATTTCTGTACTTTTCTTGGTTAGCTTTCCTTTATCCTTTCTCAGGATAGAAGAGAGAAAATAAAGTATCTTTTTGTGACTTTCCAGCATATTCTTAGAACAGGTTGACCTTCAAATGAGGATTTTCTGCTTTAAGATTTATTTCATGCTGGCTCTGAGCATATTTGGTTGGTTTGTGCAGTTTGCTGCAGTCAGGAACCTGTATTAAATTCTGATGTGGTATTTCACCTGGAAGGAGAAAATCCTGGGTTTGGAGGGGGAAGGAGGAGGGGTTTGGATTAAGATCCCGCTGCTAAAATGATTTAAGCCATCAGTGCCATTAAACTAAGTTAATCATGAAGTGGTATCTCAGCAACTCGCTGGTTGAAGGTTTGGCAGCAGAATGACCTCTGTGTGAATCCCACACCCACAGAAACTCAGAATCAGTCTCATCTTCAAATTTTCAGGTCAGAAATTTTTGGAAGACAATTGGACGGGGACAGGATAAGTCACAGGAGCCCTGAGCCTGAAGCTTGGGGTGAAGGGCTCTTGAGGGTGGAGGATGGGTTGGGATAGAGGTAAGGAGAGGCTTTTTGTTTCACCTGCTAGTCTGAAAAGCTACTATGCTTCTGTGCTCCTCTTGATATCTATAGGACAAGATGAATTCTTAACTCTTATTATACCCTACCAGTCAGGTAAGTTAACATATTTAAAGCATATAAATGCCATGTGGTATTTCCTAGGCTCATGGAAATAGGGCATGTTTTACTTTCACATCAAAGTAATGTTGATTTCCCCTTGCCATTCAGTAAGTGCATTTTTGAACTGGGATAACACCAGTCCTTGGTTGGTTACAGCTTTTGGACATTAGCTGAGATTGTAAATTTATTGCTGGAGTGGAAACCAGAGAGATGAGGGTGGAACTTCTTGTGTCTTAGCGAATGTTTGGATGCGAACTAAGCCATGTACTTGCAGAAGAAAAAAAAAAAATCTAGTTAGGCTTGTAGCGTAAAATCCAAATATGCAAAGAGCAGCACAAGTAGTGCAATTGAGAGAATTCCCTTTAGGTATTTCTGTTAGTGGGTGAATAAAAAGAAACAGAGACAATTCCATAGCGAGGTGGAGGTGACAAGCTGATTGGTGTGTGCTTTCTGTGGACTAGACTCAAATATTGCTCTGTTCCCCCTTGCACAAAATCAGAAAAACTTCACTGCCTTTTATAGAGATCCCCTTGCTTTACAGCAATATGAATGAAATCAGAATCTGCCCAGAGTTTAGTTGTTTTTACTTAACTCTTTAAAAAAAGTTGAAATGTTCCTGCTGTATTCTAAGAATCAATACGATTGTGCTCTGTTTTTTCAGGTTCTTGCGGGTATGAATGTTTACTCTGCTGAATTTGAAAGGATAAAGGAAGAATACAATGTCCGGGGATACCCCACAATCTGCTATTTTGAGTCAGTTATGTTTTGCTACTACTTTAGAAATCATACATTCAACTATAATTGCATTTTCTTATCTTCCAGGGCAAGGACTAAACTTTGTGTTGTTGCTTTAACAGGAAAGGAAAGTTCCTGTTCCACTTTGAGAACTATGGTGCTACCGCGGCAGATATAGCAGAGTGGCTGAAGAAGTAAGGCATTGAACTTCATGCACTCCACCTTTTATGTACTCTTCATTATTTACAGAATGTAATGGTTTAGGAACAGCCATCTCTCCCTCATTCCCCCTGCTCAGAAGAGCAAACAAAACTACCCTGCTGAGATTGGCTAAACTAGTATCGAGAGATTGCCTAATGTTTGTTTTTTAGCATGCATGCCTTGGCATTTTACAATTGCATTTTGTCTGTAATAGGAGACTGTATGTGGACCAAAATAAAGGCAGAGACACAGATCTCAGTTTCGTTAAAAATGCAAACTTAAATTTCCAGTGATCTTGGGTGCCTGAACTTAATACCTTGCAAAAGGTCTGACATTTGTTGTTTTATTAAAAATGTACATACCAAGTGCGCAGTACTTATTGGTTCTTCAACCTTTAGCTGCAGCCTTTAGTGTCTTGCAGAGACAAACTGGAGATCAAGGCACCCTGGATTGCTAGTCATTTTTACAAAGTCTGTATTTCCCGTGATGACATGAAGTGATGTTGAAATGATCTTGTTCTACCTAAAGAGAGCTATTTGCAGCCATAAATATTTTGGGGTCTGAATGAGCCTGTGGGACTAGCAGTTGAGAGAGAGAGACAGAAAAGGTGTGTGAGGGTGTGTATAGTTGCTCTTCAGCTGGTGCAAATCAGCACATCGTCAGTGAAGCTGATAGAGCAGCTGGAAAGAGCTGAGATAGTCTGGTAATGGAGAAATACCATTAGCAGTTAGCCTGGCTCTTGGACATTGTCATCTTTGTAACCCTCCCTTATTTGCTGCAGCCACAGACATAATCTTGAAATGAAGCTAATAAAAGGAAACAAATGCATGGGAAGGAACAGACAGCCGCAAACTCTTGTGGCAATACGGCTTAGCAAAACTGGCTCAGAATAAATGTGTTTTACTGTACCAGTGGGGCTACGCTGGGGACATGTGTATGGTTGCAGGCAGCCCAAGGTCTTCAGCAGTGGTAGGCTAGGTGCCTCAGGATTGGGAACCCACAAATGAAGTGATAGCAGCGTTCCTGTTAGCATCAGGAGGTACAAACACTGCAGGCGAGTACTGCCTGGTGGATCAAAGAGGAGGAATTTAACCATAGTCTTTAAGCCTCATTTAGTCCATGAAGCCTTCAGATACAAATGATCAAGATGGCAACTCCAGCAATGCTGGGGACGTGATCAGCCCTTGGAGCAACAATATGACTTCATCACCTGCACTTTATTATGCTTTTCAGTTTTGCAGGGATGTGGTTATCTCTTGGCTACCACATGTGAAACATTAGATGTTTGGAGTGGGCTTTTTTCCCCTGTCTGCCCACATTAATATCCAGATAATCCCTGTAATATTCAGTGCCTTTATATCAGTGCTGTGACAGCAAGTGAACGCAGCTACTGGATGCAAAGCAGAACAGCTGCAAGCTCTTTCCAATGATAATCTCTGCTAACAAGCCACTGTGGGCTTTGGCTGATATTTCAGCAGTCCAGAGCTAAAGACAGCTGTTTGTCCTCACTTAGTGTTTGTTCGTGCATGCTTATTAGTTTCCCAAAAGATGATCTGAGCAGTAGCCTTCTTGCCCCTGTTTTCTATAAGTAGTACAACTTTTAAGGAAACCACATTGAGAAACTATGCATACTTTAATTTTGCCAGAAATTGATGTTGCAATTAAAACTGTATACAGGGTAAATCTGCTACATGCATAATATTATATTACTCTGAAGAATCTACAGTACTAGTAGTCAAATGGTGTATGGCAAAGGCTTTAGGAAAGGCAAAGAGTGTAATTAGATAGCTGCAGGGTATATAGGCTATATTTCAGAATAGTATAATATTAAAGTCATGTCAGGAAGTCGCTCTGTTGTGAGATGTTGCTCTGCGGAGCAGGGGCACAGCACTGCTCGAGTGCACATGGCAGCCCATGGCAAGGAAAGCCAATGCATTTTTATACTGTGCATGCATGTGCTGTCATTGTAGATTCTCGGAAGAGAACCCAGCAGACATTGTGCCATATGAAATGTTCTATTTTTTGTGGACAGTAGGTACAATACTACAGAAAAGCAATTGTTTTCTCTTCCCTCTCCCCCTTCTCTTTTTTCCCCTCTAAATGTTACTGGTAAAGTGCTGAAAGTGGTTGATCTGTGCTAATTTTTTGGGGAGGGCGTGATATAACTTAGTGAAGGTTAGAATGATTTAAATTACTGAAAGGATGTTTTCCATGTTCTTTCCTCTCAGAACAAGAGTTGCTAGTTTGGAGGGCTCCAACACCTTTTCTTTTACCACTTATTGAAGGTGCTTCTTTCTTACGCTGAAGTGTGCTAATGCATCAGTCTTACAGATACTTAACCTCTCATCTCCCTAATAGGCACTGGCTACTATCTTATGGAGTTTCAGATGTTTTTATGAGGTGATAGAGAGGAACCATCATACAGCCTTACTCCAACACACAGTGTTATTAACACAAGAGATGCTATCTTGTACATACCATAATTCTTTTTTTTAAATCTGATACACAGCTGTATCTGCCTGGATGGTATGCAAGCCAGACAGCTTCTTACTGCCTTCAATAGCTGCTTAGTTTGTCTTGCTCTTTCTGTGGACTCCTCTCGGGCCCTTTCTTAGCACCAGCTACTCAGTTAAATCAAGAACTTGTTCTCTATTCTTAATTGAATTAGCTCTTGATAGCTCTTCCAGACTTCTGTCATCCTATTTTTGGTCTTCAGGCATTGGATGTGCCTTATCTCAGTTTTAAATGACATTTTAGATTTTGCTTGATGCTTCCTCCAGGCCTTGAGGTGCTTCTTACCAACTCCTGTGTAGGCTTATTAGCATGCACAGCAGTTTAAATTGGGCCATTTGAATAAACATTCTGTGCCCTGCTTTACTAATTCTTTACTGAAATAGGTCATGCCAGGCCCTGCTAAACACAGCGTTCTCCCAGTGCTTTGTAGCCACTGTGTCCACGTTCATCATGCTCTGCATGCTCAGCCCAACTCGCCTTCCAAATTCATTAAGTCTCACGGTGTTTTCTGGAAAGCCTTCATGCTGCCAGGATATCTGCAGATTATTGCTCTCTTAACAGACTTGGCAGCAAGCAAACTGATTATCTACTAAGCTTTTAGAGAGTAAACTCCTCTGGACAGAGACCTGCCTCTTTTTCTCTCTCAGCTGCTTGGCCAAGTGCAGCTCAGATCTTTGCTTTGATGTTTGTTTCTTGGTTCGTTTATCATATAAGCAGCAGCAGAGGTGTGCATCACAGTTTTGCATGGATTGCTTAATATTCTTGAATCATACCCATTGCTTACATCAATAGTTTGCTATCTGAATCTGTGTATCTCCACTGCTTTTTTTATCAAACTAGGCTTTCAGCCTAGAAATGAGCAAGGCAGGATAAATGAGTTATCATCCGTTTTGCCATTCCTTGTTCCAGGCAGCTAACACAATAATACATTTTAATCAAAAACAGTAAATCTGCTTTCACCAGAGAAGGGGTCACATCCAGACCTGTACTTTGCTGAAGAATTTGGGGAATTTTGGGGGGTATTTGGAACTCATTACTACAACTGGCAAGGATAAAATAGCTTCAAAGTCTGGCTCTAAATGTTCGTATGTTTGGGTGTCCTTTATGTGAACACTGATTTAATAAATAAAATGTCTATTAGCATAGTTTAGTTCACATCTGCCAAATTCTCTTTTTAATGTAAATTAATAAAAGCCAAGAACAATTGTTTAGCGGGATGATGAGCACTGAACTGGTCCAGAGGAGCTTGGGTTCAGTTTCCAGATTTGCCACCGTGTCTTTGAGCAGTCTCTCTGGCTCTGATCCATCAAAGATGATTAAACTTGTGCAATCATAGTGAAGTCGTTAGAACATGTCACTTAGCTTTTAGGTTAAGCGTGCGGTTGAGTAGCTTTCCTGAATTAGGCCTACAAGCCCACTGCCAAGTGAGGACATAACAATGCTTCCCCAGGTCACAGGGTTGTTCAGGGTAAAACCATATATTCCTGAGGAAATGGTCTGTGTAGCTATCTCATGGTCCCAACACTGCACCTCCTTCTTCTTTTGTCAGCCCTAATCATGTTGTCAGTATTCAAGGTGACTGGTTAGATTGTCTGTTTCTGCTCGCTGCTTTTTTATTTCCTTTGCAATGGCTCCTGTGAACTACAAAGTGTGAATGCTGTGAGAAAGGGAGTGTGTCCTGCTGAGGAGGGTAAAAGAGTAATAGAAAATGCATCTGACTTCTATAATGTAATAACCAAGCAGTCTGGTTATCTCCTTGCTCCATCCCCTTCCATTGCTGATCTGTCCTCACGAGCTTCTTGTGGATTTTTTAATTCCTCCTCCAGTTTTATCTGAGTTTCAGTGCTTATGAATTCTGGGTGGGTACAATTATGGAAGCTGTTCAGTAGGGTTAGGGTGTCATACGTATACAGACAACTGCACAAAGTGGTTGCTTGCAGTCCGACTTGATAAAATGACTGCTTAGTACAAGGGAGTGCTTTTCAGCTGTGTCTGTCTGTCTTGTAGCCCACAGGCACCTCAGCCACAGGCTCCGGAGACTCCATGGGCCGATGAAGAAAATGTAGTTTATCACCTGACTGATGAGGACTTTGACAAGTTTATAAAAGATCATTCATCTGTGCTAGTGATGTTCCATGCACCATGTGAGTTTTGTTTTTTTTCTATTCTGTACCCTGAGCCAAATGCCTGCTAACAAAACCGATGATGATTTTCTGTGGATGTTTCACAGAGCCACGAACTCAAAGTCCAGGCTTTTGTTGTTTGTGATAATTGTTAAATACACAAGACATGAAATGCTTGTGAAGTTGCTGACTTCAAGTTTAGGACAGAGATGTGCTGCTGGAAGAGAGACTTTGTAGGCTGGGTCAAAACACAACTGAAGAGTGTAATGATGCTTAAATAGTCTGAGTCATCATCATTTTACAGCATGATTTCCCATTTTCAGCTTGTCTTCTGTGTTGTTTGCTTTCAAAGCAGAGCTCTGGTTGATTGAGCAACTCAACTTGAGAACTGTGAGCTCCTGAGTCCTTGTTCATGGCTGCTGATGTGTCATTTTGAGCATTTTCACTCCTCTGCCACAGTTTGTTCTCTGGCAATGTAAGGGGTCGTGGTCATTACATATTGTGCTGAAGTATGCTAAAACTTCATCTAAGTTCAGAAAGTCCCCAGGACTTCTGAAAAATAATGTAGCGCTGGTAGTGATGCTACTTACTCTTCAACTGAGAAAGCATTGGGATGATGTTTTTCATGACTTGATGTTTTAGCTTGAGCAATAAAATGCACTGGGTTGCCCAGAGGTATTGCCTTCAGAAATCTGTTCCAGCCACGTCATCCTCCTGCATGCTGTTGGGTGGAAAAGTGCATTAACCACTTTGTTCACTTAGGATGTAAGTTGTTTCAGCTATGTAGCTGGTTCTAACAATTCTTTGTGTCTGCAATGGAAGGTTCAGGCTCAAATCTGCTATGTTGGGTGATACACAGCTTCTTTCTCCTCTTGCTGCTGTGCTGGCAGTTGCATTGGGTGAGATGTTCATTTTTATGGGCACAGATTTGCAGGTTAGGGCTCTGGAGGCAGGCTGTGTGCTCACAGCTGAACAACGGAGGGTATTGGCACGGAGGCTGGAATCCTGCTTCCCTTTAAGCCAGCAGGAGTTAGCTCCAAAATGCCTTTTTTGAAGGTCTGCTCATAAGACTCATTTGAAAAACGTACCATAATGAATTTCCTTTGCCCGATGAAATGTTTAGGGATTTGATCCACTGAAGCAGATGACTGGCTGCTGTTTTGTTGCTGTGTTCACTACATTATTTGTAGTAATGAAAGTGGGACCGGAGATTAATGCCTGGTCTGAAAACCAAAACACAAGTAGCAGAACGGATGAAGCCTGGTTTCCTCAGGAGTTATCCTTCTTTACCCAAATCCTTCCTTTCCCCAGATTTCCGTGCACTGCGGCGTGCAAGCGACAGCACAGGCTGCTGCTCCTTAAGAGCTGTACGCTTGCTGGTTTGGCTGAACAACTGCTGCCAAACAGAAATGTAACTGCTGAATTTCCCTCCTTTCCCTCTCTGTGCACAGTGGCTTGAGATAAGTGTCCTCTCTCTCTAGCCCCAGATTTCTGTATATTTACAGAGATGTAGTTGTATTTAAAAGCTTTGCTGTTTTTAGAGTTTGTAAATGGACAAAGGAGTCCGTCCAGTTATGTATTTGGGAGCAGGAAGCGAGGGAAGAAATCGATGGTTGGCCCTGCAGACCTTATTCCTTTAGGAAGTTAGATTAAAAATAGATTAATACACACAACTACAATCAAATTTTATAGTAAATTCAAGTTATTTATAAATCTGAACAGGACTCTGTTCAGTTCTTAAGAGTTTTTATTTAATATCTTCTAAAACACAAATAACAAGGTTTTAGGGGTAACGATATTGTGTGACCCATTTGGAGAGGGGGTAACGATATTGTGTGACCCATTTGGAGAGGAGGGACACATCCAGCTAGGTATGTTTTGTACTAAGGAGCATTCTGTGCTAAGGTACAGCAATACTTTGGCAAATGCTGCTTTGTAAGTAAATCAAATGCCTGAATTGGGCTGTCGCAATCTCCCGATAACATGTTTCAGCTGCTCAGAACTGGGATAAAGAATGTTCCTTACCAGAACAACTCCATTTTAAATGCAACTTGAATATTTGGGGCATCTTATTTACATTCAGGTGGTAGTGGTATGCTTACGTGCAGAATCCAGTTTGTACATGTGTAAAAGATCTGTGTTTGTAAGAAACCTCTCTGGGCATCCTCAGCAGACAGTGTAAGACTTGCAAACTAATTAATGACAGACAACTATCATAAACAGTTACCTCTATGATTAAAAGATCTTCTCCTAGCACTTCTTAAATGTGCTAGTGGAGTCATCTTATGAATATTAGGAGATAAATTACTCCAGTAAAAGAAATGGTTAAAAACGGAGGACATCTTACTTATTTTAACCTTGGTAGCTTAAGATGAGAAAGTTTCTTCTAAAAATTATGTATTAATAAAAAAAATTGTTGAAACAGGCCCAGAACTCAGGATATACTTCTGTGTAACTAAGAATAAGTAAGGGGATTTCAACACTGGTCCGGAATTAGCAAGTACTTAAAACCCTGTGTCACCGTGCAGCATACATGTGACTTGGAGTTTTTCTAGCATACTATCAATCTTGTGTTCATGAGAAGCTTTTTTACGAGAGAGAGAATTATTTCAGTGATGCTTTAGTTGCCTGGTCAGATGGCTAACACGTTAATAGAGTATAGTATTAGAAGATGTGTGGGGAATTGGAAGCCTTTTATATCCCTCGCCCGCCTCCCCCCCCCCCCCCCCCCCCAAGTGCTGAAGGTACAGCTGAACCAAGCGCATCCCTGGTAGATACCTGTGAACTGCAGAATTGGGCACTGTGGTGAATGTGACCAATCGGGTCTCGATGCCTGTGGCTACTAATGATGATCTCTCTGAGGACCACACTGTAATTATTTACAATCAGTTGCACTTACTAGCCTGATTAAAGGCGTCAGCATTTTCTGTTAAGTGCAGCCTAGCATAACTAGGTTCAACTAGAGCAGTTATGTGTGATATAAACACATCAGGAAGATCTGCAGCATGCAACTTGCACCTCTTGCTAACTGAGACCTTATACCTTTTCTGCAGTAATTTAGGACAACCATTAAAGAGAAGATGTATTGCTTCAAGTCATTACTGCCAGCCCTGAGAAACTCACCTGTGGGTGAGTGTGGGTGGGCAGGATGAGTTCATCCCGCTTTCATTTTGCAGGTCACTAGGAACACAAAGCAGGATTTTTAACCTTCTGAAACTCCTTTGTAAAGCCCTTAAGAGGATGTTCAATAAATCTGAATATTTAGCATAGGTAAACAGCGACTCAACCAGCCAAGAATCTGAAGGCACTCTCCCTCCCCTGACATCTTTGAAGGGTGTGCAGCATTGTGTTGTGCTCCTTATTCAAGCATGTTGCTGAAATTTCGTAATTACTGGTGGCAAGCGTAGTGTTATAGCGTTATCCTGGATATACCCAGACGGGAGTCTTGCAAACATCTGAAATGTTTTTTTCTATGTGTTGCTGTTGTACCCAGAAACTTCAGTTATGAACTGAGCTCTCCTGCACTGTACAAAAGAACAAATAAATGGCCCTTTTCCCCAAAGGATTTGGAGTTTTTGCTTGGATTGATCATATCTGCTAACATAAGATAGCATAGTTAAGTTAGCAGGCCTATTTCCGAGTCTGTAACAGAAGATATATCGCACCAACCAAAGCTATTTCTCTGCCATAACATAAATAAAGGCACCTATGCAGCTTATGATAGTTTTCTGTTAGCAATGAGAATGAAGACTTCATATCTGTATGTGCTTCTTGGTATCTGTGCCTACAGCTGATCAATTTATTTAGATGCCCAAGATAACAGCTGTGTTCTGAATGTCTCTAAATATGGGTTATGCTGCCAGTCAAGTGTTGTTAAATGCTTTAGTGACATGGGGACTCACTGGGACTTAAAATGCTCCTGAGTCACTTGAGTACAAAAAAGCCCTGTATTTGTTTTCAGTTTCCCCATCAAACTGTTTGCTGAGTCAAAAGCAATTTTAAAAATAATTCTGTCCAAAATATTTGCCAAATTAGTGCAGGTTGCAGTCCTTCTGACTTGGTTTTGTCAGCGGAATAAAAACACCACGAATTTCCCTTTCTACATTTTTCGCAGCATTTTTCTCCAAAGCACATCTCAGAGTCTTGTACAAAATAAACCTAACCAAGTCACTGATAAGTCAATTCAAATGCTACTGAAGGGTGTTTAAAGTCTAGGATTGAAATTAAAGTCAATTCAGAAATGGGTTCTAAAAGTGTCTGCTTTTCATGCACAGGAGTTACTTTTCATTATGTTTTGTTAACACAAATGACATTGCTACCATTTTAAAGACTACCTGTTCCTGTAGCCTCTTGCAGAATAATGTCCTGGTGCCACCACCAGCTGTAGCCTCCCTGCATACATTCAGCAAGTGCAGATCTGAGTAGTCCCTGTTACGAATTAGCGGTGGTCATGAGTGACCTGTAATGATTGCTTGGGGTTGCTTCCCTCCCTGCCCGTGCGCCCCCCCCACCCCATCAGCCATAACAAAGTCTGTGGTCCAGTACTGATGACAGAGGTAACAGAGGGGAAAAAGGCACTTTGGCCCTACTGTTAGTCTGCATTTGCTTTTTAAAGGATTAAACTATTAAAATGTTTTTCCTGCAACATTTCTTCCTTGTACATGAGCTTCAATTCATGTTAAACCTGTCGTCTTCCAGCCCTCTTTATAGGACTTCTTCAGAGACTTTATATAAGCTGTAGCTGCAGGACTTAAGATTAGAAAAATTGTCAATACCCTTAGTGAGATATTGGAGCCATCACTGTTTTCCTCCCTTGATAAGGAGGGGAGGCATATTTTTTTTTTTTCCCTTCCCCTCCTTAATTTGTTCTTGGAAACTGCTATGGAGATGCAGCCCTGATATGCCTTTTCTTGCTCCCCCTTAATGGAAAGGAGGGCAAAAATAAATTTTGAGATGATAAAATGCACTATAGTTTTGATGTGTTGTTGAAATATCTGTGAAATTCCTTTCCTGTCCTCAGATATTTTCTCTCCCTTTATAAACCGGCCTGATAATTTAAACAGTTGGTGCTTTCCAAAGCAAACTATTCAGTTTTGCAGGTTTTTAATTACACAGGGAGCTGTATTATCAATTTAGCTTTGAAAAAGAGCTTTTCACACCCTTCCCTCTTCCCTCCAGTGCGTTTAAACTCAAGGTTTTAAGCCACTTTGTGGACTCATTATTAAGAATGCCAACCAATTAGCCCAATATAGATGAAGGCCTCCAGCTTCTAACCAAGCAGCAGACTTGGATCTCTCCCTGCCAGTGCACCATCATTGGTTTCAGTAGTCTTGTTTTTGTTTCTTACTGCTGCATGTGGTGAGATTAGGACGTAGGAATCCATTGCTCACTTTAGATATAAAGTAAAGCAAACCCAAAATGTGCGCACAAAATCAAATGTTTTTTTTTTTAAACTGGGTTTTACAACTACAAATAAACAAGTCTCCCTTTCAGACCCCCACTGGTTCCTTATGAAAGCTCTTCATGAAAGCAAGCTACCGTTGCAGTGAGTGCTAATTGGTACGTCTGCTGGCAGTCTCAACAGAAAGGCCATGAGTTGAAAAGGCTGAAGAATTAATTTACTGTGCAGCCTGAAAAAATAACCTTTACTGCACAGGTCAGCAGCAGCCTAACATTGGCAGCCTGTGAGAAATAAATAAATAAAATCTTACAATTTTCCATGTTAATTTGTGGTTCAATCAAGGATTTATTTTAAAATGTAAATGAATGCAATTGGACCAGTTATGCAGAAGTTAAAGGCTTGTGGGTTATCCAAACAACAAACAACACTGAATGTGGAATGGATGGAAATATCCTTTAATTTTTATTTGTCCCTATCATATCTGACAATTGTGATTTTTAAAATAAAATATTGGCTGTGTTCAGTGGCTAGATAGAGAGCTTTTGGCATCTGCCTTCATATGTACAGCCTCTAGGATGAAGACAAACAGTAGGTAGCTGGGAAGCTGTCCTTGTTAGACCTGTGCTAGGAGCTCCTTTAATTTATTTGACATCATGTAGTGGTAGCTCTTCATAAGAAGCTTCAGCCTGTCTGTTCATGGCATCAGTTTAGTTTGGGTGGAAAATATTCTTTCATCACCAAAGGTCTGCCTTTTGGCCTCAGCCATGGCACCAGCCAAATTGGGTGTTTCGGAGAAAAGCTGTGCACCTGGCTGGTGTCCGCATGGAGGGGTCTCAGGTAGCTTCCCCGGAGGAGCATCGGCAGCAGCAATAATAGCATCTACTCCAGTGTCCCTCCATGTCTGCACTCTGTGCTGTTCTTTCCAGTTGTATAACGTTGATCAGTCCGTGGTCAAAGACAACTGTGTGTGAGAAGAGCTTATTGAATGGCAGAAGTTGCAGAGAAAAGCTGTGTTTTCCAAATGTGTGTTAACTGTGTGAAATGGCAGGGAGTTGGAAGCCAAAAGCTTGGCAGGGTGTAGCCCTTGGTCAAGGGTTTGCTTTAGAGTTTCCTGAAAGGTCTTTATAAGCTTTGACAATCCAACCTGACAAATGAACTCTACTTTTTAAACTGAACTTTCTGTAGGGGTAGTACTAAAAAGAATTGTGCCTGTTATTCGGTGATGCTGTAGTCAGAGAAGAAAATGAAGGCAAGCAATTCTGTGCTGCATCGACTGCAGCCTGAAGGGATTACTGGAAGTTTGTAGTGTGTAAGGCAGGTCATGTATTTGGAAGCTTGGCAGATGCCATATCCACCTGATACAGCTGATGCCATATCCACCTGATACAGCTGTGCTTACTAGTCCATGGCAAGATACACAAGGAGACATGCATGTGTCAAGGTGCTTGCTGTGGGCTCAGTCCTGTTCCTAATAGAGCCAGTGAACATGCTCTCCTTGCTCTTAGAGTAATCAGAGAAACCTTTGAACAAGGCAAACTTTCTGGACCATTATGTAGGTCATAGGCAGTACCTAGTTCTGTTGGGTTTCTTGGTAAAGCAGTGCAGGTGTCAGGATGGGCTTGCAATGCCCTAATCACCGAAAGATTGAATTGCTGGCGCAAGGGCACTCAGATGATGAATGCTGCTGTTTAAGAGTCTGGATAGATAGGTGAAAAGAAGAGATCTGCTTTGGTTTCAGCATCGCGTTTCCTGACCTTGCATCCCTTAGGTGCCTAACTTTAATGTTGCCTTAATGCGTTTTTAATGGAATGTATAATAAAATGCTTCTGTGGACTGGTGTAAATTGTGCCAACTTTCTGTTCATTGTCTGTATGTACTTTTTAGCTGCATGTTACTGGCAGGCTCCTGGAACAGATATATTCTTCATATAAACCAGTTAGCAACAGGTAAATTCTTGGCTTCTGAATCTGCTTCCACTGAAGTGAGCAAGTTCTGACTGTTGATTTCAGAGAGAGGGGGACTGGGACACTCAGACTAGGTTCATTGATATTTAAAAGCCTGTAAGTCTACAACAGGATGTTGCTTGATGTTACATATATTTGAATATAACCAAAAATCTCAGGGAGTGTAAACAGTTCAGTGCAATGACCTGCCTCATTAAACTAATGACAGCAATGATTTTCAGTGGAGGATTTTAGGCACACATTAAAACAGGAGTTCTTGAAAATGCAGCAAACCAGGAAAATTAAGAACCTGACATGGATTTTTCCTTTAATGACCATCCCACTTATGTTTCTTGAGGGTTTAAAAATAAAAATCAATATGGGTTTTTAGAGGTATTTAGTATAAATAGGAAAGTGGAGAGTATAAAAATCCTAATAACTAGCTCGTGCAGTAAAACTTGATAGGATATCTTGTGAAAAGGGTGAGGATAGTAATGATGGAGTCTATTGTCTCTTTTGTGTCAGTCTTTTGATACTAGAGCACATAGTTTGTATAAGAAGAGAGTCATTTTGAAGCAGTTTGTGCTCTTTGAGCAGGGTAAAGTCATAAAAAAGGATAATCCAGTGATAAAAGTCATAGCCTTGGCCTGGAGATGTAAAAGTTTAGTTCCTTGCCTTGCTTTGATTTGCACAATCGTGCCCCAAGTAGCTAAATATTTGTCTTGGCTTCCAGTCTGTGAAGTGGAGATAATGTTTCACCTTGCGTGGGAGTTTTATGTAACGAGCCACGTCCAGACCGTGAGATGCTCCAATATTGCAAGAACTGCGGTAGGGAAAGCGAATCGTAACTGAACGTTGCAAAGACTTGATTAACACGAAAGAAGTAGGACAATGCCTTCGGTGTTCCCTAGTTTGTGGCAGGCAATCAGGCTTTTGGCGCCCAAGTTTAGAACACCCCAGCTGCCACTGGGTAAGCACACAGCTTGGACAAGATTATTATAGCTAGAGCTGATGACTTGAAGCCTGATTAGAGCCTGCGCCGGGACTTGAAGGAAGGAACCTTGGTTTGCTCTGGTTCAGCTTCATAACAGAAAGAGTAGCAAAACCAGACTTCTGGGGAGTTCATGGCGACTTTGCCTTCGGATTGGATCTTGATTTGCTCTGTGCCATGGTGCTGTTCTGGGGACACAGCATGTACTTTCAATAACTTACTTGCTAGCAGTTGTGCATTTCAAGAGCAGTATGCAGGACAGTAGTAAAGGAGGAAAGAAAGGAGCTGAAGTGTGGATACTTGGGTCTTGTGAAGTTTGGCGGGTTTTGTTCAAAATGCATCCCTCTATGCTCACCTCCAATAGGGAGCAATTAGTTTCTCTATTAAAGATGACATTTGTGAAGGCTGTTCCAATCAGAAAAAAAATCTTCCTGTGAATGTGTGGCAGGTGGTGTGGAGGGAACACTAGTTTCTTTGGAGATTTGCTGCCTCGTTTCTTACATTACTATTGCCTTCCCTCTCTCCTAAAAAGTCCTTACCAACTAACTGAGACTACTGCAAAGGAGTAGCTATGGCTGCTGGAGGGCCAAGGGGCAGCTAAGAGGTGACAACCCCTTCACCTCTTCTCTGGATATGTGTTGTAGATTATTTAGTTATTCAGAGTGGGGTTTTTTTTAAACGACTTCTGTAATTTTAGCTGTGAAAGTCTCCATTTGAGCATGTGGATTGGGTGACTGTCCTCCCACAAGCTTGACCGCAGTGTATGTATAAGTCCTTAACACTCTTGTGGTAAGTTCTGATAGGAGTGAAGTGTAACTTATTTTTATAGGTTTACTTCGCTTGCCTCTAATGGTGGGTTAACAGCAGGAATTAGCTTTAAGAATTAAGCACTGGGTTTATTTTTTCTGAAATAAATTAATTTCCTTGCCTGGATAAGCTTAATATACGGTGCAGGGCTGTCATTTGGAAAGTGCCTTAGAGTATGTCTGCTACTTGAATTGTTACTAGTAGAGTTTTCATTATCAAGTTTTATCTTCCTAAATACTTTATGGCTTCAATTTTTATTATCCTGTGGAAGGTAGAGAATTTACTTTAAAGGGCAAATAATGAACAGAGAAACCTACAGTGAACGATTGCTTGCCTGCCTGCTCCTTGTGCCCTTTCAGACGGTGAGTTGGCAAGTGATGCTGTCTTTCTGAGTTATTAATAAATGAATCCATTGCTTTGATACTGAAGTATTGTGCTGATGGTGGAGGTGTGTCTTTTGGGGTCCTGACTGCTTGTGGTTAGTAAGCATCCCAGCACACTTCTCCCAAGTACGTGAATGCATCTCAGCTGGTAACCACTTTTGCTCTGATTTTGGACAAAAAGTATGCATTCTGCATAGTATCCCTTCCTGATACTTGACTTTTTATAGGTATTTTATAGGTATTTTCACAGTAATAGCTAATGTCACCATCGCTTTTAACACCCCTACCCCATAAGCTTAAGTGCTTTGGGTTGTATCTTTCTTAGGAAGATCTCTTTACATTGCATCTATTTTGCTGATGTTTTATACAAATTGCATCCTAGGCAATGTGTTTGTACTTGCTGTGCTGTTTTCCTGAGCTGGACATTCACAGCTATTTCGTTTAACCTCTGTTCTCTGGCATTTTCATTGCTGAATCCAAAGTATGAAGTCTTTTCCTAGTGGGGTAAGAGTGTGAGGGAAAGCAGTGCAACTTCTCTTCCCTTCCCCAGGCAAAATTTTATTGATCGTCTGGCAATGGAGAAGGGGGGCATCTTTTTCGGATGTGGAATAATTATGGTTTAATTGAGAAGGAAACCTTCTGGTGGTATTTTTCATAAACTCTCAACAATTTCACCTTAAGGCAGCCATGCTGTTGTCTCTCTCTTTCACATTTCAATAGGGAAAGATTAATTTTCAACACCTACTCAGGGCCATGTTCCTTCAAGCTGGTGTAGGAAGTGTAATTTGTATCTCCCGATGCCAGCTGATCCACCTTCTTTCACTTCTTTTCCCACCCAAGAGGGATGGTAGGAGGCACCATCGTCTCCCAACACTGATTTCTATCAGTTGCACCATATAGTTTTGACTAAGAGGGTACATACATGCAGTGTAACTTCCAGTAGCTGGAAGCTGAAGCCAGATTTGGAATGGAAGTAAGGATCCTTGTGACTTCTGATAATTATTTTAAATAAAGATGGTGATTAGCTTAAAGATCTTTCCTGGACACGTGCTGGAGTCTGTGCTGTGGAAGACGGGGGTGTATTTTTCAAAGGCTAATTTCAGGAGCCTGGCTCAGCCAGGGCTCACTGTAGGGTTAAAAAGAGAGAGAGCACACTCTGAGGGCAAGATAGAGCAGAAATCTCTCTCCCTGCTTAACTCTCAGGGACCCCTGGGAGGTAGCAGCCTGTGGCTGAGGTTGGCCTTGGAGAATGTTCACCCTTTCCCCTGAGCCTTTACGTCAAAAGAAGAAAGGCTCCAGCATGACCAGAAATGAAGACAGAAGCATGTGTTATGCAGGAGGTCATCAGAACTGTTGTCTTTTAAGTCCCGTGGAGGCAGCCTGCAGGAGCCTCTTGGTGTTTCTCCCCTGTGTGCTGAGCTGCCTTCTGCTGAGGTCTGTTGCTAGCTGAAGGTAGCCCTTCTGCCGGAGCTGTGAATATGGCATGGATGCAGACAGGGTTCCCGGAGGATACATTTTGTTAAGCTCTCTTCTCAGTTTGATCTGATTTATCTTATGTAATGCAGTGATCTGACTTTTTTTTTTTTAAAAAATAAATAATCCAAACTCCTACTGTAACTGTCTAAAGCTGTTATGAATCTTCTTCTGCTGAGCAGTTTCAGTGATGCTGGGGGGAGGAAGCAGTTATGCCAGCATAAAAAAGATGATCAAGAATTGGTTTTCAAATGCTTTCACCTCTACAACTAAGGTGATGAACTAGGGACGTGAGGCTTGGCTTGCTCAGCATGCATCCCCACGTACCAGGCAGGTGTCAGGTAGTTCGTGTGGTGTTGGCCTGCTCCTGTGGCCT
Organism: Gavia stellata; assembly: GCF_030936135.1. Taxonomy (NCBI): domain Eukaryota; kingdom Metazoa; phylum Chordata; class Aves; order Gaviiformes; family Gaviidae; genus Gavia; species Gavia stellata. The sequence continues at coordinate 13,101,568 of NC_082601.1, read as the reverse complement.
GATGAGGAGTGAGTTTGTGTCCGTCTGAGTCGTTTGGTAGTGACCCACGCTGTGCTACTCTATTTTTCTCAGTGCCTGAGGCTTTCCCCTAGCAACATCTGTGCTTGCCATGTGTGCACTGCAGTACATGCATAAGATGCTCCCAAGAGAGATGGTGGCTGGGATGGGGTCACTACCACCTCAGCAAGTCATATGGATAGGAGAAGGGGTGACCGATTTGTAGTCATTTTGTGCCCTGACTTCACACTGAAGAGCTGCTAGAAGCAGGCAGGGACTTTCTTCTGTGTGCACATGCTGGGATTGGATTTGCACAGATCATTGCACACACAGATTGACTGTGCTGTGAGTTTGTGGCAGTGCCAGTGAGATGGTGATAATGGTGGGGATGAGATGCTGTACTGCTTTCCTGTCACTGGGATGAACTGTGCAGCCCACGTAGCTGAGGCGTTAGGCTGCAACCGCATAAATGTAGCATGACTGCAGTAATCCAAACTGCTGGAGTATTTTCCTTCTAATTCTATATTTCTAGTTCCTCAGAGTCTTTTCCAGGCTGACCTTTCATAGGCTTTGTCTTTTGTAAAGCCATAAAGCTGCTTGCTTGTCACTGATGCCTACATAATGTAATACTTGGTCAAATCAAACCTCCCTTTAAAAATACAGTAGTGAGGTGGGGGGGGTCTGAATTTGTGTATGTGTGCACACGCTTCTAGCTGTTGAAAATTTGAATTCAACGTCATGTTAAAGATGTTGAAGCTGCTCCTGCTGATATTATAAGAAAGCATCAAGCCTTGAAGCATCTTTAAGTATCTGGAATTTTACCTGGGTGGGCAATGCTGCTGGTGGGGAGGAGATGGATGGTTTGGTGGGATTAAGTACCCAGAGGAAAAAGGTTGCATAAAATTTCTTGAGCTCCTGATCAAGGTGATTTTTTTTTTTTAAAGCAGAAATCTGGAGATCTGGGCATGGCCTGGTGGCTATGACCATTATGACTATTAAGAGAACATGCAACCGACATGGTTGCAAATTCATACCTGTGATTACGGGGAGAAACAGCTGCTTTTGTCATCCTCCCTCCCTGCCAAATTTGTGGATGATTTCCCATCAGATGTCTGCAATGCAGACGGCTAAATTATGCAAGAGAATCTGCAGCTGTTGTAGTTTATGCTCTCCTACACTGGTGAAAGAACTATAAGCTGCCTCGCGTCAAACCTTAGAATTACTCTTTTACGTGATGCCTAAGAAATCTTTGCACGTTAAAGACTTCCATGGCAGAAGAGAATACACTTGTGTTCTCACATAGGTGATAAGAGGGCTGGGACTTGAGTGTATCCTTGCCCTGGCTCCAAGGATTGTGTCTCCCTCCCATGTATGTACTCTTGCTTTTATATATACAGGTGTATGCTCAAAGTTAACAACAGGGCACGCATAAGGCTGGTTATTCTGCTGTGTTGAGAGGTCACTGCTCCTCTGGGATTAGGAATGGAGAAACCAAAGGTGTATCCCCAGGTGTTAAATGTTTAGAGAGCAAAGCTGCATCTGAATTTTTTGAGATTTTTTTGTTTTTCTTTTCTTGAAGTTGTCTGTAAATCTTCTGTCAGTGTGGTCTGAACTGCCAGTGACTCACTTGCTGAAAGCAGGACATGCTTTGTGCTTCAAATTTGTTTTCTTATCAGTCTAATGGAGGTATTTTTGGTATGCAGCTATAGATGGATGTAGAGCTGGCATGATACAGTACATAGCTGGTACGCGGTAATGGTACTCAAGCAGTCTGTCGATGGCAGAAATGTAATGATTCTTTAAAATCTTTATTTGAAATTTAATTTACCTTTAGGGTTCTTCATGTCAGAAATTCCTTGTCCACAACCATCTGGATGTTGTCTTTTATCTCTTGCTTGTCACGTACGCTTCAGATCCTCAGACAATGTTGTCTTGAAATAGGAAGATGTGACCAAAAGCATGGTGTTTATTTATATAGCCATAATAACCTGAAAGAAGCAAACAGTGAATGACAGAGAGAAAAGAGATTTATGTTCTGGGGACAGCACTAAGTCAGCATACGCACGAGCTTAGCAGGAGCTGCTTGACTGGTTTTCTGCCCGTCTTCTGCAGGCAAAACTTTGTTTTAACAGTAGAAGTGTTTCCATTAGTTCACTTCTGAAAACATTTGGAGCAACAGTGCTCTGTATTGTGAGTTTTTCCCATGGTGCCAAACAGGCTGCTGTAAACAAATAGAGATATTCACTTGGAAAAAAAGTTGCTTTATACCTTTTTTAACCTTCCCTGGGTGGGAAGGTGGGTGGTGGTCTCTTTTTCCAAGTGACTAGCGACAGGAAAGGGGAAATGGCCTGAAGTTGCACCAGGGGAGGTTTAGGCTGGATATTAGGAAAAATTTCTTTACTGAGAGAGTGGTGAAGCACTGGAACAGGCTGCCCAGGGAGGTGGTGGAGTCACCGTCACTGGAGGTGTTCAAGGAACATATAGACATGGCACTGTAGGACATGGTTTAGTGGGCACGGTGGTGTTGGCTGATGGTTGGACTTGATGATCTTACAGGTCTTTTCCAACCGTAGTGATTCTGTGATTCTTTGTTCGTGTGCTGCTCGCCCTTGCACGTTAGCATCTTTCTGTCCACACTTGGCCTTTGCCTCTGCACTGGAGTACGGTTCCACTCTGGGAAGGATGAATTCCTGAGTGAGTGTTGTCCTCTGCCCTGTGGTGGGATTCTGTAGGGAAGTGACTTGTCTGCACTGGGGCGATGTGGAGACCTTTGATTGCCGTCGTTCTGGTGGGGCAGCTGAGCTAAGCTGTGTGACAGCAACTGCACTGAAGGAAGGAGCTGTTTATTTGCCTGACTGCGCAGTGCAAATGAGAAGATTGATTATAAATAAAACTGGGAAAACAGAATCCTTGCTTCATTTAGACATCCATTTTAAAAATGGTTAGCAAGGGCCTGTTTTGTACCAGATGTTCTAGCACTGATTTTTGTAAACTTTGACTTCTTTTTCCTGTTTTGTAACACTCCTCTTTTACACTACTCCGTGTGCTCTTTTCCGTTCAAGCACCTTGTCTCTCGCAGCCTGTGGTTCCTTTTGTGCAAGAGGAGCAAGATGAGGTGTTGAGAGGTCAAAGGAGCTGTCCAGAAATGTTCAGCAGAGCCAGGCACTGAACCCTGACTGGTTTCTGCTGCTGGATGGAGAGTAACTCCGACTTGCACCTCCAGGGGAGCTACTTGCCTTCTGCAAGAAAAGACTGAGGCTCTGTGAGTCCTCCTGTGTAGACACCTACAAGTCCCTTGGGTGTTTCCACCAGCCGCGACCCAGAGAGGCTCAGAAGATGTCAGTGCTTGTAATAGGCTGTGGGGCATCCTTGTGTTGCCTGCGACCTTTCTCTTCTCACTTGGGATTGAACAAGTCGCTTCCCTTGCTTAGTCTTTTAGTTTTAATGTCAGTATACACTTGACATGACAGTGCACCCTCTATGAGTGCACCTATCACAGATGCCCACTGCAGACCCGTGGGCTTCCTTCCACTGTCCCAGCAGACCTTATGCAGCACGTTGGAGCATCTGGGCTAAGGGCCTATAGGGTTGTTGTTATTTTCCAATTCATTTTATGAACAGAAACCGTCTAAAACTAGAGGAGCTTAGTGCAGAGGGATACAGCTGCTGCTGAACAACCTAATGTAGCAATCAAAGGAGAGGCAGTGACCTTGGAATTCATTTAAATGACTTTTTCATTGGCCTTGAGAATTTAATGGCAATCCTCACAGGATTATTGAAAGGTAGGATAAATAATCATAGGAGAGATGAATTGATTTGCAGTGTGTACGTCTGACTTCTAATTCGTATCTCCCCTTTTCTGCAACGGTAGGTGGAAGCAGGCTGTAGCATGCAATAGCAAAATTCTCATGAACATGGCCAGAGAAGCATCGTTTATTGTGGGAGAAGCTCTTGAGATTCATTGTCCCTCTTTCAGATTCAGTTTAATGTTGTGGCTTTTTTTCCAGGCTGGCTTATCGTGTTGTCCTCTGTCAGGGGTAGAACAAGCACTGCATAATAAAGATTTGAGGACTTCAGTTTGTATTTAAGTGCCTTTAAAGACCTGATCCTGCTTCCCCTTTATTTTAAGCATAAGTGAGTTAGCTTTGTGGCATTCAGTAGTGCTGTGTCTGAAAGAACCCGGAACAGTGACATTTCATAGTCTGGATATCTTTCTCCAGAATATTACCTGCATGAATTTCAGATGCTTTGGATTGTTTTTTATTTTGTGGGCAAAGTAAGCCTAGCTTGTTTTGTTTTTTTTTTCCTCTGCATAGGTTTGTGAAAACTCAGGTTGTTTTATGCTTTTGTTTGATCAGATCTAATATTAATGATTGTGGAATATAGTGTAGATTGTGTGGATACCGTATCTAGAGCACAGTATGAAGCTTGCTCTGGCTGGAGAACATGCTGTGTAAAGCTCACCAAGGTGAAGTTACCCCAGCAAAAAAGTATTTTTTTTGTACAACGTTGAGCTAGCTAATTCAGAGAGGTTCCCAGGTATCTGAGCTGGGACTTGAGATGCCCTTTGTTTAGAAGTAAGGAAGAGCACAAAATGAATAAAGTTCCCTGCTCCTAAAAGGAGAAATAAATCAACTCGGGCAGGTGTCAAAGGGAACTGTCAGCCCCTTCCACAAAGCCATATGCCTGCAAGTTTTCTGTGGGTGGCAAATAAATCATTTTGCCAGCCTCTTTTGTGCTCTTAACCAAGACAAGCAGTGCTGAGACAGTAACTCTTCCTCAGCCTTTTCCAGCTTCTTCCTGAATTCACCTCTGAAGTTGTTGCATCAGGCTCCCAGCTTGGTGGCACGTACTTCCGTCACTGTGTAAAACCAAACCAAAGCTTCCACCTCCTACTGAGATCCCCTCGTTCTGCTCCTCCTACCACATTAAAGCATTGGTTTTGCTCAAAAGGAGAACATGGGTCTTTTTAATGCTGTGATTGCTATGCAGATGACTAAGCGGCATGGACCTTAGCTAGTGTTTGAACTGGAGTTCAGTCTGGGATCAACCATTCAGGTATGTGCCGTAATTCTCACGTGGGATTTGCAGGCTTTATTCAAATGTATCCACCTGGTGCTATAAACATGCCCTGAAAGCATTTCATGGTGTGCTGCGGTGGCTGGAGCTCTGCTGAAGTCCCTGTTTGCTGTGGTGAAGTTACGCCTGGATGTCCTACTGCTTCTTGGCTGTGAACGCTTTTTGACTTGTGCTGTATAAAACATGGGTGTCTGGTTGAGTTCAGGCTTAGGTTTGTGTCTGCTGGCTTCGGCAGTCATCCCATTAGAGGGAATAAAAGCAGCACTGAGATTTCTGAATCCTTGGTTTATTTTCTTTTAGACAGTGGTGTAAAAATAGCCCCAGCCCTGTGGCCCATATGCCTCAGACACGGCTTTTGCTGAAGCCGTATTGAAACAGATTTCTAGCCGTATTTTCTGATACGACTTTCAAAAGCTCAGCAAAGTCTGGGCTTTCAAGTGCCTGTTCCAACAATAACAGCTGAAGGAAAAAAAAAGCTGGATGCTGCTGCAAACAAGAGGAACAAGTGCAGTGAGGGATTGCATTGAGATTGCATTGCACCAGGGCAGGCAAGTGCAATCCGGCCTTATTACAGCTCTCTGCGTCTCTGGTCTGCACACAGGAGCCAGCCCTTGCCCTGCCTGGGCGTCGATCTGTGCTGCTTTGACCCTGCGAGGACTGCGGTTGCGCTGGTCCCTTGGGGGCAATAGCAGGGGCTGCACAGGAACCAGGAGGGGGCTGTCCCAGAGGCCCCGCATCGCTCGGCCTCGTAGGCGCTGAAGCGTAACTCCGCATCGCGGCAGGAGCCTTACCTGTTCCTGAAAGTTCAGCTTGCCTGGAAGCAATTGCACCGGCTGAAAGCAGTTTAATTTACACCCAAATAATTGATTTTAAATCTGCTTTTCTCACTCATGCATTCATTTTACTTTATTGTAATGTCAGCACTTAGCAGCGAAGTAATGGCAGATCTCTGGAGAACTTCGCACAAGCAAGAAAACACCATTATCTTGGTTTTACAGGCCCTGCTTATGTTGAGAACATATGTGGTGGTGTAATTACACTGATGTGATTAAATCAGTGCAAATCCTTGCTAGAGGGACATGCTGCACCACTGTAAAGCTGGGCTTATTATCAGTGCAGTTTAATTCAAATTACATTACTCAATTAAGCTGTGCTAGTATAAGCCTCCGCTTAAAATCAGGAAGTCACGTGAGGGTCTGTGTTGTTTCGTTTTAAAGCAGATAAAGATTTGGAAACTGAAATGGGTGAGGGTGTGCCTCACCCAAGAGCATGCTAGAAGCGATGGACTTGAAAGTACTATAAACACAGTACTTGGAGGAAAGAGGTGTGGGTGTGAATTATGGGGTTTTATTATTATTTTTTAGTAGATTAAATTCTTTGTTTAAACCATAGTGACCACTTTGGAAAAGATTCTAAATCATACTAAGGCTTTACAAACAAATTAAGTACAATGCATAGTAAATTCTAGTAAATCTCTACCACATGGTTTTGGATTTTGATAATGGCTAGATGGGTCAATGAATAACCATGGAGTGTACAACTTAATTGGAATTTTTTTTTTTTTTTTTGGCAGGGTGTGGGCACTGTAAGAAAATGAAGCCAGAATATGAGAAAGCTGCAGAGTTTCTCCATGTAGCCAGTGATGTAAGCTAATTTCCTTTATTATATCCTTCAAATAATCAGTAATAAATAACCGGAGTAATAAAAGTGACTTTTCTCCCTACAACAAATTCAGCTGTTCTCATCCTCCCACAGGACCCTTCAAAATGTGCTTCCAAAGTACAGTCTCATCGCTAATGCATGAGCCCTGCCAAAGTCTTAGAAAGAACATTCTGTCTTGAACGAAAACAAAATCGAAAAATGTTTATGTATTCTGCTGTAGGCCTTATACATAATATGATCAAATCCAAAATGGATTTTTTTCCCTTACTTAAAGGTATTGAATGTGAAGAAACATAGGTTTTTATTTATGAATTAGATTTGGAAAAAAACAAAGGAGGTTGATCCCTCTTTCAAATACCCTGGCTTTATGGTTGCGTCACTCCATTAGCTTCATCTTAAGTGCTCCATCAGCATGGCTGGAGAAGAGAGATCCAATAACATAAGTATTAGAGTTATTGATTCAGTCTCACGCTGTGCACGCCATGCAAGAGGAGAAATAGGATTAATCTTCCCCATACTTTAAGCATCTTCAGTGGAAACATCTGGAGTCCCTTTGCAGTTGTCAGAGAAGGAGGAGGAGATTAGAAAAACAAAGGTCAGATGAATTACACTCTACAAGTGTCTATTCTCCTGTGACTGTAAAGGTGGTCCATGTAAAGATGCCCGCAAGTTAGGGAAAGGTGAATTTGTCTTGAAGTAAACTTGTCTTTAACAATGCGCGTTTCTTCTGGGAGAAATTGGGATTTGTGGGAGGAAATGCCATTCCTGGGAACAGCTCTTAAGCATTATAAAGTGAATTATATACAGGGAATCCTGTCAGAAATGGGAGGAGAACAGGTAACACTCTGGTTACATTTAGTCCATAAGATGTCCCTTCCTGGTTTTGCATCGGTCCTCTGTGTCTTTCTGTGTGTCCGTGCTGAGTACCTGAGAAAGTGAAGGCACCTAGACCATGACTGATTGTCCCCCAAGTCCACTGTTTCCTGCCAAAGGGGTGTGTGTCTGTTGCTGGGATTTACAGTTAATGGTCTCTGTTTTAGAGTCCAGGTGTCCTTGCAGCAGTCGATGCTACCGTCAACAAGGTGCTGGCAGAAAGATATCACATCTCAGGGTTTCCTACTTTGAAGTATTTTAAGGATGGAGAGGAGAAATACACTCTGCCACACCTCAGAACAAAGAAGAAGATCATCGACTGGCTGATAAAGTAAGTTTCGAGGGTCTGAGATAGTATTTGAGTTCCTGGTTACTGGCTCCTGAAGACTGCTTTGGTGAGGAAGTAAATCTTAAACCCAGCTTCATTGACTGCCTAAATTCCTTGCTAACAAAACCAAATTGAATTCTAGTATTCAAAGCAATACAAACATGTATGTTAATTATGGTCTGTAATACACCAAATCCTTTATTTGCTGCGGGGTTTTTCATAGTTGTCCCGGTAATTCTTTCCCAAAATAAATATTTTTCAAATATACCGTAAGCCTCTCATCGGAGAAGGAATAGCAATGGCTCTGAAAAATAAACAGAACATTTGTTGTTCCCTCTTTATACTAAGCAGCAGATTTCGTTGTTAGTAACTGAATTTCTGCAGTTGTACTTTTCTCTTTCCAGCATTTCAGAGCCAATGCCTAGAATACCAGCTACATGGGGCTGAAGGAAAGCCAGCGAGACCAACAAAAACAGCACCTTTGTCTGCACTAACCAACTTTTCTTGGGTGGTGTGCTAAAATGTGCAGAATTAAGTTTGATGTATGATGAAAATAATTTCGTTTCGAAGTAGTAAATTGCTGGTACAATTCTCTCTTTAAGTATTCTGGAATAAAATATGTATTTCCTTTAGGTACTGTAAGACTAATGTATCTTCTGCATTATTCAACGGGAAAAAAACTGCCAGTGTTTTGTGAAGTTTTTAAATCATTTAACCGTTAAGTGCAGTTGGCATGAGGAATGTAATCTTAATTTTCACCCTCTTATTTGATGGGGGGAGGGAGGTTGTGCCAGGTTTTTTGGTTGCTTTTTTTTAATTTTTCTTTTCTTTTCAAATTATATCTCTGAGTGCTTCAAATCAGGTAGTAGATATGGTCTGGCAGCATCTTCGTAGCATGTTGGGAAGATTTATCTATATTTTACATTTAGGCACAGTACTCCCTTGGTCTCCCCACATACTCAGGCTCTAAGCTGCTGTGTCAATGCTGGATGTTAAGTCACTGTCCTAGTTTCACCAGTTTGCTGGGGTATTTTGAGCGCTACGTAATTTATATTGAGTTAAACAGTCAGGTTGCTGCTGCCTGTACATATTGGCAGGTGAATAAGCAATGAGGAAGAGGGACAGGGTGTTAATCCCTTCTGGATCCTCCTATGCCTCTGGAAGGCTTTTGTCTGCAGCCTCAGGTAGTCAGCAACGCAGGGGAAACCCAGACAATTTGTCTCCTACTCTTGACTGCTGGATGTTTTCCCAACTAGAGATGCAACAGAGCAAGATCCTTGTTTGCTGACCAGGGATAAAATTGTCACAGCTGCACTGAAGTTGGTGGAAATAGGGATGCATCTGGGGTGCAGGCGGACATAAAAGTACAGCGTGTGTAAACCTATCCCAATGAGTGGTCTAGTCGCAGCCATGTGGGTTTCCGCTCCGGTCCCTCTGTGGTGACTGTAGTCTGTGCTGCCACACCAGGTTGTTACCAGTAGGTACCTTATTTCAGGTCAGCAGAGGAAGGTCTGTGTGAGATGAAGTCACACCTGTGATTGTAAGTGCAATTGATGATAGCTCACACCGACTGTGTTTGTGTGAAAATTCAGACCAGCTGCCCTAACTCTTCTGCTAACAACTGGCAAATCAGTATCGATGGAAATACGATGGATGTCCACCAAGTGACCTTGAGTAGGACTTTAAAAATCGAGTTTTTTCTCCACTTGGTTTTTATGTACCTGATATAACTTAAAATGGTGTCATTCAAAGTGACAGGAAAGTCTGACAAAAAAGTCTGAAAAACTAATTTATTACCAAGACGACATATGAAGGTCTTTATACCGTGACACCATTCTGATGATTTTATATAAGTAATCACTATTTAAGATACAGCAGGAATGAATTTAATGAGTCTGAGAGAAGTCTGTGAGCTGGTGAATAGCAGAAGTTTTGTTAGAGGCGCTCTGGATGTGCGGGATTGCTCTGATCTAGTCAGTATGTGCAGACATAATTGAAACCTGATGTTCTCTTTATCAAGGTAAAATATTCCAGTTCAGTCACCCCCAGTCTTCCAAGTGGAACGATGCTGGTTATTGCATCCTGGCTTTAATATCTGAATTCAAGAGAAGGTCATGAAATTCTTTATAGAAGTTTTCATGATAGCGATAAAGAGTGCAAAAAGGATGTTTGGATGGAAGATACTGTTCTGTATCGGTTGCCTTTTGATTCTACCTGCTTGCTGTTCTTCTCAGTTCACGCCTATGGATGACACAGCGATAGAAGAGCAGTGTTTTTTTCACCCAGATGTTGGATGCAATGCAGGAAATCTTTATTCTGCGTTCCTACTTATATGCCTGAGTACAATCACTTAAATTATATCGAGTTCCAGAAATTAACTTGCATCTTTTTTGTTGTTATCTGGTGTTAGAAATATCAAGCATGTTTTTCTATTGCATAAGCACCTTGAAGGATTGTTCAACCTCAGTCCCCTCATGGTAGTTATGACCAGGATGTGATGCCCCTTTGCCTGCTTCCAGAAACATTTTCAAACCAATCTCATTTCCTTTCTTTTCTAGTCCTGAAGCACCACCTCCCCCTGAGCCTGCATGGGAAGAAAAACAGACTAGCGTTATCCACCTTGCTGGAGAAGACTTCAGGGAGTCCTTGAAGAAGAAGAAGCACTCTCTTGTCATGTTCTATGCACCATGTGAGTAAATACCTCTCTATGTGGATGGGTATTATAAACCCTACAGTTTATGAAATGCTGAATTAATTCCCTCACTGTCCCCAGACGTTTAAGGGTAAAGAGCTGATTCTGTATATAACTGCATGGGACCATCATTGGCACCATCGTTTGTATCTTTATAAATGGAAACAAAACTGTGTATACAGTGTTTGTTTAAAAAGTTATTGCATTAATGCAGACACCAAAGCAAGCAGGGGTACACAAACAAAACAGATTTATTTTCCTGTGCTGCATTTTATGGTTCATATAACGAAACGTGATCCTTTATGGTAGCACAATGGACATGGAGAGCCTGACTCATTAGTGCAGCACTTCAGTAGTGAAATCGATATAGCCGTGTAGGAGGAATCAGTCCCCAGAGGCTGAGAACAAATTTTGATGGAATAAATTTTGTCTGTAATAAATCTACATTTAAATCTCCACTGAGAATACGGGCACAGCTTCCTCCTCCCAGATTGTTTTGCGTGCATCACACGCACACTTTCTTTTTGAAGCTCCTGAGAATATTTCTACAGAAGTTTTGAATCAGGCCTTTTATAAATTAGGTGAATGGGAGGGACGTCTTCTGTTTTCCTGTGCTGTCCCAGAGACGGGCAGACTTGGTACAGGTTTTTAACTTTTGAGGGGTCTGTCAAAGGGAGAAGATAATCCTTAATATTAGATAGTATTAACTTGCTTTTATAGCACATGACTCAGCCCCCCCCCAGATGCAAGAAAAATTCTTCCCTATCACATGGCCAGCCCTGCAATTAACGGATAACCTTCAGATAAGCATTTACTAACTTGTTCCCATTAAACTGAAGGTATTTTTCAGAAAGGGAGAAAAAGTTCAGGTCCTTAATGTTTAATCAGACAGCCCCTTATTTTGCTTTTCTGTTAGAGAATTAAACATGAATGCTTTGGGACTCCCACGAAGCCCTGCTGGATGTGGGATGTGGGAGAAGGGAGAGGTGCAATTCAGAAGGGAGATTTCTGGAAGGTTGTAAAAGAAAAGGGCAGGGGACTTAATCCCTTCTCAACTCCAGTTCCCACCACCTATTCACTAAAAATTGCCCATGTGCCAGGCATTTCTGATTCACGGACCTCAACTGGTTAAGAGCAAGGCGTAACTTTAAAATCAAATGATTGCACATGAGATGGTAAGATTTAGGAGTTCACCATTTCTTGAGTTCTCTTTACCTGACGAGTGACTTTCTGTAAAAGAGAGAGATTTATTTCCCTTTAGGTTTTTAGCTGCATCTTTTTAAGGTGCTTAAATTCTTGGTCTTTTTTAAAGCCATGTTTAAAGTAAAGACACTATGTGCAATGAGTATGTAGCTCTCAGGGTTGAAAGCATGAGGCAACTTGCCTGATGGGCTAATTATGATACCGTTGTTTGCGGGTTGACTTCTACCCTTACACCAGGAGGGGTGACTAAGGATCAGCCTGGCCCTGTCTGTACGAACAGGCTGCAAAAGCAAGGCTTGCATGATGTAAGTCTGGTGGGTCCTTTGAGACTGCCCTTCAGACACATTCTTCTTGCACTGTTTTGGATACAGTGCTGGATGAGACCACCTATATACAGGACAGAGAGGTGTTAACTGGAACCACTTCTGGCCTTCCCATGACTCCTAAGACAGTCAGCGTTACTGTTGTGTTGTCAGTATGTGGGTCGTGCACAGTTTCTGACTTGTCAGATTTGTTCTCTCTAAATGTGGAAGTGTCGGTGTGCAAAGCAGAAGGCATGCGCACAAAGGGAGTGCAACGAGCCTGCCCTTTGTTGGGTGCAGGGGAGGGTAGCAGATAAGTGTTTTAAATCTCTGGTTTCTGTGAAATAATCATTAATGCAATAGAACGGTACAACTCATTCTATTTTTCAGCTTTTCTGCAGTGATAATGTGCCTCCTGCTAAATTTGATAGATTAGCTTTTGTTTACTGTTTTCTCAATCTTGAGACCTCTTGGAGCTTACATTGCCAATTAGTCTTAACTTGCTTATTTCAGTGCAGAAGGAACACTGCTAAAATTGCCAGGCCCCATTATCTCAAATAATTTTCTTTTTCTATTCAGATCCACATCTTAGGTCAGTGCAGACTCACAGTATGTTACTCCATTCACTTGTGACTCTATGACAGTATTTGTTACACTTACACATATGCTGAGATATTTTAAGATTGGGGGTGTGTGTATACATGCATATATAAAGCATGTTTATATATAAATATTTATGCTAAGAAATGTATCTCTCATCTGTCATTAGAATTTAAAGCAGAAAGCTGAGTATTCTGACCTTTGTAAAGCTTTCAGCCAGAGTGACAAACCTTTAGGCAAAGGCCACAGATATATATCTTACATGAAAATTAAAATGAGGTCTGGCTTTTCTGTGGCAGCTTCCAGTCCAAATTACTTAATATGTATAGGAGAACCATCAATCTGCTGCTATGCCGATAACTCTGGACTGAGCTGAGCGGTGCTGTAATGGTACTGAATATGCTTCACAGTGATTTAGCTCCGGAAGAGAAGACTGCTACATCCACATGGAAAAGATGGGGAACTCATTACTCCATCACCCTAAATGTGGGTGAAGCATAAAGGTTATTCCTGGTCCCTGTGGAATATTTTAAGGACTGAGAATCAGAATCAAAACTCTTGAAATTACTGGGAAAAAAATCCACTCCTGTGGACTTGACACCCACAGAGAGTGATGTTCTTGCTTTCATATTCCCATTCCTCCTCAGTGGCATCTCTGTGTACTGTAATGACTGATTTAGGCCAGGAGGCAGCAGTAAGGGCAGATCCCCAGTACTGACTCGGGGCAAAAGTGTCAGCTGCAGAAAAGCTAATGCTTCTTGTGCCAATAACTGCCTTGGACCTGATCTTCATCTGGGTGTCCATTGGGTAGGTCTGTACCCTCTGTGGCCACCATGCCACGCAGGCTTATGGTGCAGGCTGGCACTTGTCAGTGCTTCTCAGGACTAGCGCTTGGAGCAGGCTGCTGGTGTCTGTGCTACACAGCACCCGGCCCGGCTCTTCTCTGGACCCTTGTGGGGCTCTTGTGGTCCTAAGATGTAATTGTCATCCCACTCCCTTATCTCTGAGTTCAAGATGTCTAAAATAAGAGGACAATGATACAATCTGTTGAAGTGAAGCGTCATGCCACAGGTGTGTGTTTTGTCCTGGGGACTGTCATGAGGAGTTTGAGGAGCATTTGAAAGCAGTAGGCTTATTGTGGCAGCATTTGAGATGTGTTTTGGGAGGGTTTTATGGGATCTGTGTCTATTATCTCCATAGACTAGTCTTTGGAGTACTGGATACCATCAACTACTCCAGGTTTCCTTTTGTAACTGCTTGGCTTAGTCTAGAAATGGGGAGAGGAGACAACTAGTCAGTCTTGAGTATAGTTTGGTGTACACATATAACCTGGTACATGGATGATCAGGATTTGGGGGGGGCTGTTGACGAAATTGGGAAGTGAGCCAAATGGACAAGAATAGATCCAGCCTAGCCCAGTTAGACTGCAGTGCTTAACCAGCTATGGCCAGAATTACGCTAGCTGCATGTCTTTGGCCTACATCCAGAGCTTGTTTCAAGACTCACGACGTTAAATGCCTAACATCCTCGACTGACCAGTTTGCATCAGTGTCTCTGCGGGGATCAACACACTGACTTTTCCTTCTTCTTTCTCTTATGTCCTCACTGTTTGTTTATATAGCTTATCTGAATGCGTTTTATCTGCATTTTTACTTTTATGTGCTCTCTCCACTCTGTTATCCCAGATAATTGAGATTTGACTTTGCCAATGCATTACATTTTAACCTCCTTGTACTATAGCACTGAAAACTGTGCAAAATAGAAGCAGTTGGTTGTGATTAGTTGTCAGAATCACAAAGGGCAACAAAGTTCCAGTAAATAACTTCTCAGAGATGTTTTTGCTGCATTACTCAAACTGAATTAAGGAAAAAAAAATGTGATTGAAGCTAGGTGAGCATTTTTCAATGAAATAGGGAGATGCAGATAGTTCTTCAGGAGCGTACTGTGTTTTCAACCCAAAGTTCTGTCTGGAGAAGCCTTTGGAGTCCTACATGGAATTTCTTGTAGAGCCAATGCAAAGACCATACCAAATTAATGACCATCACATTCTCTTAACTGAAACTCACATGGTTCCCTCTTCTGCCTTGTTCATCCCTGGGATTTAATATGCCTTTTTGATGTAATAATTTGGTGATGTGACTGTCAAGTTTTAGCTATTCTTGGGTGATGCTCCCTCAAACTTGTGCTAGGTCTTTTCTGCTCTTGTAGAAACAATTCAGAACTGGGGACACAGACTCCATAGATGGGCATCCTCAATTGCATTAGGCAGAGCATCACCAGCGGGTCAAGGGAGCTGATCCCTTCTACTCAGCACTGGTGAGACACAATTGGATTGCTGTGTCCAGTTCTGGGCTCCCCAGCACAAAAAGGACATTGACATACTGGAGTGAATCCAGTGAAGGGCCATGATGGTTATGAAGGGTCTGGAGCATCTGGTATATGAGGAGAGGCTGAGAGAGCTGGGACTGTTTAACCTGAAGAAGAGGAAGCTCAGCAGGATCTTATCGGTATGCATAAGTGCCTAATGTGGAGGGTAAAGAAAACAAAGCCAGACTCTTCTCTGCAGTGCCCAGGGACAGGACAAGAGGCAATGGGCACAAATTGAAACGCAGGAAATAGTGCTTAAACGTAAGAGGAAGTAGGTTTTTTTTACTGGGGGGGTGGTTGAATATTGGAACAGGTTGACCAGAGAGGGTGTTGAGTCTCCATCCTTGGAGATACTCAAAATCCAGCTGGACACAGTGCTGGGCCAACCTGCTCTAGTTGACCCTGTTTTGAGCAGGGGAATTGGACTAGATGATCTTCAGAAGTGCCTTCCAACCACAGCAATGCTGTGTTTCTAGGAATAGTAACACTGGAGTTTGAAACACACAGTGTTTTTTTGTTTTGTTTTGGGTTTGTTTTTGTTTTGTTGGTTTTGGTTTTGTTTTTTTTTACCCTTCCCATCAAGTTTTGGTTTTCTCTAAATAGGAAAGTCTTAATAACACTCCCTACTAATTCTTGCACAGAAACAGCTGTCCACTTGTGGCTCGTAAGAATGAGAGACCAACACATGAAAACACATTCATATTATTTTTTGGTTGAGATTGCTGCCTCCAAAGAGACTACAAATGAATCAACTGTGTCAGAAATAGGAATTATATATAATAGACCAGTCATTAACAGGTCCAAATGATGGAGCCAGGGCACTTATTTTTTAGATCAGTCACTTTTAGTGGAAGGGCTCGGCACTGAGCAAATTCATTCAGTTCCTTCTTTTGTAAAAGCACAAGGTAATAAGTGTTCTTAAAAAATAAAGACCTTCAGCAGCAATGAGAAATAATAGGGGCGAAATGCTCCCTTTTAATGGTTTGTAAGGGTGGCAGTTGCCAATGTTATTAACTTGCCAAATAGCCTCAATTTGTGGGACTCAACAGGGTTCACAAAATGGGTATTTTTAATAAATACTTTGCTGGAAGCTGATTTCCGGTTCTCTGTTCAGCAGTGAAACTTTCACTTCACTGGAAATTATTTTTGTCAGCAGGAAAAGGTTATTTCCTGGTGAAGCCTGACCCACAAGGGTTACCCAAAGAACACCCAGAAATAAACAGTACTGAAGATGGTTTTAATGGGGTATTTTTATATTGGGTAAGTAGCTGTACTGTGACAAGAGGATGTACAATTAAGAGACATCGGCCTTCTTGGCTCTTCACTTAAATTTTTTGTAGGGTTTTTCTTTCAGGGCTGGAAGAAGTGAATGAGGGTGCTTAATCCATGTTGCATCTGGTAAAATCACACAAGACTTTGGGATGATGTTTGAGCCATTAAAAGGCTGTGTGTTGTTCTAAGCTGTTAGTGGGACATGGTGCCTGCCTATTGTTCTGATGTAACACAAAGAGAGTTCTTTGGCTCCCAAGTCAAGCAGGAATCTTGACATCATTGCTGTCTGATGGGTCATCTCCTGGCCATCAGTAAGAAGTAAGAAAGAAATCAGATAGGGATTTATTTAGCAGTAAGAAATCAGATAGGGATCACTTTTTTTGAGTTCTGAATAAATCAGTCCTGCCCATCCCTGTGTGTTTCATCAGCGGTGCATAAAATGCTGAGAGCTAAAGCAAACTTGCATTAATTTTTCCCACAGGCTTTATTCAAAATATTAATCATTCTGTATCCTGGTATGCTCCTTCTCTGTCTTTTCACAATAAAAACTGCCCAGTTTCTTCTGTCCAAGTTATTGCATTGGGGAACATACAATAACAAAAAAGCACTTAGCTGAGAGTCCTTGCCAGGGTGGGTTGCACTGTGTGCAGAATGGGCGCAGACAGTGTTTTGGCTATTAATGTTAACAGCCAGGAGGGCCAGTATGCTCCTCCAGCCCTGCTAGCTTGCCCGTGCGACCCAAGCTGTCATCAAAAAGCTGTTCTTAAGAAAGCGGTAATGTTTCCTTTTCATACCTCCCATTTTTTTGAAGTAAGCTGGGACAAAGCTGGTTGCACCGTATCTCAGCCTTTGTAGAGGAAGGTTTGGTGAGATAATGCTGTGTTCTGGCCAAACCGGACTGCTGTAACAAAACATGGCAATTTTGACTGACCGTGAGGCTTCAGCCGGTGGCTGCTGGCCCTGAGGTGACCGGTCTGGGTCTCAGTGCTGAGCAGACTTGGGTGGCACAGTTCTGTATGAAGGATGCACAGAGGGGGCTAAAACACTCAATAGTTGAGTTAATGGATCCAGATGCACCGAGCAAAGAAGCAACACAGATGAATTCAGTGTCCCATGATGACCTCCGATTGGCTCCCACCAAGAGGTTTTCCCATCGCTTGCAAGCACATCTTGTTAAGTTTTCATTAGGAGGTTGTATCAAAGAGCCTGAACAAAACGTGCGTGTTTGTAAATGAAGCTTAAGCTGTCAAAAAATTATTAAAAACATGCTGAACAGAAAGAATCCGTTTCAAGGCAAAAATCCTTGCAGGAAGGATTTTCTGGTTGTTGACTGAAGCAGAAGCGAGGTCTGGACCCTCTGATAATGAGGCTTTAAATCCTGCGTGGGCTGGCACTGCAGAATTTTGATATGTTAGCTCTGCCGCTAACTGGTTTCTCTCCTGCATTAGCAGGGCTCTTGCTACAGGCTCGCGTTAGCGAGGTGCATTCCTGTCCGTGGAAATAGTGCTGATGCCACAGAGCCCATTAACAGGCTGATTTTGATAAAGGATGAATTTATAGAGTGGTCTCTGCAGTCAGGCTGGCAGAACTGCTCTTAGCCCCAGTGTTTGTGTAGAGGATATTAATTAGCACCCAGAGAACAGTTTTAACTGCTCTCAACTCAGAAGTTGAGGCACTTCACAGGACTGTGCGTAGCTGTGATGGAAGTGCTCAGAGCTGGCTGACGTGGAGCTGTGGCATTAAACTAAAATTTGTCGGAGTGATCCAACTCCTCTTGTTTTGTAAAACAGCATCCATGCTTTAAATCCATCGTAACCCTAAAATGTTACAGCTGCTTGAATTGGTGTGAAGAATATTACCTGTATATAAACAGTTCAGGCTTGTGAGAAGGCGAAGAGGAGGGAAGTGCGTGCCCTTGCCCCGTGAAATTCTCTCCTTGGGGACACAGCTGTGTTCATGCAACATCACGTAAAGTCTGTGTGGGGTACATTAGGAGACATTTAACTGTGAATACGCCACCCACCCTTATGCAGTGTGGTGAAACCGTTTCTAATAAGACAGATGCTTTTTCTGGTGATGCAACATTATCATAACAGGGGCTGCTTTTGAGCCTTACTCAGCGCAGGTGTAATTCAACGGTGCCTCCCCCAGCGCTCTGCCAGACCACTGCTAACTCAGAGCAGTTTATCTTCTGATTACCAGTTGCATCCACTGGCATGTTAGATGGCAAAATTATTTTGTTTGCTCTTTAACTATGCTTGCAGTTAACCAAGGCTGATGTTGACTTGGTTAACTGCTGTTACCAGCTTCGTTTGTGCCACACCAGCCAGTGACACAGTTTATCTGGAAAATCCAGGTCTGCTGGAACTGGCACTTAAGTTTTGTTTTGGGTGTAACTATTGCTCTTTAACCCTTTCTGTCCAGCGGTGGCTTGCTGTACAGCTTTCCATCTTAAAGGATTGCTGGTTGCCAAATGCCAAGTGCTGTCGTATCATTTGTAATTCACTGCAGTTAGTCTTATCTTTGCCTTTTGTAGTGGATAAAACAGTCCAGGAGTTTTGTGCTGAGTCTTTCTCCTCTTCTCACCTGTGCAGTTTGGCCTGTTCTGAAGACTTTGTTGCTGCTATTGCAATTGTTCATATCTAAGGCTGTGGTTTCCAAAGATTTAGTTTTCGTATCCCTCATCTCCTCTGTATACCCTCAAAGTGCTACAAAATAAGAGTTCAGATAGCTTTGAAAAAAACGCAATAAAACCCACCAGCAGGCTGTGAAATCAGTAGTAGGTTGCCTGTTGTTGTTAAGAGTAGCGAGGCAAGCCCTGGTTGACCCAATGCTTAACTGAACACCTTATGACCTTTTTCAAATCAAAGGACAAATCCCCATCTGTTCAATTACTAATATCTCGTGTCTTGGAAATATGATTATGTTATGTGTCAGGTCATGTCATAAAATGAGCTTTGGTTTCAGATATTCAATTAAATCACCCTCCAATTCTCTACTGGTAGAACAAAAGCGAATTAACCTTTCAGTAACATCTCCCAATGCCTTTCTCAAATCTGCCTGTGGATTCAGTAACTTCTGTAGCTACACAAATTGTGTTGGTTTAAGCAGTACACCCATTTTCAGCTCTTATCTGTGCAATTACTGTCCATGGCCTGTCTTTCCTTGATTGACCAAGTAATATTCTTGTTTTAATTCTAGTTAATCACTTGGAACTCTTGAAGTGGAAACAGGCTTTGCTTTACTCTGTGGTCTACAAGCTCCTGGGTTTCCTTTGGTAGCTGTGCCATGTGCTGCTTTCACTTGCTTAGAATTGCAGTCATTTAAAAACCAATAACGGAGGGCAGTATCTACCCCTGTTATTTAGACAGTGATGACTTCAAGCAGAGATGGGGAGCTGAGATGGGGAATCAGAAAGTCATTCCCTGCTCTGCACTTAGCACGCTGAGGGCTCCATCCTGCCTTGTGCTGAACCCTCTGAGGCCCTGATGGGTTTGCAGTTGAATGAATGGAGTCAGCACCTTGCAGCCCTGCTCCCTGTCAAGCAGGATTGTGAACCCTGAGAGTCACTTAACCTCTTCCTGACTGCATTTAACCTTGGTTGTAATGACAGAGGGGGATAATCATGTCTGTCTCTCTTAAGGGCAATTTGAAGCCTAATTAATTGATATTAGATAAAGCATTTGAGATCACCCATTGAGAGGCACTAAAGGAAGCTGGGGGCTGAAGGGGGAGCAGAGCCCTTCCTCATGCTGAGGATAGAGCACAGACAGCACAAATGCCACAGTCTCACAAATCACTGGGCTTTCAGATCTCCTCTAAGGAGTTGGCCAGGACTTTGCTATGAAAATACTGACAGTTTAAATTAGTATATTTGATATGGAAACAGTCTACAACATTAAAATGTGTGGATATTTAAACTATCTCTTTGAAAAATCTCATGTAAAATATACGCACACCACTTTGTTACTTTACTTACAAGATTTTATTATGTACAAGATGCTAAAAGCACATACAGAAACAACATGGGTGGGGTTATACATCATTATGTATTAATGGTGGGCAAAAAGTATAAGGTAGTGCTTTCTGAAGTTAAAATACCTGATCTGCACTGGTGTAGAGCCTTTTTAGTTGGGATGCTCAGGTTAGGGTCAGCAGGGGCTGTTGTCCTCACCTGACCTGTGAGGCAGTGCTGGTACACTGCAGCTACTGGCCCCTTGGGAGGTGGTGATACAAGTACAGCAAAACCATATCACCTCTGTAGCAGTTTCAGCTCAGCGATCTGAGTCAAGGATAGGCTGCAGTCTGATCAGGTGGAGAACCACTGCGTGAAAGCATCCTTTTTAGAAAACCATTTCCTTTCAGACTAAAAATCACTAGTGATGGGGAATGTGAATTTCCTGTCTGAATTTGACCTGCTTCAGCACAAGTCAGCTCTGGAGGCTATTTAGCCTTTGGCATCCAGCTTGAATAGCTCGTTATAATGAAAACTAGACTGACTTTTCTCGATTTCTATCACTTCGTAATCTTTGGATTTAAGCTATTGATACACTGAGCTTCCTGACTCCCTTTGCCATGAAACACACCTTCCAGTCCTGTTATTTTTCTCATGGGTCTTCTGAGCCCCCTCCAGTTTGAACCCATTCTTGATTTGTGGACCCAGAACTGCAAAGAGCATTTTGGAGGTGCCAGGCATAGAGACCTTCTCCAAACCTACTTAATATTTTCATTTATATATTCAGTGAAGTTACTTTTGACAACTCCATCATTTTCTTTCAAAGCTATATTGCTAGTATTGTTTGGATTTCTTTTGCTTCTAATACATTTAAAGCCCCTTATATA
Organism: Gavia stellata; assembly: GCF_030936135.1. Lineage (NCBI taxonomy): Eukaryota > Metazoa > Chordata > Aves > Gaviiformes > Gaviidae > Gavia > Gavia stellata. Next base: position 13,080,351 of record NC_082601.1, on the reverse strand, counting down.
CTTAAAACATCATTATTACCTCTGCTGACTGTAGATACTGCTTTGATGTCCATTTGCTTCCTTTATCTATTTTGTACAAATTGTTAGCTTTTGATTTATATTCATTAAAAACAGCTTCACCTTTCTTCTATGTGCTATGCTAATACAGCTTCCACTCTTCTAAGGAAACTGAATTAACCTTGTACTGTTCAGCTGTAGAGAGGTTATATTATATCGCTGGGCTTTGTAGTTTCAAATTAAACAAAACATGAAGTAACTTAAAGGACGTTTTTCATATTTAAGCAAGAAGAAATCTGTGTTTTTTGGAAAGATAACTTGACTCCTTTAGGCAATTCTGAAAATTTCACACAATTTTATTTTAAATATAATAAGATTACTATTGTCCAACAGGGTTGCACCTGTTTCATGCACTACTCTGGAGACTTCTTTATAATTGCCATCTGGTCCTAATACTTTTGTACATTGAAGTTTTAAGAATCTCTAAGTTTTTCTTTTGACTTGCTATCATCTCTGAACAATTCACGTGGTTAAAAAAAGAAACCCTATCCAATGAAAAATTCTCTATTTGAATGTAATAAAGATATGTAGGTTATTCACTTGATTGTTCCGTTGCTTTGAAATCCTCTTTGCATGCCTTCTGCATCCCACGGGACGCTCCAATTATGGGAAATGTTTACAATTCTGAATACAGGATATTACTTCTGTGGATTTATTGAATTGCTACCACAACATATGCTTGATTACTCTTATGTTTGGGGCGATGTGCACTTGGTTTTTAATATCAGTTTTCTGTCTTTCTTACCTTACCTGACAAATGGGTTTATATTGTTTTTTCCTCAGTCTGTTTTTTGTTTAAAATAAAAATAGTTTGCAAGGTGATGTGAGCACTTAGTAAGTTTTTCTATTTCCCCATGTGGTATCTTTGTTTTGCGTCATGTATACACACGTTTTGTGGCATCACATTGGAAAACACATCCAGCTCAACCCTGCAGTTCTTTAGTTCTTCAAAGTCCTCAAACCAGTGCTTCCGTGAGGATGAAGCCAGCTTCTGTGCTGGCCTCTCTGACACCTTTCTGTGCCCAAATCAATGCTGGCTCATTGGTTCTTTCCTCAAAGACACCCAGAGAAGATGCTGTACCATGTGGTTGTTCCTGCTATCAGTAAATTCAGTCCACAGAAAATAAGCTGGGCTATATATTTTCCATCATTTCATCTCCCAAAAGACCCACTAGCTTTCCTTTAGCTTCTTTAATTAGAGGAGATTTAATCTGACTCCCTCTCCCCCTCAGTGATAATGGGTCTGAATGAAGCCTGCTTGCTTGCTTGCTTGCTTACTTGATTTCCCTTGTCTGCTCTTCATCAGCCATTCCTCTTGAATTTTTACCCACAGTAATGATATTTTTCATGTACTGGATCAGTCAAGAACTACTTGGTTTTCAAGGTGAGGAATGTGACGGTGCCTCCCATGACTGTACTGCAGTGTGCCTTCACAGCCCTTACCAACTTTACAGCATGAATGAGGGAAAAAACACCTGTACAAAATACTGGGTTCATGTAAAATTTTAAATTTGTAGTGCAAAGGCAAAGAGAACTTAGAACCCTTCTATTGCAGGTGTTCTCATATGGATCCACGGACCTGTGGTTTAAGCAGGCAGCCCTCATCCCCCAGCAGGCTTCAGCAGTCAGGCAGAGCAGATACCACCACGGGCTGCATGGGGGGGCCTCCAGGGTGCAAAATTTTGAGCACAGAGGGGTGAGACTGTCTGGCCAGAGCTGTAGTAAAGCTGTATCGTTTGCTGACTGGGAATGGAGAATGGCCTTAACACATGCTACCGCATGTGCATTAGATGTCAAGCTCTCTTGCTTTCCTGCCAGGTGATGCAAGTGTGTTTCTGCATTAGGAAATGAAGTTAGCTCGAGATTTGCAGAAGTGATTAGGGGTTTTGAGTGCCAGTGCTGGGATCCTGTGGAAAGGCTGGATGTTCCAGGAGCAGATTTCTTTCAGATTTCTCAAGTCAGGCACAGGAAATTACTGTTCAGTTCACATCTGCTGTTAACCCTGCTGAGATCAAATTTGACAATGATGTAAAAACGAAGAAAGAAAATTGGTAAAGCAAAGCCTGCACCTACGTTAGAAGGCTCTGCTCCCAGAAGTGCTGCTTCCAATGCTACCTAATTGAAAGTCCACCTCTTGGCCTTGTAGGAAGCCTGTGCACCTACCATAGCACCCAAATTATTCAACTAAAATGAAATGGAATGAATCTTCCCACTTCTTTAGTCCATAGTGACTTACTGTCCTATAAATACTACTGAGAAGGGGCAGGACCTTTTGATTCTTGACACCTTACCCACACTTTCAGATGCCACCAGTTTAATCTCTTTCCATTGCAGCCCATCTGGAAAATCCTTTGTAAAAAGCCTGCACACTTCCTATCCTCATGTACAGTGCTCAGTACATTTCCTTTCTTCGCACTTTCAAATCTGGAAGATAGTGTTAACACTTAAAATAAATGTGTGATAGTGGGTGTGAAGAGAGAATGGGGAGAACAAGTTTTCTGTCTGTCAAAATGAAGACATCAACCTCTGCTTTTATTTTTTTTTGGCATGTGTGCTTTAAATAGAATGACTGGGTTGGATGACTTCCAAGTGTTTGCTGCATTTGGCAATCCTTCTAAGTTGTAACAGATGAAGTTCTGCTATTCCATACGATGTGCTCCTTCCCCCTTTTTCGGTGACTCCTTGAAACTCCTTGGGAATTCAGCGTAGCGTTCACATCTGTTCCATGGATGGATGTCCAAGGCTAACAAAATGCCTACTGGACTTGGAGTCAGCTCTGCCAAAAGCCATATGGTTGTGTTTTAGTTTTGCAAGCACAGTGCAGTAAAGAAAGGAGGTTGGGCCAAGAGAGAAGTGAAGGGAGGAGGAATGGAGCTTCAGATCGGTAAATGAAAGTAACTTTTTGTCATTTGGTATTAGAGTGGGAAGATAAGAAGATCACAGAGAAGAAGAAACAAAAGCTGTGAGCATAGGTTCCTTTATCAGTTGTTTTGAATTACATGGTGCTCCTCTCCTCTTTGTGGTGGTGTTGACCACAACCTCAAAGCACGTTTGGTTTTGCCTACCTTTTCCAAAATGCCATAACAGTCTAGATAATCAGGTGCTTCCTTTTGGCCTTACAAGATGTGTATCTTTGCTGAGAACCACGCTCAAAGCTCTTCTCAATGCCGCCTGTTGAACGCTGTGCAGCAGGATGTGCAGTGGTGACTTGCTAGGGTGGAAGGGACATCGAGCAGCTGCTGATGCTTCTCTGAGCAGTCACCAGCTAAACGGCCACTCGAGCTTTTTTCTTACCAGCCATCTGCTGGGCTTGCATTTTTAATAGCCATAGGACTTTTCTGTGTCTGAAAGAATATGCTTGTTATTTGTTGAATCATATTCTGGTTTTCTTGAAGAGTGCGGCTCACAGAGCTCTTACCTGCTGTGACTTTAGTGGGGGCTTAGAGAGAGGCTTTACCAAATGCCCCGTCCTCTGCAGATCCCGCACCCGTGAGGTGGGAAGCACATTGACTGATGTATCATAAAGGTATTAGAGGGGAATAAGAAGACATGAAGTCTTGTGTTTCTCTTGAAATATCTTTTATTGAGACTTTGAAAGTTGCTGTTTGGCGAAATCTAAATTTCAAGCTCAAGACCATAAGCAGAAAGGGGAACTTGAAAGGCTTAAGTTTTTAGGAGCCTTTATGCTTTAGTGTAACAGTTGGAAGTGCTTTCCAGTAAGCTACAGCATGTAAGCATGTAGACTAGAACCAGTGTTCTTGTTTTAGGGGTGCCTGATTTTTCTCTTGTTTTTGTCTGTGGAATTCCTTTTAGATGGTGGCACCAGTTCTGATTTATTTGTGTAGAGCAGTGTTACAAGTCACTTGAGGCAGTCACCCCACAGTATTGGAAATTATCCAAGATGTGTCAAGAGGCAGGCTTGACCCAAAGGCTTTTCAGCATCAGGCAAATAGGACAGGCAAGTGGTGAGAGAGAAAATGGGTCACCAAAGTGGGCTGATGGCCATGGGAGCAGCCTGGAACCCTAGCCTCCTCCACCTCCTTCTCCTCCTTATTCTCTTCCTCCTCCTCTTCTTTCTTGACCATTTTTTCCCAGGCAAATGCCAAACAACTCAACAAAGTTAATGGTTTGCAAGCTGTAGAGGATCTGCACTATCTCCCACTGAAACACAGCTGCCATAAGGATAGACTGCTGTTATGCTGTGTAAAGAGTTTGAAGCCATTAAGATGGATTTACAGAAGTGCCTCAGTTTCCCAGGATACGTCCCCTTGACTTTTTGGTATTGTTAGTTACTGCACTCAGTCTAACTACGGAGAGTTAGAGTCTCAGTGTATTTATACACGTGTGTCATTGCAGGGCTTTCAAAATCCTTTTCTGAAGAAAAAAACCACTGTAAAATTCAAAGCAGTGCACGTAAGCAATGAAATTGCATTTTGGTGAAGATGAAAGGGGTATGCAGCCTTTCCTTTGTGGAAAGGGGCGTGCAGTGTTTATGCACAGATACTCTTTCTTGTCAGCTAAAAGAGTGAGTGCAGTTTATCAGAGGGTGGCTGCAAGCCTCCTAAGAGGGCATTTGTTCAGTACTGACTTAAAAGTAACATAGCCACTTGTTCATCATTGTAAAATACTGGTAAATAACAGTAGCATAAGCTGTAATTGGAGCTTTTGAGCAACTCATCTGTGCTCTGTTCTATTCCTATCCAGAAATAATAGCAAGGTGAACTCTTTTGCCTTTACTAGAGTTCTACAGGCTTGACAGAAGTGTGTCCATTCCTTTTTTCCTTGCATCTAAGCAAAAAAAAAGTGTCCTGAGTCTTTGCTTGGGACCAACCTCTTTATACTGTGTTGGAAAAAAGTAATTTGTTACACATATGCAGGTACTTCCCTTTTCAAAGCCTTACTTGGTATTGACATTTTGAGAGTAGTTTAGATTATTCGTAGACAATAAGCATTGCTTCTGAATTAAGAGCACTCACATCTGAATCTTGAATCGAGAGCAGTTCTTGTTCCCCTTCTGTGGCTTCTTCTGAAATGTTTGATTAAATTTATTGTATGTTTAAGCAAGGGATGAACTGGCCTTTTGTTCAATGCTGTGGTGGTACAAGCAAGTATCAGCCCATCTTCCACACAAAGCTGTGAGGTTCTTGTGTGCTGTGTCTGTAAAACTCTTCTGGGGTTGCCCGTTTGTGGTGAACAGGAGGAAGGTCTCCAGGAATGCCAGCAGCAGTCATCCTAAACTGGGACTGGACCTGGGCTCTCCATAAGTGAAAGATGCGTAGCCTGTTGGACTTGCTTCGCTTCCCGTCCGTTGTGTTCCCCATGGCTTGGCTCTAACACAGGCAATTCCAAACACTTCTAAATGCTCCTGGCGACTTCCCTTCCAACTTCCAACCTCCTCCTGTTCACAACTGCGCTGTCTTTATTCCTGTGTCCAAATGTAGCTGGTATCTGTGGCAACAGCAGTAATAACCTACATGGTAGTACCCATGAGGAGGTACAGCAGCAGGTAAGTGGTTTGTCCATTTGTGGTAGCGATCTTAAAATGCTCCTAAGGGACTGGAGATAGAGAAAAGCCCCCTGCACCATGGTCCCTGTATGGGATGTCGTGCAACTGTAAGTATACACTTAAACTGCTTGAAGTCAGAGGGATTTTAAATAGGTGCTTAAGTTCATGTAGCTGACACATGGTCTACAGATGCCTTGTCCCACTCTTCCCACAACTGGAGAACTCTTGTCTAGAGTTATTTTTAATACAGATTTTCCACTAATTCACCTTGTGTCTTGAGTTTGTCCCAGTATCTTATTTGCAACTAATGTTTATGCTGTTTTTTTCTTCCTGTGTCAAACAGGGTGTCCCCACTGTAAAAATGCCATTCCGCATTTTACAACTGCTGCCGAAGTCTTCAAAGAAGATCGAAAGGTAACCTGCTGTTAATTATTTCTGAGATATTTAAGAACGCTTTCCACCATTTGTACTTTATAGGCTTTGCTTATTGATAGGGTGGTAGACTTGTAGATGAAACTGAAGCTGTTTCACTAATAGAAATGTATCTGCATCTTAGGGGTTGTATCTTTTTTGGTCAAACTGAGTTACACTTTTAAGCTATTCTGTATTCCTTAATTTGTTGTCTTTTCTGTTTAATTCTTTGTGTAAGGGGTTTTTTTCTATGAAGCAAAACACATTCTTTCTCATTGAAAGATTAATAAAAGATAATTTACATAATCTCCATTCCCCTTCAACATTTGTCAGCTGTAAGTGGGACACATGTGGAGAAACCACAAGTAGTGTGACAGTCTTGAAGACCTCGATCATATAACTAATCTTTGCTTGCATAGCATAAATATAATATATTTCTGTAAGTTGGCTGACTTGAGTCCAGGATGTCAGGCCCTTCTAGGACCCTCGTGCTTCTGCCTTGAAAATACATCTGATGGCTGAAGCACACCAGTTAATTTCCTTGCATCAGCTGAACCATTTTAACTGAGTGCATGCATATCTGGGATTAAAAAAAACCACACTTGAGCTACTGGATTTAACCAGATAACTAGCTAGAAACCTGCTTATTATCTCTGAGTGAACTGTATTTCATTCTGATCTCCAAATTTGTTCCAACTTCACAATTGCTTTGTGTTTAGGTGTGGCATGGAAAAGATTTGGCCATTTAATAGGGAAGTTGCTCTCTACAGCTTCCTGAGGAGGGGAAGTGGAGAGGGAGGTGCTGATCTCTTCTCCTTGGTATCCAGTGACAGGATGCGTGGGAATGGTTCAAAGCTGCCCCAGGGGAGGTTTAGACTGGGCATTAGGAAGCATTTCTTTACTGAGAGGGTGGTCAAACACTGGAACAGGCTTCCTAGAGAGGTGGTCGATGCCTCAAGTCTGTCAGTGTTTAAGAGGCATTTGGACAATGCCCTTAACAATGTGCTTTAACTTTTGCTCAGCCCTGAAGTGGTCAAGCAGTGAGACTAGATGATCGTTGTAGGTCCTTTCCGACTGAAACAGTCTATTCTAGTCTATATTCTATTCTAAATGAAGAGGTAATTTTGTAACAGTTACACCCCTATTAATCTGCCTGCTACCGTAACAGAAGAATTTGTCGTGGGTTTTTTTTTTCCCCTCTCATCTTTTCTGTAACTCACAGAAGATGCATCAGATTGACAAGAAATAAATCATTCTTGTATCACTGACTGCATAAAATTAGACGTCCATCACTTATGCCCTCTGGCACACAGAAGGTTAAGAGGCATGCAGCTTTCAGTCCTCTTACTGCTGTAAATTTGTGTGCTCAGATGCCTTTTGGTTACTTGTTTGTTTCAAAGATCTCTGAGAAAGTATCCTTGTTTTCCCACTTTTCTGGTAGTTCCCAATGAAGCCTCTCTTTCCTAAACTCATTAAAATTTCAGTCAGAGGAGATGAAGCAAACGTACCAAACAATGTGAAACTTGCTTATTAGAGCCCCAGAATGTATTAACAAGCGATCTGAATCATGGCAGTTTATTGGACATGGTGGTGGTGGTAAATGCAGGCTTGTGAAGCTTTCAGTTCAGACTGCAGGTTATGAAAGGACTCCAAGAGCAGAGCAGTGATTGACGGTTGCAACTCCTGACTTCAGTTTAAGGCTGAAATGAGGAGGTATAAAATGTAATGAGTTGGAACAGGAGAGCCAGTAGGGAATATTAAGGCTGGTACAGTTTCAAAAAGGTGTGTGCAGTTAGGGAAAACGATGTTATTCCACCCCAGTGACTTATGAAAGTACCAGGGATTGATTATCTGGGGAGCCCTATTTAATTGTGTACAGCCATAACTTGCCAAGGTGCTTCTTGCTGCCAGTTTGTGCCCTTGTGGAAAAGAAAATGAACCTGTTTAAGACTTCAGAAGGGCATATGGCTGTTCCCACAAGCAGCACTGGGCATATTCCCATGTTCCAAACTGGGCTGAGCCTTCAAAATCTGGCTAATTCGTCATTCTGTAGGGTTTCAAACTTCTGTAAAATTACTGCTTAAGAGGGAAGAAGTATTTTTTCTTTCAAAAACAGGGAAAGATTACTAATTTTCATTTTTAATCTGTAGTAGTGTCTTTTTTTCCCCCCTGGAGAAAGGTTTTTTCACTTTAACAGATTATGGTAGCATTTAAACTGTATCTTCTTTTCAATAGGGGTGGTCCTTTAATTAAACATTTAATTCCGCAGAAGCCAAAGAACAATAAAAACATTCCAGCCTTGAATTGGTTATAAATGGTATCTTAAAAGGTATCCTTTGGGAGACTTTGAGTCTTCATATTGGAATTTTGAAGATGAGCGGAACTTAAAGCTGTTAAATACGTGTCTCTGGTTCTGCAGATTTGCTGTAATGGGGCGGTTTTGGCGCAGAAGCCCCCCTCCTCGGGGTTGTGTGTAATGCTGTGTACTTTTTCATCATCTGCACTGCTGGAGTTGGAGTTTGAAAACGCAATGCTCAGAACATTGGCCCCAGACGTCAGTTCTTTTGGCCACATCACTGCTGGTGGTTTTAGCAGAAATCCCGAGCCTGCGTGCTTGCCTAGGACAGTGGTGAGGCTATTGCAAAACATTGCTCTGGGTGTAACCCATAAACCAGAGCCTCCACAGCTTTCCACCTACCTGGAGAAATTCAGTGCCAGTAAGACCAGATCAGTGGAGAGGCTAGTCCAGTGAAGCAGTTAGCATATTGCTTTTCAGTTATTTAAAAAGGAAAAAAAAAGTCATCTGGAGCATTCTTGCCTTGGGGCACTGTCGTCTTTGCATACAGCTGCCAGGGGAAAGCCTTTGGCCTGTGCTCCACAGAAAATGCATCAGAAAATGCAAATGTGAGGATTGCCGCTTTGCTGAACAGATGGAGGAGCAGGAAGGCATGTTCACTAACTACTCCAGAGACTCTTGAAAGGGCACCAGCTAAATCTTCAAAAAAATCTGCGTTTTGCCTTTTGGCTGATCCTAAAGTTCAGCTTGAAGGAACTGATTTGTGATGCTCCAGCTTGGATTTGCTGAAGGAAAGCTCTTGAATCCTCAAGGCCTCTCAGCAACAAATCTCAGAAACTCCCCCAAAGGCACTGCTGTTTGACCAATCTTCTCCATTTTCACAGAAGACTGTTCTTGTACAAATGCACTGACCTAAATCAGAGCACTGCAACTGGGTTCTAGTGAGTTTGTACAGAAACAGCTGTTGGCAGAGATTGCTGGAAAGAGTGCGGCTAATGGGGTGAGTTGGGGTCCTATTGGGAGGCTGCATGACAGCAGTCAAACTGGTAAGTCCTCAAAGCATATTGCAAACCATGGTTTGAACCGTGGTTTAAAATCATTATACCAACCAAATCACTGTACAGAGTCATCCAAATGAGTTTATATTTTAGTTTGGCCAAGAATTTGATCCCTGTGTGCTTAAAAAGCATGTGTTGAATTTCTTTTTAATTAGACTCATTAAATATGGTGATGTTAGCACTGTACATCATGATGCCTACTAATGGATCTTCCCGTTGCAAATAGGCCTGCTTTAAGAACAGCTGATGAATTGCAGCTATGGTAATGCTGCTATGGCACATCAGGGCAGCTAATAATGAATCTTCCATTTGCAAGGCCTTTCACATTGAGAACAGTAGCTGAATTGCAACAAGCTTTAGCAGACCAGCTCATAACTGCCGTCAGGATACAGAACAGGTAATATTAAATAGAAGCTTATGGAGTAATCATAAAGAAGAATGCCTATCTGTCTTATTCATAGGTGCTTTTAAGACATTTGACAACAACAGACTTTTATTTTTCTAATAATCAGGTAATTGTTGTCTGGAATTGACTATACTTTAAAAATGTTGCTTGGAAGCATTCTTTTTCCATGCTGCAATTTTACTTTAATTTTTTTTAAGCTTATCATATATCATTCCTCTCTCAAATCAATATTCAGTTAGTTATTCACTTCCATTTTCATAACAAAAGTCAATATTGGCTCCAGCAGAGATTTATTTCCTTGAATCAATAAACCAATGTGTGGCAGTACATACTTTAACAGGACAGCAACTAGGACTGCAGGGGGTATTTTTACTGTATCATCATAAGGTGACTGGGAGACAAACTGTTACAATGAAAGAGGTTTAAGAATAGAAAGGAGGAGTTACCTGGAAGGTCAAGGGATTCCCACTTCCAATTTTCTACACATCTGTTTGAACCACTGGATGTGATTGTGTTCCTTACCTGCAAGATCCCTCTAGAGCAAAAAGTTGTTTCGTAATTCTGTTTGAAGAAAGCTGTGATTCCTGATGTATGATTAGACGATACTGCAAGTACTTCTTTTTCCTTCTAACACTTACACAGTAAAAAAAATAAGGCACCATCCTTCTGTTACAGTTGAGGCACATGGAGATCAATGGTCACATTTTCAGCATAGCTCCACTTCTATTTAAGCACCCAAATTAAATGTTCTGATTTTTGCAACAGCTCGGCGTTTGTGATCAGACCACTTCATCTGAACAATATGCCATGCTCTATTTCCTTTTTTAAGAGCTCTTCAGAGCTGGTCATACATTGCTCACATTCTAGTGCCGTGCGGAGTTAAGTTTGCAACTCTGTAGTTAAGCTCCTATTTCTTTGGTAAAACCACAAAACATTGCTGTGGGACTTCCCTTTTCAGATAGTTATTTTCCAGTCCTAAGTGTTGCTAGAATTCTGTAAAACTATACTGACTGTGGAATAAAGGAGAAATGCATACTAACCTGGTATTATTTTTTAATTTTTATTATTATGCATAATTATTAGGCATTATTATGCATACTAACCTGGTATTATTACTTATTATAAGCTACGTACCAGTTATGAGGAACTACCAATAACATTAAGAAAGCTGGATGTACTCCAAGGAACTTCCTCTGGGGTCCACAGTCTCTGACTGACTAACTTTTAATTTGATAACTATTTTATTCCTGCTACAGCTACTGAACAGGATGGTAATAAACCTGAGCGGCATTGCCTCTGGAGAGAGAACTTCTATATAATGATGTACTGTCAATACCTAAGGCAGCGCAGATACTGCACTTAGGGGGTTTTTTTACCGTAATGTTTTTTCAGTGGATTTTTCCCTCTGGTTATAGGAAAGTTAGGAAAGCTCAAGAAATTAAATCTTAGCCCTAACGATCAAAATCTCCATAAAATCAATCTTGTCTTCTGAAAGCTGTTACACTGTTTTTTTCCATAATGGACATATATACATACACACACACACACACACACACACACACACGTAAGTCGTACACCAGCGTTAGGAGAGTTTCTTGCTCTCACAGATTTTTAGAGGTTTTTTCCCTCTTGATGAGAGGGAATTCATGAGAGGTGATGCCCAATGTCTTGGCCCCTGGATACATATCAGGGATGTCTTACACTTAATCTGTCTGAAATTTCTGGTTGAACAGAGTTAGTGTTTTTACAAGGCAAAGCATATAGGTCTTGCTAACCTATGCTTTCCAGTGAACTTCCATGTAATTTGTTGCTGGTAGTTGAATATGAAGATCGTTTCTGAGAGTAATATTCTCCAGAAGTCTTCAACCAGATTTTGGTATAGGTTTTTTGGGTTATTATTTTTCTGACTCGGTTTCCTTCTTCAGCAATGCAGAAAAACTGATTGTTGCTAAGAAGACTGAGAAAGAGAGGAAAACCTCCCTGCAATATGTCACTGCTTACTTCAGCCAGGACTTGACCAAAGCCTTTCTTTTTGTGGGCTGCTTCTTTTTATGTGCAGCCTTTCAGTATAGTCATGAAGTGATTCACCCTAACTGAAAAGTGCTGTAGGAGGCTCCTCTACCAAAAATGGAGTTTAATATTCACAGTCCATGTAAACACAAACAGAATGAAGCAAAGGGCATTGGTGCTGTTTGCTGAAATTCTGGTATGTCTCAGAGTTCAGCTGTCCGAATATGATAGAATTGAGATTGGAATTGGTCCTCAGTCCAGAGGTGCGTTTTGCTACAAGTGTTTTTCAGCATTACTTTTCTTTTCTTGCAGTGCACTATATTTGATCTTCCGCTGTGAGACAGGCAAGACAATTAGGACTGTGATGCTATGGTAATGAGTGCATAGAGATGGTAGCAACCTCTATATTTAGGCTGCCTTAACATTTCCACACTAAAGTAATCACTCAAGCTCTCCTAAGTACTCTTACTTGGCTGCTGTTGGCAGCAGGCATTTGAAATGTAGCCTTGGATACAGTCTTGGGAATTAGTTGTCTCCCTATGAAATTTTGCTCAGGTCTGTATGTGTTACAAGACTTTTGAAAAGTGCCATTTCTCTTCTCTAACTGTCTGTAAAAATAACTGAATGGGAATGTATGTTCTGAGAAGTTGGGCTCAAAATGACATTTGCAGGAGCAGCAGCAAGTCCATGGGGCTGTGTGGGAGCTTGCATCAGGAGCATTTCAGAGAATGACGGACCATGGACATGTCCTCCAAACGCTGCTCCAGATGTATGCGTCCCTCGCCATTAGATCTGTTAGATTACGTATAGCATTAGGCTAATGTGACTGTTGTGGCCAGACTTAGACTGGGATCTTTGTGCATTATTTCAGCGTACGACAAATGCACCGATGGACCAGCTTAGATTTCCACGTGCTGTAGAGGAGAGCTGTATCTCAAGCAGACTACTAAGCATTTCTTTCAGAAGCCACCTCCTTATAGTCCATCAGTCATCTGTTTTGAGGCAACAAATAAAGATGTGCTGAACAAGGTTAACAGTGGCTTATAGCATTGCATTCCTCCACTGTGCCCTCTCCTCACTGGGGGCTATTCTCACAAAAGCCTTTTGTAAGTGAAATATGGCTCTTTGCTCCAACCAAAGCCAGTCTAGATGTTTCCAGAGAGGTACAGATAAAGAGGGCTTCTCTTCCTTCCAAGGTACTAAAAAGCTAGTTTTCCTCATCTCCAAGACACTATCTAAGAACAGATGGGTCATCAGTCACAACAGTTTCATGCCTCAGACGAGCTACTAAGATCTGGATGAGTGCGTGTATACTTTGCCCTTTTTCTGGCTGTAATCTCTCCCCGTGTGATATTTAAAGCAGTAAGAAAAAAAACAGTTTTATTTATTCTTCCTGTTTTCAGGGAACCAGGACTTCCAGTATTCTTTCTACATTAATACTGTGACATGAAATAAATGTTTGTCTCCATTGTAAGCTCTCATTTGCACAGTAGCAGCCAACAGGGCTCTAAATTTTGGCTGGCTGCTAAGGTCAGGAAGGCATAAATACTTAGATGACACTCTTTTGCAGTGTATTATTCCTAACCTTTCGTTTTAACTGGCCCTGAATGAGTAGGAGTCTTTCTGTTTACAAAAGGAAAAAAAAAAGTGTGATCATACATGTTTTTAACAGCTCTCAAGAGTCCTGTTTCTCTAATAGCCTTATTAATGATTAAAATGGGAAAACAGAAACGAAATATTTAAGGTCAGAGCACTGCTCACTTTATATAGTGCTTTCCATCTGAAGATAGACCCAAGCAAGAGCCTACTGAGTATTGTCTTGTCAGGCTTTCAAAGCCAAAACAAAACAAGCAAATTAACTGAAGTTGGCTTTGCCAATCTCTTTAATTACTGCTAGGATAATGAGATCAGGTTTTCTCATTTTGACAGTGTCACCATGAAACGAAACTGGAGGGCATTGTGGAATATTAAGTGATCTTTTAATTATGGAAGAACAGTTCAACTGCAACCCTAAAGTCATGCAAGCAAAAGGTATTTTGATCAGATTGTTTGAAGGAGGCTTGTGGAACGGAAATTTCAAGTAAAGATGTGTCTGCTATGAAATTAGCACTCGATACATTGTAACCCACAGTTGAAAAAATCGTTCCTCTAATTTGTTTGGTTTTTTACATAGCTTGTTCTTAAACCTGCTTGCTCTTCAGCAAAGCATGTAACGGGGCTGTGAAGGCAAGCCTGCATAAGCAGTAGTGTATGTTCAGAGCCAGAACTGCCACTCGCGGAACAGTCAGTGTGAATCACAGCAGAGGGCTCGGCCACTTTAAGTAGAAGCCTATAAATTGCATTTTGTTTCAACATCAGAAATGTTAAGTGCAACCCCTCCTCAATACTTCACAGATTCAGGTTTCAAATGTCAAATCCTCTAAACAATGGTTAGCCTGAGCTGATGCTCTAGTGCTGTGAGGTTGCGCTTCCTCGCTCTGCTTGTGCTGAAGGAGGCAGGGATGGAGGGTGTTGCTCTGCTGCCGGCAGGCTGTTTCCTACTTAGGGTTTGTTTGTGTGACAGTAGCATCTAGAGGTTTCAAAAGGAATTAAAGCCCACTTTGCCTAATGGCTGCATATAACATACAGTCCCTACCTTTAAAGGATACACTGAAAAAAGACAGGAAAGGAAACATAAACCCAGGCTGAGGTTGCCAGCAAGCAACCTTCTTCTCTATGTGCATTACTTGGTAGACAGCGCTCTGGCCTCTTACTCATCCCCATTTGACCTTGGGAGAACTGAATGGAGTTTACAAAAGCTATTTGGGGTAGAAATCATTAATCTATTAATAGCCTGCATAAGTGACCAGCCATATTTGTCCAAAAAAAGAAGAGGTAGCTTTTCCGAGCATTAGCCATGCCACAGGAAGGAGGTTGGGTTAGGTGGGTTGTTACCATTATCAAAGTCACCCTGTCATTGTTCATCACTTAAAACCAAAGTGCAGGAAAAATACTGCAGCGTGACAGAGCTGCGACCACCATGCTTGGATCTGGTTTTACTAACACAGCCTCTGGATTTCCTGTTTGGAGTCTAACGCACTGCTCAACGGGGAGGCTAGGAAGGTGATTTTTCTGCTCTGCCAGTTGAACACGCCCTGCAGCTGCGTAGGCCAGGTGCTGTGCGAGCAGTGCAGCATTTCATTGGGAGGGAGCAGGCTTCTGCTCTTCCATTTGTGTGGCTTGACCTGATGACCACCCTCTGATCTTCCTCCACAGCTAAGCCGTTACAAAAGCCATTGCATTTTTTGGCAGAAGACTTGCATCTCCCCTAGTGTTAAGCCTAAGCTGCAGCAGCGTAACCATGAAGTGGAGTCTTGCTTTGTCTTCTCATGCTGATCTCTTGCGTTTCAGATCGCCTACGCTGCAGTGGACTGTGCCAAAGAACAGAATCACGACCTGTGTAAGCAGGAGGGGGTGGACGGCTACCCCACCTTCAACTATTACAACTACGGGAAATTTGTGGAGAAATATACTGGAGAAAGAGGGGTAAGTGAAAGCAAGAGTCATCACCTGATACAGGGAGGAAGATCTCTTCTGCCTGTACTGCCTTGCAAATGAAAACTGCGGGGTAGATTTTTATCATGCTGAAAGGACATTTAACTGCTTCTGTTACTGTCTTATATGGATGAATCATTGTGTACCACACCCCTGTACATCTCTGCATTAGGAACATACTTGGTCTATTTTAGGAACGTAAGAAGAGGAAAAAGGAGTAGATTTGGTCATGCTTTGTTGTATATTTTATTCTTTAAGCTGAAGTCTGCAAGTGAATTTGGACTGAGTGAAAGTGAAGGGTTTATTGCATGGGCTGCTGCTAGGTGCAGAAATGCCAGAAAATACAGAACTTGCTCCTATCAGTTCTGGATCTGGATCGCACGTATACTGCAAACATGCTACAGGTCCACCAAGCTGCCAAATGGTGCCAGACCATTGGTTTTGTAGCAGGGACAAAGCTGTCCTTTGGAGACTGGGAGAAACTGAATATCTCATTCTCCCTGAATCAGATTCACTCCTGGAGCTCAGGATGGAAAGACCAATTGTGCCATCTAGCCCATGGACTGAAGTTTCATTCTTTTGTCCTTCTGTGGCCAGCTAATTATATGCTTTGAGTACAAGGGGCAGAAATGGCATAATGCTTTCCCTGATTGTAAAGTGCCTGAAAGTAAGAGAGCAATCCAATTATTTGTGTGTGTTCTTTGTTATAACCTCCTAGAGGGAGGTTACTCCTCAGCAGTGATTGGTTGCCTGGAGAAGCTAAGGTCTGCAAGAAAAACTTGGGGTCTTCATGCCATTCAGTGATTTTGATAGAAGAGCCTTTCCTGAAAGTTACCGCTGCTATTACAGCTCACCAAATTATAGAGAAGCATGAAGAAAAAAAGCCAAATTCTGAGGTTCTTTGTCAGTCAGGATCTTAGAGAAGTCTTCATGGAGCTTTGTCCGCAATTTTTATATTTCTAACCCATACTTATAGAAATGATGTATGAAAGGAAGGATCTGTGGTGGCTAATAGGAAGAATTCAGCAAGACAGGAGTGTTCTGAGGCCACAGCAGTTGGGAGATGATTATCCCTATGCTGGAAAGTGGACTGACTAATCCCCTACGTGCAGCCAACCCTTTCTTGGGTAGAATTAAATTACCCAACAGGAACATCGCAATCTGTCTGCTACTGTCAACTGTGTTCCCCCTCCACCTCTTCTGGCACCTATGGCCTTCTGCCTGTGCAGCATCAAATTAGGTTTTGTTATCTCCTATCATGGTAACACTGGAGGCAGTGCTTAGCACAGTGCCTTCCATGGAGTTTCCAGGTCTGTTCACAAATGTTTCAGTAACAAGGGGTTGCACTATTAAAGGACTTCTCATTAGCATGACAACACCTTTTGAACCACCTTGGCCAACCACCTCCTACTTTGCAAAAGAAATCTCAAGAGAGAGCAGTGGGAGCCAGGGGACCTGTTTTCTGTTCCCGATTCTGGCACTAAATCAATTGATGTCCACGAGCATTTAGTTCAGTGTGGTTGAGCTGGTGTATCATCATTTCACATGGGCAGGGAAGAAGAGAGACAATTTCAGCTGCTGTGGGAGCAACATGTCAGCTGCCATGGAGCAACATGGCATGCTACAGCAGGAGCCATGCCCAGTAGAGCAGGAGCTCTCAGCTCCTTGCCACCTCATACTGGAGCGCTGGCTGTGGGGAAAAGCATGACCCCCAGCAGTAGCCTGTAAGGGGTCCTCCACACCTCCAAGGGAATTGCAGTTCCAGAGTAGAGATTTTAGGGCATTTCACCCCAAGCAACTTAAGCAAGGAAGAATCAGGATGCCCTCTGACCCAAGTGTACTTTAAATGACTTCCAGATACACAGCTTTGAAAACTGGGGTCTTTTGATGGGGGCTATTGATTGCCAGATGTCTCCAGATGACGCATCACCAAAACTTGTCACTTAATTTTTTTTCAGTGGAAGAATAGTGAATAGTTTTAGAAGAGTGTTTTGTTGTTCAGCCTTCTCAAAAGCTTCCCAGCTTTGGAGTTTGGTTTTGTTTTATTATGTTTTCTTTGGTTTTGTTTTGGGTTAAGCCAAACTTTGACTTCTGTTTGTTATTCTTCACTTCTTTGTATTTTCCTTCTTTATCACCAGTTTTGACTGGTGTGTTTTGGGATTGCTTAAAAATAAAAATGGTCACATTGGGTGGGATCAGTGTTACTTGCTCAGACAACTATAGTGTTGGTGTACCATTAGACTGTGTTCAAACACAGGTGTTCACAACTCCACCTATCTTGAGCCTTTTGAAATGCCTGTGAGTTATGTTCAGAGCTTTCCTTGGAAAAGGAAACTGCTGGCATCCAACAGCCTTAGATAATCAGAAATCATAAGCTGTTGAAATACAGAGGTCAGCATCTAGGCATCCAGGTTTGAAATTGTTTGACAGTAATTTTGATAGTAACTTGAAAAAATGTAATTCCTATCGTCTGAATGTGTGGAAAAGGAGGAAGATCATGAGCAAAACTGTTAAGGGATGAGGAACAGTGCCAAATGTGTGCATAGCCAACAAATGATCCACTAACTCCTTTCAAAATTACATGTGTAGCATACAAATGTGGCAGGAAAATGTCTTTGAGCGTTTTTGACAAAAAGGTATCAATGGCATTTCTAGGAACAGATTTTACATTGTCCTGTGAGTTTTAGGGCCTTTTTCTCAGTGTCCTATCTCTTCAAAGTTTGACATGTGGCATCTGTGTGGATATTTTCCCCTTGCAGTGCTGTGGAGCGGCACTGGACCAGAGTGCTGCACAACAAGGCAACGCAGAAGCAATAACTGTTCCTTAGTTTATATTCTGCTGTAGGATACAGAAGCTAAAAGTGTTCTTGATGCATTGTTTTGGTTTGTTTGTAAAGATATGACCCTTATTTTTCTTTCTTCAAAACCAGGAGTCTGGATTCACCACTTTCATGCGAACCCTGCGAGAAAGAGACCATGAAAGAGTAGGAAAGAAGAAGGACGAATTGTAGTTTCTGCCTCAAAGCTTTCCGCTGCACTGTGAATGGTTCCAGGTCTTTTGTTAATGCACCTGAAACTTCACATATTCTCAAGACAGAGACTTTTTTTTTTTATAAACAGCCATGGCCATTTTGTACAATTTT
This sequence comes from Gavia stellata, assembly GCF_030936135.1. Lineage (NCBI taxonomy): Eukaryota > Metazoa > Chordata > Aves > Gaviiformes > Gaviidae > Gavia > Gavia stellata. The sequence continues at coordinate 13,061,930 of NC_082601.1, read as the reverse complement.
GAAATAAAGTGAAACCACTTGATTTTTAAAAGGAAAATAAATTAGAATGTTGCCATAATATTTTAAAGAAAACTTAGCATTTTCTCTCATGTTGTGAGACTATGCCCACTGACACTCCTATGCAATATTTTTGTAGTCTGTAGTGTGTCTGTAGGTGATGATGTTTGATAGGGTGAATTTTTTTTTTTAAAGATATTGCAGTACATGTAAAAAACAAAGGGGAGGGGACACGTTTTTTGGTTTGTGGGGTTTTGTTTTGTTTTTTTTTAACCAGTGAAGGAAAATGGGACTTGCAAGACACAGATTTATCCAAATGCAGTTTTACATTCTTGTGAAATAGTTACATGTTCTTCAGTGAGGTTTGGGGGAACAATTTTAAGGTGCTCAGGGATAAATAAGGTATCTGAGTTAATGAAGACATTAACATTGACCAGCCCAGATCTGTTGATTTCCTTTAAATCTCTCTGGTCTTTAAATCAGGACTGGTTACATACCTTTATAGAATGTATTGAGTGAACTAAGCCAAGTATCAAAAATCAGCAGAGCATGGGTAAGATTAAACTAAACCCTCCTTTTTTGGCATCAATATTGTCAAATGCATCTGTAAGTTATGGTGGGAGTGATTATCTTGTAGGGGTATACAGTTACCCTTATAGGGTATACAGTCTCCCTTCAAATTATGATTGGGCCATACCAAATATGTGTTGGAAAGTGTTATGTTTGACTATTTTGATAAATGCATTATGTATATTATGTGTTTACATTCCAAAAGTTTATCTGCATTTGTATGTGGGATTTTTCCTTTTTGCTCTTTAAGGAGTTGCATAAACAATCACTCTCTGACAAAATCATCACTGTAAAACCTGTATTAGCAGCAGCTGAAATGTGTTACACTCTTGATGCTTAAAAAAAAAAAAACCACGTTGATCTGGAGGTACTTATGTCTTCAACAGGAGGGGAGAGGGAGGGGCAGGAAGTTGTGACTCATTTTGAACTAAAAATAAATTTTAAAAAATACAAGTATTTTTATCATTAATCAGCCTTGTTCAGCTTCTTCCCTGCTGGATGAACGACCGTAGCTGATGGTGGTTTAAGAAGAGCCAGCGCACGCAGGATGGGTGCCCACCACCCATTTGCTGGGGATGGCTCAGTGTCCAGGTATGCTGGGCAGTACGGCAGGATGTTCAGCAGTGCGAGAGTCAGCCTCCGTCTGCCTTGGCACTCAACAGGCAGATGAAACAGGTTTTTACCGTGGAGAACTGTGTCTTGGGTCTGAAACCTTCCTCTTGCTCCTCAGTCTGTCTGTCTCATTTTCTTTTGCTTGTTTGGATCCTCAGTAAAGGCCATGCTAATGGACAGCTTGGTGCTGTACTGCTCAGGAGGTGAATGGCATCTTACCTCTTTCCTGGATATTTTTTCCTCCTCTCTCTTGCCCAATTAATGGGACTGTATGTTTGGCACTCGTTAAGCCGCTGAAGCCATTAGTGAGTAATCTGGAATACCAGTAGCCTGATTGACCTTGTATGGTAGCCAGCTTGTTAACCATGTCATCAATTTGAAGGGCGATGGAGCTGTGCCAAGTATCTTCTCTTATTAGGCACCTGATGAGTTTCTTCACTCAAAAAATCAGCTGCCTGGTAGTACATAATATCTTAGTGTGAAAGTAGATTAATTTATTAAGTCTCTTACTGTGTTGGGTTTTTTTCTTGTCTGTTAGCATAGTTACTTCTCCTCGCATTAGTAGCAAGCATTCTGCCCTGCATTTAGGAAATAATACATATTGATGCCATTTGGTTTCAAACAGGAATTCTTTTGCTTACCAGCAAACTATCAAGTATGATCAGTCCAGAACTTAATGCATTTTTTTTTTATCTCAGAGTCAAAGCAGCTGGCATTAAAGAAGTACAGTCTCTAGAAATGCTTGAGCATTTCTGTGCATAGGCTGTGCCTATGTTTGTGCTAATTGCTGAGAAACGTAGACTTCTTAAAAAAAAAAAAAAAGAAAAAAATCATAGCTTGCCAATGGTGACATCAGTAGTCAGGATCGTTCTGAATTATAGGCTTTAGTAAATGTTTAAGATAGGACAATTGCACACTGTGCTTCAGACCAGTAATTCCTTACAGCTGGTTACACCATAATAAAATTAAAATTAAGGATTCTCGTTTTTCACTTCAGTCTTTTGTCAGTTACTTCTTGGACTTGGGCATTCATTTTTTCTTAGCTAATCATGTGTTAATGCACAAATATAAAATATTTGAGAATAATTTACCTTCTGTTACAGGGTCATGACTCATCTGGTTTATAGTCTGAATGGTTTTTGAAAAATACAGTTTTGAACACCGTGAACAATTACATCAAATGGCTGACAAAAACCTTAGTTACTGTGAACTAGAGTGTGCCATGAGCTTGGAGCTTTGCTTCCAAGCCTTTTTAATTAGTAGACCAGGTCTGGATCTCAGTTGCACTGCTGTAATTCTGTTGCCTCCAGTAAAGCAAAAGTTGGTATTTATGTTTGCTAGGGAAGTCAGTTTATGTTCATATTTGCATCAGTCAACTTGAAATGTAAATACTTTCTTTTCTGCAAACTGTGAATGAAAAGTATCTTATATGTAAGAGCTCTTATTTTGTCTAATTTAAACGGTTGGTCATTTCACACATTCAGACTTTCCAGCCCGTTGTAGTAGATGTGTAGCCCAGGCGTTCATAACCAACATAAGAATTTCTGCCATGGTTAAAAGTGAGTAATCTGAGCTTTCAAATCATGAATCATTTATCAGCAAGAAACTTAATTGCTGATAACAAATGGTTTGCAGTGATTCAGAGATTCTGCTCTTGCAATTATGGGTTTGGTCTTTCAGCCCTTTTAAGGTGTGATTCAAAGGTCTTGGACATGCGCTACATAGTTAACCCTAAGCGGATTAAATCTTGTTGAGGAAGGGTAAAACGTGCACAAAGCGGAGAGGCTGAGCAAGGATTGTGTATCACTTTGTTCCTCAGCATTGGCTTAAACAAGATATAAATAGCCCACAGGTCTATGTTAGTCCTGTTGTGTAGTTGGACCAAGAGATGAAGGGGAGCAGGACCAAGCGTTTTGTGCAGACTAGCAGCAGCTGGATAGGAAATGGTTTTCCCATCTAATGAAAGAGCCTGAGATGTTGGATTTGTTTCATCCATCAAAAAGAGGGAAAAGGGAGCCTGGACAAGATCCCAGGAGAGTGAATACTCTGGGATATGGGAGACCCAGGTTGGAGTCCCAAGATGAGCATAAGCTTATATCTCAGTCCCCTGCAACCCAAGGATAATTCAGCTTCTGTTGGAGTTATCCATCTATCTCATTAACTATGTCCTTATTTGTTCAAACTAGAGGAACTCCTACAGGAGAGACTGGAAGAGACTTCCTTTCCAATCTGAATCAAGAAAAGCAACCTAGCAAATCTCCATTTTCTGTTTCCTCCCCCTGTAAAACTGCATTCTGGATCTGATAGCCCCATTGACCCCCAAGCCTCTTCTAACTTGTTGCAGTGGGGTGAAACAACCTTGGCAATTGTTCTAAACTCCCACCCAGACCAAATTAGGTCCCTGAATCTTGCTGACTTAAAATTTGTGATCCACAAAGATGGATTGATATTAATGGTGAAAAAAGATTAGAGGGGTAAGGTTTATGTTCTTACAGCATTTAATTTTGGAGTAGAAAAGTACATGCAACTTGCATCATGAGTAGGGTGTAAGATAATGCTTCAGAGTCTCATTTCAGATGGAATTGCTTCATGGGTGATTTTGATTTTAGAGGCTAACTGCTTTTCAAAAGAAAAGTCCAGACCTGGCGACTTAGCCTACAGGTGTTTTCTTAGTCCGTTTTCCTTTTAAAAAATAAAAAGCAAAATCACTCTCCATATTCTTGATAGTGCTATATTACGAGAAAGAAATGTTGCCTGTATGGATTTCCTAGAATAATACTAAACCCCTGCCAACCACATTTTACAAACTATGAAACAAACCATTCGTTCAAAATGGCACTCAAGGGAGTGGGGGCTGTTGTCCACGTACAGCTCATTTTAATTTAATAGGCTTACTTTAGTGTGATTGGGTCTGTAATGGTACACTGGGATTGCAGGAGTAAATTCTGAAAACGGAGAGGGTGAAAATTAGCTTTTATCAGCAGGTGCTGAGCGTCGGGGCCAAATGCTGGCATTTCCTTTGCCTTTGGCAGCCTAACATCCCTGAGCATTCCATGGCTCTTCTGGAACCGCGGGTGTGCAGCCCTTTGGCTAATCCGGTTGCGTACATAACTGCTCTGTGCTGGAACTGATTGGAAACCAAAATTTCTCCCATTATTTTCTTTGGCTGGTCATGAGAAGATGCTATGCTTTCGCTGTGCGTCCTGCTTTTATTTACTGATTAAGGAAGGAGGGTACCTGGGTGTTTCTACAAAGGAAATGACTCCAAATGCCATTTTATCTGCTGGCAACCAGGACTCCTGGAATGCCTGACTGACCAGTGCTGCTGAAATACTCCCTGTGAAGCACCCTTGACTGGCTCAGCTTTTGCGAAGGTTTTGGCAGGCACCGTATGATGCAGTGTTGCAAAAAATCTCAGTAGCTAAGGCAGCGGTTTCCAGACTGTGGTTTCCGAGGAGTTAAGCTGAACTGTAAACTCTGTGTATTCATCAGCCTGGTGTAGCTGTTTTTGAGGCCAGAAAAAAGATGGTCTGTTAGCTCAAAATTGGGGAATCACAGCCAGGAGGATGTCCCGGTTTTTCCACCCAGCTGCCAGGCCTGGTCCTCGGTTTGTAAGATTGCTGCCCCTGGAAGTCCTCTGTCCTCCTGCCCAGAGCACTCCCCACTCTTGCAGGGAGACAGCGCTCCTTAAGGAACAGTTATTCTGTGTTTGCTTAGAAAGCATCATAGTGCTAATTATTCTCATTAGCTTTGAGCCACTAATAAATTATCTTTCCTATTGCTCTTCCATCACTCAGTAATGAGAGCCATTTAATCAGATTTTGCAGATACTGCTCCTTCCCTCTCTACAACATGATTCCCTGCAAGCATTCATCATAGGAAAAAAGCTTCTACGTGAACAAAATCTTTTCAAATTAGTCTCTGGTGCCCCAGTTAAGTGGGTGTCTACATCGCAGGCATGCAGAAGAGCCTTCTTCATTAATATGGCAATTCTGCGCGAGCTGATTAGCTCTTGCAGCTCATTTGGTAGCAAATGTGTAAATCCGTCACACTCCAAATGCCAAATATGTGCACAGCTAAATTATGGAGAAGTAAGAAACTGCCAGAGTTGGGAGTCTTTACTTGGAAAAAGAGGTTCTTACCCTGTGCGTTAAATTGGAGCTCTGGATTTCTCTAGAGCATTTGTCACTCCTCTGCTTTGTCATTTTTCTGCTTGCAAAATGAATAACTCTTCCTGTCGTGTTGATGGTCCTTTCGGTATGTGTGGGTGTTTAATTTTGTGCCTAACATTTGTAATAGAGACCTGATATCTAGTCTCAGTTCCCATAAAACAGTAATAGCCACCACACAATGCAATCCTTGCACAGTATGTGAAACCAAATTAATCAGTTACTATGTATTATTAATAATACAGTTACCATCACTTTTCTTGTTCTTTTTTGTTTGTAAAAAACTTTTGAAAAGAAGGGGGGGGGGTTAAATCAATTTTTTTTAAATGTCTGTGGTTTTTAGCCAGGACAATGCTGCACAATTAAATTAATGTAATAATGTATCTGCCAGCACAAGGGAAGCACTAAAAAGTGTCACCTGCCTCTGGGGAGGGGCTGGTCTACTGCTGCAAACATTAAGTGTGCCCTCAGTCAGTTACTCTGGGACCAAACAAGGAAATTGGTCTCAAGAGCTCCTAATTTATGCATGCTTTTGCTCCTCTTCATGCCAAGTAGCTGCAGAGCCAACCCAGCCTGAAGGCCTGGCCTCACCAGCTCAGGCCAGCCAAGCACCCTCCATTTTACTTTCTCTCGGCGTGCGGAGAAATTGCAGCACAGACCCAGCCTGATCTCCAACTAGAGCAGTATTTTGGCATTATCTTCTGGCCATACAGGTTATGGGGAAAGAGCTTCCTACTTCCCAGAAATTCTGACGTTGGAAGCTGTCTTTCTCCAAGCTGAGCATAAACTCTCGAGATAACATTTCCTAGGAAAATGTGCAGCATAATAACGAGTCTCCCATCGTGTAGCCTCCAGGTTGCTGGTGAGGCGACGCTTATTACTGTACCCCACCCCATGAGCGTGGAACAGCGTGATCAGGTCCAAAGTTTCCTATTGCATCCCCAGAACACACTGAGACCTCACCAAGAGCGTAGGATTTGCTTACCGAGAGGGAAAGGACAGCTCCATGCTTTGGCTGACCTGCAGTGGGTATGCAGTCCTCCCCAGTGACAATATGGACAAGACACTGTGGCCTGAGGCCTTTTTTTTTTTCCCCTTTTCAAAGAGGAACAAGCTGCCTTCAAGACAGACCTTCCCTGATACAGCGGGGGGAGAATGGGGCCACGGGAGAGCTGCTGCGGAAACGCAGAGCCTCTGCGCGATGCTGCCCAGCTCCTTGCAGGTCCCTTAGGACTTAGGGGTCCATCACTCCTTCCACCTGCGGGAGACCATAAAAGGATAACCACAGGGCTCCTGACTTCCCTAAATCCCACCTCTCTGCCAAAGCCTTCCTTAGGTGAGAGGGCAGAACAAAAGGAGGGACTGCAGAAGTCACAGAAGCAGAGTTCACCGTGTAATGAAGTCATGTCTCTCTGGCGAGGTACCACAGTATTAGGTGCATTAGGTATATTTAGGATGGATGTATATTCTTAATTGTTGTGTATTGTTTGTATTGTAATTCCAAGATCCAGGTCCTCATTATGCTAGATGCTGTACAAATACATAAGAGACTGTCATGCATGGAAAGGCTTTTATTATGTAAATAGTCAGGTTGGGAAAAAAGAAGTGTTATCTCTGTTTTACAGATGAGGCAGTGAGAGGAAAAAAACCAAGAAAGCATTTTGCCCAAGGATGCACAAAGTCTGTGGGTCAGTGGTGGACTTGAAATTCAAGTCTCGATTTAGTTTCTTACCAGCTCTTCTTTCAATTTATGTACTGCCCACAACATAATTAAAAATTAAGCACAAAGAAGACAATACCATGTGTAATTTATCTCTGTCTGGAACAATAATCCAGTACCTCTCAGCCAAATCCTCCCCAACTCTTCTCCGTTTCTTTAAAACCTGTATTTCTTCCATGCCCAATGCCTGTGATCACCTTACAAGTCAAGTCACTGTACATCTTGTCCTCTCATTTTCTGCAGCATATATCATGTTTGAGTTGGACTACAAAACCTGTTGGGGAAAAGACCCTGTTCCTTGTGAGGCCATGTCTCAGTTGGAGCAGCCTGCTGAATTTATATTCTAATACGTTTAAAAAGTGGTACTAGCAATACTTAGAATAAAAAAGGATGCATATACATTTCTGCTAATGAATATAGCGAGGCATCCCATATGTTTATAACTGCTGCTCAACCCTACCTGCTAGTCAAAAATACATATGGATGTAAGTAACTAATCTACACCAAAGACAAATAAAACATGGATTTCACTCAAAAGGCACAATATATTTTGCTTTGTGTACATCAATGTTTTATGTCAGGTTTTAGGAAAGAATGTGGGAGGAGAGAATTATAGAAGTCATGACAGTCACTGGAAAACACAATAAAATGGAATTGGCATTTACTAAGGCTAGATAATACCAGACTAATTCAGCAGCTTTCTTTGATACAGTAATTAATTAGGTAGACAAAGAAGGGAAATCTGGCTGTCTGGACTTCAATAAAGTAGCTCATGAGCCATGTATAAAATTGTATCTCCTACCTGGAGAGGCCGAGATTTATAGAGGAACTGCAAGGCATACATGGTGTTAGGAGAAGCTGAGCTGTGTTGAAAGGGAATTACTCAGAGCTCCTAAAAAGTAAATCTTAAGACTGATAATTATTTTCATTAATGACCCATTTGGAAAACAGAGGTGTCTATCATTAAAATGTGTCGAAGTCACAAAGTTAGGAGGTCTCATCAGTGTAGAGAAAGTTCAGAATATCCCACAGCCAGAACTGAATGTCCTTGAAGACCGAGGCCACAGAAGTAGTAAGAGACCTAGCAGCAGAAAAAATTCTGCAGACAACCAGCAGCGACACAGAAAGATTTCTGTTTCCCCCAGTGTGGTGTGGGCATGAAAAAGGCAACCACAACTTTAAAATGCAATAGGAGAGACATTTCCAGAAGAGCAAGGGAAGCATGAACATCCTTGTATAAGACCCCAATAAGATTTTGTTTGGAATAGAACACATGATTCTGATCAATCACGTTAAAGAAAGCTGTATTCTTAATGAAATGGGTACAAAAAAGGGCTGCTAAGATGAGAAGGAGACTGGAGAACCTTTCATGAAAGGAAAGTGTGCGTACGCAACTGGTTTAGCCTAGCAGCTGAAGACTGAGACGCGGTTTGATTACTCTTTGTATATACATCAGGTAGGGGAAATATTAAAGGTAGGCAATCTTGGCATATGAGCAAGTGGGTATAAATTGGCCATGAATAATTTAGACTATCAATTAGGTGTTCTTTATCCACCTGCATAGTAAGGGTGTAAAAATTATAGGGACAAAACCATACCTAGTTTTAACGTGAAGCTCACAAATTGTATTAAATGGATTATGTGATCCAGTTGCCTGCAATACCTGGGGACTGGATTTGATAACCCAGAGAGTCCTGCTGGTCCTATGTCTTAGTATATTCCTGTCTTAGCAGGTTCCTATTATAGTGAGCTACCACCTCTATCTAATAATCTTATTAGATATTACAGTACAGAATAATCCCTTCAGTCCTAAGAAACCTTTCTAGCATTCTGAATTAAATTTCAAGTAGAACATCCTAACTGTGGATTCAAAGCCATATGTGTTTTTTTTCTTACTCAAGTAAGTTTGTTGTGGCTATTACCATAAACAAAGACAAATTTCTTTAGGGACCAAGAGTTTCTTGAAGATAAATTAGTGTTTATGGCACAACTGTACTAGCAAATAATGATTTTCTTGTTTATTGTAATTGTTTAAATGGCTCCTAATGAAATTTTTGGCCTCATGAAGTGATCAGCTTGGAATGACTTTCCCTTCTATGAAAATATTTAAATACAAACAAAGTCTGCCAATGTGTTCAGTTACAGTCATGTAGGGAACTAAAGGGATTATGTGTACTAGGAGTATATTCATGTGGCTTTCCAGATCAGCTGCTTCTACCAGAGAGGGAATAAAGTAAGCGGAAAAGCTCCAAAGAGAGAGAGTTACTGTTGGAATGGCTTGGGACACAATAATCAGAAAAGCTCACTTGTGTTATTTCCATAAGCCCACAATGCTGATGGCCTTGTAAATAAAAATGCGTTAACAACACGTCGCTTTTCAAACTAATTGAGATGCAGCGTGAAGATTACTTTTCAGAAATATGATGTTCTTTATGCAGGAGATCATGCTGGGCCCTGCTGCAACAAGAGCCATTGGGATAACGCTGTGTTTTGTTCTAACATCTGCATTTATTACCAGTGAGATACTTTAAGTGACATTATGAGGTGACTTCAGACTTGTAAAGCCCTTGAGAATTAAACACTATTGTTCAATGAAAGAAACTCTTCAGCCCAGCACAGGCCCTTATGACTGAATCAGCGGAGAAGGCTTTTAAAAGAGAAGCAAGGAAATAAACTGGATATTCTGCTGATGATTTTTATGACCTTGCTCACACTTCTGCTGATGCTGCATTAGCAAGAACAGTTCATGCCAGCAAATACAATCTTAGCTCTTGTGATTATGGACACAGGTTTCTCTAAAACCTCTAAAATCAGATGCAATTTTGTTAGAGTGCAGAATTGTTAGAAAGTCAGGGGTTCTTAGCCAGCGCCATGATTTCAGAAGCCTGATTTAGAGTTTTAAGCACTTGTGATGAAGCTGGGCGGCACTCAAACTCACTGATTCAGGATAGAATCATAGAATTGTTTAGGTTGGAAAAGATGTTTAAGATCATCCAGTCCAACCATAAACCTAACACTGCTGAGTCCACCACTAAACTATGTCCCTAACTGCCTCATCCACACATCTTTTAAATACCTCCAGGGATGCTGACTCAACCACCTCCCTGGGCAGCCTGTTCCAATGTCTGACAACCCTTTCAGTGAAGGAATTTTTCCTAATACCCCATCTAAACCTCCCATGATGGAACTTGTGGCCAGTTCTTCTTGTCCTATATCTCTTGTCACTTGGGAGAAGAGACCAGCACCCACCTCCCTGCAACCCCCTTTCAGGTAGTTGTAGAGAGCGATGAGGTCTCCCCTCAGCCTCCTCTTCTCCAGACTGAACAACCTCAGTTCCCTCAGCCGCTCCTCATAAGACTTGTGCTCCAGACCCCTCACCAGCTTCGTTGCCCTTCAATGGACACGCTCCAGCACCTCAATGTCCTTCTTGTAGTGAGGGGCCCAAAACTGAACACAGGATTTGAGGTGCGGCCTCACCAGTGCCGAGTACAGGGGACAATCACCTCCCTACTCCTGCTGGCCACACCATTTCTGATACAGGCCAGGATGCCGTTGGCCTTCTTGGCCACCTGGGCACACTGCTGGCTCATATTCAGCCGGCTGTCAATCAACACCCCCAGGTCCTTTTCTGCTGGGCAGCTTCCCAGCCACTCGTCCCCAGTCCTGTAGCGTTGCATGGGGTTGTTGTGACCCAAGCGCAGGACCCGGCACTTGGCCTTGTTGAACCTCATCCAATTGGCCTCGGCCCATCCATCCAGCCTGTCCAGATCCCTCTGCAGAGCCTTCCTACCCTCGAGCAGATCAACACTCCCAACTTGGTGTTGTCTGCAAACTTGCTGAGGGTGCACTTGATCCCCTCATCCAGAACATACCTGTTTTTTCATGGGAATTGGCATTGCCATCCAAGAAACAGGAAGCACACTAATGGATTATTAGTCTAGTTTCCTGCTAAAGCCCCAGCTTGAATAATAACCCCAGCTTCAAGTACCAAACTTTAAGAAAGATTTAGGAAAAGAAAGGTCCAGAGAAAGGAGCAATAGAATTATGAAGAAGTTTAGTAAGCAGAAGGATTTTTTTTTTAAAAGATGAAAGGCTTTGGGTTTAATTAGTCTAAATCAGAGAAGGCTTTTATTTTCCCCATTAAAAAGGGTTACAAAGTGGATCAGCAATCTGATATATTCCATAGTTTAATTTGCTGCAAAGAAAACTGAAGCTGAATTTTCTGAATGACCTTTTGAGGGTCCTTTCAGACCTTTACCTTTGTGCTTCTCCTGTGACTCCATCACCGATGAGCATAACTACTGCCAGCTGGTCAGCGTGGCTATTTCTCCTTGGGGAAACTTGATTTAAAAGTCGTGTTTAAAAACAGTGGACAGAGCGACAGAGCCTAAGGGTTTGTCTTCCCTACCTTTGGTCATCTAAACCCGAGGTGTATAAATGCGGCTGGGTATGTCTGCTCCCCCTGCAGTGACTGAGGAGAAATAGCAACAAAGAGGTTCTTCACAGTGGGCAACTTCCAGATCATTAAACTTTGGTGAGATAAATCCTGTCCTAACTTGTCTCTGAGTGTTCACTGTTGGGTTTTGCCTTCAGCTGGCTGATGACACATTAAGCAAGTACATAGCTTCATTATTTTGCTGTACTTATGAAGGCGCACTTCGCTGCCATCTCCGAGGGGTTTGGCACCACAGGGACTTCCTTGGCACCAGCCCTTCCTGTCCAGCTCTCTCTTCAACCTCTGATGCTGTCCATACCCTGTCTTGTACTCGCCTTCATCTCCTCACCTCTTCTCCTCCTTTTGAAACACCAACATTCCTCCACTTTGGTTTCCCTTTGCACTGACTGGATTTACTTCTTAAGAATCTCAGTTTTATCTCTGGCTGCAGCTTTCACTAATTTATTCACTGCGTGGTGCCCGTCTAACAATGTTCTACTGCTTTCGTGTCTTAGGGGAGTCAATGGGACAAGAAAAAAAGCTATTTTTAGTGTAACTGGCTTGTTAGCCATGCAAATTCTTGAATAACAGGTACGATTTAAGTTCACCATGAAAGCTGGGAGCACTAGAGCTGTAACATCACGTCTGGCTCTGCTACTACCTCCCTCAGTAACCTTGTGCAATTTATTTAGCCCCTTGGGGCCAAGTTCACCTGAAAATAAAGAATATTACGTTTTTTCCCCCGAGGAATATGTAAGTCTTAACTAATAGATGTGTGTATATTTTTTGATGTCCTGTTTATGTAAATGCAAAATGCTTGTCTTTTTCCTTCAAAACATTTACAAAAGGTCAAGAGAATTTTAGGGTTGAAAGATAAACAGTTCAGAAGAACTAGAAAAATTAAAATTATACACGTATGCACTTATCACAAACCTTTACGCAACCTCCAATTAAGTAATCACTGCTTCTCAGCATTATAGTAGATGCTATCAGAAGCTGTTAAATTGTGTAGCAGCTTGTAATACGGGGCGCTCTGTTTATACAGGATAAGGACTCTCTGGAAATTATTCAGATTAATGTATCATCTTCCAAACGTATGCTACAGTTGTGCCTAGTCAGTCAGGATTGAGATGTTCCCATGCTCAGCTCTACAAAAGCCTGACAGGGAACACCGTTTCTTCCTGACAGGCCAAGATACTAACTTGGAGATGCAAAGGTGCTTATTCAAACACGCAGACCCTCCATCCCTTGCAAGGCTTAAGCAAGACTTGTTTGTGGTGCACGTCTTGGGCAGTTTCCCCCAGCAACCAGCTTTCACTGCAAGAAGGATGCTCAGAAAAGGGGTTTTTTTCCTTTAGTTTCCAGGATATCACTTTTTCCTTGCTGCTTTTATGTTCAGACCAAAACTACCTCACCAAGCACCTGCAGGTGACCTCTTCTGCAGTGGCCCCTCTACTCACCTGCACCTGCCTTCCTCTCCCACATCTCCATGCCACCCATGTCTCCTGACCCCCCGCCTCACTGCTTCCCTGTCTCATTTCCAGTCTCTTCTGAAAACAATTTTGCTCTTTTTGCCAGCCTTCCCTCCACCTCTGGTGCTCAACTCCATGGCCATAGTTAACCATGTAACCCTTGCTGCAGCCTCATTTGACACAGAGAGCTCGATTCCTCAGCTTGGCTAAGCTTTGCTTGAAGCATGGAGGAGAAAGCCTGAAGGTTGAAAGGGCAAAATTAATCTCCAGCAATAGCAACTTACACCTGGTTGTAAGATCCAAGAGATCATTTTATCACACCTGGATCACTGGCATTCACAGACACTATCTCGGGGTAGGGAGTGAGGTGATACCCGCCTGGTACCCGGGGTTGCCATAGGTGTCCGCTTAAAATAGTTTATGCTGCTTAGAGAAGGCAGACGACGTTGGAGAGTGTTAATGTACTTCACCGCCATCCTCCTGATTACCTTGCTCCTGAGCGAAGCTCAGTAGAGCCCAAAAGTCCAGAGTGCGAGGTATATTACCTCTACCCCAACGCTCTTTGCAATGCTACAAGCACTTGGATAGTGAAGTAGTAACAGATGGAAGGAGAAATTAAAAGGCGTTAGCGAGGAAATAAGCTGCTTTCAATCGAGATTTGAGCCAACGGACTGAAACTGTACGATATGGTAGGAAAACAGTAAAGTTGAAGAGTGATACAGGGAGAAAAGTATTCTTGTATCGGTAAAGAAACTAGTTTTAAAATAGGAACCTCACTTTGGAATTAGTAATGAGATTTGCAAACTTTCATTTTTTGTATTGTCATTTATTGTCGAAACAGGCCCAGTTGATTTGTCTGGAAATGAGTGAAATTAGTCTAGCAGCTGGTGTTATCTCAGTGCACTTTTTCTGGTGAAAACTACGTCACCATCGTACATCCTCCCCATTGGCAGCCACATTTGCTGCCCCCTCAGAAAACACCTAACACGTATCTTGTTATTTTTACAGTGTCAACATATGGCAGGTTCTATATGCGTCCGTTAAACCCGGTGGAAACTGGCCAACTACAGTTATTACATAGGAGAACCCAAAGAGCACAATTACTAAACCTCAGCTCTTTTGAAAACGAGGCTAATTAAGAACTAGCCACAGATGAGTGAAGCAGAGGACCAGCAGTAGCTAAGCTGCCTCCCCGCCCCGACGCACTGGGGGCTTTCTGCAACACGAGCAGCGCTGGGACACGTCAACCCGTTTGACCAACGGAGACAAACCCAACCCAAGTCCCCAGCACGCCAGCCGACGTCCCAGGCCGCGGGGACAAAGCTCCAAGAGGCGCTGAAGGCTAACGGGGCAGCCCTGCTCGGGGCGGCGGCGGAAGGCCTGCATGGCGCGACGGGATCGGGACCCCCCGCGGGGCGGGGGAGGCACCCCCTTCTCCTCAGGGCGCCCGCGGAAACGGCGCCTCAGGCGCAGCACTGGGGCCGCCCTGCAGCCTCAAGGGCTCCCGCCGGCTGCGGCTAAGAGCCCCCAGGGCAGCGGTACCAGCACGGCCCGACCGCCCCTCCGCCCCGGCGCGGGGACCCCTCATGGCAGGCCCCGCCCCGCCGTATCGCCATGGCAACGCCTCAGCCCCCGCCCCGCGCCGCCCGCGGAGCAATGGTGCGTCTGCGCCCGCGTCACGTGAGGGGCGCTCCCCCGCCGGCGGGGGGGGCGCGGGGCAGACGTGGACAGTACCCACAATGCCTAGCGGGAGGCGGCCGCCGTGGCCGCGCGCCGGTGCTGCCGCCGCTCCGCTCCGGTGAGACAGGTAGCTCGAGCCCCTCCCCCGCGGTGCCGTTGCCAGGCGACGCGGCCCGCCCGGGGCCTGCCGGCGTGAGGGAGGGTGAGAGACGGGGCGGTGCTGGTAGGTGCTGCCACAGGGCCCTGCGTCTGCCCGGTCTCCCTGGGCCGGGGTCTCGGTTGCCGCTTGCCTTCCCCTTTCGGCTCCAGGCCCGGGGCGGGGGGCTGCCGGGGCACCGCAGGGCTTCCGGTGTGGGCGCGGGTCTGGTCCTGCGAAGCGAAGCGGCTTGTCGCCGGTTTCTCCGCCTCCCGGGCCGCCGCCCTGCCGGGGGCAGCCGTTCGCTCGAGCGTGGCAGCCCGGCCGCTGGAGCCGCAGGGTCGTCTGCGTGTGCTGCTCAGCCGGGCCGAGGGAGGGGTGCCCGCGCTCCCCCCGGCACCGGCTGCCTCCCGCTTCGGCGCTGGAGGTTTGCTCCTGGCAGCGAGCGCTGGGTGCAGCCGGCAGGTCAGGTGCAGGAGGCCGTCGATGGCAGCTCAGGCCTCTTCGTAAACGTAAACGTCATTTTGTAGCAGAAGTCTGTTGTAGCCGGGATCTGTCACCCTCCGGGCTGGCTGTGTAGGCATCAACGTTTTTGTAAAAAATTTTGCAATCTAAAGCAGTGCGAACCCCTTTAAGTCAATAAACCGCACTACCACGTCGAAGCTGCCATGTAAGTAGGCGGTAGATGAAAGGATCAGGTTCCCAAACTTTGGGATGCAACTTGTTCCGTTCCCTTAGTTTTTCAGAACCTTGATTCTGTTTCTGAGGTCTCTTTTTCCTCTGCTTTATGGGAAAGATTATATGGGCTCATGGTTTAGGATTACTTCCTTGTCTGGTCATACCTGATCATGTCAAAGTGGTTTTATTTGTTGTGTCCTTCTGTGGTGCTTTAGTTTGTAATATGGATTTCTGAAGTATGCTGTAGTATGGAAAAATTGAGACTTTTGCCTGCATAATGCAGCTTGTCACAACCCTAAAAAGTGGGGACAATAAATTGTCCAACACTATTATCTGTATCTTCATTCTGCGTCAAGCAGGTGTGCAGCTTGCACCCACTTCCCAATTTTATGGAAGGTTGTCATGAGAGGCAGACATCCTGGCAAGAAATGCCTTGATTAAGTTGGTGCTGAAGGCTAGCACATGCAGGAGGGTAGGCTTGCCATTACACTAGAACTACTTAGAATCTTTCAATTTTTGTGAAGCTAGACTGTTTTTAAAAAATTGAAGTATCGTGAGCAAACCGTATTCACAGGTCACTTTCGAACATTTACTTGTAAAAAAAGTTATGAGAAGATGTCAGATAGATATAAAACAATTACTGTCAGATCACAAGCTGGAAGACCAATTCGTTACAAAAGGCTGGAACACATACCGCTTTCTAGGACTTTTCTAGATGCTGCCTCAGGATCAAGTACCATCATAACACAAAAATAAACAAGATGATAATTGAATCTGTCTCCAAAAAAAAAGTACAGTAAAGCAGGCTCTGCTTTCCATCATCTGAGATTTCCCGCTCATGGGGGAAATTAAACTGAAGCCACGTGTGTTAATTCCTATTTGTGAAAGCAGTGGAAGTTGATGTGTGTATGATAAATTGGACAGCTTTAGGGAGGGTGGAGTAACAGAGGAATGACCATTTCAGTTGACTCTTATCTGTCTGTGGCCAGCTTTCTCCATGTTCTTCTTTTCCATGAGTTCTCCCAGCCCTCATTTGCAGGGAGGGCTGTGTAGCAGCAATGTGAGGGGAATTCCATAAAGAGGGGTCAGAAGTAGTTGCACACAGGGAAACTAAGAATAGTGCAAGCATAGAGTGATGCTTCTGTGGTGTACTCTCCCTGCTGGTCATCATTTGGGGGTCAGAATCTCCCTGAGCAAAGGGTAGTGTTTTTGTTTTAGTAACCCTTGTAGTTTTTCTGTGAACTTTTCCAGTTGCCTCTTGAATTCACATAACATTTTAGCATCAACGATGTCATGTATCAAGCAGTTCCACTGGCTAACTGCATGTTTTGTGAAGAACCATCTGTGGTACCCATGAGCCTAACACCTGCTGGTTGGATTTGATACTCCTCAGTTCTGTCCTAGAATGAGATAGTGAACCCAATCCCTGGTCATTTCTTTGTGCCTGTAATGGATTGTAGTGCATGTGCAGTCTTGTGTCATCCTCAGGTATTTGATGGATATAGAATTTTTGGAGGAAAACCTATGAAAATTGTAATGGTATGGTGAATTACTTTGTGTAGTTTTGAACAGATGTTTAAAAAAGACATTTAAAGATAGTTCTAAAACCACTACCATATCTTTAATGTTCTTTCTTCAATCTCTACCTATATAAGTCTATACCAGATTTGCCACTTGGCTCCTTCTGTAGAGCCTTATTGTTTTGACAGCTGAGTAAAGGAGCTCTTTCATTTTGAAGATTTAGTAAACTTTTTTTCTATATTAATACATTTTCAAGTAAAGCTGAATGTTCTGTTACAGTATGTGTATTACACATCTCTTTACATATGTGTGATCTTGCAACTAAAGTGATTTTCTTTTGTTAGCTTCATTTTTTAGATAGCTTTCTGATTCTGCTGTTAGGAAGCTGAGGAAAAAGTACATATTTTCCCTAGGTGGGTTTTTAAGATGATGGTAACAAAGCCTGGCTGACTGGTGATCTTAAGACTGTTCATCTAAACAAAATTTTTACCATGTGTGATTTCATAGTACATTAAGAGAATTTTCAGGTTTTAATGGAGGCTTATCTTCTGTTAGAGAGCTTCATTTATCTAAATAGGAGTCTTGAAGAAAGTAACTGGTTTTGTTCTAGATTTATACAAATATTTATTTATAGATAGAATAGACATAAAAATTGAAAGAATACCTCTAAAGGGATCTTTATCCTTTGCTTTGTCTGTGGTCCATGCATACATGCTCTTGTTAGTGATATTTATATTCTTTGTCCTTAGTTGTAGGAGTAAAGCAACTATTGTTAGACTGAATATTGAAAATCTTAATGCTTTGGAAATACAGCTGTGGTTGTGTTGTACTATGTTCCTGAAGTGTTCAGGTTTCTGATCAGAGGAGATTATAGATTAATTAAACTTAGTGTATGAGGTGAGTGATGGGATTCAGAGTCAAAGGTTGCATTACCCTGAGTTACTCATGTACTGTGCAGACATATTTTCCCATTTTAAACAGCTGAAGTGATGGGACTTCCTCAGCTGTACTTAAAGAACATAGAAACATTTTAATATTATTCTAGTTTTCTTTTTACTTGAGTACCTTTTGAGTAATCTCCCTGGGGTGTGTTCAGGCCTTTCCACTAAGCATGCCCTCACGAAAAGAGCTGAAGAATATTGTTAGCTACTAAATAAATTTATTAACTTTTCCTGTTTGTTCTTATCTCATCAGATAGCTCAACATGAGCTTTAACCATCAAGATCATTTAAAAAGTGACCAGAATCGTATTTTTTCTTCTGAGAGCTGGCTACAGGATTCTGAGTTCTTCCTGCAGTGCCGTCCTATTCACTACCTTTTCTTAAAAAAGGACATGGAGCTATGTTCCTTTCTTCATGTTAGGTGCTAATGAAGTTATCTACTTCATCAGAGGAAATGCAGATCCATGAAATTACATTTTCTGCAAGTAAGTTAATGAGGGGAATTTTAAACTTTGCTTTCACATCATTGTTCTTATGTTTATATTGATATAGCTCTCGGAAGTCCCGTTCAGGATTGAGTTCCAAGTGGTAGAGGTAGTTATTGTCAGAGAACCATTACAATTTAAAGCTCCTCTGCAATTTTGTTATACTCTTGAGCTGCTGCCGTGGTTATATGGTTAGCACCGTAGTTAAGAAAACGGGTGCCGTGTGCACTCCATGTGAATTGTCCTGCTGGGAGCACATGCATGAACTCAAATAGAGATAGGTAAAAGTTTCTAGGACTGCAGGTTTAATTTCTAGAATGCTTCACTCCAGCAAGCTAATCTAGAGCAAGTCCTAAAGTTGTTTTGTTTTCTGTTTTTGTGTCCAGCTGATCAAAGCACTTTGTACAACAGGGAATTCTGTAGTGAAGTGCTGAAATAACAAGCGTACCTGATAAAAGCTCAGAGGTATTCAGCAGAGTACAGGCAATAGTGGCTTCCACTGCTGTTTCGACTTTGGTGAAAGTCTGGTGTGCTACACAAGTAAAATACGAGGGTATTAATTTGGAATTTGTTAAGCTAATGTGATGCATCTCAAAGTAGGTTGAAGTTTGACTGCTGATGAAGCTGAATTTCTTAAATTGAAAATTGCAACACATTTTCAGTGTTTTCATTATTATATGCCACTTTCTCTCTGAGGAGTAAATACCCTTGAAAAACCTGAATATTGATTATTATTCAATAAGTATTCTGATGTATATATAACTTTTGGGTAGTGGGAAATAGGGAGGTGAGAGTTCAGGGAAAAAACAGCTATTTCCTCTCCTTTATGAAAAGGCAGTGCTATTCTGGGAAAATTTGGATTCCTAACTTTTCACAGTACGGTCCTTCAGTTGCTAAGGCTTGTAAAGCACCCTTAATGTCATAGTTTGGAAGGTGCTGTAAACATGTCAGTATTGCACACGAAAGCATATTTCAGCTGTATTCAGAAATCTGTTTTCTTTTGCAGTTTGTGACTGTATGGAACTTGAGTAGCATCGTCTGAGGGAGGCAAAAATCTATTTTTTTCATAATCTCTTAAGTGCTAGGTGTAGTATATGGTAGGAGTCTGCAGAGCAGTGTTAAGAGTTAAGGAAGTGTTTGCTTTTGGCTTCATGTAAATTCTAGCACTTCGCCCACTTGTAAGGGGATGAATCTGTGTACTGATACTTAGCAGATAAGTAATCCTTCTTTTAATGCTTGTCTTGCTAAACTTTTGGTTGTTTTGATATAATGTAAGGTTTGAAGGACTTGTGTCTTCAGTCTTGAAAGACTGTCTGCAGGCTATGTGTTTATACCGTTAAATGCCTGCTATAAATTTTCTCATTCTGTTTGAGAAATGTTTAAATACACAACTTTCTCTTTTTTAAGTGACTATATTCACAAAGCTTTAATTATTATGCTTTCAACATTAAATACTGTAAAAGCATGTAGGCTTTGCAAGCACCGTTTCAACCTGCTCAGTATTTGTGTAATACTGATAGACACATTTTGGAAATTTAAAGAAAATGGAAACCCAGGTAAGAAAAAAGACACTTCATGTTTAAGAAATTCTGTTGTGAGGTGGGAGAGCTGGATTACATTCCTTGCTATCCTGATCCTTGATTTCCTATTTGATAGTATGTAAGTTGTGTAAGTTTCTGTTTGCGGGGTACTTAAGCATGTACTCAGTAACATAGTTTCATGAAAACACATTAATATTATTGTTTGATCAAGACCTGGATCACTTTCCCATCTGGCATGTCTTTACAGTGCACGTTTTTCCTCTCCAACTATTGTTCTTGTTTGTTTAGCCTATAATTATTGTCTCACTAAAGAAGAAGACTCACAGCTTCGAGGGTGCAAGTGCTACAGTAGTACTAAGGCTAAGTAATAGTGTTTCAGTCTCCACAGGTATCTCTAGGTGAGGATTTATGGCAGTTCAGATAAAAATATTTGAAAACATGACATTGATGTCAGATGTGCTGCTGCTTTGTGGTTTGCATAGACTAATAGGCCCTATTCAGTTAGGACTCTAATCTGACTTATAGTTGAAAATCCTCCCTGTGTCCCATTTTAAGCTTGAGCCCAGTATACAGCTTGGGAAGATTGATTAATCACAGTTGACTCAGTTGTTTTTGCTTTTACCTTAATTCTGGTTCCTCCTGATTTGTCTTTTGTTGTAGGTTGTCATTAATTCTATTGGCAATGTCTATGATTTTATCTGCCTCTGTGGTCCGTGTGAGGGATGGACTCCCACTGTCTGCATCTACTGATTATGACCAGAGCATGGGAATGCAAGAATGTAGAAAATATTTTAAAATGCTCTCAAAGAAACTTTCTCAGCTTCCTGATAGATGTACTCTGAAAACCGGGCAGTATAATATAAAGTAAGACTTCTCTTTTATATATTTGCAACATCCTGGGTTGTATCTGTCTGTAAGTTAAAAAGTCAACAGTTCACATTAGAAATGATTGATCAAACTAAGATTAATTCTTGGCAGTATTTATGTATCAGAAATTTAAAATTGAGAAACTGGAGAAAGATTTGAAACCTACTTAAACTTTGTTGGAAGTTCTAGTTTGAAAAAGACAGTATTTTTATAAATATCGAAGTCCTTGACCTAATAGAAATATTTCTTTAAATTTCAAGGTTGTTTCTTACATGAAAATGACCAGACTTGTTCTTCCTCATGCTAGTTCAACTAGTATTCATTTGTTTTCCCTTTTTAGTCTACAAAAATTTGTACCCAAATATTTTCATAACCCAGTATTTCTGAAAACTTGTGGTTAGGATGTTATGGAATTAGGCCCTTTTATTGTACCTTCAGTATTTCTGTTGACTTGAGAGAAAACATGCCCTAAAAACCAAGCATAACTCAATAATTATTTCATATGGCACACAGGGATTTGGAAGGGTGGGAATGATTTTTCTAGTGTGAAGGCAGTGTGTAGTAAAGTCTTGAATGGTTGAATGGAGCCTACCTATCCTACCGGTCCATCCAGCACTTTCACAACAATGCTTTTTGTTTTCTCTTCATGATTTTGTGTTTTGATTTCTTTTTTTTTTAATAACTATTCCTAAATTTTTTGAGCTAGTCAATTTGATAGTGTACCTGCATGACAACACTGATTAATAATTCAGAAGATGCTCTTTTTTCCCCTGTTGGCAGCGTGAAACTTGGATTATCGTGAAATAGTTCTTTGAATCTGTTGTTTTCTCAGAATTTTGCTTTATATGTGACCTTCCTCCTTAGTATTGGTAACTAGGAGCACCTGTGTGTAGCTGGCAATTCAGTTGCACTTTAGCTGAGCTAAATTCTGATTCTAATTTAGATATGCTCTTTTAAAAGAGGTAAGTAATTTCATCCTAACTGCTAGCAAACATGTAGAAGTTACAGTGGTGGAAAGTATACCACCTGAATGATCCTAAAAAGTGCTCAGCCTTCTCCCTCTCCCATTGGTGTATGTGAGTTTCCAGCATTTCTCAGGATTAGGCCCAGCATGGACTAAGTATTTCCAGTCAATGTTTTTTAACACCTCAGCTGTAGTTGGCTTGTAAACTGATCAGCTTAAAAGAAACTTTTAAGAATGAGACATAAGGCTTAGTCAGGACTTTTTTTTTTATTACTTTGGTCTTTGCTTACTTTTAATAGTGGAAGTTATCCATCAAGATTTTGAAGAAATTTGAATGTGTCATGAAAATGTGAACTCTATTTAATGAATTGCCTAAATGCGATAGGGAAATGTATATTGAAAACTGTCCCTTTCTAATTTTGTATTTGCCATCCCTGGTCATCCTTGCAACTATCTTTGGAGAACGATGAATTCCATATTCTACGGAACAGTTTTATTCCCTCACGTATTTTAGAAAGAACCCACTGTTCTCCCCCACCCCCCCATCTGAAGATAAGTTTTTGCATTTGTGGAATGCACCGGATCACATATTGTGCATTTGAGATGAATGAAAAAGCTATTACGGGACAAACCTGCTGTGTTTCTGTATCCCAAAAGCTTTATGTTATTTTCTGTTCCATGTATGTGAGAGTGTGTACATATGTATACACACATATATATACATTCACATATATGTATAACAGAGCTTCTTATATAATCATACAATGTGGTGTTAAAGTAAAACATTGCCTAAAAGTAAATTGGTTTTTTTCTAGAATAGTGTTGGACTTTTCAGTAAACATTAATTCCTTTGCTATCCCAGAGCAGTTTTTGCTTTTCTGTTTATAGAATAAGCGTTCAGACTAGCGAAGTGGCAAATTACCTGAATTTAAATTTGAAATTTTGAATTTGTTGTCTCAATTATAGCTTTATAAGTTCTCTGGGAGTAAGCTATATGATGTTGTGCACTGAAAATTATCCCAGTGTCCTGGCTTTCTGCTTCCTGGATGAGCTTCAGAAAGAGTTCATCACTACCTACAATATGATGAAGACAAATACTGCTGTCAGACCATACTGTTTTATAGAGTTTGGTAAGGATCTGACTTTTTTTCCTTGATTCTCACACTAAGACAAATGAGTATTTAAATAGATGCGCAACTTAATGCACACAAAACAAAAATGTCCAGGGCAGTTTATAGCTGTATTTCAGGTGGATTTAGAATCTGATTTAACCCTGTTAGAGTCAATAAAGAAATACTTCTGTGGGCATTAAATTAGGCTACTAGAGTTCTATCCAAACTTATTTATAATCTTTCTGTTCTTGCCAGTAGGTTCTAGTTTAAGCCTTGTGTGACCAAATCTGGAGTTCATCTTCTCCTAGTTAATAATACTAGGAGTTGTTTGACTTCATACCTGTTGAAATACTTAACCTGTAAAAGCACTGAGCTTCATAAATTTCTCAAGTGAAAGATTGCAATTTCATGTTTGCTCTTAGCTGTGCTGTAATTTTTGTTCAGTACATGAAAGGGAGAGATTTTTATTTGTTTTATGATATAGTGAACCATTTAATCTTCTGTCATGCAAGCTTCAAATACATCTAATCTCATATATACCAGATAACAGCTGTTACGGATTCCATTAGTATCTGTCGCTTTAATACTATATGTTAGGCAGTTATTTTAAATATCCATATAAAACGCATTAGAGCAAAAAGAACTGCAGTTTTAGAAATATAGGGAAAGATATTCCAGTTGGTTAATTCCTGTCTATAATTCAGTCAGGCAGTTTTTAACAATTTCTGTATAACATTGTTGTCTTCCTTATGAAGATTTCTATGAACACTTTTTTTTTCCCCCAACGCCACTTTTGTTCTACTAGTTGTTAAGTTAAAATGTAGGTCTATTACAGTCTTCATATCTGTATAATATGGTATTAATTTTCTTCACCTGAATATTTTGCAAGCACATTTCATACTCAAGTAAGTTTATACTTGAATGCAGGACTTAATTTTTTTCATAAGGGTATTTACTAAACTAACAGAAAAGCTAGAATAAGTGCAGTAAATCCATTGTATTAGCAATGCATTCAGTCTCATGCAGTGAAAAGTCATTAGTTTATTCACAGTTATTAAGTAACTAGATTTCTAGAGCTTAATTTTTTTTTACTGCAGAATTAAACAGCCCATGATATATTAGTCACAAAACAGAAATAGTATTAAAAAATCCAAGAGAAATACAAGCACTTCAAACAATTTATTTCAATTTGGAAGTATGTAATACATAAAGCAGCATGGTCTTGGATTATTTAATTAACAAAAGTCCATAAGGAGATACCTTTTTATTTTAAATTTTACACAGATAATTTCATTCAGAGGACCAAACAGAGATATAACAACACACGTTCTTTGTCAACAAAGATGAATCTTGCTGACATGCAGACAGAAATCAAACTGAGACCACCGTACCAAATTTCCGTGTCAGAACTTGGTTCAGCTAATGGGTTCGCACATTTATCTGTGGCGGAATACAAGGGTACTGGTAAGATATCTGCAGGTAAGTTTCAGGCTTTTGTTTTTGTATCCTGAAATGAGACAGATGAAGGGTGGTAGAATTAATCTTTGATATTTTTTTCTTCAGAAAAAGCTTTTTCACCGTGATGTTCTTAAAGCATAAAGCCACCATGACCTTACGTGTATTTTAGCTTAGACGTCTGTTTTGTCCTCTGCTCAGAGCGCGTATCTTCCCAAGTGACTCAGAGAGAGAAGTAGGTCTACTCAATGGACTGCTTTATTGAAGGAAAAAAAAAATCTGCATGAAAATAAGCAAGTGAAAATGAGCACTTAACAAGATGATCTTTCTTTTTCTGACCTTTTAAGATTTATGAACATTTTTATTATTTCTGCCCAGTAAGACCCAATGATGCCACAAGCTAAGAGCGTAGTGTCAGGACTTAAGGCAGCTGGAGGGAGAAGCATCACTTTAGGAGGCGTCTGTGACGGTGGAAGACCGAAGAGCTCTGCTGGCTAAAAGATGTACTCTCTAAAATAAGTGCCTTGTGTACGACATTCATAATAGCAATTTTGTATATATTTGCCACATTCATTTAAGTGGTCATTAATTTTTTAAAACTTTAACTTATTTCATGTAGGGGGTAAATATGGAATTGTGTGGTTGAATTGGGTTAAAGGTTTGTGCTATTAAGTGAATGCTCTGAATCAGTTTGAGGCCCACCTTTAGATGTTTCCCAGCAGGACAGAAAACTTAAAACTTGCCAAGTCCTTGCACTACACATGGACTCCACGCGTGAAACTGATATAATCTGATTTCAGTCTTCCAAGTTTAGTGAAGCAAAATCATCAATAGAATAAAAGGAAGTGTTGATTTTAATTAGTTAATGTCTTCCCCTTTTTTCCCAACAGTACCTCTGTCTATAAGGCTAGTTATCCTGGGCAGACATACACCGATGCTGTTTACTTTACAGTGTCAGGGTGAAAATTGCAATCGTAAATCTAAACGCTTCCTACAGTTCTGTAATATAAGAGATCAGCTTAATTTTGTGCAGTTTATATATATATATATTAATAGGCTCTCTTTGCCAGTGTATTATCCCAATTACTTTATTTACTCATAAGGATTCCTCTAGAAGATTGAGAACTACTTTCTACTGAAGATGAAAACCAAACAAAATCGCTAGGGTGCCCTATTTGTACTGCTGGGGCCCTGATCCTGAGAATTCTGGTGCTATGAGACAGTGTAGAAATAGCTTACAATCTCTGTATTTGCAATTTAACAGTATTAGAGGTAGATTCTGGAAAATTAATAAGGGAAAAGTGTGAAGATGTTTATGTTGTTTAGAAGAGTGGAATCTTTTAAGCAGCACTGTACGTACCTTTAATCATCTACTGCTTATATGTGTGGGCTGTGCTTAGAGGTATGTAATGCTGTGATATACCATTCTTTTGCCACTTTTGATGCTTGCATCGTTGTTACCTCTTAATGTTCTAGTGTAATCCTGGCTTGTGGAAAAGGTTATGGTGGTAGAAGTGGCAAGCGGTTAACTCTGAAAATTGTCTAGATTCAAACTTCCTGCAATTGGAAAAAGAAAAAACAATAAGTATGAGAGAATTCGGCCTGTGTCAAAATTGGCTGTATTTTTAAAGTTGTCCATGTAGTGGGAGATGAGGTGTCTATCACTTTTCTGAGTAAAAGTGTTAGAAGAGCATATAGGCCTCAATTAAAATGCATGAGGACCATTTCCCTTTTTACTATAAAGTAAAATTAAACAACAATTGGCGGATGACCTTCCAATTTTTTTTCACCTGCCTCTCCACAACTTGTCTTACAGAAGCAGTTCTGTTGTCCTCTTTTCTCTCCATGTCAACTTTCTTCTGGTTTTTTTCCTCTTTCAGTTACTTTTAACTGTCTTCCTCTGAATTCCATCAATCTCTTTGTTCAGTTATCCACTTCCTTCCTTGAAATGCTGTAGAAACTCACAGTCAAAGGGCTGTACATTATGAGAGTTTTGCACTTTGCGCTTTCTTCAGCTCTTCAAATTTTAGATGCTACTGAATAAGTATCTTTTTTGGCAAGTCTTGCTAATAGTTTTGTAATTCTTTACATTCATCGCTTCTCTCCACCCTTGAAAAGAACTTTCTCTGGATGTTTGGTACTGACTCAGTTGGCTAGACTTCAAAGTTTCTCCTTTGGTCTAAGGACAAATTCTCACAAAAAGATGTGGTTTGCCTAGTGCAATTTCTTGAATATGCTGTCCTGTTAAAAAATATGACTTGTTGTAAGTGAATTAAGTATGTTAAATCAAGTTGGATAGCACACAGAAGTAGGAAGTTAGGTAGATGCAAATCTTGTTTTGTTACACAGAATAGCAGAAGTTGATGTGTTAGTTTTGGCTATGCTGATGAAGCATTGTCTGTTACTTGCTTATACTTGTAATTGGATATGTATCCAAGGTCTAGTGTCTAGTCCTCTTATATTGTTCAAGTAATTGAAAATAGCAGCCCTTTTCCTTTAGTGAAAGTTGTGCTGTGTAGTGAGGAATAAGGGTAATTATTAATGTGTGAAGCAGATTATGGATAGAGTTTTGCTTCAAAGGTATGTGTAGGTGTTGGCAGGCATCAGAAATAGGGTGACAGCACGCTGATGTGTGATATTTTAGGTGTTTATTTGGTTAGGACAAATTGACTGTTTTCTGAGCTTTTTTTCAATGAAGGAACAGTTCTCAAATCAAACTTACTTTTTGCCTGATGGTGTACTCAATTTTTTTTTCACTTTTTAGTTTTAAATGTGTCTGTAAAAGTAGTACAGTTTCTCACATTGTGCAAATTTCCTATTTTTTTTATTTGAATTTCAACTTTTTAATTCAGAATTTGTGCTTTATTTGATCCTTGGCTTGTGTTAGAGAGTTTTTGATATGGCAATTACAATCTCTCTAAGATCTATGGATGTACTGGCTCAAGGTCAGCTGTCCTTTACCCTGCCTTCTCTGACACTCCTCCTTCATTCTTCTGGTTTTGTCTTTTTTTTTTTTTTTTTAATTTAAATGACTCTTGTTGCTTTGATTATAACACTAAAATTTATTAAGCCCTGGAGAGCTTAATGACTTCAGTAGAGGTATGCAATGTCCTTTAAAGTTTTTGGGTTTGTTTTCATATTTTAATAAGAGAGAAAAGTTACTATTTTATGGTCCTTCATAGACTGTCTTGATTTAGCTGACAAGACTCTACTTTTCCCCTCATTGTTCTCAAAGAGGTGTTTTAAATACTGTTTTAATACATTATGTATTGAAGTTACCCTGATACATGGGGAAAATGAGATTGTCTGGAGAGCTGTGGCTGGAGAGCACTAAGCTAATTTTATCCACCACTCCAATATCCAATGAAGTGCAATGACTTTTGGCTAAAAACAGTCACATACACCTTCAGCTTTTCGACACTCTCCAGATGAGATGGTTTAAAAAAACCAAAACAAAACAACCAGTTAGAAGTCACTGAAAAAGAATGGTTTGGTATGCAAATAACATATCTAACCTTAACTGAGTGATTGCTGGTAGTGTTCCTCTAATATGCACTATGGTTAGAAAAGCAATAAGCTGTGAAAGTTAAACATGGGTTATGCTTTTGTTTAAAAAAAACCCACCTGATTACACTATTAAATTTAGCACAAATGAGTTAACTGAACTAATTTTGTGTTTTATTTTTACGTTGTCACACACTCATAATTAGACAGCCCTGTCTGCTTATCAACATGAAATAGCTTCTGTCATTTTTCCTTTAGATTCTGTAACTTCATAAACTGTTTGTAAAGCCTTTTTCCTGGATCTATGCAATGCAAACAACCAGGATCGACCCCCCTCTCTCTATTAATGTTACAGTTCATTGACCTCATTGTTCGCATCTTTACGCTTCGTTGATTTGAACAGAATGATTTAAGTATGGCTCAGTAGTCCTGTTGTTTTCCCAGTGTTGCCTAGACTGTTAAGAGTCTTGCATTGTTTTTTCGTATTTGCTTTCCGTTATTAATTAAGGAAAGGGGCGATAATGAGGAATATACACCACTGTTACGTACTTGTGACCATAGCTAAGCCCAAAAGAGCGGCTGTGCATGGAAAGAGAGTGTGTTTTAATTTTAATGTGTTTTGTAAGAGACTTATAAGCACCATCTGGAAGGTCTGTATAAGGTTGTAGTGTAGATACTAGCTTAGTTTCAGAGCTGTCTTTTTATTTGTGTCTTTGGTAGCACTTACTGGCTATATTTTTTAAGGTAGGGGACTGTAGTAGCTTTGCCTCATAGTGTTCCATTCAGCAAACAAACTAAATCAGTCTCAATAGCTTTGCTAATGCATTAGTGTTAAAAAAGTGGAGGTTGTGAGAGGAGCTCTTAAGTGCATCACTTATTAGCTGGCTACTAATTGTGGACAAATTTCACTGGCAAGTGCATCATTTGCCATCTATTTCCTGGCATATTTGAGCAGCTTTCAGTACCATACTGAATAAATGGAATGTATTGAGTTAAAGACTAAATATAATAAGACAATTATATGTGAATTGAAGGAAAGTATACTTTTTGTTAAACCTTGTGTTGAAATATTAAAAATGTTTCTTCTTCTTTTTAGAAAAAAAGATTGACATTTTGTGGTTTGATTCAGTGATCTCCTCTTGAGCTAGAAGCCACTGAAAAATGAGATTACTGTTTTACTAAATTTCTAAAGACATTGCTTTGACCTTTGATATCTTTTTTTGATCCTCTACTTTGCAGCTCCTCATCAGCGTCTGGAACCTGTGACTCTGCCAGGGATTGTCTCATTTGTGCTTAGTCTGTTATGTGGAGCTTTGAATTTAATTCGTGGCTTTCATGCCATAGAAAGTCTTCTCCAGGTATTGTACATGTTTATGAATTTAAGACTTATGCATCATAGCAATCATAATATCACCTTAGAAGATGCTTGCTATAAGAAATAAGTCTTGCCAGTTTTATTTTCAGAAATATTGATTGTGAGGTCAGACCTCTGCTTATGAAACCTATATTGTTTGTGATCTGTGCATCCTTCTTGAGTGTGATGCATCACTCATTGAGGCTGTGAGTTTCAAAAGCAGTAGAAGGTGGGTGGCCGACTCCTTCCATAGGTAACCTTTGTAGCAGTGAGTATGTGAACATAATGTTCTGTTTTCTAAATTTATGCCAGTATATGAGACGTTTAATAGATGTTATTTAAAAACATTTGAGAGAAATGATGAACAGCTTTGAAAATCTGGCCAATTTTTTGGAAGGGTTCACAGAGCAGGGATCTTTAAACAGGTTTTGTAAAATTGTTTTTTATAAACTGTTCTAGTCTTTGTTTTTAGTAAACCTCCTTAAGAAGGATGCTTATTTCGCTTTGTATGCTGAAAGGATCAGTGTAAGAGAAACTGTCAAGTGATTTCTTCTAAATGCACACCCCGCCCTCCCCACCCCCCCACCAAACCACAACACCCCCCTCACCAAACTACCTCCCCAACAAATGTTTATTTGTTTATGTGAACTCTCTGCTCTGACCTTCCCTATAGCCTTTCAGTTTCTTTCTGTTCCATTTCTTGTGCTAGTTGTATTCTCATTGCTGCAATGAAAATAGTAGTGGTTCATGATTTCAAGCAATTCAAGTGAATATGCTGGTAGCGCTTGCAAGCATGCACAGAAACTTCATGTGTGTTACCACAAAAAAAAAGACTTGCTTAATATTAAATGGCTCTACTGTTGTGGTGATGGAGGTATAAACTAAAAACCCCGTAGAAGTTTTCTGAGAGAAAATGTGAATCCTCCTGCTTGGCTAATAGATAATCTTTTTATTCAAACATATATCTGGACTTTGTAACTGCAATGCTTTTGATACCTAATGGATTTTTTAGGGAAGTAAGGTTAAGAAGATGACCTGTATTCCAGTTGTCTTACATAATTATTGATATATGAAAAGATTTAATAAAGCAGTAATGTTTGAGGTCTCAGCATTTCCTGAAGACTAATCACAGAATCAGAGAATGATGGAGGTTGGAAGGGACCTCTGGAGATCACCTAGTCCAGCCCCCCCACCAGAGCAGGTTCACCTAGAGCAGATTGCACAGGGATGCGTCCAGGCGAGTGAATGAATAGATGAACAGGGTTAATGAAAGTGTTCCATGCTAGGTCCTTCTTTTGAGTTGTTTTTGGTTTGTTTTTTAAAGAAAAAACACAAATTAAATAGTGAACATACATCTCTACTTTATCCCTAATTAGATTTTTCTGTGTTATGCACAATTCTCTTGAGTTTATAAATAGGAATGAATTTAAAGTACACTGTAGTACAAATAGTACTGAACAGATTTCTACCTCTTAGTTTAATGTTTCTAGAACTTGTTTTGTTACCTTTCCGCAGCTGTTTTTTTAAAAAAGGAATGCCAATGTTAGATCAACCTATTTAAGTGATGATAGGCCAGCCAATTAGTTTTATTCTGTATGTTACTGCATCTGGAGGTAATAGATGGCAATACAGATGGAAGATATTTTTTCATTTCTGACAAATGAGGTACACTAAAAAACCATTAAAATTTCTCTTAATTTACTTTATTATGGAAAAATCCACAAGGTTTAGAGAGAAATAATCCAAAAGATGATTAATGCAACTTCTTCTGAGAAGTCATTCAAAAGCTTCTCTCTGAATCAGTGTTTCCTTTATAATCAGTGTTTTTATTTGGGTGTTAGCAAAACTCCGTTACAATCTGTAGCTATACTCCAGCAAATAGGCAGTGGCAGTGACGCCAAGTTTTACGTATGGTTTAGGAGTGTATTGCGTTGTGTAAGTAAGTTTTATGTGCAGGTATACAAACTTTTTTTTAGTCAACACTGTAGATGGAAATGCTTCACACTGAACATACTCTGAGCAGAAACAAGTTGTAGTTCTGAATGGACCACCTTCTTCTGAAAATGATATTCACTTTCAAGGAAGAACATTTGCATGAGTACCCATTGTTTTCCTGGGAAAGTTTTTGATTTTCGCAGATGTTTGAAATGCGGTTAAAATAATCACTGAGCATGCAAATTTATTCTGCTCAGCTCTATAGAAACTATAACAGCCGCTTTGAATAAGTTAGAAAGAATTTGGGTTGGTTTTTTTTTAAACACATAGTGGAAGGATCCATCACTTCAAGTGAATTTTCCCATCATTTCCTTCAAGAAAACTTAATTTTCCAATAATCTCTCTCTGATAAATTCGTATGCTTTTGTTTGTTCTCACTGCCATGAACACAGAGCTGCCTGCCTTATTGTTTGTGTAGAATTTTACCACACCCTAGTGGACAGTTCGTGTCTTTTCCTTTTATCTCCTTTCCATTTTGTGAAGCTGGAGGAAGGCCCAATTCTGCAAAGTTGATATTAAAGGTAGTTACCAGTGTTTAGACTTGAATTTTCAAAGGCATCTGGAGAATGTAAGAATGCAGTGTTAGAGCTGGACTTCCTTTAAAGCTTTTGAAAATCTCAGCATTAGTTGTCTGTTGTGAATAAACATTTTGGTCAGATTCCAGATCACAGTGGTTTTTTCCCCAGACATACAAGTAAGCAATGATTAGTGATAACTCTTTCGGTTTAGCGTAATATAGGAGTTATAAATCTTTATGTGGGACTATTTTAGCATACAATAATTAATAATTTTCATATTGTAAATGTCTGGTGTCACTGAAACATTGTAAACCATGACTTTTTGTTTTATTTTCACAGAATGAAGGTGAAGATTTCAGCTATGTTATTGCATTTTTTCTTGGAACAGCAGCCTGTTTGTACCAGGTGTGTTCTTCTGCTTGCATAATTCACTAGAGTTTGGAAGCTTTACTCAGTCATGCATAAATGTCATCAAGTTTTCTTAAATGTCACAGATACTTCAATAGGGTGATTATAATTTCTGCTGTGTTTTATTTCATTAATCATAAACTATCATACAGTAGATTGATACAAAGAGCTTCTGTTTGCTGGCATTTTTCTTCAGTTAGTTGATTAAGAGACTTGGTGTGCTTTTCTGTCTGGAGCTTACAATTTGTCTCTAAAGTCACAAGCAGTGGAGGTTATATCATTTCCTTAAAGTAGCAGTTTCATAGTTCAAGTAAACTTAACCATCTGAACAAATGTCTTACTGCTTCTTTCCTTTGGGAAGATTTGAGGTAAATGCAGTAATACCTAGGCACTACACCCCAGAATTTTCCTCACTTCGTACATTATTGTGCATCTCCTTCCTTGTCAAAGCTTTCAGCCACTTTCCACTATGTTTTCCTTCTCCTGTCTGATACTTCACATTGCATTTCATGTCTGTAGGTTTTCCATTTCTGCATCTGAATTTGACTTTCCTATATAATCTGTAGCAAGGTATTCTGGTGCCCATTGGCATTTGTCATTCAGTGACACTGCTGTTACGTTGAGCTATGACTATAATGTCTATTATGCTCAATTGCTGTTATTATAATTCTGTTGACTTTTAATCTCTTGCACTTGTGGAGTATGCAGTTTCTAGTTGTTTCCCTGTGCCAATGTTTAGTACAATGTCAGACCATAAAATAAAATAATGTCTTAGGATTTTCCTTTTATATCTGTCTTTCTATCAGTCATCCTTTTTGTCCAGGTTACCTGTACTCTCCATTCTCTATAACTTACCTCTAGCAAAACGTTACAGTACAACTTGTGTTCTTCACCGCTTGACTTTTCATCAGCTTCTGCCTTAAATAATTTCTCAGATTGGTGTTAATTTTCCATGCCAACAATCTGTTCCATATCAGATAAGGTGGAGCTCCTCCATTCTTTTTTGTGTGAAAAATACACATTCTTCCTTCCTCTCCCAAATTAGAAACCTTATTCTTTATAAAGTATTCATGTCTGTGTATTGAGACATAAGGACATACGTCTTTGCCCCACTGTGTGACTTGAATAGAGCTCTTTTAAAGAAAGAATCCATGCATCTTGGAATGTAGGCTTTTTCTTAATACTCAAAATTTATCTGTTGAGACTCTTGTTCCCCACCCTCTGGTGTCATTCCTACGGTATGTAATTGGTCAATTTTCAGAACTAAGAGGGCTGTCAGTTTTCTGGCATGTTCTGATGTTCTTTTGCCACACTTAAGAGTTCGGGAGATTAATTCCGTATGTTGCGTGACAGCACGTTTCATTTTCATTCACCCACAAGGCATCCATAGTGCTGTATTGTCTTGTTCAGTTAATAACAACATAGCAGTGTGTTTCGATTTCTGGTTTCCAAGAAAATGTTTGTAACCTAGGTGTGCAGGCCAGAAACAGGACTTACATGGAATATGATGTTTTAAGCTTGCTGACATGTCTAGTGTTCCTCCATGGTTTCTAGTCTGTTCTGAAAAAGAAAATGTACAAAAGGTAATAACTGTCCCAGTTGTACCCGAAGTGCAAAGCGTCAGGAGCTGAGCCTTCAGTCATTTCTTAACATTTATTAAAAATAAAAAATAAAAAACTTAAAAAAAATTCAAGATCTTCTCTGAAGTAGCACAGAGGAGCCTTCTACATAAAAGCATGCCATGCTAACACTTCCCTTTAATAGAGGAAAAAAACCCCTCAGGAACTGCGTAACAGCACTTGCAGTAATAAGGTGTTAAAACCACAATGTTTTGGCCTTTTGACTGGTGCTGTTTTGTAAGTGGCAAATCTTCTAGCATCTCAAACCTAGACTAATGGAAAGACAAGCCTCAGAATTCATTTAAAACAGATCTTCAGTAAAATTCCCAGTCATTCAACATCATGTTGCAGTAACATTTTTGAACTTCTATAGTATTTTTGTTTTTTAAACCCTTCATATTTATTAATCATTTTGATGAAGCATATCCTGACTCTTATTTTACTCTTGGAAGCAGTTACACTTCTTTGTATGTTGTCAGTGGAGGTGACGACGCTAGGAAATTATCTGAATTATTATTGCTGAGATACTGGTAACAACTAATTGCTCTTTTAGATACGATTTGTGAAACTGTCAGCACAAGTAGCTTCCATTTGCTCTGCTCAAAAAGACCAAGGAGGTTCAGGGGAATTCCATCTAGATTCTGAAACACGCAGATTACTTATCTCTAGTTTTACTTTGGAGGAAGGACATACAAATCTTACTGATACTGTCAGTACTCACATCTCTGAAGATATTTAGATCTCCAGAAACTACAAATAGTTTTGTTAATCACAGTAACACTTACAGTGGAAACGCATGCTTTATAAGAAAGTGGTTGTTTCGAACAGAATATAAAGTAACCTCAATAAATGGCATTGTTTGGTTGCAAATGTACAATGCTTTGGCCCTTTTTTGAGGAACACGAAACATGAAAAAAAATTAAGTAGAGTTTCTCTGACTGATAAAATGCGGCAAATGCCCAAGAAGAACAGAACTGACACTTAGATAATCTGATGATGGATGCTGTTAAAAAATTTGTGTGAGCATGGTTATATATCCACTGTGAACAGATTTGGAACACAAAGCAAGCCGAAGTGATGATATCTACCTTGAAGCACAGCAAAAACTTTCTTCAGGAGACAGAAATGGCTAGAATCCAGAGGGGGGGCAAACAATTTTTTTTTTAGAAGTCAAGTAAGTAGTTTGAACAATAGCAGAAGTAAAAGTGATGTCTATGTAAAAGCTATGTCCTTTTAGAGATGAAAACTGAGGCAAGAGGCTTGAACAGATTTCCAGCTGCAGTAGGAAGAAGGCAGAGCAGGGAACTGTGGGCAGTCCTGACATTCTGTGTTACACCACAGCATGCAGAAGCTGACCCTTAAAAGGTGGTAAAATTACAGTAGAGTTGTTGTGTATTTCTCTCTGACTGTGATCCATCTTGCACCAGCTGAAGAAGGGCAGTGGGTATTTGCAGACCTCTCTGCATCTACCAGTTAATCCTCTGCATTAAGCCTAGCTGGACACTGGGTTGGTATCTGGGGGATTGCCTTGTGCTGAGTATTCCCGGCTGCAGGGCCCTGGTATTTTCCCTGTCCTTCCCATTGCTTTGCCTGAAGAAGACTTAACCCTGGCTTGTTCCTTCTCCATTGCTCGGGTGGAACAGAGTGTATTTTGACCAGAGATTGCCAGGAACATCCACTTTCCTTTGTCATGGGCCACTCATTATTGCAGGTTGTAATCAATTATTATGAGAGAATTGTTCTCAAAGAGGGTTTAATGGAAGCAAAATGTAACCTTGTATTGATGTCAGGTACTTTTCACCTTCCATGACTGCTAAATTGATACTGTTCTTACATGTTTGGTTTAGACTTCTGCTTGTTTGGGGTTTGTAAATGTCTCAATGACCAGATAGTGTTTCTTCAGTGGAAGTTATTTTCCATGTGGTAATCTGATTTCTTTTTTATTTCCTGACAGTGTTACCTGTTTGTATACTATACGGGATGGAGGAATGCCAAATCCTTCCTGACTTTTGGGTTAATTTGTCTGTGTAACATGTATCTGTATGAACTGCGCAACCTGTGGCAGCTCTTCTTTCATGTGACTGTGGGAGCATTTTCTACCTTACAAATTCGACTGCGACAACCACAGGGAAAGTCCCCTGATTACAATGTCTGACAAGTCCTAGAACATTTAGAGGCAGTCTTGTTCCAACAGTTATTCACGCTCAGGAATGTAAAGATGTTCTCCAAAAGAAGCAGCTGTCTGGATGGGGTGCTTTTTTTTTTTTTCACTTTTTTTTTTTTTTGAAAATAAAGCAATGTAAGATGCCTGTGGACATTTTTCACTTGATGGTTAAACTGTTTTTTTTTTTTTAAAAAAACATTTTTTTTTTAAAAAAAAAAAAAAGGACACAAAAGAATATGGGACTAGAGGAGGAGAATGTGTCATACCCATGCAGTGAAATGTATGTAGGGACACCAAGTTTGGTGAATTTGACTGGTGGCATAAAAAAGCTTCGTTTGAAAGTATGTTAATGGAAGGAATATATAGAGTATGTGTTCTGCATATCATACAAGCTCTTCACTTCCAAAATCAGTTTTGCCTTTGTGAGGCAGTAGGGATTAGGCTAAATAAATCATAATAATAATGCTATTGCATATTAGCAAACTAGATTTGGAATATGTAAGATATTAAATTTTGGAATGTTTTGTTTCAATTGACATATATGTGAATGTTTTCTTAATTAAAATGTAACCTGGAAACTCTGTTTCTGGAGATCAGCTTTATGGCACCTGTGGCCCTCTGTCTAGTGCTATAAATACTTTAACATTTTTTCATTTATGATTTCTTTTTAATTATCCTTTGAAAGTGATCTGTGTGGACAGGGTTTCTTTTTAGTAATTATTTGAAAAGTTCTGCCACTTAACCCAGGATTTTTGCACGCTTCCTCTGTTTGAACTCTGCAAAGCTTGAAAGGAAATGGATTGGTGAGTAAATGGAGTGACTTGTACTTGTTGGATTATTGTTCTTTTTAATATATGTTTAGAAATGGATGAATAACTAGCTCAAACCTGAGATAAACAACTGGTGACAGGAAAATAATAAATCAGTCTGATTAGCTTAAACAAGAAAAGACCAGGGATTTTGTTTATTCTTCTGGCTTTATGGGTTAGGTGTTTTTGTGCTCGGATAGAACCTCCTTGATCTAGACTTGTGTTTGACAGAACCATTGTATGCTCCTGAAGTTGGTGAATCAACTAGCAAACCCCAAACACTTAGAAAATAGCAACCATATAGTACCACCATCAGTTACACTGGGTTTTTTTACAATTACGTGACAGTTATTTATGATGTTTCATAATGTACAAATAGGTAGATACAGATTTTTATATGTGACCTGGAATAATGTAGGGGTTTACTGAAATGCTGGGGGGGGGAAAAAAGGGGGAAGAAAAAAGCAAGCTTTAATGGTAGGGAGGTTACCATGCTGCTTGTGTTGTTGGATTTGGGGATTGGCAGAGCTTTGCTGTGCTATGAAGTGCTGCTCCAGGCAAATTTCTTTGGGCACTTCAGACCAAAATGTTATGTGTTTCAGTAAGCTATTTAGTGTCAGATTATGACCAAGAAGAAAGGAGCTAGATACTTTATTTTCTTTTTAAATAGGTGGTATTAGTCAAGAAAACTATGCATAATACAACCAAGAAGAATTAGAGAATGAAATTGTAATCCGAAGTGAACAGGAGCAATATGTATTCTGTTCTTCATAATGTGTGTCTCAGACTGATGTCTTGAGATCAAGGTCTTGAAGATACCTTGGCGTGCAGCCTCAAAGATTGGTGTTGGAGGTGATGTGCTTTGCAGTTAATTCTCTTCCCTTCCCACTTGGAGGCAGAGAAGAAGAATGCTTTCATGAACATGGTCTGCTTTTGTTTTGGAAGTCCAGAAGATGGGGAAAAGATAAAGAGGAGGACTGGACCGAAGCATACAAGAATTTTAGGAAATGTTTACACCACTAATATTTTAAAAATCCAGAAGAACAGCAAACAGCCTTTGTTTAGCACTGAGAAGTTTGCTTCTATTAGCATTCATTGCAGCTTTCTGAACCCTGGACACCAGAAAAGGTGAAAAGCAGTCCTTTACCATTTTAAGTCAATGATTGAAAAATACAGCTATTCATGTTTTAAGTATAAAAACAGGTTTTATCTTGCTTTTAAAGTCTAGAAGAGTCCTTATACCCATCTTTTCACTTCACCTCCATTGATAGGCAGGGAAGCTATTATAATGCCTGATGTACTGCTTAGTTTTTAACTCAGGCTGTTGCGCACATGAAGAATTTTCTGTGCATCATTTCTTCAGTTTATATGTTGGCAGAGAATCTTGTTTTCTCTGAGACATCTTCCTTTCCTGCTATTCCTAAAGATGTATTTTTAAGGAATGAAAACTTCCTTTGTCATAGCATCAGGAGCCATTATTCCATTCCAGTTATGCTGGCACTAAACTAATTGCTGATTAGCAGGTATAATGAACAAATACAACTGTCAGTGTAATAGAAGGCAGTTGGATTTTTGTTTGCTTCTTTTTACAGCAGTGATAAAAATCCCATTTCACAATGAAAAGTTTAATGAGCATGACTGTTCTTCATTACCTGATATTACTAGGTGTTAAAAACGTGGCTTTTGAATGTATTACTTTAGTTTGACTATAATATTAGAACTTGCTGAAATTTTCTGTGAGATGAGAAACAAGATACACCAGGCCAAATTGGAGGTGAAAATCTACTGGAAATTCCCAGGATTTCCCATTTGCTTATACAAACACGGCATTCAGAGAAGTAGTAGGTGCTTCCCTGCTGATTTTATCAGATACTTGAGTTATTAGACTTACGAAGATGAACTTAAAGATGACTGCTCTGTTGAGCAACATGCTTTATTTTAGTTTGAATTGCACGAGGCCATTCGTAGTTGCGTGATTTTTTTTCTGTGGGGTTTAGTAGAAGCAGACCCCACTTCATGCTGTATTTATAAAGTAAGCCCTCTTTAAGGTTGGAATGGGTCCATCTAGAGATTTAATCACATTCTTCCTTGCGTATTTTTCTTTAATATCTGAGGATTTTCATAGTGGTTTGCTCTCTTGTGTTCAATGTCTGGGCCAATAGCTGGGGATAAGAACTTGTCTCATTTGCGAATTGTCAGATATTGCTAGGAAGTAACTTTTCAGACCCTGGAAAATGTGTGGACCGCTTTGCCTTTCACACTGCTTCATGGAAGACTGACATATACACGTGTATGAGATATGTAAGAATCTGTCTATCTAGAGATGCGTAGAAAAGAATGCAGCTTTCTACGAGGGAATGTATGTGTTACTTGGATTGATTTTTAGCTGTATCAAGCTAGCAGAGAACTAGATGATGATGGAAACTGGTTTCCTTTGCAGACATTGTGATTACTTAACATGCACTGTGGATTCTTTAATATATTGATAGTCTCTTCATCAAAGGACTGAGGAACATCTGTTTAGGGATATTATCTTTCAGCCTCCTGCCTTTCATTGCCCATTTCCACTGCAAGTGCTATGGTATGATTGTTTTTTGCTTTCATGGTTTGTATTGAAAAAAGAAGACCATTAACATTCAGAAACAGTAAACACATGCTATTTTGAATCAAGTTTTTGTCAGAATAAATAGCATTCTAGGTATGTGTTACGGCTTGCAAAAATCAATGCTTTCTGAATTGTGTTGCTATAAAGGGATGTATTACAGGAGGGTTTCTTCCCTGA
The DNA here is from genome assembly GCF_030936135.1 of Gavia stellata. Classification (NCBI taxonomy): domain Eukaryota; kingdom Metazoa; phylum Chordata; class Aves; order Gaviiformes; family Gaviidae; genus Gavia; species Gavia stellata. The sequence goes on along the minus strand of NC_082601.1, from coordinate 13,022,422 downwards.
TTGGAGGTAATTGATGTGAAGGGTAGCAGTAGGGGGTCTGCTTGAACCGCAGTTGCAGCCCTGTGTTGACAAGAGTCCAGCTGATCTTTCACCAGGAGTCTGAGGAAGCCTGGAGCATCTGGCTGCGTGTGCAGTTCCAGTCATAGCTCGTCAGATACTCCAGGTACCATTTATTTTGGTAAGGCCAAATGGTCTCACAGTGTCTGTACCAGCTTCTTTTACTTAACAAAATTGTGGTTTATCAGTTTTATTGTTTGCTAATGAACTTTACGGAGCACCTTTGTCAATTGGTACACCCTGATTTGCTATCCTGACTTTATAGAGCTATCCAAAAGTTGTTCAGATCTCTTAGAGCATTTATGAAGTCTTTGTTTTCCTGGATAACGTTTCTTTATTCCTCAGAGGCAAAGCCTCCTCAGACAGGTAGATGACAAGTACACATTCAGGAGGTTTAAGGTGTGCTTAGCAGAGGCTGCATAGGCACTGTAGGGGTACCAGGCTCTGGTGTGGCTGGCAAAGCTCCGACCTGGGCGTCCAGCTCAGCTTGCACTAGGAACACGTGAGTGGCACTGTAGGATTAGATTGCTGACCCTTATACTGAGCAGAGCTTAAGAACACTCCCTAGTTGTCAAGCACCAAAGCTTGAAAGCAAATGAGAACGTGCTCCATCTCTTGTACTGAAGCTGCTGTGGAAATGCCATGAGAAGAGAGGGCAAGAGAGGACATTATCAGCTGGGTGTTCCTGCGCTCACCTAGTGGGGAGAGTCGTGGTGCTTTGCTTTCAATGTGAAACGTGACATGAAATAATTCCAGAGCCAGCTCTAATCTGTCTTCTTCCTACCCTTTCCAGGACACAAACTGCATCTCTCTAGTTCTACAGGCCACTTGAGGTGAGCCTGTTTCCTAGCAGGAGGTGTGTAGTGTCAAGATGGCATGCTGAGGCTCTCTTTCTTCTGCTGTTCTCTCCCTGTCCCTCAGGCATGGCTATGCCGGGATGCTGTGCTGTGCTCCTTGCTGAGCAGGTGAAAAGGAGAGGTAGGATGTCCATTAGCCTGTATTTCGTTTCAGACTGAATGGCAACAGGCACTTGAAGGACAGGAGAGCATCAAGCATACCTGAGTGGTGAGAGCGGGAGATTCTCGGCTCTTACCCCTCCATAAAGGATGGAATTGAAGCCATTGTCCCGACGGCACAGCAGGATTGCTGGTAACAGCTTCGTTCTGGCTTTGGTGGGACTCGAGGTTCACAATGCCAGATTTGGCTGCCACAGAGCAGGCACTTTATGGCTCCTGTTGGAACTTGGGTGGCACCATGCAAGAAGAAGTTTGCCATTAGATGGGGAGGTATCCTCTTGGAGCCTTTCAAGGGCACCCTCGTCGTGGGAGCAGCAGCAGCATGTATGGTAGGGTCTTGTGGTGTTGCACCATTGGCTACTGTGCTGCCAGGGTGGTGGTGGGGGTTGGATGATGACACACACAGCCTGGGATGATTATTTTTTGCCTATTTCTAAGTTGCATTTGATAGTTTGCATATAATCAGTTACTTCGGAAAGAGTGGCTGCTTTTGGGTTGTGACGTGCTCTCCCCTCCCCCCATGAAGGAAGGGGGTTTTGTGTCTCTTTCAGCCTGATCCTGTGGGATAACAGGGGTAACAGCGCCTGGCTAAGGCTGCGCAAGTCTGTTTCCAGTAGATGGCAATAGTTATTTGCATCTGAAATTCTGTGTCTAAAGAAAAGATCTCTGGGGCTCGCTGCTTACAGGGGAAGCTCTCTCTCTCTAGCTGTTCTCCTGTGGAGTTTTTTATTTAAATGGCACCTGTGCTGTGCCAGCATTGCTTCCGAGCTTGTCAGGGCTGGGCTCTCAGTGTGCTGCACCGCTGCTGTAATTCCCACCGAGGGCCCACTGCCTGCTGACCCGCTCTTCTCCGCACTGGCTTTCAGCGGGAGCCACGGTGGACGGGGCTGGCACCAGCAGCGCGGCCTCACCGCCAGCACTGCAAACAAAGCGTGGGGCAGAGCGGGACAGGCGGGGACTGTGAGGTGCTCAGGGACAGAAATTAAAAAAAAATATAACCCTGCTTTTTACAGTAGGCTACCTGGCTGCCACATGGCAGGAGAACTGTTGCTGCTGCTGTCCCCCGTCCCACTTGAAATTCAATATGTGCTCAATCCTGGCCTGCCCTGCCCAGGTTCTTCTGGCTCCTTCAATTGAAAAACCTGGGTCAGAGAGGGTCAAGAGAATGGAAATAATTTAGTTTTTTAGCTTAGAACAGCTGAACTGCCCTTCTTCCGGCTGCATGCCAAGCTATCTCTCTCCCTGCCAGCCCCCAGACTTCAGACTGGAAGTGATGGTGCCCTGAGGAGCAGTCGGAAAGGTTGACAGGATGAAAATACTTGCCTCTGGGCATAGTTTTTGGCCAGATGTTTGTCCATGCATGTTGTGTAACATACGGACAGCAAGGCCAGGGATATTGGCAGCACAGGACGGGCATGTAAGAAAGTTGGTGCGTCCCAAATGTATCATTTTATTATGTACAGGCAGAGATACTTGATGTAGCCAGCTTTGTGTTGGGGAGAAGTGGCTGAACACCTTAAAATTCATCAAAATGTATTCTGGATGGGAAAAAGATGCATTTAGGGAAAATAGTTCAGCCAGTCAGTGTGTACAGCAATTTAAATGAGAGGGCACAGCCCTGGAGGCTACTGGTTTTCCTCCCCTTGGGAAAACCCTTCTCCAGATAGTTTCAAAAACTGCCTACATCAGATCATGTTCTGAATTGCTGTCTGTACGATTATGTAGGAGAACATCTAAAGTATTAAACAGTTCTTCACCGTCTCTCTTAAAGACTGGGATTTTAAGTATTTCATGGCTTTTTCTTAATGCAGCTGTGTTCTCAGTACACTTATAAAATCCCTCCTAACAAATAACAGATTGTAAGTCATTCAGTTTTTTGTTGCCTGTGTAATGTCTCCTGAACGAAAAAAGTCAGTTTAAAGCTGGAGCTTTTTGTTTCTCACTTATATTCAGGCTTCAGGTAATTGGTGTAGTTACGTGTAGCATTTACTTTTACCTATAAAGATTGACAATGTTGCATTGACCAGCGCTGCTGCCTCCTTCCAGGTGTCCTTGAGACGACAAGTACTGAGGTACCTGGGGAATTCTTTGGCAAAGGTGATGTACTTTTTAAAATACACACAATTAATTTTTTTAACTGGGACAGAAAACAAATTATTTTTTAAGCAAGCTGTTCAGTTACAACAATACATTTAACCACAGTGCCACAAGGAGGCTTTGTCAGCTCTCCTGAGACTAGCCTTTCAAGGCAAGTGGGTGCTCAGGAGGGACCCAGGGGATGTTCGCTGTGCAACCAAGCCCTTGAGGGTCTGTAACTGGGTATTGCGTAGTGCCAGTGTGGTCCAAACGGCCATCCATCCATCGCTAGTCAAGAACTGGGTGTTTCTATGTGCAAAATCAGTATTTCCTACACACCTTCTTATGCCTGATCTCTTCACTAGCCAGATGCAGCTAAAATAAAACAGAGACACTTTACCAGTGAAACAGTGTTTAATATAGTTAAATTACTTAAATAGATTTCAATTTCCATGGGAAATCATAACTATCCATTTTTGCAAGATCCAGAGTAAAGAGTGTGTGAATACCCCTTGAAATGATCATGACACACAGTCAACAATCACAGCTAGAGATACTGGGGACTTGAAATTTCATTGACAACACAACTTCATAAGATGAATCAAAAGTTAAGAAGACTGCAGACTTTCGTAAAGCAGAAAGCAAACCTAAAAACCAGGTGTATGGCATGAAGGTAATGAAACTCAGTGAGGGGGTAAAAGGGATGGAAGGTGGAAGGGGAGGGAGAGAGGCATAACAGCGTGATGGAACTTAAGTATTTTGCAAGCCAGGAAAGATGTAAAGGAGCAAAAGTATAGTACAAGGGCAGACTTGGCAGTTTTACAGAAGTCAATATACTATACTTTTCAGAGATGTTTCCTAGTGGAAAGGGGAAGGAAAGGGGCGACGCCATTTAAGCTCACGTTTAAATGGCTTAATGCTCAGGTTATGCTTAACAATATGGCAAATTAATTAAGACAGGCCCATGGATTATCACTTATTCTCGTTGTCAAGTAGGAAAAAATAAATCACCACCACCATAGTGCAATCAATAAGCTGTTAGTACTACAATAATTCTGCCCTGAGAAGAGTGGAAAAGAACTTTATTAAATGTCAAAAGATTGGAGTCATTTTTAGTGCTAGCCAAATTCAATATCAAAACTCTCCCCTCATAGAATATAAAAAATATAGCTTTTTTTAAAATTCTTTTCTTTTTTTTTAATAAAATACCAAGGGATTTTTCTTTAATAGTTAAAAAAGGTACATAAATGATAACAGTGAACTAGTCATAAACCCCCACTAGTGATAAAGATGTCCAACACAATATCAATGGCACTGTATTCTAAGGTCAACCACCTCATATACACACTTGCCATCATAACCTTTTTTGGAGATCACCTAATTCCTGACAATTGAAAATCTGTGACTCAGTTTAAGTAAGTGCCAACTACAGGAAAGTCAACTCGCTGCTGCAGTACATAGTTCCTTGTAATGTCAAATGGCAGTTATAGTATCAGACAACTCTCATATCAGCAGGATTCTATTAAGACCATCTATGAAAAATTTTTTTAAACTAAAAGTTCAAATGAGCTTTTTTTTTTTTCCTCTTCTTATAAGAGCTCCTGTTGCAGTTAGTTAGAAGATTTGCTTAGAGCTCTTTCTGACATGTTTGACTGATACCGTCTCGTAGCTAAAACTCAAAGGTCCTGTTCCCATTTGTTAAGATGCCACCCTTCACTTGAATGCTGCATGGAACAAATGTGTGACTACCGCGTTTTGTTTTTTCCTCTTCGTTGGGGTTGCAGATTTTTCTGGATTTTCGTTTTAAAATGGATCTGATTCAGCCTGGAAACTCACCTGTTTGTTTGTTGTTGATTTTATAGTGATAATCTGAAAACTGCCAAGTCTGTGTTCAGAGTATTATGCACAAAAAAATTATTACACAAAAGTCTACAGGTTATATACACCTCCCACCACACCTTGGTGTGGACAGCCTGCCTTCTAATTTATATATAATTTACAAAATATAGAATTTGGTATATCTGTTAGATCTTCATGTTTTCAATATTACAAAATAAAAAATACAAAAAAAACCACAACAAATTTCAGGGGAGTTCCCCCACAAAGTGTCTCTTGTTTACATCTAGTCTTTCCCATGTAAACTGATATATACCAAAGAAGAGCACAGAAGACTTTTTAATAAATACGGTTGTAGAGCCATCTTTCTTTATCTCGATCTTCCCCATCATTAGATGTGCCAGCCCCACTCAGAAGAGCAGTCATTTAGCCGGGTAGAAGAAGGGAAAAGAGGGGGGCCAGGGCTACAATGTCTTTTCACACTAAAACATTACCGATGCCCTTCCTTCTAAAAGGCCTTTTTGTGTGCTGCAACAGTGGATGTCAATTTTGAAATTGCCATTCAAAACAGCTAATAAAAGCACAGTGGTACACTTCAAATAGCTGGCAGTATGGGATGGAAACATTATGGGAGTGCAAATCCATTCCAAAATAATGCTTTGTAGTGAATCATACATTCCTTCAACAAAGTAAATGTTGTGTTGTGTCAATAAATACTTAAATAGCTTCTTATATCATCCTGTGGTAGCAGCCTTTTTTAAAAATTCCAAATTCATGTCTTATCTGTGAACTCTGTAGTACACATCTTTGGTCGACTTAGCACTCAGCCAGGAACAACTCCAAGGTGGTTTCTTGCGATTGCCTTTCATGATGGGTGGCCAAAGAGCTTGCTGATACCAGCTCTAGAGTCACAGTGCGAAATTTCAACTGCGCTGCGTTTTCAGCTTCACTGCCAAAAAGTGATTCTTCTCCGATTCACAATCTTGTGTAATGCAAATTCCGTCTTTGAGAGACACTGCAATCGGTGCTAACTAATTGGAGGCCCTTCATTTAGAAAGTAGGTGGTCATTTCTCCTTTGCCTTTGACCTTAATGACCCCTCGATATTCCAGCTGATAGTTGTTGGCTGCTAAAACCTGGTACATGTCTGTGGTTACCTGCAGAATAAACAAGAGTAAGCAGATGCTTGTCACCCCTTCCACACAGTCGTTTCATTTGCTGTTGGAGTAATCCACAGACAAAATTGAAGTAGGATCAACTATTTTGTTTCTAAAAGTCAGTTGACTTTTGCACACTGTTCACTAACTAGAAGGTGGCACAAGCTGCAGAAGAAATGCAACCTTAAGAAACTGAGAAGCTACAGAAGTCACACATGGTACACAACTGGGGGAAAAAAACCCTCATTTTTCAAGGAGGTCACAGGATAATAAGAAATGAGTCACATTTTAAAAGAATGCACCTGGCAGTTCAGTCTACTCAGATGTATTCGGCATATCACTGGAGTGGTAGTAGGAAAACAGGTTAAATAAATATCACAGAATCAGTAAGGTTGGAAAAGACCTGTAAGACCATCAAGTCCAACCATGATCCCAACACCACCATGCCCACTAAACCATGTCCCGCAATGCCTCGTCCACATGTTCCTTGAACACCTCCAGCGATGGTGACTCCACCACCTCCCTGGGCAGCCTGTTCCAATGCTTCACCACTCTCTCAGTAAGAAAATTTTTCCTAATACCCAGCCTAAACTTCCCCTGGCACAACTTGAGGCCATTTCCTCTTGTTCTGTCTCTAGTCACTTGGAAGAAAAGACCAACACCCACCTCTCTGCAACCCCCCCCCCCCATGTTTAAAAAGACCTCAAAAATGACTTAGAAAGTACACAGCAGATGTACAATTTAGAAGGAGTCATTCAGGGGGTTGTTTTTATGAAGGAGAAGGTAGTGGGCAATGAGAAAGACCAAATGAATGGAATAATCTAGCCAGCATCCAAACTCTCTCTGCAGATGCCATTCAGAAATAATCACTTGCGCTGCAGAATAACAGAAGTTTAAAGACCAGATTTCCTGAGATATTTAATTATCACAATGTATTTTCTCACCCTTTTTCAGGTGACTTTAAATATTTCCATTTCTGGCTTCCTATTGCTGTAACATTGTTGTGCTGATTTGCTTAACTAGAATGAAAATTGTACACGGACCATCTCGTAGGAAAGTTTAAAGGGCGTTGGCTAAATATTGATCTAGTTAACTGACGTCTTTATTGGAAAGAAACAGCACGGCTTCCCTCTTGGGTTTTATATCAGTTACTCTAACTATTTTTATAGCCCTTCAGTACTTTCCCAAGGAATGACAATCTGTTATTGTGGACATTGGCTCAGCGAAAGCAGGACAGTGGAATTGAATCACTGGAAAGGTCACTGTCTGAAGGCCAAGGAGATGTTTGATTACAAGACAGTTTCCATTAACCCCTTAACCTGTCCTCTTTCTCTAGTTGTATCTCCCCATCCTGCTGATGCTTGGATCCTTGCTAGCCTCACAACACATACAGCATTGTGAACACAGAATTGAATTACAGAAATACATATTGAATCAAGCCCTCAGAAAATAGAACAAGCCACAGTCGCATGTCGCCGAACAGCAAAGCTGGCAGCATGAGTGAGTAAGCGTCACAGCAGGACTGTGCTCACAGTGCCAGTGAGGCACGCAGGGAAGGAAACTCAGCTCAACACTTCCACCCAGAACTAAACTGCAAGTTTCTGACCAAAGTTGGTCAAGATTAAAAGGCAAAACTTGATGGTACCACTAGCATTCCCCAGTTGTCTTTTCTTTCAGTACTGTGTAAGTAAATGCATGGCATAAAGGAATAAAATGAAACCAAAATTCCAATTCTAATTAAGTTTCAAAACCTGTAAGTGACACAGGGCTGGCAATGTAAGTTTTCCAGTGAATTTCTTACCTGAATCCTGTCAGGCACACCTGTACTGTCCATTCGGCTGGCTACATTCACCGTGTTGCCCCATATGTCGTACTGGGGTTTGCGCGCTCCTATCACCCCAGCTACAACAGGACCAATATTGAGGCCTGGAAGGAGAGGAGAAATTCCACAATGCTCAGATCCATCACACGTGAACCCCATGAAGCTTGAGGCAAGTTATTTTTCAGACAATAAAAAACATCCTGAGGTTCATTGGTTCTAGCCGTGCTTTACCCCGACATGTAAAGCTACGGCCTAACTGTGGGGAAAGAAACTTCTAAAGAGAAGTTGGCTTCTTTGATCCATTATGCCTGGCTGATTGGCAGTATGGGCTGGATCTGCTCAATCCAAAGCTACTTTCCATTACCAGGTAACAGGATAAGGTTTGTTTGCCATCCAGCTGCCAAGCAAACTGCTCACTTGGAATTCAGCACACAGCTGCTGCAATGCTGAGCACCTGCGAGGCAGCAGCCTGGCGACCTTCCAGAACAAATACCACACTTGACATGGAATCATAGAATCATTTAGGTTGGAAAACACCTTTAAGATCATCAAGTCTAACTGTTAACCTGGCACTGCTGAGTCCACCACTAAGCGCCTCATCCACACATCTTTTTAATACTTCCAGGGATGGTGACTTAAACACCTCCCTGGGCAGTCTGTTACAATGTCTGACAACCCTTTCAGTGAAGAAATTTTTCCTAATATCCAATCTAAACTTCCCCTGGCGCAACTTGAGGCCATTTCCTCTAGTCCTGTCACTAGTCACTTGGGAGAAGAGACCAACACCCACCTCTCTGCAACCCTCTTTCAGGTAGTTGTAGAGAGCGATAATGTCTCCCCTCAGCCTCCTCTTCTCCAGACTGAACAACCCCAGTTCCCTCAGGTGCTCCTCATAAGCCTTGTGCTCCAGACCCCTCACCAGCTTTGTTGCCCTTCTCTGGACACGCTCCAGCACCTCAATGTCCTTCTTGTAGTGAGGGGCCCAAAACTGAACACAGTATTCGAGGTGCGGCCTCACCAGTGCCAAGTACAGGGGCACGATCACTTCCCTACTCCTGCTGACCACACATTTTTTCTCCTTCTCCTTTTCTGTGTCTGTTTTTGTTCCCTGACTTGAAAGACAATTTAATGTCCAAGAATGGCAGAACCAGGGACCACAGGGGGTGTGCGCAGGGAGCACATCACAGGCAAAATGAGCCCAAGCTCAACCACCATGTGAGACCATGCTGTGGAAAGAGCTTCTCTGCGCCGAGATCGGTTGCCCAACTGCTTCTAATTCTCCATTCTTCAGTAATAGTGCTGCTACCCTAACAAAACTGCCCTGATGTTTCAAAGAGGCCAAAGCCATCACCAAGCACAAGACAATTAACAAACATCACTGTACAGCTAAGGTGACATCCATGGTTTTTATTCTCCATAAAATCCCCAGTTTAGAATGATCACTACCTATAGTTAATCCTGTAATGACAGTGACATTACCTATCTTCATCTGGAAGTTGTTGAATGAATGTTCATTAATGTATTTCATTTGGTCCATTAACCTCATGGCAAAATCAGCCAGAGCTTTGATATGCGTCTTCCCTTCCTTGTCGTAAGTGGAATCGTTGAGGCCTGATGCAGCCATATATGTACTGCCGATGGTCTTGATCTTCTCCAGCTGCCGAAATTGGTCTTCACTTATTATCTGTTTCACAAGAGTAAAAGAAGCAAATAACCCTTGACAAACACATACATACTGCTAATGTCCTTGCCACATGTCCTCCCTTGATACAAGCACTACAAAGCACTGGACAGAGCCTCCACTACTCAAAGTATAGGAAGAAAGGGTATTAGGCATTCAGAGTAGCGACAAGGGAATAGAAGGGATTTTAATGTGGGGGGAGGGGGAAAAAAAGAATTAAAGACTTCTAGAGTGAGGAGAAATTAACCATGGCACAAAGAGTCAACAAGCCACCTTCCTTCAGGAGCTCTGCAAAGCCCAGCTAAACTCATTGATTCGCTTGGTTCGCTCTGTCCATCCAGATTTTCTGCAACTTACTTCGTCAAAATCAGCAATGATCTCGTTGAGCAGTCTCAGACACTCCACCCCTTCATTGTTGGCCTCCAGCTCCACGTAAAACTCTGAGAAGTTGCTTATGGAGGCGAACATGACAGCCACGCACTCACAGGACTGGTAGTACAGTTCATCATTTCGCCGCTCCTGAGCCAAGAAATGGGCTGCCACGTCCTTCGGCAAAATGTTGTGGAGGAGGCGTCTGTTATAGGCCTGCAGCTCCTCCATTTCTTCTTTCTCTTCAGTGGCCTAGTTTAGGAGGGAGAGACAGTGATGTGCTCACTCTTTTGGTAACTGCTCTGGGTAGGGAAAAAAAATCTGAAAATGAACTTGCAGGGAGGACAGAAACAGAAGAAAGGGGGAAACTGCAAAGGAAGGCAGAACCAGAGAGATGCAGAAACTTGTGTTTTGCAGTGGAAGATGGTCCGCCTCTTTGTGTGCACATGTGTATGTGAAAGCAGGCACAGAGTAACACCAAAATCCGATGTTATATTTCTGGGCCCTGAATTGGGTAGCCTGTACCAGGTCTGTTCCTTTTGGGGAACACTACCACCATCCTACCATCCATGAAAACACACATTTGGCTTTCCCAGTCAAGCACAACAGGTTTCAGGAGGACAAAGACAGCTCATAATTGCTAAAGTCTGACTGCATGAATGGCATTGAATTATAATCCTCTCCCTGCACCCCCCAAACGCTCATGTAGCTAAATAAAAGGACGCTCCTTTTCCACAAGGTTTGCAGAGGAGCAATGATGGTCATGAAGTACAGTTGCCATGGAGCCCATGCAACAGGCCAGTCCGACACTCTGGAGAGGACTTTCATCAGCCTGGAAAGCCCATGTCTCCTGTGGTAGTGGGGGTACGTCCAGGCAAAGGGAAATATGAGGAGGACGGGTTGTCTTGTTTCTGCACTAATGGGTGTGGATTTGGGTTTAATGTTCAGACAGAACCAGAGCTTCAGGAAGGATGTACCTAGGATGTCCCTAGGCCACCTAGGATGTACCTAGGTCTAGGTGGCTAAAATAAAACAAGCATTTAGAGTTCACTAGATTAATCAGACTTCAGAACCAGATTTGATTTCTCTTTGCAGACTTGCACAGTACCGACATTACCTCAATTCATTGCTTCTGGTTTGTAGGTAAAGGTACAGAGGTGTGTGTACTGATCACCTCTCCCTCATTACCTGATGGCAGCAATATTTCCCCCCCTTGTTTTACTTTTTGCCATTTTGAATATTTCTAAGTAAAGGAAAAAACAGGGTCAGGCAAGGACTGGGGAAGGTGCAGTTTAGACAGGGGTTGCACAGAGCAGTTTGGCTTACAGGAGCCCTGAAGAGCTGTCCTGTATACAGCACCCTCCGCTTCAGCAGAGGCACCAGGCAAAACGTACAGCCTTTTGAAATGGGTCTTCTTCAAATCTTTTTTTCCAATGACTTTTGTCATTGCTGGAGAGCTGGAGCCAAAAAAAAAGGAAAGACTTTCCTGGCACATTTGGGTCTTGGCGTGGATGAACACAGCTCAGCCATACTCTCCAGCCCTCACTTTGTGAGGGGAGAAGGGATAACTTCCCCACATCCCTCAAGTACATGTTGGTAAAGGCACAAGCAATACTTGCAAAGCACTTACGACTTTGCTCTTGGATGCTGGTTTTTGAAACAGGACACTTGGAACTGGAAATGAAATTAAACAACGAAGGACCCTTTAGAAGGTGCTATGTCTGGGCAGAACAAGGAAAACACTTGGCTTTGCCTGAGGAAACAAATGCTTTGGCCAGCTGAGCCCAGACCTGGAACAGGCAAGTCGGCTCATCCCTTCCACTGTTTTACCATATATAAATGAGGATAACAATGTTTATCTGCTTGCCAAGGAGCTTTAATTAATTGGTGCTTCCTCAGTGTCTCCTACTCAAACCACTGAGACCTATTATTAGAATGATGCCCTGCCACCCAGAAGGTAAAAAATCTACATAAAACCTGAAGTCCTGCGGTCCCCCAGCTATTAGTCCTGGGCAGAGCTGAGACCTGCCCTGCTTGCTTGAGAATCACATATGATGCCCCAACATCACTCATGGGCACAAGTAGTGAAAACATTTAACACTGAACCGAGGGACAGGAGCACAGTGTGCATTATCTGTAGTGTGTTGGTTACCCAGTACTGCTGCCTAGGGGATAATGAAGGCTGGATATGAAGCTTATGCTTAACAAGAAAGTGAATGAAAATGCAAATGTGAATCTTTCCCACCCCTGAACACAGCAAACTAAAGCTCACTGAACTCTGGGAAACAATTCAGTAGTGAATGTGAGCTTCTTTTGTATTTACAAATCGAGTTCTATTTCAGGTTCCTGCACAGTGACAGGCTCAGCTGCCCGAATTCGTTAACCTCGATCTTCAGATCTATAACCCTTTACTGTGGGGACCATCCAAAGTACATTTACAAGGAAAAAAGGGGTTAAAGTAAATAACCAGGATGAGAAGCACTGCATATGCAAAGTGCCAAAGAAGAGCAGAGCATTACTACTATGCCCAGTTATATGCCAGATCCAGATTAAATTCAAAGGCAATTTAGAACACTCCTCAACTCGATAGTGAATAGCTCAAGTAGTTTTATATTAACGTCAATGACTATGTGTATTCCTCCAACACCGCAAACACTCACTAACCTGGAGTTTCCAGAGGAAATCAAGCCTTGCAGTGGATTCCACTTGCTGGGCATGCAAGTACAGCGCCAGGACAAAGACGGTAATGATGACAGGGGTCACAATCTTCAGTGCAACTCGTGTCATCGCTGGAGAGCTGCAGCCAACGAAAGAGCAGACTTTCCCAGTTAGCCTCAGTGTGGAGGAACACAGCTTAGCCACATTCCGCAGTTCCCACTTTAAGTCTAACCAACCTCTGAAGAAAAGGCTTTTTTCTTTCCCCTCAAAGCACATGTCGGTAAAGGGACAAACAATACCTGCAAAAAGCTGAGGACTTTGGCTCATAGGTGCTGGTTTCTAAAGCAGGACTTTGACATTGGAAGTTTAACCCACCTTCTTAAAAAGGGTTAACATCAATACCAAAGCCATTTTTTAGAGAATGCCCATATATGCTCAGCCACCACTATGCTTGGCAAAACCAAAATGCTGACAGCTCGTCAGACTGTATTTACTGTGTCTCCTGCACTGGCTTCCCCAGCCTCCTAAGTCTGGAACTGTTCTACAGTAACTGCTTCTCAAATTGGTCACGTCTTAGTGACCTATCTTTTGCAAGTATTCTATAAGCTGAAAGGAGCACTGAGATACATTCCCATCCCTTCTGACAAGCAGGCAAATGAAAACTGTTAAGTCTGAATTACAGAGTTATACAGTATGAAAATATAATTTTGATAAAACCTTTGACTAGTAATTACAAGCAAGCTCTATGAGATGCTCTATGAAGCAAGTTGACTTAAGTCCCACAGGAAAGAGGATGCTCTGAGAGTAGCTATACATACAGAAAGGCAATACTCAGTCCACTTCGGGCATTTGCACTGTGTTGCACCAGCTCACAGCAATGCAGACACTGCTGGTGAGTCAATGTGCTGATATTGCACCTTGTGAACACAAAATGCCTACCAACAAAAACCCATAAAAATATTTCATTCCAAAGCAACTCACCATGATAACGTTGCATTTGCAGACATGCTGAAAAAAACCACAAAGACAAGGTTAGTAGGGTGTTTGGCTCCCTCCAGCACTCATCCTTCTGTACATCATTCAACAGCACCTCTGCAATGTGGCACCTTTAACACTGTGTGGGGCTGTAGCCCTTTTAAAGCAGAAAACTACAAAACGATGGGGGGTGTGGAGGGGAAAAGGTCATCTGAGCTACACTCAAAAATCCAGAGTGATGGTGCAACATGGTTAATGTGGTTAAAATATCTAAGAAGCATTAAGAGTCAGGGAATCATTTGGGATTTTAATGTCAGTGTGGGACACTTAGCAAATTCTTGTGCATCCGTCACTACTTCATTAGGTCAGGCTGGAAAATTTGACCTAAAGAAGGAAGCTTTGGGCTAATATCTTGTGAGGGATAGCTCCTCTCTTCCCCGTTTATTTTAGCACAGAGATGCATTTAATTCCTTTAACTCTAGCACTACTCCCTTCTTCTGCAAGTTGCTCATCTCCAGTGTTGTGCCTAGCTATGGGTACCACACACGAGTGCACTAAAGAAAACCCTTATGTGGATTGCTATTACTAATCACAATACTGCAAAGTACTCGTATGAAGCAGAGCTGCTGGAGAAGATGGAGGGTGTGCTTTTCTTACAGTGAAAGGATGGAAAGGAGCTTTCTGGTAGGTAGTAGCTGTCTGAGTTCCTGACTGATTGATTGATTAATGCTGCGGGCTTTTTTCTCAAGTGTGGGTGGAGTATTAGGTGGCTGAGAACCATGCACATGGATCTTTTAAAACACTATTTAAATGGAAAGAAAGAGATCAGTGGTAAAATTACTGTAGTGTCATTGATGCAATTACAGCTTTGCAGGCTACTAACGTGATACATCTTTAGCCTGAGAATCTCACAGCTGTCTTGAGAGCCACAGTTTTCTGGGGCTGCAGGGAACCTCTCGCTACAGAATCAGAGGTACAAATCATCAAAATCTAAATAGCCGAGGGAGCCTAACTGGGCATAAAATTAAAAAATAAAAGCACAGTGACTCTCTGACCTTGTTTGTTCTGAGACATTTTCTGCAGCTCTGAGCGTGGCGTTTCTTCTGACACGGATTTTGCAACCCACCGCTGTCTTGCACACGATCTGTTGCACGGCCTCTTGGCCAGCTCCGGCACTGAACATGTGTGCTTGGACGTGGACCCAGTTTGGGAACCCTGGGGACAGTGACTCCCACACTAAAGGCTGGATCTAGCTGGCGTTAGAGACACTTCCCACATGCAGCATGAGTCCCCTACTCCCCTAAATCACTACCTGGCCAAGGATGACTGACTGCACCCCCCCCATCACTCTGATGATGGGAGCATGGAAGATCTGACCCTCTGGACTGGGGCTGCAGTGGGTGTTATGCTTCTCTAAAATCTTCAGCAGAGACTATGAAATGCAGCAAACCCAGTATTTACAATAACGCTTTGGATAAGTGAAAATGCCCAATGCAAGCAAGAATGGTGTTACACTGGTAGGTTGCTCCCCCATGGGACAGACATTTCCAGTAGCAGATGGCTCTTTAATTACTGGAAGGTAACACAGAGACAAGCTTGCTAAATACACTCCCGCTCAGGTTAAGTGCACATTTTTAGCAAGAAAGGTGGTTGATTTTGGGGACAGCTCCCATAGGGCAGGTGCATCTCCCTTCTGACAGCCACGATGCCAAGGACAGACAGCCCTCTAAATCACAAACCACAGCTCGAACAGAAATGATGGACCTGATGAACAGATCGCTGCGCAAAGCTCTTTGGGCTCCACTATGCAGGAACTCAACTTAGAAGATCACACTGACCCATCACATCTTTAAAACCAATGCATTAGTTTTATCTTCTGCACAGGGAAAAAGTAATATGATAGCAGCTCTGTGCATCCAGTTATACTTCATGTGTCACCACGCTGGTGTGTCGCTGCAGTCAAGTCTAGCAACTCCCAACGTGCTATAATCAGCCTTTCAGTTGCTTGCATGCTGGGTTGGTTTGTACACAGAAGCGTGAAGTGACATCTGCATCACTTCTAATTAGTCAGAGCACCATAATGGCTGCAGAGCAGACAGTAATTATGTAGCTACAACAGGCACCCAATTAAAGTAGTATGAGGTCATGTTGGGTTTTTTTTTAATATCAGCTGGACAATAAGGTACATCTCTGAACTATGTGCTACATGCTGAGCTCCCAATTCCCACAACACACAAATGGACTGCCAGACATCGGGACAATAAATAGCTGTCCATGGAGCTCTCTGGACAAAACAAATACCATTTAGTGAGAGATAATATAGCATCACAGAAAGCTATTTCTGGGAAAACATGCTAACCTTCTCCACTTTATTACTGACATTTTGATTGTGAAGTGACGTAAATTATACTTCTAAAAGTGCTGTAATTTCGCTTAGTACTTGACTTACAAGAATGAAATGATATTTGGGATATAAAATGCTTTAATTTCTCTAATTGTGTTAGAAAATGCTAAACAGCTTCTGCTGTTGGAATACGTAACATCTGCAAAAAAAGGAAGGAAACCTCATTCTCCCCATACCTCCATAGAAAGCTCCATGGGGTTTCTTACATAATTTCATTCGCTTGAGTTAACAAAATAATTGAAGTGATTACTGCCAATGGCAGTAAAAGCCATACCTCCATTAATTATTACTGGGCACACAGGAATGCTAAAATCATGGAATATTTATGTGAAGGACAGAAGTAACCGGGTGCATCTGGCTT
Organism: Gavia stellata; assembly: GCF_030936135.1. Lineage (NCBI taxonomy): Eukaryota > Metazoa > Chordata > Aves > Gaviiformes > Gaviidae > Gavia > Gavia stellata. The sequence continues at coordinate 13,006,011 of NC_082601.1, read as the reverse complement.
GAAGGGGTTAATGACCATCAAGAAATCTGAGCAACTACACAAGCTATTTCATAACATACAAGATAGCACTGAGAAGGACCAGGGGAATCTTCTCAACCACCCTCCTGTCCAAGATAGGAGTAACCACAGCTATCATCCTTCACAAATGTTTCACCTAAATTGGTGCTTGCTCTGATTGTTCTTTGCTGGTTTGGACTCTCCATTATTGTGAACTGCCTTCTTGCCCCAAACTGGAAAACATATTCCAGGTTAGGCCTTCCCACCCCTCAGCGGAGCAATGGTCTACTTCTCATGTCTTATTATACATCATAGCATCATGCTCACCTTTAGACAACACCATGATTTTATTGACTCACGTTCAAGTACAATTGCTGCCTACAAGGGGAAATCATTAAAACAAGTAGCTAACGCAACAATGCAACTCCCAGTGAGAAATGAAAGTTGCGGAGGAGGGCGGGTTTGCAGATGTGCCAAATTTCCCTTCCTGGCATGACCTTCAGGAGAGGGGTAACCATATCAGTGGAAGGAGGTTGCCACCATGATTAATGTATGATCTGGTGATGACAAACTGTCTTTTGTAAGTAAAAGGGCAACTGTCTACTCCCACTTAGCCGAGGCCCTTCTGCGGGCAATTGTGCTGAGGCCACCTGTGATACTGGCTTTTCAAATGTGGACATGTGTCCAACACCAACTGTCAGGAGATAACTAGCCAAACATCAACCACCACCACTCCACCACCCCAACCTGGGTTTGGTATACCAGATGTCCAAACATCTCGGTGGTTCATTATCACATCCCTGAGCCAGCTCAAGTTTGCTGGAGTTTTTTTTTTTTTTTTTTTTAATTTTTCTGAGAAAAGACATTTCTATCTTGGGAGTGTAATACCAGAAGAAGTGAGAATGACTAACTACAGCTCCCCATTTCTGGAAGAAAAAGAAATACAGATCCATTCTGATTCCAGTTACATTTTGTTATTAATAGACAGTTCATTAGTCAAGTTCCACATAAAAAAGCTCTTAAAGGGAACTGTATTCTCCTACTCTTCAGATGTGGAGAGCAGCATTGACAAAGCCTTTAGTTTACAGCCATGCCTTCTCTGGTATCATGCATTTCCCTTGCTTGTACCACAGCCTCGGCGCTCCAGTCCACATAATGCCACACTGAAATCATTGGGTAAAAGAAATTAGGTGAAAATTTCAGAAGTGAAAGGCACTTACTAGGTGTTAGCCGTAACCAGGAGATCTGCGTTGTCAAAAAGGTTGACCCCTGGCACTTCCACAATGAGAACATATATAAATTCAATGATTAACATAAGGATCAGTTTTCCAATACAGCTGATCTGAAGGAACACAGAGCAGGCCAGGAGACTCAATAAGACACTGTAGGTAAAGTACTGTATAAAGATAAAAAGGGGAAAAAAAAACAGAAGAGAGATGAATGTCAGCTGGATGAATCAAAACTGAAAACAAAGGAAACTAAACAGAGGGATAGAAAGGGATTGGAAGTTATGTAGCTGAGCTGACCGAACATGTAAACCTGGGGCTGCCTGTGGGATTCTCCCACGTTACAAGAGATTTAAGTGTTAGAACTGAACTGACGGAGATGAAAACTCTTGCATTCTTCATCAGGTGTTATTTGCTTTACACTCAAGAGGCGTAGGGCTTGCAGCTGTACACCCAAGGTTGTGATTTGGGTTTGAACTGGACACAGTTACTGAATTAGCAGAAAGCATCATTCAGTTATGCTGGAATGCTTTGTGCTTTAAGGTCAAATTCTGGACTCGAATTCGCGTATCTGCACAATACAGAGAACTAAGGATATTAGCAATTCACATCACCAGGACAGATACCCACTTGAGGCCAGTTGGAAAGTATTGCCCCTACTGATGTGACACACTGAATCCATTGGTAAGATACAGGCTGGATGAACTTCTACCAACGCCCAACACCATGATCATTTTTTCCACCAGCAGCTGCAGAAGTGTGTGCGTGTGTGGTAGTGGAGCCCTCTGCCACACCTGGGTGGTGGGGCAGCAACTTCTGCCCATCGGAGAGCTGTTTGGCATGCCAGTGCTTTCAAATGCGATTGCAGACTGCAGGTGCCATTTATGGCTCCTGGGAAAGCTAGCACGGATGTAAAATAAAGAGAGGCATGTCATCCAGCTCATCACCTTCCTGCTATCAAATCTGTCAAGATTTAAGCTTCCGCTCTGTTTGGACAGGCTTATTCCTGGCAAAAAACTGTATCAGATGCCTGAGGCGATTCATCCTTTCAGTTAAAAGCAAGCCCTAGTTGAAATAGAAATATGCTTATGCTCTGAGCTCATTTATTAATAGTTCATCACTGATATATTAAATTTGAGAAAATAACTTGTACAGCTTGTAACTTGACTCTTCAGATTCTAGAAAACGGGTGGATGTTCTCTGTGGCTGAGGGGTAGGATCCCACCATCTCCTGAAAGCACACTGGGAGCAACAGACAATGCCTGTACCAGATCCAACATCTGCCCTGCAGAGCACAGGGGAGGGACTCCTCACTTCTGAGCCCACTGACCAGCAGGACCTGGCTCAAGGCTGCCATAGCACCCTCAGCATGCAAAATGGTTGGTCCTCATTGCTTAAAACCCTGCTCTGCCCTGAACCAGCACTCCTGACAACCTTGTGATGGGCACAGACGGTTTCTAGTTCTCCATTGTGCCAGATTTTGCTCCTGGGTCTTTCTGCGGACATACTAAGAGCCTTTGCAGGGTTGAAAATCACAGTAATGGTCGTCTCAGAAACCTCACTGAATCAGATAGGGACCATATTCCTGTTAGGCTAAATGGAAATAGGTTCAGTGGGATACTAGGGCTTTCAGTAGTACCTTGGACATCTGGATGGTAACAGATCAGCCATAAATCTGTCAGGTCCCCATAAACCCAGATGACCTTGACATAAATTCTGCCCCCAATCTTGACAGATTTTTTTCCTTCTCAATTTCCAGTAGACAACACACATAATGGTTGTGACCTAAAAACTCAGAGAAAGGTCTTGAATAGCTATGCAAAAAGATGATTTTTTTTGGCAAAGTATTCTACCAGTGTGTAAAACATATCTGGGGTTTTTTTTGCCATTAGAAGCATTTTTATTTTTTTTCAAACAAGTTGTTCTGAAGAGGTGGGATTTGCATTTGCAAATTGAAGCAGATCACTATCAGGGCTGCTAACCTGCCTGAGGCTAGAATCTACTATACCTAGTGAAAGAATATATAAGCAAAGGTTTTCATCAGGACATAAAACAATGGAGGGAAGGTTTAAATCTATGACTAGACACTGATTTTCATTGAACTGATTTTCAAGTTACACTGAGGACCCACAAATGCCTTTGAAATGATTTGCAGTTCTGCATGCCATTAAAGACTTCATGGAGAAAGGCCGTTTCTCCTGCTACAGGCAGGATCCAACAATTATAAAAGCCTACTGATTATTCAGCCCTGAAGGAACTTAAACATTAATGTGGATTCTTGATAATAATTTCAGACACTTAAGTTTGTGCATAGTAGCCTGTGTCAGTCCTATAACATCAGTCAGGAGCAACCTTGCTTTCCTCTGAATCACTGAGATTTATCACCCAAGTTTTATAGCCCCTTCTCAGATCAAGCGCTGCAACCCATTTTTTTCAAACAATACCTCCGGAAAGTTGCAGTTGGGCAAAGGACTGTCACAGAATTGCTGCAAGGTGCCCAGGCTGTAGTTGGAAGTCAAGTTGCTGATAAGGCATATGTCCACCCGGTCAGGAGTGATGTTGTATTCTGCAGCCATGCAGCTGGCAAGATCCACAGTGCTGCACATGAACTATAGAGAAAGATGGTATTAAACTCAGCCGCATAGACAAGGAGAAGAAAACAAAATAGTTTGCAACAATTAAAAAGCCCCTTGGAAATGGCTGCAGCAATGTCCAAAATATGCAAAATGAAATCACCGGCTTATGTTTTACTGCATGTGCAATGGCTGATTTTTTTCTCCCCAAAATATTAATTAATAAAAGCCAGGCTGTGCACTCTAGAAAGTTAGTTTGTGTTCAACTTCATGTGCAACTTTATGTCTGAAGGGTCACAGACAGAGGGGCCGTAGATATTACACATACAAATATATCCTGCTGTCTGTGATAAGGTCCTGGTGTTGCTCTGTTTCTGCTGATGGGAATTTCTGAGCTGATAACTTTTCCCTGCCATCTCTAAAGCTTCTGCTGTGGGTCCTTCTACAGGGAAGACTTTAGCAGCAAGGCTCAAAGGCTGATGGGCTATGCTATGCTGAGGAAGCAGCAGAGGCCCATTCTGATCCCCTCCACGTGCTGCTCCGTTTGTCCATTTTGCTAATTTTTACACTAAGCAGTTCACAAATGCAAAGAATCACACATTAAGCAGAAAAACAAAGCTCTAATTTCTGCGTGGTGCTCAGCAGCCCACACCAGCTCTTTGCAGGTGACTATGGGGGAAGGTGGTGGCGTGTCGATGCCACTGAGCTTGCGCCTCTCATTCAAGTACCTCAACAGAGCATAAAATTGTTCCTAAACCTCCACTATGTGCATCGGGAAGCTGAGGCAAGAGCAAGTAGTGGTCTGATTTTTAGGTGTTTAAGCCTCTCCATGCCACTGCAAGTCAGCACTGCCCCAGCTGAGGCCATTACTGAGAGGAGCGGAGGGCCATGTGAAGTCTTTGTAGCTACCTCCAAGCGCAGAGCTTTAACCCCAGGCCCATCTCTCCTTTTTTTTTCCCCCTCTCTAAAAAATGAAATAGATGTATGCAGGGTAGAGCATATTCAAGTGGTTTCTTTAAAATACATTCAGCCTTCAAGCCATTTGTAGAAGTGAGAAACCAGCAGCCGCAGGGCCCTAGACAACAGCCCATCGCTCTCCGAGTCTGAAATCAGCAGGGGCGTTTGAATGCAAAGCTGGACCACCCCGGTCCCGAAAGTGCAACTCAAAGCAAAGTCATCACAGTCCCTGTTAGGTGATTACTAAGATGCAGCACCATGCAGAAGGCCAGCAAAAAGCCTATGGAACACTCAATATTGTGGGAGTTAAATGATGCATCGGCCTCATGCTGGCCCTTCACGCAGGGGTACGCTTCGGGCTTGGCTTATGTACTTGGAGCAGAAGCATTTAAAGAATCAGAAAAGAACATGGGCACAAATTAGTGCCAGGCATATAACGGGCTATAGGGATGCAGCTCTTGGGCTCTCATTTCTTTTCTGTGCCCAAAAAGCAAAAGGGAACTGACCTCAGATGCTGTAAGCATTAGGCAGGATTACAACAAAACCAGTGGTTGTAAGGGTTATGATGCTGCAGAGCACCAATAAGAAAACCATGCAGAACTGAGTGGGTCAAAAGGAAATAATGCACCTACCATGTTGACAAAGGCAGACAGAAAAACCAGGATAATGGCAAAGACTCCAACTAAGGTACTATTGGTCCTGGACTGTACAATCTTCCTAGAAAGAGTCTGGAGTGGAGCTGGGAAAAGCTGCATGTGGAAATAAATAAATAAATTAAATAAACATGTAAAATCATTGCTTGTTTTACAGATTACAACCTGCCTTTGAGCTGTCCACATCCTTCAGCGCAGCGCCTGTGCAGATGCTGCACAGGGGTTAGAGAACGGTGATGGGCGATGGCAGCTCCAGGACAAGGGTGAGCAGGAACATGACCGCCTCGTGGCAGCAGGCCCAGCTGGCTCACCCAACATACTTAGACCTTCCTAACGGGAATGATGGCTCCTGAGCTGATATAGCATGGCTTGCAGGGCTGTGCTCATCGTGTCATGAGAAGCAAACCACAAGCCATCTGTAACTGAAATAGCCAGGAGCTTGAGCCTGTATATTACTGGATCAAAAATTAAAAAAAGCAGAAATGAAAAAAATACAAGTCATATCCCTTTGATCACAAAGGTGTATTGTAGGACTTTCTGGTGCCATTTCAGAAACAGACTGTTAAAAGCCCAGGCTAGCCTTGTGATCTGTCAGAGCCTCGGTGAAAGGCGCTGGAGAAATCAGCTGGCCTCACCTGGTCTGTGGCACTCGGCACCACAGACACATGGGGCTAAAAATAACCACTGGTGAGGGTGATCACAGAGCTCCCCTACACAGGCTGTCCCAGTGATTGACTACTATCAGAGCTAGAAGTGTTCTTCTAATTGCTTTCTGACTGCGGGCCGCCAGCGTGCTTTGCTTTAGGCGCTGCATCGTATTCTGGCTAGAGACAGTCTCTGTGTTAAAGCGGAGACTACCCAGGTGCCCTTTGCAGCAAGGGTCACCCCTCAGCATCGCATGAGGATTAGCATTAGCTACGAGAGAAGTTCAGAAGACAATGAAACCAACCCTTTTCTCTTCATGTGCCACCACCGTCCCGGTGCAAGCTCAGGGCTGAAGCAAGGAGAGATGGATGCCAGGAAACCGTTGTGCACTGACACCCTCCCACCGCAGAGCATCGGCCCTGCAGTGCCCTTCCCCTCCACGCCATCGTGCTGGGGCAGAGGGGCTTTGCTGAAAACTGCCAAAGTTTTTTCCAGAACCCAACTCTCCTTTCCCTACCAGCACGCTGCATGAATAACCAAGCCACTAGAGGGTATTTTTAGAGACACAAAGAAGCTATAGCAGCGCAGTGACACGGCACTGCAATTTAACTATGAGTAATGTTTCTATTAAAAGTCTTGCTTTTCCCTTTTATCCTTCACTCTTACATCTTCAGAGGTGCAACATTTTCTCAGTGCATAACTTCCCACACAGCAGTCCTACAATGTAATTATGAAGGGTTTGAATGGCCAAAGCACTGATTAGCTGGTGACTTTCACAGAGGGAGAGAGAGGTTGTGGCAAGAGTTTTGAAAGAGCTGATTTCACCTGTTACCAGCACACGCACAAAAATCTAGCTAACTCCAGGTGAGAGGAGAGGGCAAGGCTCTGTGGGGATGGGAGGAAAGGCAAAATCAGGGTTATGACTTATTTACACTGAATGAGGATTGTTGGCAGCAGGGGCTTGAGCCAAGATCCACAACAAAGCACTCCCCAAATTCACTGAAAGCTTATGCAATCCTTCAGGCTCAGGCAGCCACTGTAAAACAAAGCAAAACCCCCTCTTTCAGAAATAAACCTTGCTGATACAGAAATCCTTGCCTCTGTTGATAAGCCATGAACCAAAATATCTCCTTGCTCTACCATGTCCAGCTGCTTCCACACAGATACCACCTAGCAGAACCCAACCAGTGTAGGGATGTGGGAAATGCCACGGGGCTTTCCTCCGCTCTAACATTTACAGGATTTGGAGGAAGAAGGAGGATTTGTGCTGCATTGAGACAGTTTTCTCACTAGATTAGAGCAGGATAGGTTTTCCTGCCACCCCTTTGTTTAGTACTCAAGGCCAAGCTCCACAAAGGTATGCACAGACCTAACCTCCTTCTGTAATCTCTGGGAAATCAGGCACCTAAATAAAACTCGGGAGTGCTTTGTTGTGGATCTTGGCTCAAGCTCCTGCTGCCAATGATCCCAAAAAAGCCTGACTTTAAACCAAGCCTGAGATATCAAGCAAAGCTATCAGTGGAAGACACTTAAATTCTAATGAAAACATGTTTTCTTTGTATTAATCTTGGTTCTCATTACTTTGCAAACTAGGGAAAATTTTAGGTCAGTAAACAAGTACAGCTGGAAAAAGTCCTGAAGAGGAAACAAATGCCAAAAACCACAGGAGGTCGGGATTGCAATAGAGAGCGCAACGGCACAGCCATGCCACACATCTGAGGAACCTCTGCCTTGCGAACAACATTCATGGAGGCTCTATAACAAAAGTAACACTCTCCCCATTTCACAGAGACAGATAGAGACAAGAAATACTTGCAGCTTGGAGGACTTCTATGATAGAAATGGGGGACCTGTCTCAGCTCTGACAATTCAGGTCCACTCTAGCAATGTTCCCTCCATAAAAACAGCCACAAGTCAGCGGTATAACAAAAAGAAGAAGAAAGAAAAGAAGATGACTTCCCCTCCCATCCTCCAATAAAATAAAATAAAATAAAATAAAATAAAATAAAATAAAATAAAATAAAATAAAATAAAATCCTTTCTGTCCTAGGAAAAGAAACAGAACATCAGGACGTTATTGTACAGTGAAAATCCATGAACCGCTGCTGGTTAGCCCATTGGTTTGTACTGTCCAACACCATTTACTCCTCTTAATAAGACTCAAATCTTGCCTGAGTGAAGAACAGGACAAGAGAAGGTCTGATGAAATGGCAACTCTAAGCCCGCAGACACACTACTGAGAACAGGGGCTGAAAGGACGTGATCCGTTTGGGCAGCCAAGATTCATGTTTGGGTTGCCACACAAGCTTGAGGTCACTCACTAGCCCTCTTAAAATCCCCATGTAAAGAAAAATAACCACAGTAGGAAAAAGGAAATTGGATTGTTCAGTCAATTCCAATTCATTCCGAATCGAAATGCATAAACGCTGCTGGAAGACAGTATCTCCCAGAAGAGAGAGGCTCTGAAAGCATGCACGTATCAATGAATATAGAAGGAGAAGGTAGGGCACTGTTGTACAGGTGAAAGTCCAAATTTAAAAAGCGATCCAACAAGTATTAGTGTTACACACCCTCCACAACCTCCAGTCATTTGCATGACAAAAATACACTAAATAAAAACTGTACTTTGCAGTAACAGGTGATCACAGACAGAAGAGTAGTATTTCTCCTTCTTGCCTTCTTAACATATATTATGGACACGGAAAACTGCTTAGATAATTGCTGTTGTGTCATGAGATGAAAAATACTATGAGGTTCTGATTTTTCAATTTGTAATAAAAGCCTTTGAGTCATTTTGAAGTACATTAAGATGCTTCTGGAGTAAAAGACAACATCTCCCAGCAACTTGATGTTGCAAGTCCGTTTATGTAACTTATTTCACAGTGATTTATTAGTCTATTAAAAAAGTACAGTTTTCAGAGGTATTTTTTCCCCTGCTTGAGAAGAAAAAAAACCAAAACACTTCAGAAGCATCTAGACCAGCTTTTGGAGGCAAAGAAACAGGTAGGCAAGCTGCACCTATGTAAAGCTACAGAAAAACTTATTTTCCTGTAAAGGATAACTTGAAATTTCTCTCATATGTGCTTGCAGGAACATGCAAGAACTTGAATTCCACACAGCAGTGTCAATATCAGAAGTTAAGGATTTTAAGAAGAAACACAAACTTGATAAGTTAGTAGCAAAACAGATGTCTGTCAGTGGAGTATTTGTGAAGGGACCCTGGTTCCCATGACCTTAGACTCTATTGGGAAGGAACACAATCTCATGGTGGCCAAGTCTTCATGGAGCATCAAAGTGAAGAACTGGAACTCTCTTGTTTATTACAGCTGAAGAAACTTGGAAAGCCAAGCTGGCTGCGTTGGCAGTTCCAGGATCAACTTCTAGTCCGTGGAGAATTTTATAGTGGAAGATAATGACAGCAAAAGAAAATAAAACATGATCAAGCTGTCCAGAAAGAGCCTGCTGGCCACTATCAAAGCCAGAGATGGAGAGGCCAAAACAGGGAAGGAAAAATCTCACATGAAAGCTGGAAAGAGGAATAAAAAAGAGCCACTTATCATGTAGCAGAACAGCAAACAGGCAAAAGTTATGCTTATGCAGATATCCTGGGGTGGACACCTGCTTTCCAGCTTTGCGTGGAATGAACCATCGGTATGTAAAACACATGGTCTCCTATCCCACATCTGAGTGTGAAACAAAACAAACAATGTTGTAATCCCTGTGTCTTAAAATTTCATCTAAAGGATCTGTAAAAGTGCCTTCCTTGTGCATATGTGTAAAAAAGCTTCCTGGAGCAATGTTGGAGTACCCCTTAACCAAGGGCTGGGTAAACCCATTGCTTAAAAAACTCTGACTTGAAACACCAAATTCTTTAATGACAGAAGCAGGCTGCAGCTACTGGGAGCTGCTGCCATCAGACAGGTAGCTGACAAGCTAGAAGTACCCACCCCCTAAACAAGCCATCCCAAAATCAGATGTTGTCAGCAGAGGCTAATTTTCAGTATTTGCAATCTGTGCACAGAAGGCACTGGCCACGCTGAATGCGATACATAAGCACCTTGTGGGTCTGGGCCAACATGCTGGAAACTCACTTTTGGAAATACCAGGATCTTTGTAAAATCCCATTAAATTCTGATGTTAGTTTCAATTCCCTCTGATGTCATGTGTTTCCAGGGCCCGTGCACTGAGGCAAAGCCAGTCTAAAAACAGTTGCAGGCACCACTGAAGAGACCTCTTCTACAGGAATTTGGAAGATCAAGACAAAGAAAGCAAGACTGAATGTCCACCTAGGGTCACGGGGACTGAAAAATCCTGTGTGCCTTTTAAATTAACCGTTAATTAAGATCAGTAATAATACTAAACCAAAAAAGACCAAACCAAAACCAAAACCTTTGAATGATGACAGAAGAAATGAGTGCTGTTGTCAGTATGTGGAGGCAACCTTGGTCCATAAAAGCCAGTGGGTGACAAACAGCTGTGCACCTTGAAATCGGTCTGGTTGCAAGTCAGCCAGCTCGAATGCTTCAGAGGTCTGGATCTGCCACAGCTCTTGCCCCAATATTTGCACAGCACTAATAGAGCTGGTGTGTTGGTGTGGCTCTGTGCAGCTGGCAGTGTGCTGGGATGTTGCTGCCGGTGGCACTGCAGCATAAGTAGGCTCCAGCACAGCTCTGCACCGAGTTTCCAAGTCCTCTGTGGCTGTGACCAAAAGCTTTCCACATTGGTTGTTAATTAACTGCTAATCACATTAGCTGCTGATACCAGTTTACAAACTAATGACACTCAGTAGCATCGTCACGCACAATGGACATACCAAGTATAACCAGGCAACTTTGGGTATCGTTTCCCAGCTCAAGGGACCCAAGCCTTCCTATTAGCACTGTTATTTCTGACTTGTAATTCACATTGCTGGTAAACAAGCAGGACCAACGGGATGCTGCACCTATGAACTAGGCTCCCTTTAAAATTGTCATAAGCCCAAGGGAAGCCCCGTGAGTGAGTTGTGAAGCTCAAATATAACCTCAAGCTTCTTTCACTGGGGACAGTTTGTAGCTCTCAATAAACGAGAAGGCAAAGCTGAATTCTCCAAATCTAACTTTCAAAAATCAAAGAGACATGAAAGGTGCAAGTCTGTCAAGAGCACCCACATTCAACTATTGAAAATGGCACAGAGAAGATAATTAAAGTGAGGCAAATCATCTGCCTGACATAATCCATTACCCCACTGTTTCTTCTGCAGGACACACAATGCTACTGAGCTATTTTATTCCAAGCTCTGAGGACTAAAGCTGGGCTTGGGCTAAGGAGCCTGAATCTGAATGTTTTCCATGTTCAGACACTGATAGACTGGAAGGATCCCCAAAACTGCAAATACAATCAACTAGCATCAACATTTTAATACAAATACCTCTGAGTGAAAAAGATGAGCACATCACCCTCCCCAAAGCGCTGACTGCCAATTTACCACCGACTGCCAAGAAGAATTAATACGTTTTCAGATTTCACACAACGTATTTCTTTGCTTATCAAAACCAGTTACAAGAAAGAGCCCACTGAATGTTGGAAGCTCTGTAGACTCATCTGAGAAAGGCTGATAAACTTCTATATATTTACAGCTTTTACTTCCCCCCAGGACATTTTTCCTTGATGATATTCTGCTTCTGATTATCTGCCTACCCAAACATGCATATGCAGCAGGGGCCAGTACACAGGCGACTCTGCAGGAAGTTTACAGGGAGGAAACGAATGGTCAATGTTTTGTTCCACGTTGGGAAATGTATTCTTCTAATATCAATATGAGAGTGCCTGCAGGGGACTTAATAGACATGCAGATCCACACAGTGATTACTTCTCGTTGAGCTAAGGAGATGCCAACCCTAACATCTGTTTGCAGTTCTTTCTGCGTTATCAAAGGCTTATTCTGTAACTCTTATCACATAGTGTGGAAAGGATGGCTAACAAAACATGCTCTGTTAGCTGAAGAATTGGATTGCTGATCCAGTTAGCTTAGGCAAAAGACACTACAAAGAAACCTCAGTACTCACCTTTACACAGGAGTAAATGACCGACACAAACACCACTGTGGTCAGGATCAGGAAACAGGTCAGGTAAAAACCCACCATAAATGTAGAGCTGAAATCAAGGAGATTATTTTTTAATGCACACCATATAGAATAGCTACAGCTCTGCTCTCCAGAACATGACATCTGTATGTCACGCTGCACAGGCTTTCCAATTAGGATAGCAGTAGGAGATATGAGGTGCCTTGAATACCAACAGACTCTCTGTCCGATTTTGAATTACTCACGCAGGCTGCAGAGCAGAGAATACCACATCTTTTATAACAATCACCTTCCTGCTGGGATGACAGCAGAGGGACTGAGAAATATTCCACGCGCTAGAGGAGCTGATAGAACAATTCGTTACGGCGGACTGGCCCCCGGCTGGCTGTGGGCCGGAGACCCCTGGGAATCAAAGCGTGCTGAGCACTGCAGTGCAGCCAAGTGGGAATAGTCTCAATGGGAATAGCTACCTGTCCTTGCTGTGTGCAGGGAACGTCTGTGCTGCACCATCCTCTGTGCTCTGCCTCGTGAATGGGATGGGAGCAACCACGGCATGAGGATAGTCAGGGAAAACAGCTTTAGCCTGGTCAGCTTGATCGGTTCCTGATCCTCCCAACTTTGAAGTCCAAACAGGACCCTAGGGCCAACTTTGTACTCTGCATTTTCATGTGTTTTGATCATGAAGATACTCAACAACAATTTCCCAGTGATTGGTCTCAGTGTGACAGGACAGGCCTCCTCCCAGGAGTTAGCCTTGTTCACAATTTAAAGGAAGTACCCTTGCAATTTAAAGGAAGTATTCTTGCGACGTGACATTGAGGCCAACCACACCAAAGCCAGCTGGTCTCTGTGTTATCTCATGACTACTAAGATAATTGTACTTGCTAATTCACTGTCTGAGCCTTTGTGAAATTCATCAAAGCTATTCCTCTTTATCATAAATTATCACTGCCATTTTGTCTCTAGTTTCAGATTCAAATTCCATGTTGTGTCTTTCATGAAGCTCTGGTGGTGACACTTATACACGTGTGGTTTCAGTTGCTGCTCAAGTGTTACTTTCAATATAAGACCAAAACTAGGCAATTGAAAAATAAGGAAAAACAAACCAAAAGGTGAAGGAAAGTATATCTGACCTGCAGTTAAAGCATGAAATTTTATTTACTCTTGAACCAAATCATCTTTCAGACAGGCCAGGCTGCCTAAGGACACTTCAGAACTTACCAAAAATCCTAACCACCACCCTTATGGGTGGCGTGGAAGGAGACTGAGCAGCATGACATTTACACCATGCTGCCATAAGGGATTGGCTCCTGTGTAATACAAAGGAGTCAGCCATATGGTCGCCACAGATCAGAAATTGTCAAGTTGTCATTTAAATGTTAAACTGGGTTTTATGGAGACAGCTTAGTGGCTGCTTAGGGAGTTTGATGAGCAACACAAAGGCTGGTAGAGGGGCTCTGCAGGTGTGAAGTCACAGCAGTAATATCCAGAGATCCGAAGTGTAAGCCCTCGCTAAATCAATTACTCTCAAAGAACATTTTGGCCATAATTAACAATGCATTAATTGCTGGGATTGATCTAGTTTCAATTTTGAGCCTCTTTTGGCTTCACCTCCAGTATTCCAAAGTGGATCCATCTGTTTACACAGTGCATTTGTACTGATGCTATTTTGCTGATTCAATCTTTCTGTGAGCAGAAGTGAATGTCCTCTTGCCTGGCAGAGTGAATGACCTCAAACATCAGACTATGCGTCGTTTCTGTGACCTTCTGAATAACTGATATGAACAGTACAAACTGATCTCTACTCTGAAAAGATCTGTGGCGTGAACAGAAGTAGAAAGCAGTTGTAATGGCATATAATAGTATTGGAGCTCTCTTTAAACAATTTTTTGTCTTCTTGTAATGAAGATGAATTTGGAGTGTTTTCAGAGCTTCTGTGATCTTGTTCTTCAGATTAAAAATGACTAACTCCAAATTTATTTCCAATACAGCAGTGCTCAGTGAATGATATATTACTGCTACTAAACCAGAGCACAGGAAATACCAACATGCTTTAATTTTAAGGGATTTTTAATGAAGTCTTTGAGAAGAAATACCGTGTCTGCAGAGCTCACTGCTGGAAAAGATCCATTGGGTTACACTGTGCCTTTCAGACAAAGCAATGCACTGCAGTGGTTCAAGAGCACTGTGCCACTCTTGCCTGGGGAAAGAAATGACTGCAACTCCTAAACACGGAGTGAGCTACCCAAAGCGCAGGCACGTGTAGCTCAACTCCTTCTGTACCTTTCTTTTTGCACTGCTGCTCTGAGTCCAGAAGAATAAATGCATGAGAGGTTATGCCTCATCTGTGAAGCAGACCCAGAGACCTCAGTGCTCTGAGCAACGAGGCTGCGATGGGTTTTTCACCTCTGTGTCCCACTGCGTTCAGATAAGAGGACAGCCTAGCCTCATGTTGTGAATGCATACTATGCCTTAGTAGGCAATCCTTCCTACTTAGTAATATTTGTTTTCCACAGGCTTATAAATGTGCTGAACTGAATTTCCTAAGATGGAGGTAAATGGTAAGAGAAACCACGCTGGGAAAAAAGAAATCCTCACGTGCCAGTGAGGAGGTTTTAATCTGCACTAGAAATGAGTGAAAACAATAAGCACCATGCATCACTTGAGCATGAATTATTTAAGGATTTTTCTCTTCCCCTCGGTACTCTGAATTCTCAAGAAAAAAACAAAGAAAAGTAGGCCAGAATAGAGGAGGGGAGCAGATGGGAGTAAAGGGATGAAAAGATACTCACTGTGGCACAATTATGACTTGAACAAAGCAGATGAAGAGGAAGACTAGTGAGGCACAAGCCACGTAGGCTCCAAACCTGTCATCCACCTGCTTGGAGTACTGCAAAAACGCAAACAGGGTTATGTTAGTGGGAAATTTCGCTGGCTGCCTTCTCTCCACAAAATCTTCTTACTTGGCTTCCATTTAGGTCCTTGGAAAGCAGCATTGGTAGGAAACGACTAACATTACAAACTCCTCTTTTTCCTGGGCAAGCTGTAAGGGCTTCAACAGACCCAAAGGCCAGGGAACAAACCCACACGGCTGGGCGGAGAGAGGATTCACCATCTGCCCCTTGCCCGACAGGAACAGGAATGGATTAACCGGGACCAGGATTCTAGGTCACCATCATCAGACTTAAACTTATTCCATGGGAAGTTTCCTCCAACAGGGATGAATGTTGCTAATGAGAAAACCTTGTATTTTGCGCAGACGGCTTGGCTCGTTCTAATGATAGTGCGAGAATGCTGCGGTTTTCACACAGTCACTCCTTCCAACTACTTGTCAACATATTGGTCACACGGGAGCTGCATCCGATTCCCAGAGATGCTTTATTTAGCTTGAAGCACAGTTCTCAGTACAGACGGTCTCCATGTTTGAACCACAAAATAAAAGGTGCTCACAACAGGTGAACCGCTAATTTCCCTAGCAGTTTTCAGCTATAAAATTGAAAGGAAGGAGTGGGGGGAAATTACATGCTTGAGCTTTTACCCAGTCCCACACTGATTCATTGAATAGCTGTAAATCCTGCAAAGGTATGCTTTTGCAATAAGTTGTAATTCCTGTCATTGAAAGAGTGTTTCTAAATAAAATGCTAAAATAGCTAGTGCAAACTTAATTACTGAAGCTTTTTCCATTGAATAATGAGTTTATCCTGAAGACCACTCAAGTATCCCAAGGATCTGTGCTTGGATAAAAAAAAAAAGAGAAAAGATGACTTTGACTTTCTTTGGGCAATTAAAACCAGTAGTTTATATAGTACCCTTAACAACAGCATCTGGGTACCTCTAGACTGAACTGAATTTAACTTTGCAGCCCTTTAGCTGCAAACTAAAACTTTAGAGCCGATGTTGCCTCTACTATATAGACAGAGAAATTGTAAAGGTCTTTGCCTCACAACAACGATACCTGAAACAAAATCAGGAAGCAATCAGCTATGCGGGAGCCCTAGGTCTGTTACTCCTCTTTCTCACATTTGTGAGACAGAGAACTCTACTTGTTGCTTAAAATGGGTTTCCAAAAATGACCAGAGTATGAAATGCATCTCAATGAACCTTAGTAGCACCTGGGGCTCCCTGGGGCTGGGGGGGCAAAGGCCAGATAAAGCCCCTGCAGAGGTGATTCAGAGCTCAGGCAGGCTGAAGCGGGTTTCTCCAGTGATTTGAGGGAGATAAGGGGTGACTGCAATCTCAGTTTGGATACCTCAAGGTCAGAGAAACAAATCTGGTTTATTCTGAATCCCCTTTACAGGTCATCATTGTATATTCATGTGTGTCTGACAGAAATGGCTTCGTTTTCCTGCCCAATGCTCCCTTCAGGTGACTATGGCTTTCGAGGCACATGGATATTAAGGTTTCAGTGAAGCAGCACAGATTTTTTTAAGATCACAACGCCCCCTCCAACACCTGAAACCTAGCTCTACCTATAGATATAAAAGCTTGACCTTATGCAGGAGTATTAAAACTCACAACAAGCTTGACTGACACGTTGCAATGATCTTTAGACAACGTTACCTTTTTCTCCAAGTCAGGCTCCCTGAATGTTAAGAGGAACTTGCGCACGTGCTCAGAGCGTAACCGATCAATACTTCTGGCATCGATGGCACGGCCCAGAAACTCATCCACTTCATCTTCTGGGTTCATACTTTCCTGTGTATTCCTGAGGATGTCATGAAAAGGGAGCATAAGAGGACAAGACAATTTCCCCCTCCTCACCGTATATTATCATTTCACTGTATAACAAGCTGGAGGTTAATGGCATTTTGCTTATGACAGCTTCAAGTTGGAAAACAGATTATGAGCTGAGAGGAAAACGATATCCACTCTAGACGTCGTTGCCAGTCCTGAGTCCACCAGTGAAAGGATTTGATTTACTTGTCCTTTTTCTATACTACATCCATCTGCTTTTTTGCCTTGCAGTCTCTTTACCTTCCTCCATTCTCTAAAACCGGTCAGTAGTCTAATTCCACTAGTTCTCTGACTTACTCTTCCCTGCACTGCTGTGCTGTCATAGCTGTTAGTGCCTGAACAGGCAAAATGATTTACGTAACCAGGCATATTTCTTGCTTCCCAATAATAATTTCTGTAAATATTTCTGTGAAAATTTCCAAACTTGAACAATTCTCCATTTTTGAGAAAAAATTGTTCACAGAACGAACATGTGGGGAAAAAAATGGGGCCTGATGGCTCACTGCCTCCTCTTCATGCAGTTATTTATGAGTATAAAGCATAAACCAGACAAAATTTTCTGTTTACAAGATATTTACTTAACTCAAGGAAAGGTTGCAAAAGAAAAAGGCAGCAACAGAAAAAAATACAATTTAGATTCTGCTTTCCAAATATGTGGAACAAGATTTTAGAGTGGTGAGACACTGGAAAAAGCTGCCCAGGGAAGTGGTGGAGTCACCATCACTGAAGGTGTTCAAGGAACGTGTGGATGTGGCACTGTGGGACATGGTTTAGTGGGCATGGTGGTGTTGGTTTGATGGTTGGACTTGATGATCTTACAGGTCTTTTCCAACCTTAGTGATTCTGTGATTCTAAATTGCTTATAATCTTTAGTATCAGTGTGCTTCTGTTGCTCAGCTACAGTTTCAGAAAAATGAGGCTGATTTTTCAAAAACTGTTGAAAAAAATAACAGCGAAAACTTAATCGCCCTGAGGCGATTTTGCACTGAGGATCAGGAAACCTGAAGTACCTCCCCAAACTCTCTAGTTTTTTTTAAAATCTAACAGGATTTTAATGACTTGATGCTGCCACTTTAACAGCCTGCCTTAAAACTAGCTATAGACAGAAATTAAAAGCTAATCCTAACGTGCTGTTTTTCTGCTCTGCTTGTGTGATTGCCAAGGTTATCCAAGGGATATGCCAGTAGTTATCTATTGGAATATGCCCCCCACTTGCACTGGGGCATATTCCAGTGGATAACAATTTCTGTGTGCAAACCCCATGATACACTGTTTTATTTTCTCGGTTTTATTTGGACTGCATAACAGTGCATAACACACAAACACTGTGTTGCAGCCAGCAGGCCCCTACAGATACAACTGTGCTGTAGAGGGGAGACCACTCAAAGCAGCTTACAAACCAGAATGTTACTTGTTTTAAAAGTTAAATGTCCCTTTCCAAAAGAAAGGCCCTCCAAAACCTTTCTGCAAAACTGGACCAGATTTCAAGAAGCCCTCGGTACCCCAACTCTACCATGTACCTCTTGCCAAGAGAGGAATAAATCAGGTCCATCTACTTGTTTCCATTCCAACTCCCTTTGCCCCAGCCAGCGAGTTGAACGTGTCTACACCTTAGCTGGGTCATGATGAGACACCATCGGAATCTATTTAGTGACCATATGGCAACTGCAAACCTAGTTTGTCTCAAGGTCTTATCTCTGTTTTAGGCCATCTTTATATTTCAGTGGGTTTGGGGAAAGGAGTTTTTTATTTCTGGGCTCTAGAGTTATTTAATTCCTTGAATTTCATTTATTCCACTTCAAAATTAAAAACGGTTTTGTCCCTAGACAGACAGGACATTCAATTTACTTCTAGATGCTTCTTTAGAGGAAGCACATCTACTTAAGCATTCAAGATGCTGCTGCTTATTTTCATTCAGTCCTCACAATGTCTTCTGGACTCATAAAAATGAGCACGGATATCATTAGGCTTTGTATTTACAGAATGTCTTCCAAGATCCTGTGACTTATTTACACATTTGGGTCATTCACATTTAGTCATTTCATACCACGTATGAGAGATGCAATACATTTTCCCCTAGAACCAAAGCAAAAGAGTCGGCTCAGCATCTTGGAGAACCTCAGTTAAATTTCAAGTTCCAATCTAAAAGCATCACTCAGGAAGACGTGGAGAGAAGAAGAAACTGCTCGGGCTTTGGCCTCAGCTGCCTCCAGTTTTGTAATAGGTCATTATATTACTGAGGGCATCTCTAATACTACAATAACTTCTGTGGTTACAGATTGTGTAGAAATACCCCTGCAGGTTTTAGATTGCCTTGCTGGGATATTGGCAGTGAGGCAGCCACCTTCACGGAGACTGCAGGGAAGCTTAGTCACCTTGCATACACCTAGCTGCTCGGGTGACTTTCGCAGCCAGTTGTACCCAAACTAAATTACTGAACAGCAAGTTTGGGTACATTTGGATAAATGTAATTTTAAATTGAAATATAAAATTTCCCTGTGCTAAGGAGTGCCCTGGAGGCAGTGCCTATAAGTCAGAGCTGAAGTATTGCCATAGACTAATGAAATTCATATGTGGAAATACTTATTGATATATTGATAGGGGCGGGGGGACGGGACAGGACCAAGGATTTCAGGCTTCCATGAAACTTCCAGAAACACCTCTTAAAAGCACTGCTGAGATTTCTCCAAATGCAGCCAACAGAAAATTGTTGCAAGGGACAGGAACAGCATGAACAGAGCTTGGGGCAACTTTTGCACTCTGCTTGAAAATGTGAAAGCTAGCAATTAACCCAGAGATGCTGGCTTCAGAGTAATCAAAAAAATGTTCTGCTGATTTAATCACTATTTGCAAAAGAACAGTGTGACCACTGCCAAAACTACATGTATGCCATAATTTTAAATGCTTCATGCCTAAATTTAATATCTAAATCTGCATTTAGGCACGTAAGTGTCGGGTCCTGTTTTCAGAGATGCGTGGTGCCCACGTCTGTCTTCGCTGTAAGAGAAAAGTATTGATGCTCAGTGTTTCTGCGCGTGAAGGCACTGGGTTGAGTGCTTGACATGGTTTAGGTATCTGATTTTAACCAACATCACCATAAACATTTTCTGCTAGAGAGTTTTTTTGGCCAAATCTTTGTTCTTGAGTTAAACAAGATTTCTGGATCAAGAGAATCTGAGGCAAGTAGTAGCTTCTTTTGGTGCTGAACAGAATGCAAAAATCCTGCAATCTGTATAATAAGATGGCGTCACACTAAATCAGCACTGTAAATACACAGCTCTTAGCTATTGGCCGTTAACAGCTCAAGTAACCTTTTCAAACTATAGGACGGAGGAGAGACATTACGGTCCTTGAGGCAACAGGGGAGATGCCGTTCCTTGCCAGCTGGGTCACTCTGTTGCAGACCAACGCTGAGGCAGCTGAATTTGTTTTGTTGCACAAACTATGAGGAGAGATGCTATTTCATGAGGGATACTTAAAACTTCTGTATTCCTGAGAATTATTTTGTGAGCTCTTTTCTGTCCAAAGTATATCTAACATCGAGTTCCCAGCAGCCACGGATGCAAGAAGAAACCCTGGTGATTCCCCCTAGACACCTTGTAGCACCAGTGAAACATCCCAGGGTGCTCAGAGCTAAATGTTATGAAAAGCAAGTCTGCAGTGAAGGGCAAGGGAAGGAGAGAATGATTCTTAATATTGCCGTGTTCAAACTTATCACTTCCCTTTCCTTTTAGGGAGTTGCTCTCAATGCTCAACCACCATAATGTGAATTTTCTCAAAGCTGGATGCTTAGGGCCCACAGAAGCGTTTAGCTGTCCCAGCTCACAGAGGTCCACTGAGTCCTGACCAGCAGCCTGAGAAACACGATAAGGAGCAACAGCAACACATTTTAGGCATCAGACTCCTCTACTGTCACCTATCTTGCTCTGAGCAAGCTTACAATTAATGCCATTCAGTAGGACTGGATGTGAAATTATTCCAAACACCTTCAATACAGGAAATGCTTTTGTTATGTCCAGCTGTAGAAGTTAAAAAGTGAACACGGTTGGGTTTTTTTCCTCCAAAAGCAGTATTTCAAAATACAACTCTTGTTAAATTGTTATTTCAACCAATTTCTTTTCAAAGTTCTATATGAAAAAAAAGAAAATGCTGCTTTAATGTCTCTGTAAATTAGAGCATGAAAGTTTGAATTTACTTTTTCAGATAAGCTGTCATTTCTGAGTTCATTTTTATATAAGTAATATGCAATAATGAGTAATATAAAAAATATAAAAATAAACTCAGAAACTACATATATATTTCAATACATACACAAATTTTTCTTGTCGGAGGTGTTCAACACAGACATACTTTACAGGAAGATTTTGTTCTTGGGATATTTTGAAAGCAGCAAATAGTGAAGAATATTGGGGGCAAGAAGAGCAGCAAAATAATTTTAATTACAAAAGCAAGTTAGAACCACACAAACAAGTAAATGTTTTGAGGGCAGCGGCAGTTCTGAATGCACATCAGTCAATCCTGTGCCCTCAACTGGCTGTCCCTCCAGGAGAAACCTCTGGGGAGTCCAGGCATTATTCTTGGCTGCTGGGCATTAATTTTTGTCTTTTTTTAATATGAGAAAAAAATCCCAAATGTGCAAACATAACAGTGTATGACAGAAGTAAATTTGCTTACTTGTCCTTGGGGTCCTCAAAGCCCTGAAAGAAAGGAAAAGGACACAAGGGTTAGGAAACAGGCTGACCTTGAGAATACAAAGTATCCTGAGAACGGTGTTTCGCAGAGGAGTTTTCAGGGCTATTTGTTAGGTGTGGATGGATAGCCTTACCCACCCACAGCAATATTTTGTGCTGCCGTGTCATCAGGCAGACAGAGCAGTTTTAGAAAAACAGATGCCTTCAGATATAAATTTATGGAAGTGAAGATAAGGGAAATGCTTCAGCTGACTGCTGGCACACTTTATTTCAGGTGTCTCCTCTTTTGCAGTCACCATTACAAATGGCACAATGGAAATTATACTGATATTATAACTGAGGTTGTATTTTACTCGAAACAAAACTCAGAATGATAACATAGGTCAACTACTGTATTCAACAAGGTTGCACCTCTTTATGTCGGGGCTTGGCTAAGGGAGCTGGATGCATTTCGGTTTTCATCTCTTCAGGAGGAACCTTAAGGGGTCTCCTTCCTTCTCCCCTCACTGCATGCACACACAAAACCTGTTTTCTTCAATAAGATTTCAGGAATTATTTCTAATACTTGTAATAGCCAATATGTTCACAACTCCTTTAGGGCCACCTGAACTGAGTAAGTGTATGTATTTACGGGTCATCAATAGTTTAAGTGGCTAGAAGGCCTCAGAGAAAAATATGTACGGAGGCATAATTTTATATGTTTAGCATTAACATACTTAATAGACCAAATTGCATCAAAATGGCCATTTTGCATGGGCTGAGAAAAAATCTGCCCTCTGGCATCTTGGCTTAAATTTAACTGAAGTCAAGAAAAGTTGTATATTTGACAAGTAGGGTCAAATACTCAGGCACAAAGTTTGTACCCTGTGTTCCAAAACATAAACCAAATGTAGCTGGGAGATAGGAAGAATTAAATCCTTTTGTTTTCCTCCCAGAGACCTCAGGCCAAAACTGCTCAGAGTACATGAGGATATTCCAGCTGCTGGACCTGCAGCTGCTACCAGGGTGGGGGCAGCAAACTGAGATCCATCCTGACTGTAAAAAAGTAAAAATCTTTGGGCAAAAGTCTTCCCACAGCTGCCTTGTCCAACACCATCAGAAACAAGAACATTGACCAGATACTAAACGAGAAAAGATTTTGCCCTTGCAACTAGTTAGCAACGTGGCGATACGGCGAGAGGCAGAAGTAAAGCCAACACGGTCTCCCTGAACAGCATCAGCTTTGCAAGAGGCAAAAAGTGGGTTTTGTCACTCAGGACAACAGCCAGGACTGTGATTCACTGAGAGAGCAATTTCCATTTTTACATACTCTCTTTCAGACTAAAACCACACGTCAAAATAGAAACTGCAACTCCAACTTAACCCATCAGAAATTCAGATAAAGGAAGTCTCTCAGTACCATGTAACAACCACCAGCAGATCCAGTGGGAAGAAGGAAATAGTAATGTTGATTCAAAGTTAGCATGTCCAGTTATCCAAGCCAAAAAAAACATGTACTTTTTGATTTCACATTAAAGAGTAATGAAGTGATCATTCAACTTTTTGTTGTGTGGCTTTTTTTTTCCCCTTTGCTTAATCATTTTACAGTTGTCAGGAATATCTGATTGATTTATTTATTTATCCTCTAAGCAATGCTACAACACAATGCCAGAATTGAAAGCTCACTGATTAATCATGCAGACAAAATGCTCAATAATTTGTCTGGTGTCACAGTCAGTTAGGCTGAAAAAAACCCAAGAAAATCAGCTGAACATGAATAGCTACCAGCCAAGAAATAAGGGGGGAGAACCAATGAGAAAACAGCCAGTACTTGCTTATTAGATAGACATCAAGTTCACATTTTCAAGCTTAGCTACATGGGAACTGGATCACTGACCACAGTGGGAGAGTCCCCTAAAATGGTCTGATTTTCACGGACAGCTGCGTAACCAACCGTTCATCCCACTGAAATCCTGAAACTAAACACAGATCTCATACTCTTGCCTTCTAGGTACACAAGTTTGAGGATACAGGCCAACCAGATCAACTAACCAAAGCACCTCAGCAAGCATATCCTCAAAAAATTCCCCAGTATTTCAAGCATGGGAAAATCCACAGGCTGCATATTTAACTGATCATTTATATGGGTGATCACTTGATCAACATGGAATTTGATTCTCCCCCAGCAAAACTGTTATAAGGACAGTCTCTAAAATACTACAGAATTAATTGATCTAGCTTTTCAGTTTAAAATACTATATTGTGCTTGAAATCCTGGAAATTATTCATGCTGGTAGCTCAAATTAAATTGGTCTATCAAAATTAAAAACTCAAAAAAGGCGTATTTCAGGTAAAGCAAAAAAGGAAAAGATTATTACATTTTCTTTCCTGGATCTTCATTTAATGAGGCTAAATATTTAAGAGTGACTTGAACTTTAATTAGAGAGAATCAGCTTAAAATTAAATGTAGTAGGAACCTCTTTAAGTTAAGCAAATTAAATGATTCACTTCAAACGTTCCCATTTCATACGAAAGATTCTTCAAGCAGAATTGCCAAAAATGGAATTGTTATGGAGAAAGGTCTGCAGGATTATTTTAGGAAAAAAACCCCTCAAACATGGCTTCTTATAAACCGGTCATTTATTACAGGATATCTTTCTTACTTGCACTGAAAGACTTTGCCAGGACACAGAGCAAATATATATACCTCTAGGATCTGGCTGTGACCAGATTTTCTTCCCTATCCTCTAAAGCGTCCGTGTCTCAGTCACATACCAGGAAGCCTTTTAAGGGGAGATGATCGCACAGGGTCATGCTGCTTGCCCTATTTTGGGTTGGGAGGGAAATTTCCCCCTGGGTTTTGGTTAATGTGTTTTCACCTCCTCCTACTTCGTGGGCAGGCTCGGTCCATTGAACAATCTGCACTTAAATTATTTCCTTCCCCTTGCACTAGGCTTGAGCACTAATGACACATTGGTCTTTTTTCTTCTCCCCAGCTGACAAATAGCTTAGTTTCTTTAGGACTCAGATGCTTTGCTCCAATTAAAGCCCTTTGGCTCAGCATAAGGCTGCTTGCATGAATTGCAATGGTCTGTGTTACACACAGGATAAACACTAAACGCAATCAATCCTGCAGAAATACGGTCTACATAGATTTGCCTTCACTCCTAAAGGACTAACACACTCATGGTCTAGTGGACAAATTTCCAAGCTCAAGCAGGAAAGTGAAGTAACAGGGGCTGCTGCTGCGAGCATGTCTATAAAGCCACTCTCCAGCATCCCTGATCTCACCTCTCTGTGCTCGCCGCTGGAGGCTGGGTAGCTGGGCTGGGGCTGTACGCAGCGTGTTCGGGTATAGAGCAGGTTTTGAGGTGCACAAAGGTATGTCAAGATTGGCATTTCTGCACACACATATACAGAAATCTGAACGCCCAGGAAAAATAGCTGATAAAAATGAGGTACCTGTCATTTAGGAGAGGGGGAGTAAAGGGGTATTCCTGGACTTAAGTATATAAATGCCTCTTGACTACTTACTGATTTGTGCCCAGTGGAATGAAGCAGTGCTGATGGCTTTCTAGGGTGCTATGAAGAAAAGGCTGGGAATTGTCAGCAGGGATGAAAATGGCAAAAGTGGTGATGGCTACAAGAATCAGACAGATAGGAGTTCACAGGAGTTCAAGAATAGCTCCATAATCATGATGATGAAGTGGCCCTTGTTAAGGCCAAAATTCCTTTTCTCTAGAAGGGAACATAAGGCATGAGATAGGTCTTATCGCAGTGCAGTACTAATGGACTGCTGCATATAGGACCTCATGCAATTTTTATTCAGTCTCATTTTAAATATCCCTGATACTGGAGTTTTTCCCCTTCCCCCAGGAGGCTGCGTTATTCTGCCATCAGATTGCAAATATAAAGGTAATAGCATTTAATAATTGCTCTGAGACTAAGACAGTTCTCTCTCGGACTTCAGGAATATTAACCCAAACTCAGCTGAATCAGCTCCCTTAAAGGCACTAGTACCTACC
This sequence comes from Gavia stellata, assembly GCF_030936135.1. Taxonomy (NCBI): domain Eukaryota; kingdom Metazoa; phylum Chordata; class Aves; order Gaviiformes; family Gaviidae; genus Gavia; species Gavia stellata. Next base: position 12,980,469 of record NC_082601.1, on the reverse strand, counting down.
AAAGAACAGTCCTGCTCTTTCTTCTTCTCTACATGAGATTCTTAAAATAATGTATTTTTTATGGCAGGTCAGGTGGCTCTGAATTTACAAGCACTTACTTTTAATGACCATCCTCAGTGGGAGTAGACATGTGCAGGAGGATAAAGAGGGAATGTTATATTACTGCATCTGTCCCTAAGGCTTACTATTTCATGGGGGATATTTTATGAATATCTATTGTGCTAAAAGCTCATATGACTGCCATCTCTCTGCTTGACTTCTAAATTAACTAAGCCCTTTTCTTTGAAGATTAAAACGGATTCCTTAAATAGAATGATAAAGTGTTTGTCAAAGCCATGACAAGCTGACTGCTATACCATAATGTTTCAAATCAAGAACCATTAGAAATAATAATTCTAACTTTGAGAACATTAGCTGCCATTATTAACATACTGTAAATATGCAAAGAAAAGTGGAATAGACTTTACATCCTTTTAACTTTTCATTTAGCTCTAAAAATAAGACAGTAGAGGGGCTGATGAGCTCTATGACCTTCTTAATGGCAACGTGGCTGGGAAGCATGGATTCCACCTTAAAAACTTTGCTGGCAACTCCAGCAAAGATCGTAAGAGCAAAAATGACAGAAGAACTAATTTTTCTTGCCCTTTTTTCATCTCTAGAACAAAGTTGAAATGGGACTTACATGATGTTAAAGCAGAAATCAAAAGAACTTTAGACTTAGGGACAAAATGAGCTTCATAAGAGGTCAGGCCAACTTGCAAAGCAAAGGTGCTTCACAGAGACAGTGACCATAGAAAACAGAAAAGGAGACTGACAGGCTGAGAGTGGATGTAGTTAAAAACAAACCTGGTTTGGCCCCACTGCAAAACTAATTATTCACATCTGTTTTCAGCAGTGTTATACATTCTGCCTTAGTCCCTGTGGTCAACAAGATGAGGCTGCGAAGATAGATGCTGTCAGGTGTAAATGCAGAAACAAAACTGAGGACTTCAAAGCACTCAAGCCAGAAATAATGCAATTTCTATACCAGAGCCCAGAAAGAACTGGCACAGAAAATACTAAGCCTGATAGGAAGGATATTTAACGAGCATCTAAGTGCAGAACAACAAACTGGCAGAAAACCAGTTTATGAAACGGATTATATGATGAGTGTGTCTGCTATAGCTGGAACACAGACTAATGAGCTCCAAAAAGGAAAGCTGAAGTGCTCCCTTTCTGCAGCCCACTCCACTTGATAAATAGACTTTCATTCCTCTGCACTGCTCACAGATGGTGAAACCCTCTACTTTGTTCTACTCAAAATGATTTCGTACACAGTCCCCAGCTGGTAGACCGGACCTGGCCAAACCCATGAATTTATTTGGCCCATCAGATTTGTATCTATAGACCATAAGTAGTTGCTTTTGAAATAGGTTTTTCCCCCTTACTTTTAATTAACTTCTGGCTCTGAACTCACACTGAGAAGTGCAGGTTGCTCACACTTCCCAGTTTTCTGGGAACTCTGAATCCAAATTTCTTCAGTTCAAAGGTCACATTTTCAAGAGAAATGGTATGTGGGTCTGCGCCTCACTTGTGAACATTTACCAGAACTTGCAAAACAGAAAAAGACATAAAAATATAGTCCTAGAAATGCTCTGAATCAGTTCCTGGCTCCCTAATCTATGTTCTTTCATCTCCACACTCCAATGGTGATAAACACAACAAACTTCTACAGAAACTACTGACAAATAGCCTTTTAATCAGATACAGACAGACTGAATCCAAGCTTAACCAGCCTTAACTGAAATCACCCACAGGCGCTGGCCGGAGCTCCTCACCCTCTCTGAAAACCAGACCCAAACCTGCTGACCTGCACCCTTTTGTCATTAAAGCTTACTGTCTACTTTAGGAAGCTTTGGAAACATTCTGGTAAGTGCCACAACTCCACTTCTGATGTCCACCTGTGCAATGCTGCCACGAACATCAGAGGAAATGTTTCTGTGAATAAAGAGGAATTGGCATCTTTACTTCTGTAGGCTTAATGTAGTCCCATTCAGAAAATGTCTGACACTTTTTAGTAGTGTCCCAATCCAAACCACCTTTTCCCATATGACTACGATTTACTCTAGAAAAGGGTATTGAATGTTGGAAAAATTATCAGTGCAAGACTTCCAAGCAAATATTAAACTCTACTTAAGTTTCATAAAAGCAGCTGCAAATCAGCTGCTGCATCCCACTGACTCCTATCCCTCTTTTAAAGAATTTAATCAAGGATGATTACAAACCCTGATCAACTAGAATAAAAGTTAGGTTTGCAGAAGAGGATGCAAAACTGTATGAAGCCTCTGACAATTTGAGCAATGTACAATGTTTTATATGTCTCCCACTCATTTATATGTGATCACAGGGAACATGCGAATCAGGCAAATCCTCTTTTCAGAAGCACCAAAGCAATTATATAGCATAACTAACTACAGGATAGGATTCCTCCCCTTGCTGTTTGAGAGCTATCTAAACCAAATTGGCTATATAAAACCCAGACTAGACTAGCAATTTCCTCCCAGGTCTACAGCAATACGTGGAGATTACAGCAGAAAGGATTGCTCGAGGGTTTCTCCCTGCTTGATTATGAGTTCAGGGGATTCTGCATACTACAATAGCAGCAAAAAAATAGTGGGTCAAATTCTTCTCCATTGGGTGCCCCTGTCCCGCTTCACTGACGTCAATGTTGCTATTACCAGATTTAGCAGATGATTGCTGGAAAAGAGGATAATGGTGACCTTCAGTTAAATGAAACCTTTAGAAGGAGGGTGAACCCTTGGTGCCTCATTCATGGACTCAAATCCACTTCTCTTTGATGGGGCTGCGCTATTGACTGAGGAAAACTTGCCCTACTGAGTTTTATTTTAATTTTTTAATAATTTCTGATGTTTAAGTGGTGGAGTTGGCAGAGAACCAGCTATAGCGTCTGTTCCTCTGATGAACTTGTTCCCCAATTTTGATTTCCGAGTAACAAGCAAATCTATTGTAAGGGCAACTTGGAGACATAAAGGGAGGAAGCAAGCTGAATTTGCGATGCAACATGCAGAGAATTGTTTGATTTAGGACAGGTTGAATAGGGCAAAGAATTACATTTTATGGTTGAATGACCAGGCTCGTATATGAGTGTTGTTTCATTAGAAAGTAAACACCAAGCAATCAAATACCATGTAGAAGACCGTGCAAAGCTCTGAGCAGTGCCTCAAGGAATCAGGCAGTGCCCACCTGAAAGAAGAGCGTGTTCTTTATTGCTCTGGCCATATCCAGGATGCATTTTTATAACCTTGTCTCACAGTTTTGACATCTGCATGCAGTCATATTTCGTACACGTGTATAATCCCTACTTGATTTTATTTCGGTTTTTACTTTGTGACTAACATCGTCGTCACACAGAATTTCATTGCAAATTAAATGCTTCATTAGTTGTGCTCAGACTCATGACAGAGCATGGTCCGACTGAAATCCGTATTGCAGATCTTCAGGGTTTCCTCTTTCTATTCCTAAACTTCCTAATGTTAAACATTTCCAGCAGCTGAAAAAATAAAAGGAAATCTGCCAGGCATCCTCAACCAGGCTCAGTAATCACATTAGCCACTCTGCTCACATTTGATTATAAGGACTCAAAGGTACCTGTTTCTGAAGTAAACCTTCCCCAAAGCATGTAGCAGTGGAACAAGCTAAGCTGCTCAGTTATACTAGCCAGTGTAAGATAAATATAATATCTGTATGGCAGCCTTAAGATCCAACAGCAGGACTTTCCACAGCTGAGTAGACCTCATGATACAACTAATGCTTTTTTCTTTTGAAGCCAGACAACATTAAGCTGTGTCAAGTCTGATTGTATGACCTCAAAAATGACCAATGTCTTCTGGGCAGCACTAATAAAATCTCAGTAGGACTGTTGGGTTCAGTTCAGGCACTGCCTCTTACCGATGAAATGACAAGTGCTCAGAGGGGAACAAGAACAACCACCGGGGTTGGAAAGCACCAACTAGGGAACGAACTTGATGAGGGAATCGAAGCTGTGCAGAGACGTGGTAATAGTCTTCAAATACAGAGAAAGTAACTGTAAAGGAGAGAAAATTAAACTGTCCTCTATCTACTGTGAATAGCTCATGCAGCACTGTGTTTTAAAATTGAAGTGAGGGAATATGAAGTGAAACATCAAGAAAGAAAAATAATCAACCTGTTGAAAAGAATGCCCAGCAAGACTGTGGGATTTCCATTCTCTGAGGTTTTTAAACAAGGGCTAGACAAGTATCTGTCAGAAATGTTGCAGGTATAGCTGGCTCTTGTACAAGGGGGCAGATTGATGCCTCGAAGTTCTGTGCAGCCTAGATTGGAAACTTTGTAAAATCTTTACATCTATCTCATATCACTCTTATATTCTTTATTCCCTATAAATTCTCCTAATACAGATTTTTTTTATGTTATTGTTTCTATATTTGCAAAGGATTTTGTGATGCCCTTCCACACTGAAAAGCCCTGAATAAATAAATAAAATGTTTTCAGGAAAATCAGGAATTCCACAAGCTCCTTAGACAGCCTATTCCTTGCATCTAAGCTATTTCTTAACTTAGATCTTCCTTGCAGCAAATTAAGATGATTATTTTTAATCCTGTCTTTTGTAGTCATGGAAGATGATTTATCATTATTTTCTGTCCTTACAAACCTTCATGTATTTGAAGACTTGTATTTCTAATCAGTCTTCTCCCTTCTAGAGAACCCAATACTTCAACAGTTCTTCACAGGTCACACTGTTGAAACTCTCCGAATTTGTAGTTTTCTCCACTGGACTCTCTCCAATTCATCCACATTCTCCTAAAGGATTGTAATCCCAAACTGGATGTGGTTTTCCAGCTATGACCTTAATACTGAGCAGGGTAGAAGATGCAAGAGAATAATCTGTCATCTAGAACAGCCATGTAATTTTGGAAGGTATCAACATTTGCCTTTTTATCACTGCTTACAACAAACTTCTTTCAGTTTACAGTCAACTACAATCCCCAAATTCTTTTTTTTCAATAGTAGTTTTGTTTTGCTGATGAAAACGGAGACATGAGTATTATTTTCAGAAGTCTAAAAGCCATCAATATTTATAAAAGCACTCTGAAATCTATACTGGGAAAATCAAAGTATTGCTTAGTGTTGTATAAATATTGTTATAGCTATAAATATACCTGTACTCTCAGATGCTTTCAAGTCCATTTATTTTTGACCCTTTTGCAATTAAAAACTGGACCAGAGAGACAGTGGGGAAGACAAGACTGGTGTATGGAGGCTTGGGGGAACGCTGCTCCTTTGCGTACGTCATGAGCACTACAAAAGTCTGCATTTCCAGAGAGATATAGTCACTGGTCCTGGACTGACTTCTTTTCTTTAGGAAACCAGAAAACATGCTGTAAAAAGCAATAAAAATAGAAAGCAGCTGTGCTGCTCTTCTGCTGCGGTCTGGCTCTTTTCATACTCTGTATACAGCCACAAAGCTGATCCTGTCCAGGCTTCTCCGCCTGCCCAGGGCGAGCGAGGTAGCCCTCCACCTGCTCCACGCCGGCAGCATCACCCTGTCCAACACCACTAGCTGCCAGGGCCAGGGCTCCAGCAGAGGCTGCCAGCCCAGGGTAAGGCTCTTTGCCCTCCCACACCATTTGTATCTGATCGTCCCCTGCTGCAAATTTACCAGTTTTTTAGAGGCAGCCACTGCCCCGGCAGCGCAACTCAGCACAGCCCCCAGGACTGGCTTTCTCTGGGCAGTGGCTCCACCAACTAACGGGGGTCAGGGTCAGCAATGGGCAATGTCGGTGCCTCCTGCTTGCTGCCTCCCTGGAGGCTCTGTGTGGCAAGAAAGGCCACCGCTAAGCAATGGGAGGGGAAAAAGGAGGATTGGGGATGGTCTGGAAAGCAGACTGGTGCATGAGGGAGATGGAGGGGCTGTTGGGCTGGATGGAATGAGCCGGCACAGTTGCAATCCCAGCTGACTCGGGCCCCAGTTAGCTAGGGTAGGACTAGGAAAATAACTCAGTTTTCCACGACATTTTAGATGACTGCTGCATGGACATGTATAGGATATTTTGTCTTATTTATATGTGTGTGCCAGTGCCTGAATAAGCTCCTGTGTACCCAGGGGAACAACTTAGCCTAGGAGCATCGTGGAAAGTCAGCTGGACCCAACAGAGGTTAAGCTCCAAGCCACAATGCGGAGAGAAGCAGGGACCAAAGACCTCCCCGTGCAGCCGGCCAGGCTGCCCTCCCACACAAATCCCACTGGATGTCCTGCTGATTTGCCCAGACATGGCAGCGTGTTGAAATGCCATGACAAAAGAGGAGGGAGGAAAAAAAGGAGTATATGGCTACATTTGATACTAACCCACCTCATCCAGGACTACTGCTAATATATCCTAAGAACAGAGAGAGCTACCAGAGCCAGCATTCACAGGAAAGAAAAATGGCCAAAATAATTCTGTTTTCTATTAAATAGAACAGTTCCCTCCCAAAAATGCAAGTCAGGAAACTTTAATATTCTCTTTCGGGGAACTGTAAGTAGCGCCACAAAACAACCTCTTTTTTCTGGAAATGTGGTTGTCTTCATAATGCAAAATGTTCTAAGTTTGTGACAAAAAACTGTGTCCTTTATAACCATCCATATTACTCCCTACACACAGATGCATTCATATCTACATATCAATATAACGTAACTGCACATCATTGCAACATTACCTGGCTCCTGCCTGAGGACTACTTCACAATTACCCTTCTAAACACCTGTTTGGAAATTACAGGGCTAAGGCACTCCAGGTTTGAAAGAGAAAGGCAATGTTGCGCTGCCTGCCTTCGGCATACTGCTTTGACTAATCCAACCTTACATGTTCATAGTTTCCAAGAAAAAAGGTTACATATAATTACATGTGAGAGGTCTGGGGAAAGGTAGGTGATGTGGAATAAAGAGCACATTTTTAGGAGCTTTGAAAGCTGGTACAGCTTACAAAGATCAATGACATGTCATCCCAGAGGAGCACTGAAAAAAGCCTTTGCAGTTCTGCTCCCCTTCTGTCTGTCTGTATTTTGTATTTCTAAGCAGGCAGTTTGCAGCCAGCGTGCACTGTGCATGCATTTAAGCATACACACGCAGCATCCATGCAACTCAATGTTAGAGATTACAGACAGATAAAGTACTGTGCAAAGCTGGGTGGTAGAAAGAAATGCATATTTAAATTAGAAGTTAACACAGAGAGAAAGAGTTGAGACAGGAAATGCAGAAATTGTTCCTATGACCTAATCAATAAAATGTCCATCTAGCAGATATTAAAATGGTCTCTAGGCCACAGAAAGCAGCATGTTCTCATTTTGACTAATGCATCTCAAACATAAAGCAGTGGCAAATACTGTAAATAACAGATTTTTAAAAATAGTCCCCAAGAACAACAAAAAGTCTAGCTGAAAATAATACATCTGAATCAAGTTTAAATTGGTTTTCAAGAAATAGCCTGATGCATGCAACATCAGCCTCTCAAAAAAGAGCTTAATATATGTACAGAACCAGATTGAGTGGAAAAGATTTTTGGAGCTGCTGAATTTATAAAAAGTTAAATACCATTACAGGGAAAGGTTCAAGACAAGGAGGGGAAAAAAAAAAAAAAGAGAAGCTTTTCCTCCTACAAGTGAGGGGCAGTGAAGTTTTTAGGACTCAGCTTGATATTTCAATAAATAATTGTGTTTTTCCAACTGAACAACCAGCTAGACACGGCAAACTGTAATTAACACCAAGAAGCATAATACCATTTGGCATGCTTACACCTTGTTTCTGAACAGGAGGCTGCAAGAACCCCTTAAAAGCTATTCAAAGAAACTTATAATTATAATTATGTGCTAGTGATTAGGCTTGTCTAATAATGTCATGCCTATTGAGTGCATTCTATTGAAAAGCCCACATAAAAAATGCACAGTTCCACTGATCTGTACGCTTATGTCAGAAGCCCTCATTTGGAGATCTGAGAAATGAAAGAAACATTACTATGGAGATTAAGAAATATGGTTTAGCACTGTAAAATAATATTATGATTGAATAATATTAGCACCAACTATTATTAAATGTGCCAGCCCTTCCCATTAGAAGACACCATATGCAGTTGCTTATAGCTATGCCAAAATTTTTAAGCTGTGGGAGTGAATCTCATGTTAAAAAGTTCTTTGAATACTTTAAGGCTTTGGTGACCTGGAGCAGAACTTTGCCTCTGGGCAACAAAGTGGGCAACAAATACACACTTTTGACTGTGCATGAAGGGTCAAAACAGCATTAATAAGGTCATAGAGCAACCTGATTATGCGTGCAATTATAGAGGTGCTAAATATTTTTACTATTACAAATAGCCATCATAATATAAACTCTCTTTTCTTCACCTTTATTGCAGGATACAAAGATACCATCTACAACTTTATGTAAAATAAGCCATAAAAGTGCTCTCAGTACAATTGCTTTGGCAACTAGCTCTCGTTCATTTTAATTTAGAACTGAAAGGTAGAAGCAAGAAATGAAGATGCCTGCTACCTTAGGCCAGTTAAACCATGTACTTGAGAAAGTATTTTCGAGAATGTATTCTCAAGAGTTAAATACAGCGGGGTGATTCCTGGGGACCGATGAGTATACATGGGCAGGTAGCTTATAGAAGGTGAACAGCATCCGGCTGTTACAATGCAAGCAAGAAACCTTTGCAGATGCTGAAGTCTGTAATGATCTAGTACAAATGTATGTAAGCTACTGTTTGAATGCTTGGGTTACTGAGCAATTTTTGTAGATAATCACATCTTCTCACACAGCCTGAATGAGTTTTCAGAACATGGGACAAGGCAGACAAAAGAGCCTTCTTTGTCCCATTCAGCCTCCCTTCCCCTCTCAAACAACCCTGCGCCTCATCTCACAATCACTCACCTCCAGATGTATCAATTATTGTTATTTCTGGAATCAAAGTAGAATTTACCACCCCCATTTGGAAAACGCCCTCTGGGCTGCAAAAACCTTCAGACAAAGCAGGGAGGGATATATGATGTTGTATAAAGAAGAAAAGAAATTAATGTCCATAAAGCAAGCCATTACCATTCTCTTCATCTCCTTGGAGACCTGGTGACCTCCAAGGTGGTTATAAAAGGGCCGGTCAACACCCCAGTGTGGCGGGTTATGGCTGATGGAATTAGCGCGCTGACGGTTCATCTTGGCTATTGTGGCTTTCTCGTCTTTCTGAAATACAAATGAGAGAGAAATGCAGAATAAATTTTGAAACGTTTACATGGCAGTCATTCTCCAAGTATCTCTCACTTCTGATCTCTCAATCCAGAAGTTGGCTTTGCACCTGGAACTTTATGAAGTGGCCACTGATCAGGAGCAGTCCCAGTCCACAGTTTCTTTTTCTTCTCATTTTTTAGAACACTTGCCCCTAAGTGGTGCCCACCATTTTACTCCTTTGCTTGTTTTGAATAACCATCATATCCTGAATAACCATCTAAACACAGGGAGCATACCAAAATGGAGACATCTATTTTCTTTTTTAGTAAACTGAATCAAACTGAATAATTTCAGATAGGAAACTGCAGTTCCAAGCTGAGATACTACATAGAGGGTCCTCAAAAAAAAAAAAAAAAAAAATTGGTGCATCTGCAAGACAAATGACACACAGAGCAATCTGGTTGAAAAACAGGAGCCTTGAATTTCCTTGAAGCTACAGGAATAAAGGACACCTTTCTCTCTAGGTACAAGCAAATAATTTTCCACACTTGCAAGAGCATCTTCCCAGACATACCAAGGAAAGCATGTAAATCTTGCAAACTTAACTGTGTATCCATTAAGGATAATGGTATTGCAGAGCATGACAAAATGGTCTCCTCTACCCTAATACTAGCTGCAAATTTTGTCATTGACATTAACTTTCCTGAAGTTTGGACAAAGTCTTTGGTTTTGTTATTAGAGTTGTTTTTGAATCTTGGTTGTAATTGGAGCTTACTGCAAAGTTTGCACAGATCTTTTGGAAAGGTTTCATTCAAGCTCAGTGCCAGCTACAGGAGCACAGAAATGCAGCATGTAACTAGGCTAAACAACAGGCTGGTTAGTTCCTTATTTTGAATATATTCTCTAGCTAGAAAGACAGGCAGGTTTCCACGTGGAATGTCTTCTGCGGAAAGACAGGAGTTTATTGCACAAGATCAAACCCTTTAATCTTCTCTAGCAAGGACTGCACTGGAGACTTGCTCAGTGAGGTCCGTGCGATTCACCTGCACTGACACGGAGGCAGAGGGGTGGCAATTATTACATTCTTGCTTAAAAGAGACATACTCTGGAGAGCTTGAAAATTCAGACAGTGGGGATATCTACAACTTGACTGTTTATTACTTGAGAGATTAAACTTTTTTAAGAGAATTCCTGCTTCCATGAGATTATGAAAAAATTAGACATAATAGCTAATTTTGGATTTCAGAAAGTGTTCAGACAACTGAATAATTTAAAAAGAAAGCATCAGCTGTTTTAAACTCTAGAATTTTGGTTCAAGTGTTGTATGACAATACAGGTAGGTCCGCATCTTTTTTTGCCTGGAGTCTGCTTTCCCTACCTATTTATTTTGATTCTCCACTATTCACTGTAACTTGTACCTGTCAGGAGTTTGCGAAATACCTGGTGTTATTGCCATGGTAACCAGAGAGTTAAATGTCAAGTGTTATGCTGCTTAAATTATTTTTTTTAAAGAAATTTAAAAAAGCCTGCTAAAATTCAGTGCTGGGGAAAGCTGCCTGAGTGACAAGCATGGGAAATCATAATCTCTTTTTTTGCAAAGAAGAGACAGCTACAATGACAATGTTTCCCATGGGACCACAAGTTCACCATGCAGGCACCAAACTTTCCCAGGAATGTAGTGTGGCAGGCTTCATGGCCACTAGCTGGGGACACAGTGCCACTTCCAACAGGAGCCCCGTGCCGGACACCCCGCTGGCCCTATGACAGTAAGTAGCAGTGGTCACTGCAGCCCTGGGCTGCCAGCAAAAGATCTTTTTCCACCCAGCCAGGACGACAAGCGTAGGATCTCAAGGAAACTCAGTGGGAGCAAAGCTAAATGAGCTGTCAGCTCCCCAGGATGTTTGCTGGGGAGAACCGTACATTCTCCCACATTGCATGCCTCCAGGACAGCAAGTGCCTCCCATGTCACCTCTTCCCTGCATCGAACCCAACACTATCTCATCTGCAAAAGCTGAAAACTCCATCACTGGCACCAGTTGAATTTCACATGAGCAATCATGACAGAGCCACTGGATAACCTCCAGGAGAGCTGCATGTTAAATGTTTCTAAAAAATACACTAATGTGATGCAATGCTGATGTCCAGATTTGAGTTTGTTTGAGGTTTTGTTGTATAAAAGTCACTGCTTTTTATGGTCTCTGCCATCATTTGGAGCACTTTCTTGTGTTTTTTTACTTACGCAATCTTTTTCATAGTTATGCTGCTTTCTTCTATGATGTGATGCCAGAAAACTGGTAGGAAATACAGTTTCATTATCTCCATGCAAATATATATTGTTTTCAATAGTGGAAGTGACACTGTCAATCCATTTTATTACAACTTAGTGAAGGGTTTTCAACCAAAAGTAATCAAAAAAACCAGACACTGAAACTAATCTGGGGACCTATAAAAGCAAAGCTATTTGGTTACATTACAAATGCCTTTACATCAACAGATGATAAAAGATACATACAGCAGGTTTTCCCCCATGAGTTAGTAAATTCGGTTAGAATTTGAAAAAAGCCTTAATGACAAAAATCCAAGCAGACGTACTAACCCCTCTCAGCCAGTGAGTGATCCTTCTACCTGCTGCTAGTGCTGGTGACTCTGAAGCATCACTTGATTAATTTGAAGGGAATAAAAGACCTCATACATGTTTATTGACACATCTGGGTTGAGGTAAGGGCAGGACAAATGGGTAAATACATACTTCTGAGATCATTTCTAACCATGAGGTCAGGCACCATAAATTTTCCACGGCTACATGAACTCCAGCAGTATCTCCCTCCACCCCCTGTAGAAGGTTTCCATGGGATTGTGAACTATATTTCAGCAATATTTCCAATCAGATTGAAACGCATATATACAAGCATAGCGGATTTTTGGTTTCCCACATTACATACTGTGCTACTATTTTATCTCGAACAATAGGACCTTGTTGTTAACAACTGTACTTATTCAAAAACATTTTTTTTAAACCTGACACTTTTGGAAGTTGAGCTAATTTATTTTCTGAAAAATCACTCGTTCAGTGGGTGATGATAATAACAAACTCTAAAACCAAAGAATTAGAAGGATCACAGCTCCTCTGTGGAAATTGAGGATCCCTCCTCTGTTTCTTCCTGGCTAAGTGACAGCATGAGGACAACTTGCACACAGGTCTACCTAAGTCATAACAAGACTAGAAAGAACAATAAAGAAAAGGAAGAGATGATACCTTTCAGTCCTACTCATTCCAGGCACTACTAACAACAGAAGTAGGTGCAAAAGTTTCTGACAGCAACGAGTTTTTCAGATTTAAAGTGGCTAAACTCCAGAAAGCTGTTATGGGAACTTTTAAAATCTGGACTCGCAAAGAGACTGTAAATCTTATTCCCCGAGGTTTTATTGTGTTCCCACCACCGGTTCCCACACACTGAGCTATACTAATGCTATAGCAAAACTGCAGAAATAGCTGGGATTTTCTTATACTTATCAATTGCATCAAGAATGTCTGTTACTTCTTTAGTGTGTGATAGGATTTTCCAACATACTGATCACTATCAGTGCAACAAAGCAATGAAATCTGAGCATGGACCAGCCATTTCAGGTTCAACTACATATTATTCTTTAAATTGTCTTGAAATCCTATGGACGTGTGAATGATACTTCTTGCTGTGCTACATGCTCCAAACCATTGCCTTCATAAATCTACATGAGTGGAACCCTGCTGAGCTGTGATTAAATTTGTTAAATTGAGGAATCATCACATTAGATTGATTGTGTTTTAGGAGAGTCACATGCACAACAATTAAAGGACCATTCTGTTTCTTCAGCTGGATGGAGTTCCAGGACACTATTTAGAAAAGAATGAGAATTGTTTTTCGAGGAGTTATGGCCAAAGTTTTGTGGAGCTGTTTTAAGGCCACCATCAACATTCCTTTCTGAAACTGTTGTGTACCTGCTATTGTTAAAAGAAACACCCATGTTTACAGCAATTGAAAGACATTAGAAAAAAATAAACATTTTTTCAGTTTGCCGACTTTGTGCACTCAGCACAGTGTGTTTATTCAGCAGTATTGCTCATCTGTTGACAGTCACATTTTGTTTCCACTTGTGTTCAAAGCAAAGCGTTTTCCCAGACTTCTGACAATGTTGAGGACAATAAAACTAGCCATAAACCTAATCTGCTGTTAAAATCCTATTCACCTTAAAGTCTGTTTCCCACTCCTTCAAACACATACTTTTCCACCCTTCTCAGAGTAAAGCTTTTATCAATGATTAGAAGTGATGAGATGAGTAGTTGTGATGATTCTGCAAATTAGTGCAGCACCTGATCTCAGAGAAGAGCAGAAAGGTGCCAACAACCACCGAGTGACATGCTCCTGTACAAACTCCAGAAACTTGGGCAGCACAAAAACTGGGACTACTGAATACTACAACAATAATTAAACTGAGTACTGTAAGAATAGCAGGGATGTGATGGGATAGCAGTAATGACTGGGACAGACATTTTGAATAAAATGCAGAAGGACAGATATAAAAGTGGTGGAGGTACAGAGCTGTGTGTTAGGAACAGCTACAGTCCGCAGGGTAAACTTAAAAAAAAAAGTGTAACGAGAATAAAACAAAACCACTCTGTAGAAAGATAAAGACATTGTACTGAGTAATGCTGGGTAGTTCGCTACAATGCCTCGGGGTTAAGTTTGGGAATCAGTAAAGATCTGGGTAATAGTATTAGGAATTCTAGCTGATAATTCGCTGTTTATCTGGAAACAGAGACTTTCAGATAAAGAATGAAGATGCAAAGCCAGTAATGGGGGAAGGGGAAAGATCTCCTTGGAGAACTCCTGTATTTCTTTCATGCTAAGGTATTAAGTCCATTAGAAACACATATCCACATGAATGAGAAAAATATTGAATAAGGACAGAAGTCACCCTCTGTAAGTCACCCTATGTCACGCGAGGATAAGAGAAACTTAAAAATCTACATTACTCTAGAACTGAAGGAACAGATTATTTCTCTTCAGATAATCACTGCTGCCACAGTAGAGGCAAAAGGGAAGAGGGATCATCAGCATAGGGTTATAAACGGAAAACATGACTAAGCTGGAAGCAAAAATTCAGTGTGATATGCTGAAGTCAGAAGGACAACCTCCACCCCAGATCTGTGCCAGAACTGCCAACTGCAATTTCAGTTCTGGTAACAGATACTTTTAATAACTATTTAGTCAGGGATCATGACACAGAACTTGTAGAGCAGCAAATGCTGGGCTTGGATTAATAGCCTTGAGAGCATCCAAGTTTTTCTAAACAGAAAAAATACAGTAGCTCTCACTGGCCTTGTTTTTTCCATAGAGCATTTGACAGAATGCTGTGCTGGAGACTAATGGCTAAGACAGATGGGGAATATGAAGCTGGGCGAAGAGCTGGTTTCCAGTGCAATGGCAAGAGATGGTTTTGAATGAGGAAGTATTAGGCCGGATGAAAGTTACTAGTAGAGTTACTCCATTAGTCTCAGGGCAGATTTTGTTTAATTTTTTTCTTATCGCATCTGGCACCAAGTGTAGCAATGACAGACTTTGCTAATGAGAGAAGCAGAGGTAGTATTTGATGGATAAGAAGAAAAAGGAGCATTAGCACCCAACATTTGAGGACTGTCATAGTAGAAATGGGACCTGAGACATTCAAGTGTACAAAATGCATGATCATTCACTTAGAGATTACAGTCAGAAACTTCGCTTCAGTATCAGGAATCACATTAGTTCATCACAGAATAAATATCAGACACCAAGGTAATGCAACGATGCAAAAGGTAAAGGTTTCCTTTGACGATCATAAAAATGAAGAGCTTGCTGTGAGAGCTTGTGCTTGTCTCTTCTTTGTTGTGAGAAGACATTAGAAGAAGTTGTCTTAGGAGAAAAAAGTCTGAGAGGGAGAGAGGGGATACAACTGCTGTCTGACAGCAGACACCAGACCACCAGTGCAACCAGGCACCAGAGCAACCAGGTTTTAGAGCAGCCCACTGTTAGCACTAATGGAAGCAAACAAACCGCAGCAAAAGATTCAACAGAACTTTATTGTGGAGCCTGCTGATTTTATGACAAGAATTACTTTATATATCTATATACACACAGTTATATATATGTGTGTGTCTGTGTATATATATAGGTTCACACTACAATGAAATGCATGGCACCCTTTGTATCTCACACAGTTAAGACTTTTATATTTTAATTATCAAACCCCTAGCTTAAGGAATTGAAAGCAAACATAAGAAAAACAAATTTGGAACTTTGGTTCTATGCTTTCAAAAAAACCCACAAAACCTTTTATAAAGGGAACATAACACTGCAATAATAAAGTCCCTTCTGCACTGCTCTGGGGTATCTGAGCACTGCCTTCCTCACTGCCGAGTGCTCACCCACAAGAGCAGCAGCATCATAGGACAGGGCAAACAGAAAGGTGAAAGCAGATCTGGAGGTAAAGATGGGGAGAGAGAAACCTAAACAGACTGCATTTTAAAACTTCACAGTTTATTCTCTTTCAATAGAAAGCAATTCTTCCATGTAACAGATAGAAAACAAGGACTACATTTTCAGCTCTAGGGATGTTATTTAAAGACTGAGTGATCAGAATCTAGCTTTCTTCCCCCTAAAACTCAACTAAATATATTCCAGTTAACAGCATCCTTAAGAAGGAAAAAAACCTATTTTCAAAGAAGGAGCTAGTCTGAGTTCCTGGAACAAAAATATTAAATAAATGTTCCTCCCTTTTACTCTGTGCCAGAGAAATGACATTAACACGATGAAAAAGTCAAATAAAAAGACAGGAAATTCAAAGTTATGGCTCCCCATGGCAACCATAAACAGAAAGGGTATGGAACAGATTCTGTTACATTTTATAGATTCATCATAACTCCTGGTATTGTTGGGTTTCGACAGCTGTGGGACTGATGGACCAGGTATTCAGATAATTCAAGTCTGCCTGTGTGAACTAAGGAATGGCTTAGGCAAACAGTTACTTGGGTCAACTATGCATCTGCTCTCAGGTCAATGCAAATCCTGTGCCTTGTGTGTGAGGATAGCAGGAACCCAGACACGACTCACAGGAACCCATTACTAAGTTAGGTGAACGTTTTATGGCCACTACTGGAACAGACTGAACTTAAAACCTGGCTAAATAAATCACAAGAAGTCATTAAAATCAAGCAGAAATGGAAGGGAAAAGTGAAGTGCTAGAACTTTGCCTAGCATCAAGCAAAATATTCAAGGCTGACTGAGCTGACTATGGGAGAAAGCTTTTCTCACTTCTGATCGTCATATTAAGTGAAAATGAGGTTTTAAAGAGGGAGAGAACTTTATTCCCAAAGGGACAGAAAATGGCTATGGGAGCAAGAAAGTTGCAGCAGTATGGGCAAACCAGGAGCCCTTCAAACTCTAAATACTAATATCCATGACCTTGGGTAACAGTTTCTTTATGTTTCAATTTAGCACAATAATTACATAGGCCATGCACATGTCCCAATTCTTAGCTACTCTGGGATGCAACACATTAGAGCAGCATTATAGTAGTGCCTAGAGACTTCAGCTAAGGGCTACACTGTGTAACAGAGCTGCAATAAAGACATATAAAGCAGTGAAAGAATGAGAGGGGGGGAACCTGTTTTATTTTACCATGGAAAATCAAGGCACAAAGATGCAAGTTCCTCAAAATCTAAGTCTGGAATGGAATCCAGATCTCTCCTGAGTCTCTGTCCAGTATTCTAGTCAAAAGACAGCCCTGCATTCAAAAATAAAGTCAAGTCCCAAGTGCTCTGTGTCTCTGTTTCTGAGTTTTTTGTCTAAACCTGATCTTAGGTCTTCCGCTTCTCTCCAGAGAGACCTTCAGTTCTCCACATGAATATGCAGACAACTTGGTGAGTGGATGATTTAAGAAGTCAATATAGCTTCTTCACCCCAGGAGATGGGGCCTGACCATAAAGATGTTATGGTTTATGTTCTTAAATCTGTCCAGCAAAAAAGTAGTGGTTTAGGTATAAACATCAGCTGGCCCACTGACGGGCACTGATGCTCAGGAAACAATAATCTTGCACTGCAAGTTCCAATCCTCTTTTGAAGATTGACAATTGTCAATGAGATTTATCTTATGAGCAGATAGAAACCAAAACATCAGCTTCTCTCTTTAGCAGATGATAAGGGATTTTCTCAGAGATTTTTTATACAATATCCATTAAGGAGATGTGAGGCTTCCATTCTCTCAGGAAATGCGGCAATGGTAGCAAAATATTTCTGTATAGGTGTTATAATTATTCAAATCAACCATGCTATTGGAACATGTCACGAACACTAATTCCTTTAATCTCATGGTAGTCATATTTACAGCTGTGGGAATGTTTAATTGGTCTTAGATTCAGAAATATTTGAAATTATTTTCAGTTCAGGCCAATCTTTATATGCTTGCCCATACTGTGAATATCAAAGTACTGTCTATAGTGCAGAAATTACTTAGAGAAATATTATTGGCTAGGCTCAGCTAGATGATCAAAAAGGTCCTTTTCTAGTATTACAGTCTCCCTTTATTTAAAAGAATACAAACTAGTGATAACATCAACCTATTTTCTGTTATTGGCAGTGTCACAAAAAGAAGATACATTGCCTGAAGTCCACTTGAGTTTGATTTGACTCACGTTCAAGTCAGTAATGCCTTAATAGCCTTATTTTGTGCAACCTGACCCGTGTCATAGCAGTAGGTATGATCTCATCCCACTGTCACAGTGATCATCCATCATTACAGTGGGCCAGATTTTCCCATCTTCAGAAACAGAGGCTCAAAAGTAATGATAAGAACTGCTCTAATCCTTATGTTCACGGCAATATAGTGAGCAGGTGGAGAAAAACACCTGTCTGTAATCTGACAGAGAAGAGATTTTTGTGGTTTTAATCTATTGCTTTAAGAACTTGTACAAGTATCAAATTTAATTGAAAAAATACATATCTATATTAACAACAGTCTTCAAAATTATTTTGAAAACAACTCAGTTCTTTGACAGAACTAGAAAGTACTTGGTGCAGAAACGTTATGCAGAAGGTGGCTACACTCCCTCTATGCATGCAAAAGTTCAGGAAGAGGAAAGAGAAACAGGAATTTTTGTCACTGAAGGTCAGGTAGTTAACTTACTCATCTATAAATGCTGGTGTTCACTCTACTTTGGTGTGTTGGAGACCATCTAGTTATTAGAAGTATCTAAACCTGCATTAGTTTGTTTGGTCTTACCCGTTTCTGGCTGCACCGTACAATCAAGAAGGTCTCAATACTGTGCTCCTTCAGATAAGCGTTGCGTTCCCCTCCAAAGCCCAGCTCCACCTCATAGTCTCCATTGAGATAGTTCAGGGTTGCTTTTGTTATGTGGATGCGCCTTGAACGAGACAAAAGACAAGCCAGTTTTGTAGGCTCTGAAAAGTTATCGCCTAAAAAGCCAGTTCCCGTCAGTGACAGGTTCCACGTACTGGAACAAACAAGCAATAAAAACCAGTTTATTTAGCCATGCCACTATTCTAACAGATGTAGTACTGGAGTTTCATCTGTTTTAAAGGAAGCAGGCCAGGAGGCATCTTCTTAAAGAGAGAGGTGTTCACGTTAAGTATCTTGCACATCCATTTATAAGCACCTCCTTAGATATAAAGCACTCATTCTTTCATTCACTTTGCTCTAACACACAGCAGATAAATTTCTTTGGCAAACACAGGCCCTTCTCAAGGACATGTCCACTCAGCGGACACATGTAATACATACTGTAACATGTACCTTTTTTGTTGTATCACATTAAAAACTGTGATACAAGAGTGCCTTGTAGAGGTCTCCTATCAAGTACCATAGTCTTACACTTTCTTCCAGAGCAGAGAAAAGATGGAAAGGCACGTAGAAAAATAATCTCATGGAGTCAACTTGGCAGCAACTCAGTCTTCAGTTGGTCCATACAGCGGTATGAACCAATTCTGCTCTCTCACAGAAATGTTTCAAAACAAAAGGCTGGTCTGAAACAACACTTCATACAATATGCATCAATAGCTGGGATGCTCTCCAGCAAACACTGTTAACATACAGTCAGATCTCTTTGTAACCACGACCAGCTCTGCTAGTGTTCGCACAGACCTGCTCACTTCTGTTGTATCTATCAGCTTTGTTTCACAGAGAAGGAATTCAGTTCTTACCACAGAAGGATATGCCCATTTTGGGATTTTGTAGACTTGGAACAGAATAACCTTGCTAACATTTGCACATGCTTAAAAAGCTATACCCACAGTTCATTTTACAGCAGACACAGAGACTCTCTGAACCTCTTTCCCCCTTTCTCCACCTCACTGTGACATGTCAGACACAAAACAACACATGGATTAACACGACAGCTTTGATAAAGCAGCTTACCCAGCCTTGCCCCCTGCTTCCATGTGGTTGGCTAACGTAACGTCGTTGGACCACACATCAAATTGCCACTTCCTAAGACCCAAGACCCCGCAGTGAACTCTCCCACTGTGGATTCCAACCCTCATGTTGACATTTACTCCCGTCACCTCCCGGACTAGTCTGAAAAGAGATATGGGGAAAAAGGACATCACTAAGAACTGCATGGTTGTAGTCAGTGGCACAAACTTGCACCCAGAACACAAAAATCCATAATGACCCATAAATTATTCACGCATACACACAGTGTTGCTCATCCACATCAACAGGACAACAAAACAAAACCAGACCAGCTGTACTGCTCTTGGATGGCCTGGGTGGCCAAGCAGAGTACTAATTAGAAAGGGGAGCCCGTGGAGTAAATCCATGTACTCTGAACTCATGGTCAAGTTGAGAACTCAGAAAAAAAAAATCTTTGGGGGCAGTAAAAGGAATAAAGTGCTGGTCTCTGATTTCCATACCAAAGCTGGACATAACCTGCCAGCGCTCAGCCTCATTAAGAGTAATAGCATGTTGCAAAGAGAAAAAGGAAATGATTTCAGAGATCTTAATTTGTCTGTATGGCACCAAGCATCAACTCTTCCACAGATGAAATATGATACGTGTGTGAAATACCCCACTGCAGTTGGAAAGCTTGAACAGGGCTTACAGCTGCAGTCAGAGCAGCAAAACCAGAGAACCACATCTATTGCAGTCACTCCAAACAGGCAGCTACAAATACTCAAGCTCTGATTTTAATGAGGTTTTGGATGCTCTGCTTACTCCCAAAATGACTGCTGGAATACTTTGTGGGTTTTGCCCTTTTAGGGCAAAAGTTAACTTCAAGAGCTGTTCACATGGAAAATATATTTAGGAATGTGGGTAGGGGAAAGTCTTGATGAGGCCATCAGAACAAGTCTGCTTCTCGTTATTGCTGATCACATCATTCCCAGAATGTCCATGTTTCACAGGCAAATTCACCTATATCACATAGCACAGTCCTTTCCTTTGAGTTGTTAGTGCCTTGCAGCATGAAGCTGTACTTTATACCTATCAGATTTCAACCTCTTTGGTTTTCAGGTTCATCTAGTCCTTTCTAGATAATA
Source organism: Gavia stellata (assembly GCF_030936135.1). Lineage (NCBI taxonomy): Eukaryota > Metazoa > Chordata > Aves > Gaviiformes > Gaviidae > Gavia > Gavia stellata. Next base: position 12,959,667 of record NC_082601.1, on the reverse strand, counting down.
TCCTCTGGACACATAAGTCCTCCCAACTTCCAAACATCAACACAGATCTAATATTTATGTTTCAGTTATTAATGAAAATGAATGATTAAAGATGGACCAATTGTGGACTCTAGTTCACTCCTCATAGTGTAATATGCCCCTTAAAAGACTGTTCAACATGCCTTCTTGTTGAAACAGCTCCTACCCTCTTATAGTTCCTTTTTCCTTACAACCCCTATCTTACGTTTCACTATCTACTCACTGAAGTGACATTCATTATTTTTATTAACAAGCAGCAGAGATTCTCTAGCAAGGAAGGGAAGCTGCATATGGGTAAGGTGCACAGGCTTACAAAACAAAAGAGCTCCAACCACAATACTTGAAAAAGCAACAGGAACTGAGGTAATGAAAATGCAGCTGCAGCCATAACCCTTGCAAGGACAACAGCAGCTGCAATGTGGGTACAGCACTGGGGAGGGAGGAAGAACATGCTGCATGAGTGCTACAAACCCTACTGCACCCTCTGCCAAGCCACATTACTGACAGAAGACCAGGGAACTTCTCCCAGTAGAGTTGTTGATGAGAATGTGACTTTCTCCAGATTTCGCAGCAAACAAATGACTTTGGTTATCCTTTATAGACAAATGAAATATCCTTTGTTACCTTCCATTTTTTTTTAGTTCACTTATACCAGCAGTACAGTGAACATAATTCTATCTTTCTGATCTGGGGTAACACTCCCTGTTGTTATTGTACACAGATGAAATCAGCCTACAGGCAGGGCCCAGTGGTGGTGAAGCCTGCAATCAAATGTTTAGTAACTATTTGTTACCTGCAATCAAATGTTCAGTAGCTATTGGTTACCTTAATTGTGAAACCTCTTATCTTGATCCTTAGGGGAGGAGGAGGTGGGGGTGAAGCAGGGGTAGTGAGAACAGAGTCACCTTCCAGACTTATTAAGAGATTAAGATTGTTAAATGCATTCATCATACATCAAGTGGGAAACAAGTTTTAAAGGCTGCTGAAGAGCTATTTGTAAACAAACATTGAGTGCACTTCAGCTCCATGTTTATCTCAAGGTAAGGTGGGTTGCAGTTAATCAATGAAGTCTAGACATCCTGGTGTTACTCAACCTTGTAGGGGATTACACAGCAATGTGTCACGGTCTCTGGATTTCATCAGGCCAACTACTGGAGAAAGTGAGACTTCCCTGAACAATGTTCTGTGTAGGGCTGGTGGCTAAGCATTGCTGCTTCCTGTGTTTGACAAGACACTTTGTCACCTGCCACTTAATTGCAACTCACCTAGAAGAAATAGCATCCTTTCAAGGGCTACTGAAAACTAGTTACTTGCAACTCCTTTTATTTTGCATTTTGCATACAAACCCCAAAAGCAGACTGGTGCAAAGCAACAGAGTTTAAAACCAGGAAAGTAAGGTAGGAAGTCCTGACAGCGTACACTGTATACAAAGCAAGGGAACGCTGCTGCGTACTGCTCTTTGAATGGGGTCTCCTGGGTGAAAACACTGCTTTTCAAACTATGTATCTGTGTTATGAAAATGAGGCTGAAAAGTGTGGGTGTGTATTCATGTCCTTGCAGAAATTCAAATGGTAAGGATGTACTATATCAAGCTCAGCAAATAGATAGCTCTAGTTTTTATCAAGATGAAGTGGAAACTCCATCAATTTACTGAATCGAATGAGAGGAGAACTCCATAGAGGTCTTCTACTTCTCTGTTGGTACCACTGATACTTTAGAAGATGCTTTCACAAAATAAAAAAACGGAAGAGAAGGGAAAAGGAAGCAAAGTCTCTGTGCAGCAGGGGTGGTGTAGATGTTAAGGTCATCTCAGGTACCATCCAAAACTGACTGAACTTTGTGCCTAAACTTGCATACACTCAAGATGACCAAATAAATCTTCCCTCCCTGCATTCTGAAAGAATTGGCCTGTGGAAGGTCATGTCTGTTGCAAACAATATTCAACATTGTCTGCGATCCTCCAAGTAATATAACTAGATATGGGTCTCATATTCGTTACTCTCTAAAGACAAGAATGGTCTGGACAAACACAGGATTGCTAGTCTGACCTCAGGAGCAGGCAAAGCTTCAGAACAGATTTTAAAAGAAAAAAATAAAGATGGGGAAGTAACTGGAAATTAAGGAAAAAGCACCACGGATCTGTCCCAGTCTGTGCCAGATCAATTTTATGGTCTTCTTCAATAATTAATTTAACTAAAGTAAGAAAGTCTTGAATATGACCTTATTGGCATAGGGACACATGGAGAAGGATTAGTTAAACTAGAGAAGACAGACCTTAGCAGAGGAATTGTAAGGTAAGTAAAAAGCTGGTTTAAAGACAGGTAAGTGAAGAGTGACTGAAATTTAATAAAGTTATTATTAATCCTCTGATTTCACATTTCTGTAATTCACTGGAATCCTCCTTTGGGAATGAGACTTCCAGTAATTACAGTAACCTTTGCCTTTCTCATCAGGAGATTGAGCTCTGGTATCCATGTGGCTGTAATGGACTCAAGTGTCTGTCTTTCTGCTGTCAAATCTTTACCACATTTTGTTTTCTTGTTCCAGCTGGTCTCCCTTTTTGCTGGAATCGGTTCCCTGGTTTGGCTAGCTTGCTACTAACGTAAGGAAGACCTAACGGGAAAAGAGAATCTACTTGCTATTTGTTCTGAAATTCTCCATGGGGACTATGGTACTTACGAGATGGCCTCTATCATATCCATTCCCATTTCAACACAGCAGTGTGCATGGTCAGCTCTTGCTTCTGGCAACCCAGACACACAGTAATAGCAATCACCCAGGATCTTGATACGTAAACAGTGGTTCTCCTTAAAAAAAAAAAAAAAAAAAAAGAAGTATTCAGCTTATATTCATGCTTGCAATAGCTTGCCTTTTAGGGCAGTGAATATTTACAGAAAACCAGTGAACCAGTACAATATGTCATTCTTGCAACAGGAAAAAAAAAAATCAGAATTATAATAGAAAACTTACAGCTGCTAGCTTATCAAATCTGGCAAAGAGCTCGTTCAGCGTCATGACCAGCTCCTGAGCAGTGCACTGGGAGGCCAGACTTGTGAAACCCTCTATGTCTGCAAAGAGGATGCTTGGGAAAAAAGAGAAAAAAAACATATTAAAGCGTCACAAAATCTGTTGCTGATATTTGTGTAAGTTCTGGGGTAGAAGTCCAGGGATGGCAACACATGTAGGGATGTTCCAGACCTATAGCAGCAAGGAGATGAGCACCCCTAATGCCACCTTATGATACAGCCTCTATCACACATAAAGCCCTGAGGGGCACGGCCTCATCCCCTCCAGAGATTAGAAAGGATGAGAAAACCCCACAAGCCTTTCATCCCCCCATCCCTACCCGATGTCCAGAAAATTTACAGTACACTGGGAGCTGGTGGTGGCATGATAATGCTATCAGCCATCATTAACAACAAAGCACTCCTACACAATGACCAAATTAGCCCAGATATAAAATCAACACTTACCCATTTTGTTCACACTCCTCAACATCTCAGCTCAATAACATCACCTGTGTCTTAACTCTGCTGCAGAAAAACCACACTCCTCTGCCCACTTCACCCGCTGTCAAAGTGCAGCCGCAAAATACAGTCCCTCTCTAGTGAATAACCTTAACCTGCCTACCACAGCTTTCACCCCACTTTGATGCTCTGCTTCCATGCACACAGCCCAGCCCGGTGGCCGGCAGCACGCTGCCCTGTACCATGTGCCTGGCAGACACGCTCCTGTAATGTTATAAATGTACAAAGCCAGGCACAACAGCACCGCGTGCTGCCGGGGCGAAGGCTTGGGCGCAGCAGGGCTGGCTGGCCGTGCCCTAACACATTCGGCTGTCCTGGTGAAGACTTACCGTCGGACTTTTATGCTCTTCAGTCTCTGGAGAAGAAAATCCACACTGATTTACTCTACTCTACTCTACTCAACTCCCAGCTGTACACACTTCTCACTCGCTGCCTTTTTTTTTTTTTTTTTTGCTCAGCTTCTAAAGAACTACAGAAATGAAACCTCTCATTTGTACCACACCTTCCAGCTGGCTTAGCACCTGAAACACTATAAAAATATACGCCTGCAGTGCTCAGGAGCAACTCTCAGTAAGGCTGCAAGCAGGCATCGCCCAGCTTCCTGCCGAACGACAAGCACAGCCCCTGCCAACTGAGGCAAACCTCCGCTATCGCAACAAGGATACCGAATCACTCCCATCTGCCCAGGATGGACCAGGAAAGCCCTCTGAAAGCAGCGTGGACTGTTTTGAAAGCACAATTGTTTAAATCACAAGTATTAAAAATGATTCATTGATTTCAATTAATCAATTTTAATGTTGTACTGCAAAGATTTTTTTTTTTAAAACTGGGAAAAAATTCTGTCTTGTTGATAATTACAGTGAAAATGCTGATTTGCAATCAAACACACCCATTATGCTAAATATAAAACTATTCAGTAAAACAAGCACCAGACTATTCCTATATAGGTCTAAGAAAAAATGTATAGATGCACACACATTTATATAAATATAAAATTAATAAGCTATACTTGTATATTGGAACATTTATCAAGGTGTTGATTTCTTCTTTGAAGTTGATTATTGCATCAAGCTGTACTTGAACCGGAAGAGAAATTAGAAGTGTAAATAACAAGCACTTTGGAATTGTTTCTTCTTTGTAAAACAAAACTCCAACATGTTTTAAGCAAATTGCAGAGGCTATGTTTTCAGTTGGAATTCCCCGCAATGTCTTCGTACAGAAAGCAAAGACAACAAAAATATTTTCACAAGCATTTTTTTTTTTTGCAAAAATCCTGAAACACATTTCAATTCTGGCATGCTTTTCATATTTTCCTTCTACATTTCAACTCCAATAAATCATCAACCAAACATATTGCATTAAATATTTCTTTGTTAGTCAGACTGAAAGTAAAATGTACAAGAAAAAAGCAAGAGAGGAATGCAGGGATGTCTGAATCAAAATATACTTTGACATTTTTTAAACACTTGAGAAAATACACAAAAAATAAATCAAGATTTCACATATTCACAAATAAAAGTAAATGTCCCAAAGAAATACAGTTGAAACCAACTGAAATCTTAGAGATATCTGTATTGCTGGCTAAGCAACTTAAGTATGTTTTAATATGCAATGTACAAATAGGAAACGTCTCCAGTTTTTGTGGCAGTAACAAAGTGTATCTTGTTGCAAGCGTGTTCCTATTCCAGCATGGGGCAAATTGCAAATTCCTCACTTGTGGACATGTTCACACTCTTTGCTTGGGTGCGTGTTGTAACACAGCTATAACACAGCTGTGTTAGAACAGGAAGAGTACAGAGCAATTGCTACTCTGACATTCCGATAGCAATGGATATATCTGAAAATACTACACAGGGATGCCCTGAGCCATCTCCTCATGCCTGATTCAGAAAATTAGTGCTAGCATAGCATCATGATAAAAATAGATAAACTGAAGGTTGCCCCCTCCTTTCCCCATTACTATCATGCCAGATAAATGGATCAGACATTCCTAGAAGTTAAATCGCAGCAATATTTTCAACCAGGCAAATGAAGTAATCAGCAGAGACATATGGAGCTAACCTAGGCACAGATTTATGCCTTTTCAAATTGAAGCTACTTGATTACAACATTTTCTCAAACTTGTAGCCTTCTATGGGTGACCAGCAAATTGCTCTTTGTTCAAATTCAGCAGCTGTCTCCTTCATCTTGATCCTCGTCTTGCACTTCCAAGGACAGCACAGTTGCAGCTCCACATGCAGCTCTGGCCGAGTTCTAGAAAACTACATTTATAAGCAACTACAAAAGGGTTTATTATGAGAATAAAACCTGGAAAGGTTGCACGATGGGACTCAGAAATGCATTCTGCATATGAGCCAGTAGCAATATAAGATAGTTAACATTGTCTGATGCCCCTTGTTAGGAAGCCAACATTCACTACATGAGATGCTTCTCTGAGTGAGTGTTTTGTTTGAGGAAAGAGGGATACATGAAACAATTTCAACAAAGCCAGTTTGATAATTTTGAAAAGTGAAGTCAAGGAAAAAGAAGTTTGGTTTTATCTAAAGTAAAGGAATGAATTACAAGGATTTTTTTAGATGCTTCAAGTCTCTTCTCACTCTTGAACATGGACATAACTCTTGGCAATAAGGGGAAGAGCTTCATCTGGCAAATGCCTTTTGCTCTTTATACAAAAACCTACTCAGAATTGGTTACATGTTAAGTCCTTTGCATGACTCAGTTTTTTTGCACACTTTGTGATTAACGTGACCGTTATCTACCTGCACAGTGCATCCCTTTGCCTCTCTTCTATGTCAGCTGAGTAACATATGTACCTGTTGCAGCACCTGAGCATATTCCATTTCAGGCTTGAGACAGCTGTGTGACCTGCTCTGCTGCCAAATAGCTATGCCACTGAGCTATCAGAAGACACTGCCTGGGACACATGGGCTGCAAGGAATGGAAAACCTCATCAGGGTGTGGAAAGGACCACATGGGAGATGGCAGAGGACAGAGCAGTGATCTGGGAACTGAAGACAGAGAGGGGAAAGACACATCTGTGGCAGAAGACTGGAGAAAGAACAGCACATGACTGTCAGAGAAAACAGCCCTTGCAAACAGGAACCCAGCCTGAAGCTTCCCTGTCCTCTGCTCTCAACAGAGAGCTCTGAAAGCCACTAAATCACATTTTACTCCTGCCTAATCTGTTCCCTCCACACACTCCTGCTAGCACTGCAGCTCCAGCAGCAGAGACAACAGGCTTATCACTGCCAACCCTGCTAATGACCCGCAAGGGAGGAATGGGGACCCGTGTACATGGTGCTGTGCCATGCCACTTCTGTTCCTTTTGTTATTAGCCCCAGTAACCTTTAAATTCAGCCTTCTCCCTGTAAAATACCCAACAGCCTGGAAGCAACTAGGAAAAAAGTAGATTTCTCTTACAATAGCCATCAGGGAACAGCACATGATCCTCATCCTGTGTTTAGTCAGAGCTTTTCTTTAAAAATGAATCCCACTATATCTCCTTACACACACAACACACATGCAGTGAGGTTGCAGGAGCATCTCCCAGTCCTGCCAGCTCATCTTACCCGGACTAGAAGTCTTAGCGTTTAAACACACAGCTTCTTCACTACCCTTAGGTCCTCACTCCACACTTCAGTCTTTCATGTCAGACTACCCTTAGCAATGAAAAGATTTTATTAAAGGACAATGGTGATGAATGATTGTGATAAAGGGCACAACTCAAGCCAACTATTTGTCAGTCTTCAGAGAGCAAGGCATTTTCTTGCTGGTGGGAGCACAATGCCAGTAATAGGCCTTCCTTGTGCCAAAATGTGGGGTAAATGACAGTGGTCCACAGAAAGTCAAATGAAATAATTATTATAGCTATAAAATATTGTGAGATAAGTAAGGCAGTGGTTTAGAAGTACTATTAGCTGAAGCTGACTGGAAGAGATTGACCACACAATCTGCAGCCTGGGCATCAACAACTATTATCAGCCTTGGGTTCCAGTCCCTTCATCTGGAAGGCTACTGCTTTGTGGAAAAAAACAGTTTAGCATGTAATTAAAATGTTGTAAAGGCTTCAGAGCTCTTGATATATTTTCCACTCCGTCACTGCCTTCAGATTTACCATCTGATCGGGTTTTGTCCAGCAGTAACCAGGGTATGACCTCAAAAAAGACAAAAAAAAGGTTCATTTCTGGGAAAGACAGACAAGAAAAGGGGAGTTATCATTCATTTTATAAGGTTTTTGAAAAATTATTTCTGTTTAATTTTGGTTGAAAAGTACCACAAATTGTGTTATAGGGTAGAGGTGAATACTTTCCTAATCTTCTATTTCAGCTCCTATTTCCAGCAAGGACTGGCTCAAGATTTCATAGCTGTACAAGGCATGCTCAGTTTTGTGCTTGTTGCCCTACGTGGCTCATGACGCTGACGGAAAAAAGATGAAAAGGAGCTTGGGTAGCTTCCAGATCCTGCCATCCTCCCCTCTGCTTAGGGACCAGCCTTATACCTGCTTGTTCTCGCCAAAGCCCCAGGCAGGGGAGCAGGAAGGGCAGATGCACGGACTGGAGCATCCCTGTGCCGCTGGCTCCTGCTGATTCCAAGAGCCCAGGGCTGATGGGCAGCACAGGGCAGGCGGGACACACAGCTCTAGCTGCTGCTGCCATCAGGATGCCAGCCTCTGCCTGAGCTTGGACCTTACCAAAACAACCACCACCGCTGCGGACTGCGAGACCTCCATGAGCAGGATGTCTAGATGCGTTTTGCAGAGTGCTTGACCTAGCTGCAAAGGCAGAGTGAGATGAAATGGGGAGAGGAGCAGCCAAGATGCAGAGCCAAGAGGAGAAAATTCCCGAAGTGCCGTGCTCAGCTTTCCCATTTATTGGTCTGTAATGCATTCACAGGATAGTTCAGATACACACGGACAGGCAGCTCAGGTACCAACAGGAGCCTCAGTGCAACAGCCCCGAGATCAGCAGTGTGAGCCTGCCCAGCTTGGGCTGCTTCCACAGTCTGTGCTCAGGTCCATCCCACTGCACCTTGGGTCCTAACACTGCAGGTCACTTAAAACTAGCTCCTGTAATTCAGGTGATCCTTGCTGTGCCTGTGCTGCCAACATACCCTGAGGCAGAACCACCACAGGATTTTTCAGATGGCAAAGGAGAAGGTTCTTAGCAAGAGTGCAGGAAGGGGAGAGATCTTGGCAGAAATCAAAGAACAATGTAAGGAGTAGGAAGAGCTAAGGACAAGGTGGGAAGCAGGAAACCCACATGAGACATTTAAAAACCACACACACCTACAGAGAATGATTTTGAAGTGCAGCCTTAAATGTCTGACGCTAATAGAGTTATCAAAGGAGGGACATGACACAGCCAGGTTTCCCTGCAAATGCAGGATTATTCAAAACACTAAATTAAATCATCAGTGCTTCTAATGTAAAAACAAAAAAACAGTCATGTTCTATTTCGAGATATGTGCGTGCCATGCACGCCAGCCACAACATAAATCAAGCAAGGCAAGAAACACAAACCCTATCACCATCACAACGGTAATGCCAGTCATGAATATAAACACCATGTGTTACTGGAAACCGAACACCACAGGCATTGCATGGGAAACAGAACAAAACCCCAGACTTGGTGAGCTTTAATGACTTATAAAAACAGCAAAGTGCATCTGACTGCATGTGAATCAAAGCCATGGTATTTTACTGCAACAAACACTACCTCCAAGAGAAGAAAAAATGTACCATAATAATCATTGTTCACTAAATACAAACTCATTAATTTGCATTCATGAGCAAAGGTGTAACAAGAGAAAGCCATTCACTGTAGACACAGCCTGCCCTTGCCAGTGAATTCACTAGGCTAATTGGTAAGGACAGTGTCTCAAGGGTGCTACTGTTATTTTACAACACCATCCACTGCTATTGGTGTTGCATGTCATTAAGTCATGCTGTGAACAAGGAAGAAGAAAGAAGAAGGATGGATTGGGATGAAGATGACAAAACTCTCAGTTGAAGGGCTGGGTCGAGCCCTTAACACCAAACTAGGCTTTCACAGAATCACAGAATGGTTGAAGGTGGAAGGGACCTCTGGAGGTCATCTTGTCCAACCCCCCTGCTCAAGCAGGGCCACCTAGAGCTGCTTACCCCAGACCATGTTCAGGTGTCTTTTGAGTATCTCAAAGATGGGAGCATCTCTTGAGCAGTTTGGTAAATGAGTCAATTTTCACACTTGGACATCTGTTTAAAAGCCAGTTCCGCAGCACCACTGTAAGCTCAGAAGTTCTCTTCCAGCTCCAGCGGCATAAACATAGTACTAAGTTCATCTAGATGTTCCTAGAATAGACATGGCATCAAAATACACCCAGTGTCTCTTTCCTAGCTATAGCCACTTGGGGATGGGATTACAAGGAGGTACTCTGTGTGCTCTCTCTTCTACCCCCCCTATGCACAAAAAGGATTTCAGCTTCCAGAAACACTAAGTGAGAACACCTCATAATGCTCTTTCCCTCCTGAATTTAATAGCAGCAACAACAAAGGGACAAACCAAAACAAGCTGAGGACAAGTTCACAGCAGTGGCACAGTGACCGCGGTCAGGCAGCATGTCTGGGTAAAGCAGCACGAACGTGAGCAAGGGCAGCAAAGCACACCTAAGGAGGGTGAAGTGGCCCACACAGATAATCGTGCTGAGTGACAGCCCAGTGACTGGTCCAGCAAAGGGTACAAGCTACTTCCAGACTAACTCAGGTCTCAACAGCACATCAGCCCTGCTCTCTAGGGTTGTCTATGCCACAGGCTAAGGTCTTAGCCTTAGCAATACAAAAAATGTTCTCCAGAACAGCAGGACATCCGACAGACCAGAGGTTAAAATATTTCCTTCTCCTACAGTCATGGAAAAAAAAAAAAAAACAGTAAAAAAATACACTCTCTTTCCTCAACTTATATGGTAGTTTCAGAGAAGATCCGTTTACTATTGGAAATCACCTATTGTTTCAAATGAGTCCTAGCACTTCTGCAACACATCAGCTGGCACAGCTCACCCTTGGGAAGCGGGACTCCATTGTGCACCGTGACAGTGCTCCACCTTAAGATCAGTCATGCTGGCTCCCACTTGCTCAGGTGGGTGAGAAGGCACATATGTACACAAATGCTGTGATAAGCAAAGCAATACTTTAAGAGAGAGAGAGAAAATAACACAAAATAGGAGGAAATACACACAAAACCCCTACAAAACCGAAAGCCCAGAAAACTGTGAGCCTTTTTACCTTTTTCTTTACAGCAAAAGGCAGAAAGCCTCCTGTCCCTCTCCCAAAGTAGCCAAAAATGTAAACCAAAACCACGTCCCATATTTGAGAAGTTCATGCTGCAAGACCATACCAACTGAAACTGGTAACAGAGTAAAAACTGACAAAGAAGCAGGAGACCAGATGGCTCTCGGAGACACTGGTGGCAACGTGCAGACTGCTATCCGCAGAGCCACTGCATGACGACAGCAAGGCTCATTGCAAAGATATAAACTGCAGAACCCTGCCTTTACTTGATTTTCCCATGTTGGCTCTTGAATGAGTATTACCGGAGGTTAGAACTGCCTGGGGGACTCAGCTGAGAGATGCACATCTCCAGCACAAACTCTCAGCATTTGCGGTTGCAGCTCTGTCTGCGTTAGCAATGTGCTCCTGGGAATGCCCCGCTGAGAGTGTCTGACCCTGCTGGCGCTCAAGAGCTGCTGAGAAAAATGGCACCATACTTTCCATCATGGTCAGTGCTCCTCACCTCAATGCCTGTGGTCTGTCCTTCACTGTCAATGCAGGAAATGAGAAGAAATTAAAATTCTGAGATCACCAACCAGAAGGCAAAGACTGCACCAGTCATACAGGGAAAAGTTTTTCCATGACCTCCCTAGGTTTGCGTTTACAAGCATGAGTAGCAACCCCAGTTATTGGAACTCAGTTATAGCTAAGCAGCACCAGTACTCATTTTTTATTTTAAACATGAAAAACTTGCTACCCTCCCTCTCTAAACATCTTGAGTTAAAAGATTTTCCTATTTCAGCAGGCTATATTTAACCAGATTGATTCTTCACTGGAAATAGGAGTAATAAATAGCTTTTTGGGAAGAAAAACTATTTGGGGAAGGCAAAACAAATAAAGATAGATATGCAGTGGCTACCAGCCAAACTATAGGTGGAGCACGTTATAGATGACTTTGAGATGAGTGGAGGGAATTTTATTACTCCATCATTGCAAGCCAAATTAGATGCTGCTGTCTATCAAACATAAAAACAAAATCCAAGCGGCCTAAATAAGATTTGGGGTTATTAAGAAGATGGGACTTCAGAACTTTTTCATGTATCTAAGAAGGGACTGATGGGAATGTGAAATTTTTTCCAATCATTCCGGTCAGGGGAAAAACCATGTAAATGAGAAAGATGCCAAATCCATTCCAAATTCAAGGAAGTTTAGGAAAGCAAACTTGAAGGATATACGTGGCCTTTTGCAAAACGGTGCAAAGGAACCATGCGTACTGCTGACCCCAACCGTGTGCCTTTGCTTTGGCTTCGAGCAAGCCCAGACTCACCCGGGTCTGCCTGACCAGGGCAGAAGAGCTGGCAGGTCTGTCCAAACTGGAGCTGGATCCAGCCCACACCAAAATAAATCTCAGATTCATCTGTCCCACAAGACAGCCTGAAATCCAGAACTGCGCATAACAAAAAGGAAAAGCCATGTTATTTTCTGGTTTTCAAACTTCAGGCATACTTTTTGCTGTGAGCTTTCTTGCAATCTGTCTTCTGGCATTAGAGCAATCTCTGATGTCAAAATCCTGCCAAAAAGCAACAAGAAGGAAGACAGAGCTAAAAGAACTCTGCAAGAAGGAACTATCCATTACCACCACAGCTGTAGGAGTCTGGCAGTATTCCTCCCTGCCCCGCTTTGAGAGAACGGCTTGCAAAAGCGACTGAAGCCATAGAAGCAGCGCAATAGGAAAGAGAAACAACTAAAAACTTAAGTATTAAAATAAAACACAACTGTTGCATAGAGGCTGTGTACCAGCAATCAATCAGTTGTCAGAGAAGGCAACAGAGTAATGAATTATGGCACAGACAGTTAACAGTTTCATGTGTATATCCCGGGTCAGGCACATGGGATGGAGATCAAGTTGCATCTAATCAAGTTTGGGATGCTTTCTGTTATATATTGCTCAGGTCTTTGTCTTTGTTGGTGAAAGACTGAGCTCTTCGTAGCTGTGCAAAATGCATTCAGTCTGTTCTTCCCTAGTATCACGGATATTCAGTCAAACAATGATGCTTTTGTACTGCCTACCCAAAAAGGTGCAGTAGTTCTGTATGCAGTGGTCATGTCAACCTAACCTTACTTCTTCCTCAACTCTCTCCACTAGCTTCCCCAGTGTCCTGTCCTTTTGTGATTTACTTACTCTGCAGTTTCAGTAAGTTGGGGTTTTCCCTCTGGAAAGTCACTACATAATGAAAACATTACATTAGTATATAAATGTCATCATTTAAAACATTAAGGAGCAACTATGCCTTTCCTATAGTTATCTCGATTTCCCGAGGAGAATAGGTACCAAAATACTCAGACTGTTTCATGGGTAAGCTGAGAATGGACAAGTGATGTGATGTTCTGTATACACGATTATCCTTCGTGTTTGGGACCTTACTAGATCAATAATACTGAAGTGTCCATTAGCTGAAAAAAACGATTGCTGAAGAACAGCAACATAAGTCTTACTGCCCTTTCTGGAACAGTCAACATGAGTTGACTCGCTGCCTCCTCGTTTCTCTATTTTTAAATGTAATCAAGCAGCTGTGTTTTTAAAATGACACCGATGAAACTGTAAAGAGAAATGGACCCAAAGCATATAGAGAAACTTAACAGTGAACACTTTGTAATGGCCACTTTTCTGAGAAACACCAATGCAACATCAGTGGAGAAGAACTTTAAAATGAAGACATAATCCTTTGTTAGTTCTTCTGAAAAGTAAAATGGCTGGCCAAAGAAAATGGTACAGCTCACTAACTGAGGGATCAACTTGTTATTAATTAATAAACAAACCTGATAATAAATTTAATAATAAAACACATGATGTTTTCAGTGAGAAGGGAGATTGGCGGTAATTTCAGAATTAAATGAAAAGGAAAAAATCCTGCAGGAAATTGAACTCGTTATCTGGTTATTGTACACTATATTAATATTCCTTACCTGATAAGAACCAGTAATGAATAGATATCCTCAACTCACGAGTAAAGTTCTCCCAACTTTACGAGGGCTACAATTTAACGTTAAGGGTTTGTTTCCTTTTTAAGATATGATCTACCATCACATTGCAATTGATCAATGGCACTTGAGCTGACATCTATCTTTGGTTCCCTTTGGTGACAAAGAAAACTCCAGCTGCCATGCAGAAACAATGTAAATATAATGAAAATCTGTACAATCAGTATCAGCAGTAAAAACATTCTCTCTTAGGAGGCAGTATAGTGAGCTCACTGAATGAGTATTTCTATGCAAAGATCATCCCTGAACAGGGAATATTAAATTCTATGCACCTCTTCAGCCCCTAACATACCTCATATTCCAAATACTTCGCATATGTCCATTATTTCATAGATAGTAAGCAGCGTTAAATCTACTTTATGGCATCCAGATTATATACTCTAATACCAGAAAACATTTACATCACTTTTGTTTTATTATGCTGGTCAAGATACTAGCTATCCAGACACCTTGAGACTAATCTTTGACAGCCCATCATTTGACTCTGTGATCAGTTACTTAGCTGGCTCTGTCTTAAATTTCTTTCTTTACAAAATAAAATGGACCATTGCATCTCTACCTTCTTAAGCATATGAAGTCTTCAGACTGGCATTAAGCAATTGTTAAAATGTCATTGGTGCTAGAAAAGCAACACCACACAATTTTCCAGAGACAGCAGTATGGTATATAAAGAAAATATATAAAGGCGCTCAAGGTCATGTGGGAAAACCACGGCAAAGCAAGAATGTAAATCCTGGCCTCATGAGTCCCGGGAACATCCACAGAAAACCTCCTCCTGGGATGCTGGAGCAGGGAACAGGGCGAGGCAGGTCTGCCCACCGCATATGTAAGTCTTTTTAACTTTCCACTGAATCTCCCCTGATTTTTGCAATCAGTGGTTTCTTCCCATAATGAAGCAGGCATATAATTTTAACTTGATTTCAAGAGAATTACTGTAATTGCCACCACCAGAATAATAGATCTGTGTATAAAGAAATGGCTTTTCTCTTGCATTTTCCACTGGAAAATTTAATTTCTGTGTTAATGCATTAAGATATTTCACTAAGCCATTTGCTTCCTACTCTCAATATTCACAAAATAGCATCTCCAAATGAAGTTCCTGTAAACAGTTATTAGTTTACCAGTGAACTAATACCAATAAAATCAATAGAGTCTGACCAGATCTTTTCTATAGCATAGAAAGCCACCTTCGAGACCACTTAAGATATGTATTATGGTAATGTGTCTCAGACCATAAAAACAAGAGGAAAGTTACTGTGTCAGATCTTCCTACATCTAGGCAAAACCAGTCTAGCTGATTTCTGCTTACTTGCTATGCCACTACAGTAGCAGCAATTTTGGCTTGAAGATTAAAAATAAAAAAAAAAAAAATGAAATAAAGTGTCTGGCATTTGAAAGGACGAGTTCTTTTCAGTTCAGAACAGCGGGTGTCACAACCTCAAAACACGGCTGTGTATTCAGATGTTATATATACCATAAAACTAACCGCTACTTCAAGCAAGGAGTGAAACTGCAGATACAGCTTGCTGGTGTCCCAGTGTTACGATGGCCTTTCGCAAAGCTGCATGAAATGGAATTAAAGTGCTGTGGAGGACACATGCCCATCTGAAGGCTAGCACAGCTGGCAATAAAATTGTGGCTGAGTCACAGGACAAACGGGTTGGGAGTTTCCCCGTAGGGGATTCGGGGAAGCCAAAGCTAAACTCACTTGCACAGCAGGAAGAAGTTTAACCAAACTGTCTCACGTGAAATGTCTTATAGAGTATATATGTTAACAGCAACACAGCTCCTGTCCCTAGCACAGAAGCATTCAGGTTTCTAAACAGATGCCTTGGATTAGAATAATTAGCTTTTCCAGATGTATGTCATGTAGCCATGACAGTAGTAAAGTGTTCTCCCTCGGCTGGGGCTGTACTGTAACTGCACAAATAAAGGCGGTACAAGTCTCCAGCGTGAACAGGGCCCGAGGCTGT
The DNA here is from genome assembly GCF_030936135.1 of Gavia stellata. Lineage (NCBI taxonomy): Eukaryota > Metazoa > Chordata > Aves > Gaviiformes > Gaviidae > Gavia > Gavia stellata. Next base: position 12,943,864 of record NC_082601.1, on the reverse strand, counting down.
CAGGCAGATCCGGAGCGATGGAGAGGGGAGCGGAAGGAAACAGAGCAGGCAAACAAAACACAAACTGTAAAGTTCTTTGAACAAACTGGAATTTGCAAGATGCGCACTAAGGCAAATAGCAGCTGTGGTATTTGATGTTTGTGTAGCTGTTTTTAATGCTCCTATAGTTCAGATATCAAGAGATGATTCTCTATTCTTAAGTACCAAGCCACTCTCCGGAAGCCTGAAAATGCTTAGCACAGCTACTCTATTTCTTATATACCACAATAAATAAACTTGCAAAGGAGCTGGATTCTAAAAGCCGGTGCAAAGAAAGAAAGAAAGAAAGGGGAAAAAAAAAGCAGCAGCCCACACAGCATCAAATGCTGGTAGGCTCAGTGAGAAACAGCAGATGATTCTTACTGAATAACTGCCCTAGATTTTGCAAACAATACAAGGAACAAAAATAGAAACCCATTTACATATTGCTGTTAATAACTTTATTTATAGTGTCACAGCTAGAGCACAATAACTGCAGCCACGGCTTAACTTGAAAGCCATTCACTGTGGAAGAGTCAGACAGATACTGTTTTCTCAGTCCTTATGCAACTGAAAAAAAAAATCCTGTTGTCAACAGCCAGCCACCAGAATCCTTACAAACAGAACCAGAAAAAAAGTTAACAGTAGTCCCGGGCAAAAGCAAATCAGCCCCAGGATCCCACTGGCCTCTGCCCCTCCTGGTTACTTCAGACACACTGTGGTTAATCAAGGACCACTGAGGCTAGAAAACCCAGCAGATAAATTTTCACTTCAGTTTGAGCCTCATGATAGCATCTTACAGGAATACTTGACTGGGTTTGGGTTTTTGTCTTTTTTCTTTTTAATTAAGAAATACAGACAGGGCTCAGATTAAGTCAGCAGCTACAATAAAAAAGGATGTGTCCAGCATTTAAGAACATCCCTACCACATCCGCGCTGCCTGCTACATGACTGTAGCCAAATCTTTGCTGGGAGCCCATATTCCTGCCAGCTAAAATACCACTGGCCTGTCACAACAGACTGGCACATCTTTAAGGAACAGAAACGTACACAGAAATTTGCATCCTTGATTCCTTAGTATTCTGCAAATGCCTGCTATATATAAGTAAATGGAGTGAGAAGGCCAGAGGGGAAACTGTCTCTTAAGATCCTGCACCTGAGAAGTGAGAAAACATGGATCTGATTTTTCCTCCGCCTAAATCCAGCCTGAACTGGACAACAGTCTATTTTGGATTGGGAATGGGGGTGCCCTCAGGACCTCGTGCTGCAGCTGCTCATTACGTATAAAATACTCAGAATAATTAGAGGCAGAGACAGAAGCGCCCCACTCTGCCCTGCTGACTATGGCGTGCTCTGTGACATGGGAAGGTGGGATTCAAGCCACTGCTCGGGGGTTTGATTCTTTTATATAAAAAAATGAAACAGAGTTAACACAAGAGAATGAGGACGACTTCTTCAGTTAGGGCCTCTCCTAGGAGATGTGGCCTCAAACGCCCTCTGGCACATGGGAAAATGGAATCCAGATAACCTACACCGGCATGTGGGTCGAGCCTCCACGCTCCCAGAGGAGCATGGCATGCCTCATCACTTGTGTCTGTTCAGACCTTCACTACCTTTGTGTTTTACTTTCTGCCACCTGGAATGTCAACTGTATTAATTAATTTCTCCAGGTTTTCATTTTAGTGAGGAACAGAAAGAAAAGAAACCCATTTGGTGTGGCGGCCCAGCAGAAATGTAGTGCTAATTCCCCCTGCAGATACAGCCAGCAGTCACGAGAAGTCCCTAGCACAAAGAGCGTGTGTGTTTGTGCACACTCCCTGCTTGTTCCTTCTGCACAATTCCTCTGCAGCGCAGGCAGGGCAGAGCCTTCACGGTCTAGTCGTTAGGACATTTCTGTAATGGGAGCCAGGCATTTTTGAGCTCTAATCAGCCTTGCTACCAAGTCAAATTAAAGAAATCACTGTCAATCTCAGCCTCTCTGTTCCCCTGCCCTAACCTCCCCTGTGAGGTCGACCGGTAGCAGTAGATACTTACACAAGAGTTTGTGAGTGTAAGGCACCAAAAATGCAAGGAGGTGTTTCTAGGCAGTGCCCATTATCCAGCGAGACAACTTAGAATTTGTTCAGTTCTAGTAATACAATAAATGCTGTGTCTGATATACATAGTGGAAAAATAAAAAGGTGCGGGACATGACAGACCAACAAAATATGGCTTTTATGATCCTCCATTAGAAATGATCCTTGAATCTGCAGGAAAAATAACCTTAAAAGAGATGAAAGAACACACAAAAGACATTTAAGTGAGCCAGTGAATGCATATATTTAAGTGAAATACACGGATCTAATAAATGCTAATGAAGTCTGTATTGGGCTTCTGTATTATGAAAGTGTAGCCCTGGATGATTCTCAGCAGACATGCCATTTTATAGTGGATGAACAAATATTTTCACCCTCCTATGCTGTTCACAGATTCAGAGGTCCCCTCAAAAATCACTCATTTCATCCTTAAACACAGCTTTAGTTTTGTACAGTTGTTCTCCAATACTATTTTTTCTCTTTTTTTCAGTTGTTTTTAAGCTTTCAGAGAAGATACCATTTCCAATTTACTCCTTGCACCACTACATAATTCCAAGGAAAAGGAGCTCAGCAGGTAAGTCACATTTGCAATTTCAAGCTTTCTGGGCTTTGCAAGAAATTCATAATCGCTTCCGATTACAATAACAAAATTTTATTCAGTTTGCAGCTGAAAATGACAGAGTATTGGATCTTAAAAACAGAATATAATTTACCATTTATATTCTGCAACACAACTTTGTCTCTACGTTAGACCTGTCATCCTAAACTGTGACCTGCTGGCTGCTATTCTGCAGAAGGGAAGATTCTTATGGAAGAAAGGCAAGGACGACATGGGTTTTTTCTCCTTTTTAACTGAAACAAAGTAGAACTATTAAATCAAAAGGCCTCTTTTTCTCTTGCCTCGAAAGAAAAAGAATCTCACAAAGGGGTTTACAGTAGTTTTGAATGAAATCCAGAACAAAAGGTTCCAAACGAAACAGAATAATTATACTTTTGTGGATCAGCATTTGGCTTCTGTTGAAGCCTGATCTGTAACTAGAATCGCTCAAGTTCCCCTGAGCAGAAGCCAAAGTTTTGTTTGCTTTGTTCTACAAATTGATTCTTATTAGCTCAGTCTTTGGAAACAACCACAGCAGAAAGCTGCACTGCATTGGTGTGCATGCTCCCAAGATGGGAGGCTCTCCACCAGAACTGCCCTGGCACATAACCATCCACTAGCTAAAACTGTATGCATCTGTTTTCCATTCTCTCATCTCCTTTCCTCCAGTCATACTAACAATTGCTAAATTTGCTCCTTGCTTTCCAAGGTTTTTTAGTCTTTCCCGTCTATTTTGCCTACCTCCCTACCCCACAAATATCCCATCAGCTCTGCAACATAGGTCTCTCACCTCCTTCATGGTCCAGGATGTTACAAAGCATCTCCCCAACTTGCTACTACATTCAGCATTGATGCATGGGTCTGCCAGGCCTTGGAGATAATCGTAATTAAGTAGTTATCAGAAGAAGGAGCGTTGTCTATACCTATATTCCTGTATTTTGTTTGCTTTTTAAAGCGTATCACACATACACTTCTTTCCAATTTCTGAAAACTATTTGCAAACTTCCAAGTCCTCAGAACCTACATGGTCTCACAAATCCAGATTGCCACCATTTAAAACTGCGTGCATCTTTCTATGGCTTTTTAACAGAAACACAAATGGACACAGAAAAATCTCAATTTTCGAAAAAGAGCACCTCTTTCATTCCACAAGGCCAATGCCCTGCCAATGGGGGGTGTGTGCTGAAATTCATTTAATCTCTTTGGTCTTTTGCCTCCTTTGCTGTTTTGTGCAGTCCTTTGTTGCTTCTCAGAAATGAGAAAATGTTAGCTCTGTTTCAGAAGTGACCTCTTCTTAGCCTGGTTTCTTATAGGAACACCATTTATGGAATTATGCAGTCTGCACAGCCAGTACCAGACTCTCTCTCACTTTTTAACCACTTAGTATCAAGAAAAATTAATAAAAAAGAGGATGTTTTAAAAATATACTATGACTTTCAGTTACTGGAGGACATAGACTCAAGTTAGTGCATTGCTAACTAACTTGAGTCACAGGATAGCAGACCACTTGAGAGCTCTTCTCCACTAATTGGTTTCAGCTTTTGTCTCTTCTTCATCATTTATCCAGTGTCAAAATTATATATAAACCAGTAAGAACAGATGCACAAATTAGCAACAATTGTTGAGGGATATAAATATAGTATAAAACAAGAGAAGTTAATCCATCCCCACCCAAAACTGTGCCTCTGTTTTACAGCTTCTGTAAGAGGGCTTTAAATAGTTTTGCAAAGTTCAATGCATTACAGAATAAAAAGTTTAACTGATTTTTGCTTTCCAGTCATTATAGTCTAAGGAGGAAGCAAAAAGGTAGGACGACTTTAACAAGAACCTCTTCAAATGTTATATAAACTCAGTGTTCTTAAAACCACTTTGCATGTTAACTACATGACAAAGTAGTTCGTTAACTGAAATTTAACCAAGTCTTTACAAGAGGAAAGCAAGTCTGTACAAGCTAGTCTTTACAGAAGTAAAGTTTTGGTCAGAGAAGACTCAATTTTTCTTGTCAAGGTTACTCCAGAATAGAGAAGACTGGGGGTGGATTAGTTTAATAAACATAATGTGACGCATTTTTTTACTGTAAGTTTGATACATTTGTTTTTACTATCAGGCCAATGAGCAGACTTACATTTTTTAAAAAATTTAATTTATTTTTAGTACTATTGAAGAAAAAAGAGAATCCAAATAACCTTGATGAGTTAAAATACTGCTCTGTAAACTTCTGCAGGCACCTTCATTATTCTCTCCAAATTACTATTCACAGTATTTCATCATTAAAACAGCTAACACTCTTCAATACATCACCCTGTGAACTTCACAGACCCTTGTGTAAACTCAGAATAGCAGGGTGTGAATTATACATCACAGGCCCTTCTTAATTGCTGATGGCTTGCTGGTGGCTGCAGATCTGCAGTCACCTGGCATGCCGCACTTTTGGGATGTTATCTTTATTACAACACACGTGTTTAAGTAATGCATCCAGCGGGGTGCCCTGCAGCCAGTTATTTATCTGTTTTGTTCTTCAGAGGGTACAAGTCCCTCTCATGCCCCTGAAGACACCAGGAGTTCCCAGTAGGGACCAAGATCACAACATATTCCCAGTTCAGAAAGAAAGATCTGCAGACAGTCAGATGAATACTTAGACAAGTTAGCATGCATTTGTTCTTCTTAAAGGATGCTGTGCACATGCACAAAGAGGTAGATTTGATAAAATACATAAACCTGCCCTATTCTTTGGCTTAAAAGTTTTCAAGACTGAACCATCAACACACAAGTATTGAAAACAGGGAGTGATCCTGGGTTGAAATAGCGCCTTTAATATTAACATTCAGACTTACTGCATAGCTTTGATGTCAAGTTTGGGTGCAACAATGGCTGCAAAATGAGAAAATTCCTTTACACATGGCTTTTAGCTTGAATGCTTTTCTCCAAAAGACATTGATTTTTCCTCTCAAAACCAACAAATTGGTTAGGAAGATTCAAGAGATTAGTGGTAATAAGTGCTGAGTAATTCATCTTCACCCATGGCTGAAACCTACTTCCACACTTCCCAAAATGTATTGCTATCTTAAAAAAAAAATCATTACATTTTCTGGAAAATTAAAAAGTTAAGATTCACTCCAGGCAAACACAGGTGAAGTTCCCAGGAGCCAGCTCTTGACAGGGAAACAGAAGAGTTCCTGTGTAGGTAAAATTCACTGCTGCCATTTGGGGAAAGGCGTGGGAAGGCTGATCGTTTCCCTCCTACTCACTCTTCTCAGCTTACATCCTCATCCTCAATCAGAAGTTTCAGCAATTAAATGCAGAGGGCCCCTGAACCCACGTGAAACCCACACAGTTTCCCCCAACCTGCCTGCAAAAATAACCTTCTACTGATTGTAGGCATACACCTCAAATGAAGACAAGGACGTAGAGGTCTTGCTAAGACTTGATGCTGAGAACCGACCAACCCATGAACACATTTTGTGAGGATATCAAAGCTTACGGACTGGTGGGGAGAGCAGTACCAGGAGGTAAGACATGGATAAAACCTGCTCTTGGGCTTCCTCCTGCTTAATGCTGCTCTTCCTCATCTTCAAACATAAACCATCAATTTTCATTCTGCCTTCCCCCAAAAAGGGAAGACGACAAGGACAGAGATGGATTATACAGTAAATATGAAAAAACGTTACTGCTCCTGCCCTTTCCTGGCAATGAGGCTTCCATAGAAATTAAAGCTACATAAACTTTGGCTGAGATGAGAGATTTGGGGAATCTTTGAAAATATCCAGGGAAAAAATGTCACAAATTTATACACGCTATACTGTAGTTTTATTTATTAAAGATGGTAAAATTAAACTGCTTTCTGCTTAGCTTCAATAACCTTTCATGAAAAAGCATGAAAACAGAATCGGGATGAGCTCCTGAACAAAACCAGCCCATTGGCATAACTACCTCCAAAGGCAACCCAGTCATCTCTGACCCGGGCTTGGTAGGCTATGCCTCATTATAAACTCATTTAGCATTTTGAAAGGCACTGTTAGCAAGCCAGAAAAAACAGCCTCGTGCCTATACCCACCAACAATAATATACCACTAAGCAGCACATTGCTTTGGCAAGCCACGGCACTACTATGTCCGGTTACAGCTATATCCTGGGAACCATCCTACTAGCTGCAATCAGAGCTCAGTTTTGTACTACTATTTATATTGATAACTCCTTTAAACGCGAGAAACATTAAGACTGGATGCCCTGTGTGTGAGGACAGTGGGAGGAGGAAGGAAAAAGATGTTTGCGTAGTTGAAATTTTCACAAATATCATAGCACACAATTACATAGCACCTTGCCATCTAAGAATTTAACACACTTCATAAGCAACTAATTAAGCATCACAGCGCTTGTAAGGTGAAAAAGTTAAGTTGACACGGCTGGTCTGAATATCCTGACACTCAGCCAAAGTGCAACTATTTGGTGATTTGTAAGGGGAAAATTTTTGGTGTTAGAACAGAATTAAATCAGAAAACTAGTTTAAAATGTTTTTTGTTTACAAAGCTGAATGCAAATGGACTGTTTCGTTTCTGCAAACGGTTTAGTTCAAGTTGTGAAGTTGTTTAAAAAACTCTGAGATCAAGTTAATGTTGTTGAGTACATGATTCATAAGATTTATGTGAAGGGGAAAAGAGAGGAAACTGTCACTTTCACTGAGCTTGGATGCCAGCCCTAAAATAAGCTTCTTGAAACAGTTCATCAAAGGAATTTCAATGACAAAGCCAACCTTTATCCCTTCACAGAGGACTTCAAACCTCCTTTTATAGCACAGAGATTACTATATTTGGCCAAACCTAGATAACATTAAAGCCATTATCACTGCAGTGAGATACTATAAATAGCAATAGTAATGTAAAACATCTAAAATTCTGCCTAGGAAGCATGTTAGTTAAACAATATTATCTATGAGTATTTTAGTGTTTGTCTATCAGACATAATCTCATTCATGATAACGTGAACGGATCTAGTTACATAATTCACCTTGTTGTTTACCCAAAATTACTTGCATAGTCTTGGGAACTCCTTTCCTGATTGCATTTGACAATAGACGTTATATTTAACACACACATATGTGGGAAAGGTCAAATCACGCTCTGAGGTTCTGGATTTGTCAAAGTTAATTCCCATTCAATAAATCAGGACGGGAAATGGTTTCGTTCTCTGTTAAAAGGTTCTGTTCATTTGCATCAAAAAAGAGTGTATTAACCCCAAACTTCTTCATCTTAGTTTTGTCATCACCCTAAATTCTTCAGAACAACATAATCCTGAAACAAATTTTGCTGCCAAAAAATGACAGGAAATTATATTTTCATTGTGGATAAATTAGTCTCTGAACTTTACTTTCCATAACAATAAGCAGGAGATTATGAACTCATTCACAGGAAGTCCTGATAAGGCTTTAAAAAGATTTGCTTTTGCCCATTCAGGTCAGAAAGACCACTGTATTTTGCATAAAGACATCATCTTTCCCTGAACAAAGAGAAAGCACACCCTCTAAGAGAAGTGTAAAACAGTAAGTAATATCATGGCAGAACTGCCCCCTATTAAAGGATCATGGTTGTGTCTTACAGACCAACTACCAGCACCTGAGGAAGATGTGTTTTCCACATAGGTTTTAAACTGATTTCTTTTTTTGTTTGACTTCTTTAAAAAAAAAAAAAAAAAAAGCATGTAACCTTTAGAAAAGAAAAAAAGAAGCATGTAACCTTTTTAAAAAGAAAAAAAAAAGCATGTAACCTAGTATCTAAAACTAAGCATATCACAGCAGAACTGGTCATTTAAAGACTTCTCATTTTAAAACAGAAAAAAACCCTCCACACAGTAACTTCACATAATTTTAGAATAATATTTCTTCTGGTAGAGTGGTTTGGGTTTGTTTTTTAATTAAAATTAGAGGTGGTCCCAAAAGCCCAGACCCAATCATGCCTGAAAATTAAAATATTTAATCTTGTCTGGAACAGAATTTAGTACACCACTTCTCCCACAGAAAATGTCAAACCAGGCGAAGTGCACGAGGCTGTGCTCCTGCACCTCCCAAGTTCAAGGTTGAACCCGGCTGGATGGAAACCTCCAGTGCCAGTGAGGCTGATTACTTCCACACTGACTGTGAAATCAGTGAGCAACCTCACCCTGAAGATCTAGTAAAAATGAAGATCTCAGGCTCCAGGCATTACGATGGCAATCAAACTTTTAAACCAATAGCTAATGAAAATTCCCATCCATTATACTTTCATTTATCATCTACCTTTTTAACTAATCTGGAAGAATGGGAAAAGAGAATTGCTGGATACAGCTGATGGAGGAGGGAAACCTGCACCTCTGTGCAGACACACAGACCTTCCCACTTCTACGAACTGTGGAGGAAATGCTCCTGCTCATAAATCATCAACAGGAAGCCAGATTCAATGGTTGGGCACAGCACCCTTGCATCAACTTCACATACTTTTCAATTGCCTTGACACAATAACCTTTAGCTCATAAAACTTAGAACTTACGACATTTTTGAATAGTGACAAAAATAAAACAAAACAAAACTGCTTGGAGCGTTCTCATCTCAAAAGCCTCCCCTTGAGCATTTCCCCGTGAAAAGTAAAGAGCATGCTTGCTTTTATTAAGCCAGTTCATTAATCCACATCATTGAGACGCGACCCCCCACCACCAGTGTGTCTCTGTGCGCACGTAAATGCTTCAAAATCATCTGCAGTCATTCCCACTAGAGTGCACCCAGGCAAGAGCAAAGGCTCCATGCTGAACTCCTAGTGTGAAATGAGTCATTTGTTCCAAACCATGTTTCCTTTTTTCAGTATTCGTACTTAGTTATTAATTTCCCTAAAGTACATGAAGATGAGATGTTCCTAAGTTACTTTCTATTTGCTCTCAGTACATATACTATTTTATTCATACTTCTTATCTCTCTTTTCCAGCCTTTTCCATGATCTCAGTAGGCTTTGATTTAGGACCTCGTAGGCACAGGCAACAAAGTCCATACTTTGAGGAAGACACCATTTAAGTTGTTTCCCCTTGCAAGATCTTTTGAGACCTCAGTCTCCCTTTGCACTGGAGACAGTCAGCACCTGCAAGGGCTTGATCCCTAAACACTCGTTACCGTGAGGAACAAAGTTAAAATTACTTTTAGGCTGCAGAAGGCAATCTATTATGGAAATGTTCCTGTTATTCAATAAATACACAAGACGCCAAAATTAAATGTTTGCAAGCTTCCTGCTAGCTACCCATCAGGACAGTCCAAGGAACTGATTGGTGCATACACCCATTTATGTATACTTGTTTCACCTTTCGTGTTACTTCACAGCCATAACTGAAAATCATAGTAAACTGTTTTCTCTTTCTATACTCTGGGTCATGCATACTTTTTTGTTGTATTTTTTGAGACCTCCATGTTTCCACACCAGCCATTACCTTTGGGCTATTTTTTCCCCTCATAATCGTTCCATCAGCTTCCCCTCTCCCTTTAAAATTGCTCATTTGTAAATTTAGTTTATTATCATTTTGGTTTTGCTTATTTACTGATATAGTTAAAATTTCAGGTAATTATAATCTTAAAGAGATAATCACCTTTACTAAGATTTGACTGTACTAAACAACTTTCGAACCTGCAAATAATGACATAAGGAAATTGATGTGAAAGACTATAATACCATATTGACTAGTCTCATACCTAACGAATTGCATTCAGTTTGAATGTCAAGCTGAACTTTGAGTACTGGAAAAAAGTAACTTCTCTATTAAGAAAATTCACAAACTGCATCTATCACAAGAAATTCACACACCTTCTTGAACAAGCTCAGTGCCATTAAGGAAAAAATGAACGTAAAGACACAAAACCTAATCTAATCTACTGTACCACATACTCGACTGAGGGCACTCTGAATGGCCTCTTCCCCTCACCTTCATCATCATATTTATATTCTTTATTTTTCATCACTGAACCATTATAGTCTTTGATATCTGATATTGTTTTTGTCTTCAGTATTGCTAGTGGATCTTTATCTGTTTAGTGAGTCACAACCAAAAATATGAAGGGTTGAACTCCATCCAAGCCAGCACACAGACTTGCCCTGATTTCAGTGAGTTTTATACCAGATTCTACATTCAACAGTGAGCAACCTCCTCCTAATTTTTCTGCTTGTACATTACCTCTCCCCCCTACCCTCAATGCTAGGAAATGTCCTCAAACGCTTCAGTATTTCATGTGAATTTCACCGTATCATCTATTGGAGATTATGCAGGACGCAGTATATTGGAGATGTAAGAAATTCACTTCCATTTGTTGAGCAACAAGTATCAGAAAATATAATTCACCAAGATACTTAAAGCTATGTAAGAGAGAAAGCTATGCAAGCAGTTTACAGGAAAACCTCTTGTTGGCAGGGGAGATGGAGAGGGGAAGAAGGGAGCTCTCTGTCCCCAGTCCCTGTGTCTCAGTAGAAGTATTTATAGACTGACAGAGCTGTTACACAGTTAAGGTCCTAGTTTAGCACAGACATAAGAGACCCCAAAGAGGTCAGGTAGAACAGCAGAGCTAAAATGCATCAAGATTAAGTTAAACTTAACTTTGTAACTGCAACCCATAAAGATATCAAACAACTAAAGTACTATTTTATTGCCTCTTCCCTGGGAAGTGGACAGCGGGAATCTGGTGATGTTCAGAAGTTCATGGGGCTGGACTACCCCAGCAATACAGAGTGGGTTTGATTTTGCACCAGTTGCCAGAGACTGGATATCCATTTCTTCTGCTCCTCCAGGTAGACCAAGGAGCAACACATCGCTGGGTGACTGAGCAGGTGTCAATGGCTGTCAGTAACAGATCCCCTGCTTGTAATTCCAAACTGGAAGAGACCACTCCAGGTGATCTTAACCTCAGCTGGGCTCTGCAATTCACCCCAAGGAAAAGCGTTGCCAAACTTTGACTTGCCTTATGGCTTATCAGAAGGGGGCTTGTAACTGTCAAAAAATAAATAAACTGAAATATACTACCTTCTCAAAATCACTGAGACTCACTCCAGGAAAGGAAGAAAAAAAAAAAATCTAAGGAAAGAGATCGGTTAAAGTTGCTTCTCAAAGGAAGATTTTGCAGGAATGTGGCAATCCTCCTCCCGTCCTATAAACAAACTTTCAAAAGTCAACTGGTGACACTTCAGAGTCTTTACACTTATTTTGGATTATATGTCGCTGTCATCTTCATCCCTGGCTGTTAAGTGCCAAGCACTGGGAGGGTGCCTCCACTCCAGCAGCTGGGAGACAGGCTGCTGTTCTTACCTGACATTGTCATGCTTCTGGATGTAGATCTTATGAAACATCATATCTTCCTGTTTGGCATTAATGTCAGCTTTCATCTCCATGGCAACATGTCGAGGAAGTACAGAGAGCAGGAGACGCTCCTGTGGAGTCAGACAGATGAACCAATTAAAACACCTGCTGCCCAGTTAACAAACACACTTTGCTCCTTACCAGGGAGAAATGAGTCATCAGTTTGGTGAGAGATGAGTACAACCAAGAGAAACAGTCTCGATAAACCCAGCAGCTGATCCCCTAACAAGTCATATGCAATTCTGTCCCAACCCCACAATAAGAATTCAATGATTTTAGAAGAAAAATTATGATTTTTCATCCCAGCTGCACTGGGCTTGTGATTCACGGTTGCCAGGTCTTGCAAATGAAGGAACCATGCAACTCGGAAAGTGCCTGTGCACCATTACTGGAAGGACTCTGATAAATGATACTGTCTGACCTCCCACACAGCCTCTCCACACCACCACGAAGTCCTCCTTCACATAACACCAGAGGACTAATACCCCAACACCCTTGGGCACCATTTAAATTTCCTTCCTTTCCTATCTAAACATCTAAACACATTCCCCCAACAGGCACAAACCCGTTCTTAGCAGCTAAAAAGTCAATAGGAATGCCCCGATAAAACTAGCATGAAAAGTTAGGCCAACAATACAATGCAGTATTATACTTCTTCACTTAAAACCGCTATTAGTGCCCCCTTGCATTAAGACCTGTAAACCCACCTGCTCACCCACAAGAGTATTTTCAATAACCACCTCTGTCATGAACAATTCATGGCTCTCCACCCTCACTTGGCACTTTTATTTACTGATAATAGCTTTAGGGTGACTTTCATAACATTATTTTGTAAGCCGTTCCGTATATAGTTTTGCATGCTAGGCAACAATTAGTTACATGACAAAATGATGACTTTCTGGTAATTTTCCTAAAAACTCACATAAAGGCCTAAATTTGCTGGCAATTTCATGTAGAAGCTATAGAATTTAAATTGGAAGGTAATATGCGCCCCAGGGATGCATTTGTGTATTTCAGGAATCTCTGCCCAGACCTTCATTTTACTCCCACTCACACTCCTCACAGTTCAAAAGAAGATTTTGCTATGGCTGAAGAAAGTGGGGAGCATCTCCTTTGGGATCAGCTCCACTGTGGTCCAACCTGCAGCCAGAGCTTTGGAATAGCTGAAGAATCCCAAAACCTTGTGCCGATCTCGTCTTTATTTTTCTTTACCTGCAGTGAGCAGACGGAAGAAAAGGGCCTTCCTTCCTGATGAGACAGACACGGTGAAAACTAAGGTCCCTAACCTTATCTAACAGCTCATTAATTCTCAACAACACAGGGAACAGTAGGGCTTAAATGCAGTCCTGACTCAGAGGGGTCAGCAATCCTGTACTAATTACTCACGTCACCAAACCTCTTACCCGTACTAGTTACAGACACATTCCTGGTTTCTAATTCCTAGTTTTAACTGAAAGTTCCCCATTTATTTCTTCCTCTAAGTAGAGGGAGGAACTTTGGGGGAACCAGAGGAAGAGGAATTCATTGGAAATGTGCTCAGCATGCACTGAGACATTTTATAGTCTGCAGTACTGTCCAATATTTCCTTTTTTTCCCCTTCAATGTGTACCTTAAAGAGATTGATTCTTGCCTCTGGTCCCTAAAGAGGTAGTAATAACACAGAAAGAGATGTGTTGGAGAGATTTCTATCTCCTCTGCTCAAAACTGCAGCAGTCCTGAAAAGATACTTATTTTTTTAAAGTACTCTCACCTTCACTAGCATACTGCAGGTGCTAACAGTTACATATCCAATTTTTTTTTTTAAAATGATCATGAATCATGCACGTGTCCTCAGGCTTCTGTCAGCTATTAGTGTACTCCTTGAGTGCAAAAGCACAACACAGTTGTATGCTTTCCAGAGTAACTGGTGTATACGCTGTTGTCGTTTGCGTATTATAATAGGCATCCTCAAATGTGTGAAAGCTGCTATTTTACATGTGATTTTACACATCTTCTAAATAACTCAGAGCTTAATGGGAAATTCAGGGGCACCTGCAGGTTTGGAACATTCCCTGTAGGCACACGAGCATGGAGGGGTGGGGTTTTTTTTTACTTGCAAAACAGGGACTCGTTCAGGGGACCGAGTTTCTCTTACTAGTACTCCAAGAGATTTTCACATACATTTCTGGGTAACTTTTGCTTGAGAGGCCCCACCTCTATTCTTCCTGACACCATAGGCACTTGCCAGATTAAATCACCAACGTTTTCAAGATACTTGAGATCTCCAGGAGATGAACTAACACACTGCTCTAAACTATCACCAATCGGGGAACAAGATAGACATATCAAGTCAAACAAATGCATGTAGCACAACATCCCTTCACGTAGCAACTAATTAGGAAGTTGAGCCATGTTAAAGGGTTGGGCATTATCTTTATTCTGTTTGTTGCCAGCATCATGATCACTGAAAATAACCTCTAAAGCTAACAGGAGAAGGCTGTAACAAGTGCCTCTGTAAAGCACAAGCCATGTTAAAAGACCTTCAAAACAACAAAATCCCTACGTTTTATTTCAAATGGAGCACAGAAATTGAAGTCTCTGCTAGAGCATAATTTTCATTTTGCTATAATGACTAGAAAGTACTCCATCCCTCACTATAAAATCACTTATTATGCACTAGCAAGGTGACTGGGACTGCTGTTTTACAAGTATAACAAGACAGCAGTCTGACCTGATTAAAAAAGCAAGAAAAAATTCATATATAAGTCTCACTTCAAAATAATATACAAGTATAATTCCACTGAATTATACATTAAACAAATGCATCCCAAGGAGCACTAGTCTCTGGAATAGGCACAGATGAAAGAGTACAATACAGACCTACTCTGTTTACATACATACACATAGATATATGTGTACGTGGGCACATACATCCCTATGAAGACTCTGTACTACATAGGAATTTTAACTATTTATGTCATACTCTCCCAAGATGACCTCAAAGCACTACAAATACTTAGTGTCTTATGACTATCCATTTGTCCTCAGGTTTAATAACACTTATTTTTCACCACAAGTCAAGCGATGCAGAGATGAAAAAGAGAAGGAGAGAATGACTTTTCAGAGACAAAAGACAAGCAGTGGTAGAAGTAAAACTGTGCAGTCCCAATAACCCATCTCTTACTCAAACCCTAAGTATTTGCTCACTAAAGATTGTGGAGAACACCTGTTTTTTCATCCAAGAGTATTTTATTCTGGGCAAGAAACAGTGATTCCTGTTATGGCTCTGCCCTACGTTATACCAAATAATGAAATCACAAGAAGTCTCTCTTCTGCATTGCGCATTCTGGATTTTTATTTACTGTCTTGCTAATTTTGGGTGCTGGTAGATACTTAATAAAGGAAAATACACATTCCTTTGCCAGAGATAATCTGCCTGCCTTTAATAGAAAACAGCGCACAGGAGCACTGTCAGATCTCCAGAAACAGGCACGTAACAATAAATCTTGGGCCGTGCAGTTGTCTTTCCCTCCACCCCTGTTTGGAGACTGGTTCTCCCAGAGCTGCCCTTATTTGTGTCTGCTGTCACCTCAAAATTATCTCAAAGCGTTACGCATAGGGATGCATCTGAACTGAACCTGGAGATCAATGTCAGTGCAGGCTGTAGCAGCAAATAATCTTATTAGGAGACCCCCGCTGCCAGGACCCACAGTTACTGCTGGAAGTACTGGAGGGTACTTCTAAGTGACTGGCTTTGACCCATGTTTTTCTGAGGTCCTGGCTTTCTTCTGTATGGCATAGTACTTTCTGGGGAGGGTTGAAGAAAAAGGCATAAAGCTAGGGCATTTGGCAGGGCTTTTTTCATGAACTACTTCTGACACAAGCTCCTAAATCCAGAACAGCACAAGCAGAACAGCACAAGCATTCGAGCCATGCTGCTAAGGCAATCACTCAGCAGAGAGGACAGAGCTGTAATCAATAAGTAAAATGGAGTATTCTCTTGGCTCAATCCTTTCTTCCATTTCAAGGTCTGGAAGGAGGAGCAGCTGCTCGTTTCATCTTTCTGAGACTACATTCATTACAAAGGAAAAAGGAGCCTTGAGCGTGAATCTCGTTTTCATACATATACTACCAAAATAAAGCATGTGTACATGTTATTTCACAGCAAGGGTTAAACAGCAAGTGTGTCAGCCAGAAGTACCTCATGAAACACAGCCAAAAGACAAATCCATAGATGCAGATGGGCTGAGACATGAGGGAAAATTAAGCTGTGTTGCCACAGAGATGCAAAGACACTCCAGTTGATTCATTCCCCTGACCTCTTCCCCAAACCCACAACCAAGCTCTGACATATCTCCCAGGGGAACAGTGGAAGCCCCGTTTCATAATTAATTTTAAATTGGACCGGACAGACCACTATGAGATGTACTGCAGGGCAGAGATGTGTGTTAGCAAGGGAATAGTGAAGCTGCCCCAAAAGGTCTTTTGTATCTAATTCTGAGGACACAAGAGATTCATTGCAAGACGAATGAATTACGGGAGCAGATACGTTTGGTACCTTTGATGACTAGGCTGTACGCTGGCAGCAACAGGTCTTTTTACAGCAAAAAAACATCGAAGTTGGTAACGAATCTTACTTTTTGAACAAATACGATTCACTTGAGGCCTATAAGGTATACAGAGGTGTGCAAGCACGTAGGAACCTTTGGGAAAGGCAGGAAGAGGACCCTCCTTAGAGGCATCAAGGGACAGTATGTTCTGTGGGCCAATTTTTACCTTTCGCTTCTGAAACCTGCCTTACAGCTACCTGTTGGCAGTGGCTTTGCTGAGAAACACACCACACTTTGATCTTACAAAGAGGGTCAATTTGAAGCCTGTGTATTGCATCTGCATTCAACACATAGCTCAAGTGATGGGTGCAAAAAAAACTATGCAGACTCTCTGCGCACTGTGTAATTTTAATCCACAGAGCATAGATCACAGGATTTGTTGATGTCTGCGGAGAAGTCCATCAGGGTATTGGGGGAGAAATACTCCCCTGAGCTCTCTTTCAAACCTTTAAAAATCCTGCCCTCTACCATCAGCCTATACTTGTTTGGATTAGTCCAGAAACAAGAGGCCTGCAAATTGCATCCTACAGGAACAATATGCATGCTAATTCTGCTTCAGCAATTTCATTTTTTACTTCCCACTGTTGTTCTTACCTGCTGCTGGTTTTCCCTTTGCGAATGCAGCCTGGCTTGTATGCATTCCCTGGTCTCCTGGAAAGCCTGTCTTTGGGACACCTCTGCTGGGTAGTGGGTACACACGCCTACAATGTTTGTACAGGAGAAGATGAGAACATTGGAGACCAGCTGCAACAAAAGAAAAAAAAAGAGAAAAATACTTGGTTACACTTTGGAAACCTGCCATGAGTAACAAAGCACCAGCCAGAACCCAGCCCCTTTCACGACTCCTTAATCCAAGCCACGCTTAAACCTCAAGCTCTTAATTCCAGTGTATTTTACCCTTCTAGTCTTTAAAATATAAAACTTCCATATATGGCCTCAAATATATGTTCTTAACACTGTGTATTGCTTCGCTGGTAAAAAATATAATTTCACTGGTAATTTTGTAATCTTGCTTTTGGTAATCCAGTTTCTTGGAACTACTGTGACAAAAACCTATCAAAAAATGCATCATTGCTTTGTCAGCTAAGAGTCAGCTAAGACTCGTGCAGACAGATCTGACGGGGGAATACAAATATTTCCATGTTTATGTACCTACATATCTGGCTTGAAAACATAGCAAAGATACATTAAATCATTATTTTGAAATAGTGCTTAAAACACGGAAGGGAAAATGTTGGTATTCACAAGGTTTAAGAGCAACCAAAGTATTTTTTTAATCTAGTTCCAACTCAAAATTTTTTGTTACTAGATTAAAAAACCCCATGCTTTTCAAATTTCTGTGAACATGACTACACAAAGGGTTGTTAAATCTGATGCATATTTGGACTGGACAAGCACAGAGGAAAAGCTACATTGCTCTTCTGCTTCCACGTGGGTTATGTTTTGTAAGGAAGCAGTCACATAACTTTTGCTGAAAACTAGTGTTGCAATCTTTTATTTCCCAACTATTTTTTAATAAAAAGGGAAAAAAAAAAATCCATGCCCATTGGTGGCACTTTGTTCATGCAAAATGTTCAAAACCACTTCTGATGGTACCATGTAAACATCTTTCTTGACAGAGGTCAGTCACAGTATAATTTTTTGAGAGTTGCACAAGCTGTACTGGATCTCCCTTTGAGGACAGACTTATTTGAAACACCTCTCATCTCTTCTAGGGGGAAAGACTGTCAGACCTGCAATTGAAAATAGGGATCTTTGGTCTATTCCCTAATGAGTCCAAATATACCCGTCGCCTTTATCCCTTTTTTACCGCAGAATAAAGAAAACTAATTTCCAGACCAGCCCATTGGCTGCAAATAGAGGGCCATGCTCTGAAGGGCAGGAGGGGTGCAGGGCACCCTTCAAGCCCTAGCCCACAGCGGGTGCTCAGGACTCCCCAGACCAACTTGGTCACTGCAGGAATGAGGAGCCATCCCCGTGTCAAACATGGACCCACATCCCGAAGAGTAACAACCTCTCTGAGAAACCCCACTGGGATTACTCTAACTCTTGGACTACATTGTCACGCTAAGGACAGCAACAATTATTTTATTAACACCTCTGCCTTGAAATAGGATTTAGGCAGAAAAAACCTCATCTTTCAGCTCAAAATAAGCAATACCTTAAGCTACAGCCAGCTGAGGGACTCTCTGTTGGCGGCTGCCAGTAGATGGCAACACTCCAACTTCCCAAGCTCCTGCATCAAAGTGCTGCATTTTGGGCTACATACCCATACACACATACAAAAGTGTGTTCCCACACTTATGTGTCATACTACAATAGAGTAACCTGCAGGTTATAGATACCCACTGGTGATTATCATCAGCTATATGTATTTGCAGATAACTGGTTTCCAAGGAGGAAACTATTCTCATCGCCTACAGATTGCTCTCTCCATCCGAAGGGTCCACACTTCAGACAGAGATAGGGCTATCGAAGGTGCAGGTCATATACATGAAGATGAAATAAGCCCTGATCCTAAACTCATACATTCCCTTCACAATTATATTCTCATTCAGCTCTTTCTAAGGCTGGCTGGATCCTGACAGATCCAAGGTCCTCCATCTCTCCCCCAGGCTGATTAGACACCAGCCAACTTCCACCCAGATCCTGCCCAGTTACCCTAACACAGTGCTGCATCCAATGGACATTTGATGGTATTTTTTTACTCATAAGGATAATTTTTAAGGGTGAAAAATCCCCTCACAGTATAAAAAACCACTAGTGTTTATTATAATGAAGAAACAGCTTAAAAAGAGAGCAGAAATAGGGTTTTCCTAGGAGTTACTCTGATTCCTGCTCCACGTCTGCACTGATTGCAAATCACAGCCTGTGAACAACACTTCTACAAGTTCAATATAGTTACTATGGGCTCAAAGGGGTTAACACTAAATAGCATCTTTTGCATGGCCGGATTACAGCAAGACTCCCAAATCCTCTCTATTGGAGCTATTCAGATGCCCAGTAAGTTGAAAATTTGTCAGGCATATCCATGCATCATATATCTGAAATGGATAAAACTGAGAGCACAGAAGATTTTAAGGAAATATGCAGTTTTCTTTTTTATTCCCAAGAATCTGAGTCTTCATTTCACTTACAGTCAGCAGCACAAACCCAAAACAAACTCCCCAAAACAATGACTCAACTCTTGCACCAAGAACGGGAGACAACGCATGGTTTAGATGGCAGGCAACACATCGGGAGTTAACCGAGCAGAAAAGTGGAACACGTCAGTCCTGAAAACAAGCTCTTTTTGGGCATATCTTGGTGCCAACAGGAAGTCCCCCCAGTGGGGCTCACCCATGAAGATACTGTTGTTGTGATGATGCCTTAAATAGCCAAGCTGTACAGATCAAGGCACGCGATTCATATTGTGCATTGAGACCAACATTGTCAAAGGGGAGTACAAAAAACATCATCAGACTTGACATTATTGATAACATTTGTGGAACGCAAAGCAATTTAACTTTTCAGCACTCACTGACATAATTTTACACAAACTCAAGGGATTTCGCAGACTGATTTACAAGACAGACTCAGATGACCATGCTTCATCAAGTAGGAACAAAAACTACATTGCAATGCAATTTTTTAGTAGCAGGGGACAGACATCCATATTTATTCTGTTACGCAGAAGCTCATTTAATTCACAGTATGGCATCTTTGCAACACCCTGAAACAAGGGGAGAAATTACAGTGTAATGTTGAAAGTATCAAAGATCTGCAGAGATTTAAAACTAAGCTCCTACTATTTGCAGCAACACTTGTTATGTGAGCAAGAGCATTTTGTTCAATATCTGTTCACAATAATTTTCTTCACAGGTATTTTAAAATATATTAAAGCAAAAAAAAAAAAAAGAAAAAATATTTCTAATCTCATTAATTTTTTTCACAGTCCTCTGTCTTAATAAAATAAATTTATATCCTGTTTGCCAAATGGTACTACTTGCTTATCAGCTTCCTTGCCATTTTGCTATGGTAACCAGCTTCAGTCCCAGGAGGAAAGAGATTATGTAGATATTAAAAAACCAATTCCCTAAGCTCCATGGCCTGAAAAGTAAAAACATATTATGGCAACTATTTCAGACAATCTGTGCTTGAAGAGCTGTTCAAGGCAATGGGAAAATATAGTTGTCTATTTTGTAGTTGATTTCCTTCCCCTGCCTAGCTAGAGATTTAAAAGAAGAAGATTCCTACCTTTCTGATTTGGGAAAATAATAGTTCATAAAAGACTATTTCACTTACATATAACTCCTAGGTAAGCTATTAAACCCGCCTGCAGTATTGCCATATTTGAGTATTTCATAAACTAATACGTTCACTCTTACAGCATCTGCATGTGGCAGAGAAATGCTATTAGCCTGATGATACCGAGACAGAGTTCTTTAAAGGTAATTCAGTACCTAAGGAAAAGCTATGTACTATGAGGGGTTTTCAAAAACCACCATGACTCCTTAGTTCTACTGAAATAATAGATCAATCTCAGAAACAAAACAGACCAGAGAGTTTCTAGTCACTTTGATTTCATTGCACAGAGCATCTCAATGCTTTTGTTGAATCTCTCACAGGAAACTGTTTTCAATATTTCTTCCCTTGGTGACCGAAGGAAAAAAAGAGAATGATGGAAACAGTTTAGTTCCACATGTTCTAGGAGTTATGAAAACCTGGTATTACAAAATCAAAATCAAGAGCTAAATTTGGCCTGACACTATTGTTACAAAATAGATGTTTTGTGTGTTTCAGGCCAGGCTGAGGAAGAACCAGGATGGCTCAGTGACCAGGGGAGAGCCTCCCGATCACCACAAACAGCAAAAGTATCAGCTTGCATCAATATTGCCACGCTTGTCCCTGCTGCGTTTCTATTCAATTGTTCTTCAAACACCAGATGCTATTCAATATGTAATTAAGAGACAACAACATGCTTAAGAGGGATAGCGTCAAGATAAATTTTGTTAGTTCCCTACCTCTGCCAGAGCAAACAAGGCTGACTACTGACCTGAGAAGGTGGGCCATATTCCTCGGAAAAATCACCACTTACTATAAAAATCACAGCTTCTGTTTTTTGCCAAGTTACTCTGCTTTGGTCCACTTCTCTTGCAGAGGCTCAGGGTTATTTCTGTTCTGAGATCACAGCACTAGGCTATTCTCTGTTAGTTCCCAACACCACTAAGCAGTATTTTGCTTTTCTATTTATTTTTCATTTAAATCAAAATATTGCTTTTGGTATGTTCATAAAGTCCCATTTTGAAAACAACTACATTTTAAGCTTTTACTGTGGGGCAGTAAAACTGTCACAAGGAGAAGGAAAGCTCAGACACGGAGATTAAAAGGTCATGCAAAACAATTTAGAGCAAACAACAAACTATGTATCCCTTCCTTCCAGAGTGTGACAATGCTCTGCCTCTGCTTTCTACCTCTCATGATACTCATCCAGTAGCAATTTTTTTGTTAAATCGATTATCAGTGCAACAGCTAGGTTAAAAGATGATAACAACTGAGTTTCTGCACTACGTTTCATAGTGGTTGTATACTGAATTGACAAATTGGTCCCATTATTAATTGCAGGGGCAGACACTGAAATTAGCTTTACTTTTGAGCGTTCCTTTTTTTAACCGTGAAAAATTATTACAAAATCTTTACTATTTATCTGAAACAATGTAAGAACAAAAATATGATGGACTACAAAAACTCTTAACTATCCAAGATATTTCTATAGCACCTACGCATGCAATCCTGAATTGGAAGTACGAATAAATTCTAAAGATAAAAAACACAAACATTATGAAAAAATGTTGTTGCTATAAGGTACAGCTAGTGCTGGTTTTTAAACACTGTCCCTGAGCAGCAATTAACCCTCTATTGCCTCTTTATATACTACTATCTAATAAAAAAATGGAGCAGCTACAGAGCCAAAGGCATAATGAAAATTAAAACGAAAGACAACATCAACTGGCTCCAAGATCAAATTACTCACGTATTTGTGCTGTATATACAACAACAACTTTCATTTCCCAGCGCTACAACTAGCAGAGTACTAAGATAGTGAAAACTTGTAGATTATGCTAGAAAGATAATCAAACAGTTAGAGTCATATGGTCTTCTCCCAGTGTTTGGCCAGTATAGAACAGGATAAGTACTAGTGAAGAAATTAGAAGCTTTTTATTTTAAATGTGACAAGGACTTTTACTGAGTACTTGAAATCAAGTGCAACAAAAAAAGATTACATCAATGCACCAGAGTCTAAGAACAAATTTTCTGAAGTTGCTCTATGGTGCCTTCCCTCTCTGTTCTGCTACCTCTGTGCAGCAACCACTTCCCTGGATCTCAAGCAGAACAGAAAACTGGTTACAGCCACTATCTTCCAAAGACTTCTCTAAGTGCGCTTTATGCACACGAGTAGTGCTACTGAAGCCAGCTGTGAGCATTTAAATGCTTCCCTAAGTCATAGTATAATTTAACAATCCCAAAGTAGCAGAATTTATTAGAGAGTGATGCTCTAGATACACAGAAAACCTCTTCAGTTGACATTGAGAACAAAAAATTTCTTTGCAGAAATACTTCTGAAACTTTTTTGCATATTCCTTCTATTTGGGAAGCCTACAAGGAGTAAAAGCTGTCTACTTTAATCTTTCAGCTAGATTTTATATTCAGGATAAAGTTACTTGCTGAGAGCAAAGCAGTGGTATTTTGGCTGAAAACACTAAAAGAACCCCTATGCCTCTTGTGAATGTCTCTGTTCAAGAATTACAGTCAATAAAAACATTATACCGAAGCTATCCATTCTGCATACTTCAGTGACCATCTCACCTTTCCAGACCTGGTACATATTGATCTCTTGGATGTGATGCTCTGTTCTCACAGAGGAAAACCAAACAAGTATTTTTCCCCACATAAGCTCATTCTTTCTTTAGAATAAAAAATTATTATCTAATTTACCTTTTAAATACATAGTTGTAGGTAGAGACATAATACACTACACCCCCCCAACCAGAGCAAAAAATTAAGATTTTAATATTTTTCAAATCTTCCAATTGCTTCAGGGGACATCCAAATTGTTGGATGCTGCTTTCTTAATTTTAATGCCTCACACCTTAAGCGCTACAGCATTTTAATTCATTTACTGATTGCTGTAATTGCAAACCTTCCGTGCATTTTTTCCCACTGATATTCTTATTGTCATACAGAACACAGTATTTACGATTTGGGGTTTTTTTATAATTAAAACCTTTAAATCCTGATTTTATTAAAGAACAAAACATTCCCAACGCAGATGTATTTTTAGTAAGCATCTCCAGAGGAAACATTCCTACATCAAACTGATAAGGTCTACTTCCCCATCACTGTTTTATTAATTATTTTTTCTGCTGGGATTTCAGTGAGATCCTATTTTCTTTGGTTACTGAGTGATAAGGTTAAGAAGAGGAGAATATACTGTCCTCACCAAATCTTGGCGTAACACCAGCTTAAAGAACTATTTCTGTGTTTAAATTTCCCTGGAATTCTATCACGGTTGCAGCAAAGCATCCTCTGCATGGTGGCACAGCATGGTGGGAAGGAAGTGCTGCCCTCCTCTAGCAATAAAATAGTCGGGAAGGAGATTCACAGGTCCTATCGTCCATCCTCACTGAATCTCGGAGGCAACCAAGTTTCTGTGCATCTTCACACTCAACATAGTTTATGAGCTATGAATCAGCACTGGTTTTCATGTGAAGATCCTTGATGATGAACCGGATGAAGCAAGATGACAGCCTGTGGCTAAGCGGGAGGGACAGCCACGTGGGAAGCTGCCACTTGAGGGGAAATATCCCATGGCCCTTGGAACGCCAGAGTGAGACCCTGAAACAACTTAGGGGAAGTCTTCTTCCACTGGAACAGGGACATTTCTCCTTTCCCTTCCCCTGTTAACAATTCAACCCCTGCTTTGTTATTTAAATTATCACCTCTTAAGTCTTTGCAACAAGGCTGTCTCCTTCAACTCTAACAGCTTCTTATGTATGGCACAAGAGAGCTGAGCACAAGCTGCAAGTTTGGCCAGTTTCAAATCTGCTGTGGCAGCCTCCAAAAGGAACAACTTGCTAGAAAGGGAGGGATGGGATTGCCACAGCTCTCACAAGCAATACCAGACAGTGGCTTAGCCGGGGCACGTCTAACACTCCAGCTCACTTAACCTGACCCTAGTGAAAATGCATGTGTACCATGAGTGAATTCATCCCCCTGGAAGTGTGTTTATTTCTGATCCATAGAGGTATCTATGTGTCAAAGACTTCAGCAACCAAACACAATCTTACTGAAATAAAAGCTCTTCAAACAGGACTTCAAATGTTAGGTACATCTCTTTGAGGTCACAGAAGTGGATGAAAGCTCCTAGTCTTTCTGTGCATGACTCACAGCTGTCATTGGGTAAACATCTTCACACACAAAGTATGTCAAGATAATTTTGACAGCTGTGCAAAATTTGCCCTGATGCGTGATAGCTTAGGCAATTTAGGCAATGACTTTAGTCAAGAAATTTAAGGAAAGCTCTGATATTCCAACAAAATCAGTTGTTCTGCAAATGACTGTAAGCACGTTTGAGCTTGGGTTGTCTTCGTGCCAGTCCCACCTGCCCATGTGCTCCTAAGGCAGGAGGAGCTGTTCAGATAAGAAAATGCAATAGGTGTTAACTTAAAAGGTGTTAATAGAAAACACTGTAATTGAATAGAAGTTGGATTAAGAAGTCTGGTTATGCCTTTGAGATTCTCCACAATGCCTCTGAAGCTAAAGGAAGCTGTAATCAATGAGGAGAAAGGTCAAGAAACATGCTTGATTCATCTTTTATATCCTCTTTCCTTCCCTATCCGGTGGAAAGGATGCGAGCAAAGGAAGCCAAATGCTTACGCTTTCTATCAGGCCCTCTTAATATTAGTCCACTACACTGAAAGACACATGAAACTCCATTTAATATATGCTAACTAACTCAGCAAGCAAATACATATGCTGATTTGACCCATGATGGGAGCAGGATTTTGTTTACTTTGCTTTTCTGCCTGGTTTTTTGGTTTGGATCAGGTTGTGCCAGGCAGCCAGTGTTTATGTACATGATCTCAACGGAAGAGACCTCTGCAGCCTGTCCTGCAGGATCCCAGTTCTTCAGAGTCACCTCCACGGCTGCCACTACCTGCCTTCTCCATCCGCCCGGCAAGGGGTGACTCTGCTTTCCCAAAAGCCTACATGCTGCCAGCAAACACAGTTCACAGAGAAGTACATTCGTAAGAACTGTGGCTGCTTTCAATGGCTATGAGAAAAAATATCTGTACTAAATAAGCCAAATCATGAAGATCAACACCCCTCTGCCTCCCCCCCATCACAGTGCACCCTGGTCCTTAGTGTTTCTGGGAATATTTCTGGGAGCCCGCGACTCAGATACAGGCAGTGCATCACCCCTTATCTTCCATAGTCATTTGAGCACAGGCGTCACCTCCAGGTCACTGGGAAAACAAAAATATTTATCTAGTTACATGAAAGTCTTATTTATCTGGGAAAAAAAGAACATTCTCCAATTGCTCAGCAGGCAGAAATGAGTGCCCTAAATATGGTCTGTAAGATATAAAAATTGTTATTTCCCAAGCATTTAGAATGTGTGTTTTTGGGACGTGGTGAGTTAGGTTGGTTTTGTTTGTTTGTGTGGGAAGAAATGTAAAATTGGAGAAAGAACAGAATACAAACAGATATTTTGGTTTTGATTTAAAGACGACGTCCTTTCTTCTTCTGTTGCTGG
Source organism: Gavia stellata (assembly GCF_030936135.1). NCBI lineage: Eukaryota > Metazoa > Chordata > Aves > Gaviiformes > Gaviidae > Gavia > Gavia stellata. Next base: position 12,917,437 of record NC_082601.1, on the reverse strand, counting down.
ATTTCAAATCAAGCCAGGGCAGCTTGCCCACAAGCTATGCTCCTTCCTATTAACATCCCTATCCCAACATATATTTTTAATAAACAAAACTTACCAAGCGTCACCAGCAAAGTTTGAACTCTTGAACTGAAGCAGTGGCTTTTACCAGATGAGGTGAAGGAGCAGCACTTGTAGCAGACAGCAAAGATTGTGCACAGCCACCACTAATATACAAGTCACTCTATAAGGGATCTGACTAGATCACAACTGAATACTCTTGTTTAAAAATCCGATGTGTGGTTTTGCCAGCTATTACAGTTAACTAAGCTTACTTTTGAACGAGAGAGGTTGCATAGAAGTCCGAGATTCGTTATCGTATCTTACGGTCTGGCTGCTTGAGCAGTTGAGCGTACTGATCTCTAAACAGATTTGGTTTCAACAACACAAAAACTATCAGTAAGCAAATTCCCAACCAAATTTTAACAGAGCACAATGGACAGCTTGAAGGCACATTCCTTGGCCTTCAGCTTCATCATACTGAATTTCAAAGTAATACAGTAAAACAATAAAAATTTTATAGAGAAGCTCTAAAAGACTCTTCAGAATTGTTTATAAAGACAAGTGTAAGACAACCTAATGACAATGGTTACAACTGGCTCTGTTTATAGTACAAATTACACAACACAATTTAGTCTGCCTTTATTTCATTATACACAACCCCTCTTCCCTCTGCCTTTGGAGCTGCACTACTTCACTCTTCATGTGTCTTTCATGTTGCCTTCTTTATACGGTAACTCTCATTATTATCCACCCCGGACTTTCTTCTCAGCTCCCTGGTCCTGTATTTCCCACAAACACACACACAAGTGCATGGCCTCATGATTCCAGGATCAAACCAAGTGAATATTTTTAAATTAGCCAAGACAAATCTCATTCTTTTCTGATAGCTCCAACAATTTGGTTACTCTGCTACTGCATGAGCTTTTCACAGCATATGTTACAGGGCACAGTTTTGATTGCTTTGCAGTATCTGAAGGAAAACATTTCAAGGTATATACTTTCAAGGCATATGTATTGAAAACATTATCCAAGTCCCATACCGCAAGACTGCATCATTAATTTCTGTAATCATCATGAAATGGCAGGAAGCTGGATTCTTGAATCAAGATACACTATAGCCGACGGTTATTTTTGCTAGGATCTTAAACCTACTTTTTCTCACTGTCAAATGTATAAGATAAATATACTGGAAATATTGATATTACAATACTGTAAAAATTCAAATGTTTAGAAGAAACAAACAAATCAACCTCACTTTGCTGGAGATGCACAGTTTGGAAGAGTCTTGGAATTCTGACAATTGAAATAAGCTGGGTCTGTCGAGAATTGGGAAGGATATAAAGAAAAAAAATCCAAATTTCTGTAGCTAGTGGAAAATTTTGAGTCTGTAATTGAGCATGTACTTTTATTCTCCCAAAGATTGTTACCAGAGATTATGCAGCTGAATAGGTTTTCTGAGGTGAACTTAAAATAGACCTAATATCATACTAACCTCCCCAAGAGGATACTGTACACCACAGAACTGGACTTTGAAAAACAGTGAATTATGAATATTCAAAGTAACCTAATCTGAGGAAGACAGACAGAAAAAAACAGGGAGTACTTATTTTCAGTATTTTTTGTAATATAACAACAAGACAGCAAAGGACTTCAGAGACCTCACGGACTATGTAGTTCATTCCCCACTTGCCTCTTAAAAAATTGTTGTATCCAAAAATTGATACAACAATTCTGTTGACGTTTAAAGGGCACTGAATACCAGTACTTACTTTTGTTATATTATATACAGTATTCCTCTTAATATAACCCAAAGAGAGACTTACTTTTCCTGGAGTGGACAGTATTGATCACAAACAAATTAGCTTGCAATCTACTTTCCCTGCCATCATTGTGTGTTACATCACTGCTTAAATATTTAGCCATGGCACTAGATTTTTCATTTCAAAGAATAGAGTACCTATGCACTTGGCCTTGCCTAGTAAGCCTTTCACAAATCAGCACTTGTATTATGTGGAGATTTATTACTACACTTCAAAACAAAATGAGTTTATGAAAAATACTTCAAATGTGGAAGATAACTGGATAAATAATTGCTTAAAGAGGAAAAACATAGCTGAGAGAGGTTTTGCTAGCTACTGAAAAGCAGTTACAGTTATTGCCTTTATGTCTGGGAAATGAGAGCCACATAAAACCAAATAAAGAATTTATCAAGAGATAATAATAATAAAAAATGGTACAAAGTGGTGTAAAATCTTTCAGTATGTCATCAGTTCCATGACTGTGGTTTGAAATCATAGATTAGTTCTTTGTCATGCTACCATAATGTGATAGCATTTGTTGGTCTAAATCCAATAGGGAGCTCTTAAGCCGCTTTTGATGGGATAAAGATACTGGATCCAGTTCTCTGTTCTTATCAGTTTAACTTTATCAGCTTAAGACAGGCAGAACTGGAGAACATGATTAATTATGTCTCTAAGATCTTATCAAACACTTTTTAGTGCTTTATGATAATCAGTCATAAGCAAATAGGAGACATCCCTTCAAAGGCAAAGCAGGTGGTCCTTGACAGATAGCAGTGATAACTGACACGTCATCCGGTGCACAGAAGGCCCAAACGCTCTAATACGCATCCTGCTGCAGAGCTGGTAAAATAACAGTAAACAGAAGAAAAAGTGAAAGGATGGTGAAAGTCATAATTCCAGATGTGCAATGCAAAGCCAGGAGAATACAAAAAGAGAACAGACTAGAACAAAAGACTTAAATGGGTCTCTTCTGCCATTGACCTCATCCATTGAGCTCTCCAAGACAGTCTTTAGAACTAATCAACTGCTCTTTTGAGAACGTCAAATAACTTTCCTAAACAAAGAGTAGAAAAGTTTCTCAAAATGGTTCCATCAGAAGTTCCAGAAAACAGTCATGTAACTCTTAAAAGACAAACCACCGAATACACCAACTCAGATGTATCTTGTTTGCTTATGAATAAAAACCCTCCAAACCCTATCCCTTTTTAGGAAACTATTTCAGAAATTTGTAGCAGAAATCAACTGATGAAACCAACTATTTCAATAATCTGATATTAAGCCATTGGCATAATGCCAGACATCACATAGGCATCACAAAGAGTACCGACCACAGCTAAGTTTGTCTAATACTTTTGTTATTAGCAGAACCTGGGCAGAAATTTCTCATGTGGTTATCAAACAGTTTGTTTGTTGCATTCATGTTTAACTGAAAAGTTCACGATGTCTATGTAGTTTTGCAAAACACACCAAAAAAAAAAGGGAGGGAGAGAGAAGGGAGAGTGTGGTGGAACCTCAGAAGAGGCATAATCCAAACCAAACAGGACAGAAGAGGGAAACGGAGATGGAGAAGCTGAGATCCTAACAGAGGGCCAGGACCAGTAAGTTATAGACAGAGAAGCACAAACATCTGCACTTTTTCTGGAATGATTACACATTTCCTTCTTATAGAACCTGAAATCAAACCACTATTTTTTTCCCCACTGTTCTTTCTGACTCAAAAATAACTTCTGGTCAATAACAAACTACAGTCCCTTCACCTAGCAGGTCTGCAAAGAAAGAAATGGTCTCTGTTGCTACACCTTGCTGGCAGAGAATATAAGTTTTAAACACTGTGTTTGTCCTGGGACTGCTTTAAACAAGGGAAGTGATTTGAGGCTGCAGAGGCCACCTAAATGCTGAATAATGTTCATCATCAGTTTTTATCAGTTTCAAACAAGGCTCAGTAGGCAATGTGTCACACTTCCTAGCATGAGTGCCCAACTTCACAGATTCAATTTGCCCTTAAAATACCACTTTTACAGAGTAATATTGCTATATCTCATTATCAGCACTGAACAGATCAAGAAGAATTATCTTACAAATGGCTGTTTAATTAGTTCAGAGCAAGCTGTGCTCCTTTCAAAGAGAAACTAGTTGGAAAATCAGCACCAAGTTTTATCCAGGACTTGGACTCTGTGGAGCATATTTACTTTCCCCACCATCTCCTACCACTACAGATGGGTCAGATGCTAGCATCTAACAATGACTTCATCCAACTATGCACACATGAGGTCTAAACAACAGGAATTAAAATGCTAGAAGTTCTCTATCCACAAGAATTAAGGAAGGGAATTAGAGACTGAAAACAACGGAAACAGGAAAATAAAGTTGGGTTACTTCCCATGACTTTCTTTAATTCAAGGAATGTGAGCAGGGTGATTTCTTGGGAGAGGGGAAGGGTAGAGAAAGGAAGACCTGAAGAGTACATTGTCCTAAGTCCACCATCCTATACACTATCATAAAAGCTGCTAGAAGTGGAAGTCAATGTAGATGACACTGAGTAGTAAAGAAACTTGGTTGATCATGAAGTGCCTCTTTGCAAGCATTCCTTCTCACCTCTGCTTCTGCTTCTCTATTTGAGTGCCTAATATCAGCTCCAGCATCAAAGGAGCAAAAGGTGCACCTGGCAGTAACAGCTTCCACTTTAGGGAGAAAAAGGTCGGCCCTTGGTCTGAATGCAGGTGGAAAATGTGCTCAAGTACACTGATTCCTAACGTGTCTGGAAGCAGTCAAAGATCCCCGACATCAAAAATCATCTTATTAACAGCAGGTACAATTCCCTCAGGGGAGGTGAATGACCCTATGCCATGGCATCTCAATTTTTCCCCAGCTCTGCAGAATTGCCTCAGTCCAACTACAGTTAAATTTCACCCAGCAGGTGTTCAATCAAGCCCCTTTTTAGCGACTCTGTAACAGCTGTATCATACAGCCAACACACATTTCTTCATGCTGTCTTAAGATTAAAAAGACAGGTAGTCTACACCTCTGCTCATTTAAGTATGTAAGGTTTCTGCTTCTGTACTCCAGTGTTCCTTGACATAGCTTATACAGTAATCCATCACCAGCAAGTACTAGGCAATTAAATACCTTTGGTCCCTCTAAACTATTTCCAGTTTCACCATGCCTAACCTCTGAATACTTGATAGAGGACACAACACAGGAAGCACAGCAAGGAGATGGACAATGTGGGAACTTATCCCATTCATGAGAAAGGTTTTAGGCAAGCAGGCAGTGGTCCCAGACTACTACCTTTACCTCTGTCCTTACTACATACCATGGGCATGTCCATAATATTTTTTGACACCTGCGCTTGAAACCTGCTCAATGAGTGGAGATCACCACTGATCAAGGAACTCATGCTGCTTCTACACTGTGCCATGGCTTGAAGCGAGGCTGGTCTGAGGGCATCCCAAGGATGCAAGGCATTGCCAGAGCTCCTCCGTTACAACTTCCTTTCCCCAGAAGGCGCACTTCGAAGAATTTACAGGAAAGTCCTTTCTCCTCCTCCAAGGAAGAAGGTTGAATTCTCCAACTCCAAGCTTGAATCCTTGCAACTGCTTACCCAAGGGAGGCTGCATGCCCTTCCTCCCATGAAAATCAGCTCTGATTTGCAGAATCCCCCACTGAGCCAAGAACAATCTTGTTCCAGCTCATTAATTACATCCTAAAGCCCCACCAGCTGCTGAGAAAGTCCAGATTCTGCTATTGTTGCATCTGCACAACTCAAGCAAGGACAGCAAGGGTACGTAGATACTTAGACGTTGACTCCTACTGTTCTTATTTAAGACACTGGTCAGGACTACAAGACTACTATGTCAGGTCTTCTCAAAATAAGGCAAAAGAACCTCCACCATTGAGTAGCTTATAATTAACAGATGTGTTGCCAGTATGTGCTATCATTTTCCCCACAGTATGATTGCTATATGGGTCTTCAGAGAAACACCAAACATTTGATTAATTGTCTCTCTACCTTTTACCTCATGCAGTCAAGCAGTTTGTGGTAAGACTTATAAAATATTGACACCATCACAAGTACTTTATTCACACAGAACAGAATTTATTTAATCACTGAAGCTATCTCCACTAATTTTTACAACTATCACGGGGTTTTTATCTTTAAAGAAACTATTATGTTTCTGAAAATAACATTTTTCATATATTTCCCTTTCCAACACAGCCTGCTCTGATCTGTAGGCCCCAACTACACTGTTTTCTGCCCACCTGCGCATAATCCTAGTCCTTCTCAACTTGGCAAAGCATACAGAAAATGGAGTTACAGTCCAGACCTCTGGGATTACAATTCAGTCAGGATTTTAGCACTTCTAGGAGACCTTCTATTCACCAGATATCATTAGACCAGGTCCCCTTCCTTTTTTATTTTGGTAAATCGGTCCTTCCCTTCTGTCATTTGGCTATTACCTCCCTTTCTCGCTGTGTGTATTACAGAACCCATTTTTAACGGCCCTGCAACACCTTATTTAAAACTATTTTATGCATTTTCAAGGTATGCACATTGAAAATGTTCTCCAGATCCTGCAGGACTGGAGGACTCAGTCACTAATCCATTTAAGCAGCATGAAGCGATAGGAAAGTTAAATGCAAATTCAACCGGGAGATTAAAAATTGCTTTTTTCTCCTGGCCCCAGAGGGAAATCAATTTTTGGCATTTGTGCCCACACACTCAAAGATTTTCAGGTGTATAGCTGTCACCTGTTCATTAAGATGCTTTGATGATGTGGTTTTAGGAGCTGAAACTCTGTATAAAAAGTTAGACTTTTAAAAGCAGTTTAAGTACATGAGCTGCTCCTACAGTAAAGCATAGACTTTGGGCACCCAAAACCAAATGTAATTAGTGTACATTTTTAAATTTCCAAAAATCTTAGTTCTGTTCCCTTGCATGTTCTGGCCTAGCAATTATATCCTGAGTTTCGATGAAGACAGACACTGAGAGGTATTAGCAAACACAGTGAGGGTCACTGTTCAGATGTGGAGAGGCTGTTTTTATTTCCCACTGGAATCTACTGGGAATAAATGAACTACAGGATTCCAGAAGAACAGCTTGTTCTCCAGGCTTTGCTCTGTTCAAACAGGAAAAACATAAGTTATTAAAATACATACACAGAGCGCAAGGACTGAAAACAGGCTGCGAGGTCTTTTGCTCTCAAAATCACAAGCACAAATCCAGACTAGTGCTGGTCAAAGCAACTGTCTTTATTCTTCTTACTGCTTTACTGCTTTTCAGTATTATCTTTATTATTAGCAGTGGCATGTCAGTATTGCTGTCCATACTGCTTCCCTCATCATACTGTCAGAGACTGCCCATATCACAGATATTTCCATTCAAACCAAGCCTTCATAGTGGTTCCAGCAAGGAAGGTAATGACTGAATAAATAAAGGCACTAATGTCTAAATAAATAAAGGCGCTTCAGACAGGCTCAGTCCTTCAAACCAGCACGTAAACCACCATGTATTGCTACCTCTGCTAGACACACAAAACTCCAATCCTTATACTTCAGAGAAAGATACTTCAAGAAATCCTGCATTAGACCAATCTATCACTGGAATAACCCACACAATATTCCTCCAAAATCCCACTACTTTGGTATTGACTCTTCAGCCTGAAGGTTAATGTTACTTTTGTTATCCTAAATGCAATATGTAAGTAGGGGAGGAGGGAGCACTGATCTTAAGCAATCTTCTTGGTACTTACCTGCTACAATCTCTCCCCTACCTCCAAACTCTAGATTTAGTTTCTGATTTTAGCTGTAGAAAGGATAGAGTTAATTTTGTATCATCATAAACTGCACTAACAAGTGTTATATGATTTCCTACTTGATCATTAACCTGTCAAATTCAGCATAATAAACCCTTCACCAGTTTAAGGAAATACAAAAGACTTGTCACGGAGAGAATTTTAAGAACACGACAATCACGTATAAATTAAAAAAAGTACTGATGCTACTTTCTATGGCTGGATCTGCAAGAAATAATTTTCCACCTTCACACAGTAAAAACAACTGCTTCTGCAAGAAGTTTTTTTCTTTTTTTAAATTTCTTGAAACTTTCTGAGCTTTCTGTCTTGCAAAGAACTCATCTGAATCACATAGTGACTCAAAGTGACACTTTAATGCTTTTCAGGAACCAGGCAATGGTCTGGTATACATTAAGTTTATGATCTATATTTCCTTGTAGTCTATCACAACCTAATAAAACTATGTCAACAAGCATTAAGGAGGGAGAACTAACACAGTAATTTTCCAGCCACATTATGCCAGCTCTCAAATGCCAAACTTCTATTGCCAGTGTAACTGCAGAGCCTGCAGAGGCAGTGCATTGAGTATATTGCAATCATCTAAGCTGTAAGCAAGTTACTGCTGGCTGATTTTCTAATACAGCGTTCAAACGCAAGATATAATTCCAGTATCTCCACAAGCAGTAGGAGGACAGTATTCCAGGTGCAGTTTGCACTCCTGAGTTTGGAAACATCTGCACTATCAGGTAAAGAGCCTTTTATAAGCAGTCCCAAGTTAATGAACTTCTCCAAAGTGTAGAGAGCCACAGAACAGAGATCCTTAAGTGGTAGCACACTGACAAACGAGGGCTATAATTTTGTGGGAGGAATTTCAGTGTAACTGTTTTTCCCTCACTCAGTTGTTCCGTCCGGTGGCTAGCTCCACGAGCTATAGCTTTCCTAGAAAGAGGGCCAGGAGGCCAGCCAGGGGTCTGAGGCTTCAGAGTCTACCTGACCATTCATCCCAGCCAGGCAATTAGTGCCTGTTCAACATAATCTGCATAGTCTTTTACCAATACCCTCTGCTGCCACAGGATTTAGCACAGCAATCACCCTGAATCACCTGATAGAAGCCCTGAGGTTTGGGACCCTGCTGCAGCAATATTTTCAGTACCCCAAACACCATATGTCTTTCTCAAGAGAACATGCCTGTCTGTATGTCAGAAAAAGAGGTCAGTCCTCAGGGATAAAAAAGAAAGGGTCTTCAAGGATATCTGAGAAGGCTTCCTCTTCTCCCCATTCCAAATGGCCTTTTGGGTATTCATGGAGACGAGGGCTTCTGGCTATAGACTGGGTATCCCCACTAAGCACATCCTTACACGGCCAACAATTTCACTAGTCAAGTGAGCAGACAATACTTACGGTGGCCTTGTCTGATAGCGATGGACGAGACTGTCCTTTCTCATTCACTCACTTCTTCGCTCATAGCCCTGCTTGCTTTATTTGTAGCAGCAATACATTAATGTTATCTGACAGCTACTATTAAAGTGTCACAAGCATATGTATGCAATAATGCAGATGCTGCAGGGAATCTGCTGTAGGTGACTATCTTTCCAGGCACAGAAAACACGGGGAGGGAGGGGAAATACCTTATGAAACAGAAACGTTCTACTACTCCCTACCACTCATATTTGGAGGGAAAATTGGCAGACAGAGGAAAAAATTAAAAAGGCCAAACACATGCAGAAGGCATGGAAATGTTCAGAAAAAACGAACACTGCAAGTTTTCCCACCCGTGTCCTGATAATTAAAAAACCCAGCAAAACGAAAACTAAACCCAACCACCCAAAGGGCACCATCCCACTCACGTACCCAGTACAAGAAGCTGGGCAGACTGATGGCGGTGCTGTACTGAGCAGATGAGTGATAATGGGCTGTCAGAATTTCAGGAGACATAAGAACAATCGTTTCTTTTTAAGCTTCTTTCTTTACAGCTGTGTACAAGTGTGGTGATAAAACTGCATAAGTTTGGCTAATGACATTTCCTGCCTCCATGACCCCTCAAGTACTTACAGATCTATTCTTATACCACCCTTGAAAATGAGAAAGATGTTACCCTCATGTCTCATATATACAGAGTGAGCAAAGAATTTGTCCAAGGTCACAGAAGGAAACAGTGGCAAAGCCAGGATTTGCATACAGATTTCTCAAGCACCAGATTGCCCAATACTTCAACAAAAGCATTCCCCAGCTGCTTCTTTGTCTCAACCTCTGCGAGAACAGCTATACAGGAAGAACCAAGCAAAATATTCTTGCTACATCACTTCAAGTCAGTAATGTTAAAGAATTTGCCTTAACCATATACTCTACTTTATGAACTCTGAGAAGGGAAAGTGATTCCAGGTCCATAACTTATGAAGGGCTGGAAACACTTGACAGCTATAAAGATCTCAGATAATGAGAAATTCAGCCATTGTGATCTAAAGAACAACAACTTCATAAAAAGTACCAGAGAATTATTTCTGTTCTGCATGAGACAGAGCTTTCAATTGCAAGTGCGAGGAGGACATGCAAGAACCTCACGGGCCCTTTTTCATTGTCTCAGTGAAACCATGAAGCAGTTTGTCCTCAGCATCCACAGGACTATGGATCAGAGTGATCGCTATGATATTCACTGAAATTCAACACAGGAGATAACATAGTATAATTCCGTTAATTTTTCCAGGAATGCTGAAAATAGTCTCCAGAAAGACAGTCTGAGCTGGGATGTTTGTCAGCTTATCTGCCAAGCAAGCACAAAACTCTTAAGACATCTGTCCTAGTAATAAAATTATGTCTCCTCTTTCCCTACTTTAAAAAGTTCTCACTGCAAAACACTGCTTTCTATCACATAAATAAATAAATAAAATAAATTTAGCCTATCTTTTTGTTGCTTGGACTGAGTTAGCAGATGCTAATCACAAACCGTAGCAACACTGATAATGAGGCGGGGAGTACAAAACAAGGTCAAAAAAGGTGCTGCTCAGTATTTATTGGTGCCTGTGCCACCAGTTTTCTGTGGTTTGCTGAAGATTCCACCGCGCAGAGTCTACCGAATGTATGGCTGGAAAGATGACTCCATTTTCTCATGTCAGAGTACTCTTAAACCCCTCCTAACAGGACATAGGTGCAACAGAAGTTTTGCGCAACAGTTAGGACAAGCCAAAAGGCTGATTCAAAACCTTTACCTAGGAGATTTGTACCTGTGTCAGCAGTGGTTCCTGCAGAAACAGAGCAGGGCAGGGAACTAAATCCTTCTGGAAAAACCTGCAGCATAGTGCACTTTGCTTAGCCACCGCCATTGCTGTCCAAGCAGCTTTTGTTGTCCCAGCACCGCCAGCAGGAAGTCTGATGCTCCTGGGATCAATAGGGAAGCAAGCTGTAACCTATTAACTGCATAATCTACCTTCTCTCCTTCCAATGCCAATAAGGTTAAAAAAAAGTACAGGTCAGATTTGCACAAGTATTTAGGCCAGATGTGCAGATAAACTGCTAAACTATTTAGACATACATTAAATTACATTAAGTGCCTATCTGTACCTTTTTAAACTGAGCTTCTTTCCCTTTATCAGATTCATAGTAATTTAATAGGAGCTGATTAGAAATGAAGGTCTCCAGGGCCAACACATAAAGTTTACTTCAGTTCACTCCAAGCCACAAAGCCAGCCACAAACTACTTGTTGCTGTGTGAGTGGAGACACAGTGCATGCAAAGAGATGCCAGGTGAGTAAACCAGGGAGGTCGGGAGACTTGTGTCATGGAGAACACAAATCATGAGTGCTGAGCTCCGCAGTGAAACAGAAGATGAGGCTGATGATGGCTACATTAGCGCGCTGCAGCCCGCTACATCTCAAGCTGTGCCTTGGCTTCGAGTCCCCCTAAGGGGAGAAAAGTGCACTAAAAACAAAGGCCAAATAAAACATGCTTTAATTCTCAGCCATTAAAACCCCAGCTGCAAATATAACTGAAGCATGTTTCTTTTTAAAGAAACAACACAACACTTTCTCCCTCCAGCCCTGTTGACTTCAAAGGCTTCAAAAGTAACTCGATGCCACGACTAGAGGCAAAGCTGCCATTAAGTGCAGACTTCTGCAGTCGCAGAGATTTTGAGGTCCCAAATTCTGGTTTGATTCTTTACCTTCAAATAAAATAAAACAATAAAAAGAAATAAGAGAAATAAGATGGCACGCAGTTTCCAACATGGCTGCCTGAATGCCTACATGTATGACAAGAGCTGTGGGGTGAGTAAAGAAAGCACAGAGCCCATAGCTGCAAGACTATGGTTAGAAATACTTCTGATACACTCCAGTGAGGACCATCTCTCCCCACCACTGCATGGCTCATCACAAAGGATTTCTTATGTTCCTGTCCCCTCTTCTATTACAGTTTCTGCTACCAGTCTTGTTCAAGTTCACCACTCGCAGAAAACAAGCCTGAAATGCATTTTAAAGTGACTTCTCCATCGTGCATATGTCACAACCCACTGAATTTAAGTCAGCAGAGCTTTAATCCACAACTTTGCACATCAACTTCAGCAGAAACCGAGTTTCTGCATCCACATCACACACAGAGACTCGGGGGCTCCCTGGATTCAGCTGCAGACACTGGATGGCGTACCCTCATCCCTAATTTAGCCTCATGAAAGCATCCCTGATCTGGAGCCACAGGCCGGGGTCCAGGTGAGCTGGTAAGTTGAGGAGACTAAAGGCAAAGGGGGACAAGGCACCCACCACATTGCGCTGTGTCGACACTGCCAGTCCTTCCACCTTTGAAAATCAACCAGAGCACAAGTACCTGCGTCGTCAGTACTGCATCCAGCCTAAGCACTACTGGCATGTCCACGTGCTCAACTCCAAAAACCTAAGAATTAGAGGGAACACGGAGGGAAGGAAAAAAAACCACCAAAAAAGGGATTGAGCCCCGTGACTACCACGTACTTGGATGAAAGATTGATTCCTTGCTTATGCTGATGATGTTCTGGTACAGACTGCACATGAACAAGGCATTCCCGAGCTTTTAATTTATTACAGTGTTCCCAACAAGCACAAACATAAAAGTTACTTTTCAGGCTTTCTTGTCCCTGTGTACTTAAAAACAACGCAGCCACACTGAACCTCCTTGGCCTCTGCTGGGCCTGTGGAGAGAAGGATCAATCCAGACAGCAGCCCCTCCTTCCTTTCCAACTCTCCATCAAACAGATGGGAACGCAGGGAGAGGAAAGAAACTGAGGAACAAATGGCTGAGCATTCTCATGCCTTCAAAGTGTCCATTTAAAATGACCAAATAACTCTTCTTCAGGTCAAACCAGAATGAATACAAGTCTGCATATAAAAGTTTCTTGCATAAATGCAGATGCTAATCACAAAAGCTTAACTTCAAAAGAAACACACTCAGGGATGCTTCTCATTCCTGCCAATGCAATATCCAGGCATCTTGCAATCTTTCAGTTATGGTAATAGGGGTAGTAGAGGACTGAGAGCAAACAGTCTTGAGGGACAAGGCTGTAATCCAGCCACACTTGCACATGCATCTACACCATTCTCTGGACAAGAGCTGATGGAATAAATCGGAGCAGTTAAATGAGAACAAAAATAATAACGAAAAGATTTATTTTTTTAGCATGTAACGACAGCACAGAAGACTTCAGCCCAGTTTCCACCTCTGCAGCAGATCTACTATACAACCTACAGCGACTCACTTCATATCATAATGTGCTAGAGCTTGGTTGTGGATTATTTTCATTTCATAGCCCTTCTCGTATTTAATCAGGCCGCTCAGAGAACAGTTTACAGTTTGTTACTATGCAGCTTCACAGCATCTAGCACAATGCAGCTCCAGTCCTGGGCCTAGGGAGAATAGCTTAATAACAATTTATTACGAACAGCATGGCCCATCAGTGGCAGCACAGAAAGGCTGGTGAAAGGCACAGCGTACACAGCGCAATTACTCTTAATGATTTAACGCTGCGGTCCTTTCCCTCACGCAAAGGCTATCTTAGTGCCTTCAGTGGGAGTTTGGTCAGAGTAAACCCTTAATTTCTAAGAAAATAAATCAATGCACTTGCAGCAGCATAAAGAACAGTTGTTTCCTATCATCCACCTCTAAGACCTCAAGTTGTTGAATCCACTCTACTGCCCTAAACCCCAACCAACTTGCTGAGTCGCAATATGCAGCCATGAAGGCTACTTTCAAATAGCAACCTGAAGTATTGTTTCTTCCTTCCAGGCCCAGAGACATATTTTCCTCTGACAATGAAGAAAACCTGTTTTGTTTTGTTTTAAAGCAATCTGTAAAAAAAGCAGTGAAAATAACAAACAGACAACGCCTTTTTCTTTAAATCTTTGCAACACAGAATAGGAAAGCACAGCTAAGGGTTTCCAGGCCAGCAGAGTTTTCTTGTTTTATTTGTTTATTTTAACAAAAGTAATTCAGAAAGCATGAGAGCAGGACGTACTGGTACCAACTATGTTATCTCAGCAGTGCTGCTATTTCCCATAGCCTACACTATCTGCAGGACCTCTGTTTCTTTCTGGTCATGAATTCAGAAACAATGATAGAGCTGAATAAAATCATGCGCCTTGATGAATAGTAGACACAGAAATCCTGCATTTGACCAGGGCTTCCTGGCTGGTGCCTGTACAGAAAAAGCTTGGCATGGGAGATGCCTTAAAACTCAATTACTTGCTATTCAGAAATCACACAAAACCTGTACTGCCCTGAACTGCCCTGAACCCAACCTTATCACCAGGCTCAAATTTTCCTCACTACTCTTCATCTGCAAAGAGTATTGAGTGTGTTGAGTACGTCTACAGAGTATTCACAGCCAGAACAAGTGAGAACAATGGATGATGCAGATGGGCAGAAAGCCATGCAGGTGCCCTAGTGATAGTAGTGACCCTCCTGAACGGACCTCAGGACTCTGTTAATGCAGCCACACGAATGCTAGCTGGCCCGGATGGGCTCACATCTGCCTGCAAAACATCTTGCAGATGTAGCCTAGTTCTCTCTGCCGAGGCTGGAGAGTTGTTCCACTGTTGTCGGTTAACAGCTGGCCCTGAGCAGGACACCCTGAGCAGCACGAACAAGAAATGTCAGGGTCTGACCAGCTGAGCCTCCCCTTCTTCAAAAATCGCAGCGATATCGCATCGACTAGCAGCTTGGGACTGTGAATGAACAGCACACCTGAGAACCTGGTGGGGAAAACCCCACAAGAATTCACTTAGTTTTAAGCTGTAGTGGAGAAATCTGCATTTCCCCAGATCAGGGAAGGGAAAATGTGAGGCGATGAACCTACCATACTCTATCATTGCCCACGTCTGGAAGACAGCAAGTTAGGAGCAGCACAGTGCGGAGCTCACAGTGTAATTTCCCTCCAGACTACTCTAAACTTGGAATGGGGGTTTTTCCAAATTTATTGCTTCTCTGATTTCATAACAAATTAGCTCCATGTACCATTACGAGAATTGCTTTGCTGTCAGCCCTGCAGGCTTAATTTGGGGTCTGGGAAGCAGAGGGCTCTTCCCTTCTCACACATTGTCAACAGCCATACAAGGTTTTGAACACTGAGTTCCACCCACGCCTGTCCTTGTACAACCCCAGTGAAGCCTTTCACAAGGTTGGACAGGTGTAAAATGACAGAACTTGACCTAAAACAGCACTAAAAAGACAAAGGTGGGGGGAAAAAAAAAAGCTGTTGCTCTGACAGTACATTGACTAAGTTTTCAGTTTTTTTTTTTTTAAAAAGAACATCGACGTATCAAATCAGAATGTAGATAACTGAAGGAAAGGGGTAGGAGGAAAGAGAATTGCTGCCAACAGTCAGTGCATACTACTGTTTTCACAGAGCATGTGTTCCCTTTAAAAGTGGTCCGATAAGCTAGTGCTACAGCCATTGTGCTACTCAAGCTCTGCGAGAATGTAAAATAGATGGTTAGAAACTGGGACCATGGTGTCGCAGGCAATCTTTCACAGATTTATGTAGGTGACTCTTGAATCTAATTATCTTTTTTCATCTCTACTACACAGATCTCTCTCTGATCATAACTACTATGCATCAAATTAGCACAGAAACAGCTCCTGTTGGGTGCCTGTGCTAGCTGGGGTAGTGCTCATATTGACTGGCAAACAGGAACAAAGGCTCTCTATTAAAATAATCCAAGTTAGACTTGGATTTAGTTGCATACACTAATTGAAAAGATTGCCCCAGAGCTGCAGTAGTCATAAAGATGCTGAGTACACATGCAAGCAAGCATGTTGTCATGATTCTGACAGATGATGAATTTGTTTGTGTAGTTAATACATACAAGTAAGAAGCAGCTGGAAAAGTATTATAACACGTGCTTTTTACAAATCTAATCTCTGCTAATAGTTCTTGGATTCTAGCTGCTGGACAGCTGGGTGCCACTGAGTGACAACTTCGGTATAAATTTCTATTTGTGGCTAAAGAACCAAGGAACTTTAGCTGAAGGGCATATATTTGAGGAAGGCCCAGCATAGGCTATCCTAAAATAATGTTTGAAGAAGTAGAAACAATACTCTAATCTTCACCTCAAATTTACTCACAGTCAGGGTTTTTTGGTTTGAACACTGTCCTCTGGTTTAACTCAGTCTTCTCTCTATTTCTCAGTTTTATACATGAAACAGTGTAAACAACTATATTTTAAAATATTCAGCGTTAGTTTTTTTGTAAATAAGGAGAAGCTACTTTCTTTTAATTTCCCTATGTGCGAGAGACTCTCCATTCCTTTGCTAACCTCAGAAGCCGCCTTCTTACACATCTAGTTGCAGGTAATTAATTCCCAAGCCTGGCTAACCAGACCTGTATGCAGTATTCCCAACACCACAACGTCTCACTCACTGTATGACAGAGCTACTAATCCCCTCTGGTATTGGGAGCACTTCATCAAATGCATCCCAGGGTTGTAGTTGTCTTTCATGGCTGCATCACTACAGCAGCTTAGTCATTCTTGGACTGACTCATGCACTGTGGTCTTTCTCCGTTTCTGTCATTTCCAACTGATGAAGGCTAAGTGCAGAGCTGAAATTAAATCTAACATGATTTAACAGCTATCAACTGGTAAGACCCTACCTCTAAGAAGAAAGAGTGCACAACTGTAAAACAAGATTTAAGCCCCAGGTTTCTATTTATCAATTGACATCACAACTGAAATCATGCAGGACAGCATCCTGACAGGTCACTTAGATTAATTTGCTTTCTCAAATATCCATCTATATTTGCTATTCTTCAGACCTATGGCATCCTCTCCAATATAATGCATTCATTAAAACTCCTTGCAATTTAACGTACCACAGTTTGCCTGTTTTAGGATTTCTTTACTCATTTTCACCCCTCCCCCCATTCAAGCATGTTTAAATTTGCTTACATTTAGCTGTGGCAGTTGTAGCATCACTTCTCCATATCTCTTAGCAATGCTCCTTTCACCTTTTCTTCCCTTCTCCCTCTCCCCGGCTGTTCAGCAGTATTGTCCTGAGGCAAAACAGTTATTCACCTTTAATCCATTCCTAGGTGGTCTTTAACTTAAACCCAACCTTGGCAGCTGCTGTTCTTTCCTTGCTCTATTTTTATCTCTGTAAATATGTTCAGGCAGGCAAAATAAGAAGAACAGAAGTGCTGCAATTAGGTGGGTAGTTAAATGACACAGTGCAATAAAGAAAGTCAAAGTTTGTACCACTTCAGAGCCTCATCTACTGTAACCCATCACGGAACTGAACGGAGAGGCAGAAACGCTGAGCCAGAGACAGGTGAGCTATTGCTCACAGCTCTGCCACAAGTGTGGTATCATTCCTAGGAAATAACGGGGTACAATAGTGTGCTTGTATCGTGTGCAGTTAGAAACTGGCTGGCAGTTCACCTCTTGTTTTTGATTATTGCTCAGATCCATTTTTTCTGCTGCTGTAAGGTCATTTCTAAGAAAAAATAAAAACTGATTCACACTAATGAACCTCGAAGCAATCACAGAGCATGGAATCTTTTGGCAGTGTCTCTGGAATTAAATATTTACTGGACAGATTCCTATCCTAGGGACTTAGCCAAAATGAGAGAGAAGGCATGCAAAGCCAGCCTTTTCCAAAGCAAGCATAAAACCTCACACACATAATGCCACACATCCCCCGCTGAGAGATCACAGAAACCTGGCTGCCTCGGAGATCATTCATCTGAAAGGAAAAACAAGAGTGGACTGGTAGGCTGGGAGGCACATCAGACAGCCATCTCAGCTGTGGTGTGCCAAGGAATAGCTGATTTGACCCTGCCCCTTGCTCCTTTTTCTCCAGGAAAGATCGCTTTTTGCTCCGCCAAGGCAGAACTCCAGCAAATGTTTACATTATTGCATGATTAAGGTAAGGTTTAAAAATACCCTGTTGAAGGTTCTACTCTACGTGTGATGAGAGCTTGCGATTGCCATCATGCTCTGAAACTAGCTGCTTGCTTCTGTTATCACCTTCCTTCTCCCATAGCAACCCTTTCCAATCAAGTAATGCTAACTGATCTTGGAAATCAATCAAACTCCTATTATGTTTACATACAATAGACCACCATGACTCACTTTCATTTACAGCCCTTGAGCTCCAAACACTGGTTTAAAACAGGCCACAGATTATTATAATCATGTTTACACAAGAAATATAATATGCCAGCCTGTCAAAATATTGTCAATATTTATTCCACATAAATCCGTTCCCAAAAAATGAAGCAAAAACTTAATGAAACATTAGAACTGAGGCAGGCTGGTAAAAAAGTAGAAGCAAGTATTTGAATCAAACACAATTCATGGACGAAGCTTAAAAAAAGCTGAGTATCAAAGACAGATAGTTGTCCCAAATAAATTGGTTGGCTTCACAAGAAGCAGTAAGGCATGTGAGATGAAAACTTTCACGGGCTATGGAAGACATTAAGACCAAAGAGAAAGGATGGCAGACTGTTTTTAAGAGTCAGGAGAGAGAAGTGCACTGCAAACTTGTGTTAACAAGAAGGAAAAAGGCTACCTACATAGGAAAGCAGCTCTAACAGCAAGCGAGTAACATGCCTTGCTGTCTAAGGATAAAAAATTAAAACTAGATGGCCAAGCATCATGGCAAGATGAACTATATTTCTATAAGAGTGGAAACTGGACATGCCTTTTTAACTACCACTCCTCAAGGAAAAATGCACATAGAAAGGGGCTACTTCATGCCGAAGGGCAGGAAGGAATCTTTACAAACAGAGTAAGCTCATTAAGTGACTCCACGTTTCATCTCTCCTCGAGGAACCATTTTTTCCTAACACTGCTGGGGAAAAACGGAGCTGATTTCCACATCATTTAGTACCTTTTCTGAGAGATTCTGCTCTGTCCTATGCAATGCAAGCTTGGATGGATTTCAGTGGGAGTTAGCAAGTGAGGCTTGCAAACAAATGTCAGGAAGGAACTCCATGTTATTTTTACCTAATCTTTATTTTTCCATGTGAAGTCATCTGGGGCAGTTTTGTTCCTGCTGGAACCCTGCAGTCCATGGGAGTTTCAGGTAATCCATATCTCGAATTAAGCACTGCACAAACAAAAGGGCTGACACATTTGAAAGTTAAAAGTCCTTAGCTCTTTGCCCAAGTTTCAATCTGTATGATGTGGGATGATACAAAATGAACCTGAAGGGTTCATGAGCCAGATCCTCCTTCTATAGCTAACTTCCTATAAAAATAATCTGTACTCTCAGTTTTGAAGCACAACTTCTCTCAGTTCTATGAGTTTGTACTAAAACCCTTAAATCAGAAAACTCTGACACTAAGAGGAATTCAGTGGCTCTCAAAGGCGTGTTCAGAACATGAAAACAAATACGGTATTAACACTACTTACTAGTCATCTCCTATCTTCCTATGGGCTAGATAAGGTCTTTTGTTAGGAGTTTACACACTACATTAAGGTCCTGATCCTTAAACTGCACACTTACAGTGTAATAGAAAAATAAGGTCTGTGAGGAACTAGTTAGTAGTTATCTCAGTCCCCACTTAACACAAACACATATTTTGCGGGGATAAGATTGTTTCACAACATCAGTTATTCTTATGGCCATTCTCTGCTGTTACCTTTTCAATTTATCTACAAAAATCCTCTAAATAACATTGTCTTTTCATTAGCAAGTTATTTTAATTGACTTCTGATCTTGTTCCCAATTTCTCTCTCTCTAAAATTGTTAGGATCTTCAGTATTTGCAGTGACATAAACATGCCTTTTATCGACAAAAGAGTTTGCAGCACTGAATGCAAACTCTCGCTTAAAGAATACATGCAGAATAGCATCCATTTTTAATTTTTCCTTGTTTTAGTTTCCTTTAGTTTTAGTTTGCTCCTTAGTATTCAAGTTTGTCCAGATTGGGAGCTAAAATCTATACAGAACTGATCATCGATGAAAGACAGTTCGATTTTGTGTTGTATCAGATACGATACTTGTAATAGAAGCATACATAATCAACACAAAAAATCAATGCAAGTCTGACCAGTATCCAGTAATTGATCATGGATGGTAACAGATACAGTAGAAGGTGCAAGAAACTTTTCAGAGTAAAATGAGGTGATAAACTGCATAGAGAAGAAAGCATCTTCCTAATCTCCACCACTCGCTATAATTTATGGTCTGAAGCATAGAAGTTTTTCTCTATAAAGAAAAAAGGGGGAACCTACTGGTGGACATGTTCCAAACCTTGGGCAGGCATTATTTTGTTCAGTTCTCATCGCTTGTCTACAAAGGGATGCAGCAGAAGTAGAACGGAATCAGTGACAGAAAATGCCTACTAATTATAATGGGAAGTATTATTTGCTGTCCTCTTCCTTGTTATTCTGACATATGTTCTGTTATATCACCACAACACACTGAGCAGACATGTTCATTCAGCTTCCCACAGTGGAAGCTGTGGGAATAAATATTTTTATTCCCAAAAATATTTTTCCACCCACAAACAATGGTTGTTAATTTAAAATCCAGCAACACACACAAATCAGTCTTGTTACTCTTTGTTCTGTGCCCAGCTTGTGACAAAAATGCATTTAATGTGCCATCATGTCCATTCACCTCATTTTGCCCTAGTCTTCCTTAATCTTTATTAACATCTACAATTCCCTGTCATATTCAACTACTACCTCTCTTTCATCACATTTTCCCAATTATATGCATAGTATCAATGGATTACAACATGAAATACTGTACTGAAGTCCCAACCATTCACTTACTTTGTACAAAAGTATTTCTAAACTTTTGTTTCCTGTTTCTTGGCAGGATGGTCAAAGTAATTCCACCATTCAGAACAGCAGCAACTCAGAGAAGAGGATAATAATGGTAGCGAGTAATTTTACAAGCATATTCTGACCTAGGGGACTTCCCACATATTATACAGTTATTGGCTTCAAAGAAATAGAGAACAATGATATTTGCAATCCAATATCTAAGGAAACTTTGTGCCCTCTGGCATCAGGGCCATCTGGGTGATGAAAACTTCACTCAGCTTCCCAGTAGTTGGGGATACCAAAGCATAAAGGAAACGTAGGCCTTCAACCTCCTCTTTTCCCTGACAAAGCCTATCCTATGAGTAGAGTTGGTGATGAGTGGCATGCTAAGATGGATAGGTATTTGCTGAGGGGCTAAATTGGGTTAGACTCTACATGAGTGGCTAAAATACACAGCAGTATTTCTTCACTGAAAAATAAATTATGCTGAACTTCCCACCACAATTCTGTCAGATACTGACCTCAGGTGTTAAGCTGACCTGGGAACAAAAACCTAGGATAGGTTACAGAGCAGTATTCCCTTTCTCTCCCCCACCAGGGAACCACATTTTCCTACATGCTCTTTCACGACAATGTGAGAAGCTTACACCACTCCTTTTATCCTCTTTATTCCAAAGTGTTGGCTTTGGGTGCACCAGCACTATTTGTGCCCAGCCATCTCCTGGTCACTTTTTCAGCACATACCACTTCACTAAATAGCAGCAGGGATGAAAGTGAGTATTCTCCTTAAAATTCTCATTGCAATACAAATGACAGCTGGTATTCCTCCTGAGGATGAGACAAGTTTTTTAGACATGTTATTTCTCTCATCTCTTAAATTCACACGTCAGTAGATTTTTTTCCCCCAATAAATCTTCAGATATACTCTGAAGCTTTTCATTTCAGAGCTGGGTTCAACAATAAGGACTGTGGGTGCCTGTCTGCTTTTGCTTTGCTGCTCAAGTGGTAACATATTTCAAATTACACTGGATTGCTGGGTTCTAAAAGCTTTTTCCTTACAAAATGGTAGTACGATACATTACTTTGGCTTCTGAGCCTGGTTCTTAACCACAGTGTGTTCTGCACACATCCCAGAGCTTTACATCTCCTAAGAAACCATGACAGCCTTCAGTCCTGCAGCTGTTCTTTGTGAGGTTCAGTTCTTGATAAGTGTTTTGGTCTCAGATGAAAGACGATCTGAACACCCTTTTCTTTGACTGTTTTACTAGTACACAGTATAGATCATAATTTGGATAACTTTGAAACTAAGGAATTCTGTGAAACTTGAACACATGCCCAATTCCGTTCATATTATGTTTTTAATCTATAATTTATCTATTATACCTATATAATCTGTCCTATTTCAATACTCTCCATGTTGCCTGCGGTCCACGATGCACTGTGAAGGACAGAAGAGAAAACCTTTTTCAGTTTCTTTCAGTTTAGATCATAAGCTCTACAGGTTATCAACGTGAACTTCAACTTGCAGACTTTTTCATTAGGGAAAGAATATTAAATTAGAGGTGCCAAAGTAGTTTTATGCAGAGAGATTTCTTATAGGAAAAGGAATAAATAAAATTGTAAAGTAATACCTTAATGGGAAGTTTGAAGTCTGCTCTATTTTTAAAAATTATCCATTCATAGCTATCTCTGTTTTCCTTCTTTCGCATTTTTTAGAATTAAGAGGGACATTTGCATTATGGTAAATTTTCAGTGACATCTAATACAGCAGCACTGTTTGCACATATTATTAAGAAAACAAGCAAGAACTTTATCAGTCTGAACTTTCTCATTTGTTTCTCTGTTTTAGTCTTAATCTGTTTTTCTATGCGATTTTTCTACCTGAAACTGAAGTATTGTGGGTGTGACGCCTTTCAGAGTGCATATGCTTAGGAAGTCACAAAAGATGATGATTAACTGAGTAATAAGCAACTGTGAAAGAACAGAGTGCTAGTCATGCAAATACCCTTTGTAGAGATGGACTTCTTAGCACACGGACCTGAATGTTGGTTTACCTGAAGACAGCATGTGTCACACAGGTTCACGATTGCATTAGATTAGCAATGCTGTCAAAGAGCTCCTTTTTCACAGCTTTCAAGCAGTCATTTATCTCCTTTAGATCTGCCATGAAATAAAAATTTACAGGAGTTTTATTTATATGGCAGTACACAGAAATCCTAAGTTGTTCATTCTTTTAAGACATTTCTGAGGCAGATCACGTGACAACACAACAATGCGGAGATACCTGAGTTACTGCTTGCTCAAGACAATATGTCTGGCATGGCAGATTTCAAAGCCATGTAAGTCTTAATAACTCTAGTTTAAGATACAGTGAGTTTATTAGGTTGTACTAATGCTAATTCTAAGTAGTTCATTAGTCAGTGACATTCAACCTGACTGCAAGCAGCCAGCTCAAGTGTCTGCACTGAATTCGTTAACACTTTAGGTTGCAAGATCAACAGAGATGGAGTATGCTTGGGTGTGTTTGCAAACACTGCTATTAAGAGTTCCACCTATGTAGCTAGACTGCCTGCTGGGATCCTCAGCTTTGTCTCCATGTCAGGCTTAATGACTGTAATTTGGGTTCTCTGATGGCCAAAGAACTACTACAGATCGTCCAACTGCCCTTACTACTAATGGAGCAAAATTGTCACATTGACCACACTGCACACAAAAAACCTCAGCTTCTCTTCCATGTCAGACTTCTCCTGTCCTATCTGCACAAGCTTGTCTTACCCACCCTCAACCCACCCACTCCCCCACCTCATTATTTGTTGTACTTTTCAAACAAACGTTCTTCTGCTTTCCCCTTGTTCTGCTCCTTGCTGCCTCCCACATAGGGGCAGATGCTTCCCAGAATGAACTGCAAAGCCACGTCACAGGCCTCCTGCAAACCCTCCCCTTCAGACTTTTCGTTTTCAGATTTGGTTTGGTTGGCTTCCCTGCAAAGGTTAACGCCACGGGAGCACTCAGTATGTCCAAAAGAGCAATGCTGAAGTGTGTCTGCCCATCGTACAGAATAGCCTGACTGTTCCTTCACACTCCCCATCCCACCTATACCCAACTGATGCCTCTTGCCTTGTTTTTAGCTTGAAAAATCTTTGTAGATGCAGGATTTGCTATCCTCTATTCATTTCTATGTATTTCTTATTAGGAACCATAGCACCTTGTGCTAAGAGCCAAAAATTGGTTCGGTGGGGAAACAAAGCACCTCCTCAAGGTTACAAGGCTCATCAACGCCTGAGTAAGGATGCAGAAATCATCTATTGATGCGCAGTCCAACTGTTCTACCAGAGCAGCACTTTTCAGCTCTTCCACGCTGACACCCTTTGGGCGGGAATAATGAGAGGCAGATGGGGAAATAAAGCAATCTGTGTCTCTCCCTTCAACTTCCATAGTCAAGGAACCAAGAAAGACGATGACTATTGTATCCCTTAAATTCCAGTCTATACTGACTCTCTGACATGTATCATCACTTTAAAAAATGTGAAGACACGTACACAGTTTACCAGGAGAATGTGCAACAGTTATTCATTAAACTTTTATATTCTTCAGCTTTTTATGACCACGGCACAGAATTCTTCTCTTTGTTGGCATCACACACAGAGAAAATACCATCTCTAGTTCTGTTTTCTGCACAAATAGTGCAATTTTCTTCTACCTCACCTAGAATTAACTAATCTCATCACAAAAAACGGTGACACTCAAGAGTTTTCCTCAGCATCTTAAGCTATAAAACCATAAAAAGATCAGGACTATACTGACATTCATATCTTAGGCATGTTATAAAAATAACTTACCTAATACATTTCAGTTACTCTGAACACATGGCTGATGGTATGTAATTAATTTCTTTCTGAAGTTTGGATCCTTTGAACATCAGCTGAACTTGACTACATAACTCCCAAAACTAAATAAAGGACTAAAACATTTGCCTATATGACAGTTCCTCCAACTAACAACAGAACCAAACTGTAAGGTTTTCTAGATCTCCTGCTTGGTCAGTGGTATATTCAGAGCATCCAACAGTTTGCAGCTTTCTGTAAAATGATAATGATTGCTTAAATTAAGCTGTGGACTGGAATGTGCTAGATGTCAGAAGATGGCCACAAATAGATGCAAGTTGTCAGAAGGATGGAAATTATGTTTCCTCACCTCTTCAGTGGCAGCACTGATAGGCAGTTTTACAGTTGAACTCTCTTCAGACTAAAAAGTCTTATGCTTAAGTTTTTATCATTCTCTCCAAGTCAATGAAGTCAATCAACTCAGGCTGTGGTGCCTTGTGGGTTTATATATTCCAATTTAACACAGCTCAAGAACATGAGAAATACTGAGATACCATTATACTAAATGACATAGCAAAAATGTTCTGATGCTCAACAAAATCAAGGTGCAGATTTTTAGGCCAAAAATTAAAAACGTGCTGAAAACAATTCAGAGATAATTTCTGAAAGAATAACTTTACCTCATTAAGAATAAACAAAACCACAATACTACAAGACTCTGTGAGACAGTAATTTATAATTATTAATATTAATCAGTTCAAAAGTAATAAAACACAGCATAAATGGTAAAAAACGTAAATGGTAAAAAATGGTAAAAATTTTTACTAGCTTTCCTCTATTCCAGCCCTTTAGTGCTTCGTTGTTCCCACTCTACTTCCAACCTCATCTGATTTTACTTTGAATGAGACCAGCTAAGCCTTGTATTTAGCTTAAAGACTTTTTCCGGAAGACAACAAGATAAATCAACCATTTGCAAAGTTATGAGCAGTTTCTTTGATTTATCTCAGTGGTCATAAGCAAGTATCATTTAAATAAGAGAAAGTCAATATTTACTAATGTTCCCTATAAGAACTACAGCAAAATTGTAATGTTAGAAATAGCTTTTAAATTGGGAAAATATTAATTCCCCCTTTATATACCCAAGCCCAGTATCTCCACCTCTTTTTTTAAGCGCAACAACATGATGTAGTTGACGTGGGTTTCATCACATAAAAGGAAATGAAATGAAGTTAAATATTACTGAAACAACAGAAACTCTGGTACTGGCATATAAACAGGAATATGGTCTGCAATGCTGTTATTCGACCCAGCATTTGTTGTCCACTGCTCCAACAGAAGAACAAGGATGATTACAGGGGTAGAAAACACATCCTGTAAGAAGTACTACAGTTGCTTGATTTAGGAAAGGGAAGAAAGAATGACATGATAATATATTCTTCAATATATTAAAGGCTACTGCAAAAATGTAAGGAAAATCATCTGTTCTTCATGTCACTGTTAGCCAGGACAAAATGTTAATTGCAAAAAAAGCAGATTATCATCATTAGCCTGCCTTTTTTTTTTTTTTAAGGAACAAACACAACTTTCTAAAGGTGAAGATAATTAAGCAGTGAAATAGATTGCCTAGGGAAGATGGGAAATATCAAACTCCAGAGATGTTACATAATAATTTAGACAGGTCAAAAATTACACGAGCAGATACTTAATCCTTCCATCTTGCTTTTTTAATTACTATCTTATGAGCATGACTTTTAAAATGGCATAGTTTCTTATAAAAACAGTGCGTCAATTAACATGTCTCAGGATTATACTTTTCAGTTGGCTTATGCTAGGAGAATGAAACAGGCTGAATAAATGCTCAAATTATTTTATTTATTAGAAACACTTATTTCCTAATTAAGAGGAAAATGCACTCTTGCTTGTATAACTATGGGATTCAACAGTGTTCTCAAAGAAGCCAAAACTCACCAATTTCAATGACATAGCAGTAATTATGAACATCATCATCTATATAAGGCTTTTTAAACAAAATCAAAAGAAAAATGAAGCAGAACAATCTCTTGCTTCAGAAGAGAAAAAGCACCCTCGCGCTTTGCCAACAGAGGGTGGCATGGATGATGAGTTCCTGCTCTATGAGAGAGTGCAACGTACTAGCTCTTTCCTACAATGTGCTTATTTTCTTAATTACATTATTCAAAAGGAATTTCATTCCATCTGCTTTATTGGTGACAATTTGCTTGTGTTACGAAATTCTACAAAAGTCAATTACACAGACATAATGGATGTGAAACAATAAGACACACATGCAAAATATGAATGACTCTATTAGTTTAAATGTTCAGGCCGTTTTTCATGTGCCAGTTTCACATTACAGTGAAAAACATGCTCATCTTCCTAACCACATCATTTATAACATTGGTTTTGTTCACTGCTAAAATGTAATCTCTTCAGACACCAAAGCCTTGATAGGCCAGAAGTCATTTATCTGCTTAAAGCAATCTCAGTCCTGCAATTTGGGTTCTGACAGGACTCTGCTTCACCAAGATCTTTGTATTTAAACACAGAACATCTAAAATGAGAATTTTATAGCAGCAGGGTTTAATGACAGAGCTATGGATAAGAAAACCCATCTACCTTCCAACTGATAAGTGCTCCCTTTCCATGAAGTTGTAGCAAAGACTTCTATAAATCAGTGGTTCACTCTCATCTAGAGCATGCCAAAGTATGCCCTCCATTAAAAGACACTGAAGAACTGAAAAGGATTCAGAAACACATGACAATGATCAAGGGCAAGGGTGGAGAAGGGTTTCTCACAAAACGATGTGGAAAGACTGGAACTGCTTACCTGAAATAAGAAGGTGACTGACAGAAGTATGTACTGTCACAAATGTGCTGGAACATGAGCCAGCGGGGATGAAGACCGGCCTGGCTGAACAGAGAGCTTTGGATAGAACTCAGGGAAAAAAAAAAAAAAAGATTTTATGACCTCTGGAAGAAGGGGCAGGTGACTCAGGAGGACTACAAGGATGCTGTGAAGTATTGCAGGGAGAAAATTAGAAGGGCCAAAGCCCAACTAGAACTTAACCTGGCGACGGCTGTAAAAGACAACAAAAAATGTTTCTATAAATACATTAGCAACAAAAGGAGGGCTAAGGAGAATCTTCATCCTTTTCTGGACATAGGGGGAAACATAGTGACAAAGAATGAGGAAAAGGCTGAGGTACTTCATGCCACCTTTGCTCAGTCTTTAATAGTAAGACCAGTTGTTCTCCGGGTACCCACCCCCTGAGCTGCAAGATAGGGACGGGGAGCAGAATGAAGCCCCCACAATCCAAGGGTTAGCAGGTTAGCGACCTGCTGCACCACTTAGACACCCACAAGTCTATGGGACCGCATGGGTTCCACCTGAGGGTGTGGATCCACCCACTGAGGGAGCTGGCGGAAGTACTCACCAAGCCACTTTCCATCATCTACCAGCAGTCCTGGCTAACTGGGGAGGTCCCAGCGGACTGCAGGTTAGCGAATGTGACACCCATCTTCAAGAAGGGCCAGAAGGAGGATCTGGGGAACTACAGGCCTGTCAGCCTGACCTTGGTGCCGGGCAAGATTCTGGAGCAGACCATCCTGAGTGCCATCATGCGGCACGTACAGGACAAGCAGGCGATCAGGCACAGTCAGCATGGGTTCATGAAAGGCAGGTCCTGCCTGACTAACCTGATCTCTTTCTATGACAAGGTGACCCACCCAGTGGATGAGGGAAAGGCTGTGGATATAATGTACCTAGACTTTAGTAAAGCCTTTGAGACAGTTTCCCACACTGTTCTCCTGGAGAAACTGAATGCTCATGGCTTGGACGGGCACACTCTTTGCTGGGTAAAAAACTGGCTGGATGGCAGGGCCCAGAGAGTTGGGGTGAATGGAGTTAAATCCAGTTGGCGGCCGGTGACAAGTGGTGTTCCCCAGGGCTCAGTACTGGGGCCAGTTTTGGTTAGTATCTTTATCGATGATCTGCACGAGGGCATCGAGTGCACCCTCAGCAAGTTCACAGACGACACCAAGCTGCGCAGGAGTGTTGATCTGCTTGAGGGTAGGAAGGCTCTACAAAGGGATCTGGACAGGCTGGATCCATGGGCCGAGGCCAGTTGTATGAGATTCAACAAGGCCAAGTGCCGAGTCCTACACTTGGGTCGCAACAACCCCATGCAACGCTACAGGCTTGGGGACGAGTGGCTGGAAAGCTCCCCCACAGAAAAGGACCTGGGGGTGTTGACTGACAGCCGGCTGAAGATGAGCCAGCAGTGTGCCCAGGTGGCCAAGAAGGCCAACACCATCCTGGTCTGTATCAGAAATGGTGTGGCCAGCAGGAGTAGGGAAGTGATTGTCCCCCTGTACTCGGCACTGGTGAGGCTGCACCTCGAATCCTGTGTTCAGTTTTGGGCCCCTCACTACAAGAAGGACATTGAGGTGCTGGAGCGTGTCCAGAGAAGGGCGACGAAGCTGGTGGGGGGTCTGGAACACAAGCTTTATGAGGAGCATCTGAGGGAACTGGGGTCGTTCAGCCTGGAGAAGAGGGGGCTGAGGGACCTTATCGCTCTCTACAACTACCTGAAAAGGGGCTGTAGAGAGGTGGGTGCTGGTCTCTTCTCTCAAGTGACAAGTGATAAGACAAGAGGAAAAGGCCTCAAGTTGCGTCAGGGAAGGTTTAGATTGGATATTAGGAAAAACTTCTTCACTGAAAGGGTTGTCAGACATTGTAACAGACTGCCCAGGGAGGTGTTTAAGTCACCATCCCTGGATGTTTTTAGGGACATCATTTAGCGGTGGACTTAGCTGGGTTAGGTTTACTGTTAGACTTGATGATCTTAAAGGTCTTTTCCAACCTAAGTGATTCTATGATTCTAAATTACTGGCAGAATGGATATCAGAATCCTCTATTCTCTCTCATAAATCAAGTTTAATGGGTTATTCAAAAGTTAACCAGGTCTTTAGTAAAGCTTACATAATTGCAAAATGTTAATGATGCTACTGAAGCCAAAGTCTGATCAACGTTCAAGGAAAAACTCAACCTATCTCTGGACAGTTGTCCAGAGAGGTGTCCAGAAACAGAGTTCAGTAAGGGTGAGCAGTGGAGGAGTTACATGTCTAACACTTCAGAGTTTATGTTAACATCCAAGCTATTGGCTTTAAGAGGAGAAACGTCCTTGGGCAGATTAACTGCTTGCTTCTGGGTTCTGTAAATTGACCTCTGAAGTACATGGGACTGGTTACTGTCAAACAGTAATAGCATATGCTGCTTCCTATGCTTTGTTTCCAGAAACAGTGCCATGGAGATACCCTGAAAATGCCCACTTACTTGTAGTTTTCCTCAAAGAAGAAAGTCTTTCTGCTAAGTTTCCTTAAAAAGAAAGCTGAATCATTACCATTTGAGTAAACCTGTGGTTTAAAAATCAATGCAACATTACAATAATCAAATGTTACTCATATTATTTAACCATTAAACAGAAAGTTAAGAAGCTGAAGTTGTAATAAAATCTCCATTGTAAGCAGAGTTCACAGGTCAAACGACTTTGTCCATTCTACTTTGTGACTGCATACTAAGTGGTATTATAACAAGTTTGGCCACCAACCTCAAAATTATTAAACCCTCACCACTTATTTCAATGTGGGATACTCAGCTGCATTCAAAGCACACTCTTTCCATGAATTTCAAATTGACTTGTGCTGTGTAATGCAAGTGAACTGCAGAAAGATTTTATGTTTTCTACTGGTAAGGAGAACCATCTGCTACCATACAGCAGATTCCTACAACATGGAAAGGGTCTTTGAAAGGCAAGCTTGCTGCCTCCATGTAACAAACAAACGTTAACTCACTGGGATTAGCAGCGAACCCTTGATACCTAAGGCTGTGTATGGGTGAATATTATTTTAACTACCCTCATTAGTTTAAAAAGAGGTTTTCCATCCTGTGGAATGAACAGAGACAATGACAGACCGCCTTCTGGGTTGAGTCCTTAAAACCTCACTGCAATAGCTTTTCTGACTGTCCTTCAAAAGAAATTTTAATTTTGCCTCAAATTCATCTGTTCATCAAAAAGGGACGCTACTTCCTTACTTTAAAGAGAAAGGGAAGAGTAGTGTTAATTAGTAGTACTCCTAATGCATGAACCCTTTGCCCTCTTGGGTGCAGGACTGCCACTGCAAAAGCAATGCAAGATGTTATCACTGCAGTAATAAAACCAAGAAAACATTTCACAACAGCAGAGTGCCTTTATTCCAGAGGCTTTGCAGAGATACCAGTACAGGAATTGCTGCTCTCTGAAATGCAGTACATGTACACTCAACGTGGTGCCATTAAGTGAACCTGTTGGAAAAGGCTAAGGCAGTTCAACCACACACAGGACAGCAGAGAGGCGGAACTGAAGAACATCATCTCCGAGGGAAATTCCAGTGGAAATTTGGGTAGGTTGAATGCAACCTGGTACTTAACAAGGTCTAACATCTCCCATTATACAATTTTGTTAATAAATATACCTTGCCTATTCCACATGTGCCAGAACTCCCATTTTTCAATCTGTTATGGAATATATTGGTCTCATATTTAAATGGACTTGAAGAGAAAGAAACCCTATCCACTTTGAAGGTTGGAAAACAGTTACTTGGGACAAAAAAAACATCCCACAAACTCCTGTAGATGGTAACTGGCCTTTCAAAAGTCATTAACTACTGGTATGACTGACAAGCTTTCAAACAGAAAAATGCCAGATGGAAAACTATCCAAGCATCAATATTTCAAAGAATATAAAACACTGTCTTCAGCTGTAAAACACATCCCTTTAAAGCTTTTGTATATGAATCATGGCTTTTTTGTTTGGTTTACTGGTATTGTAATGATGAGTTGGAAGACAGAGGGAGGAGATGGAAAAGCACAAGGGGCTCCTCTCTTACCAGCAAGCCCCTAAAAGAACTCTCAGTTCATTAGGAAAGCCTTGGAGAGTCCCCTTCCCTCAAGCTAATCATCCTGGAGAGCTCATTTCTCTGCAGCCTGTCTGTCCGAGACCAACTGAACGGGACTTACTTTGCGACCCTTTAATCTGTGCAGCCTAAATTGAACCAACAGGGACTGGTTGAATCATTAAATTAATGAATCACTAAAGTTCGATTTTTGTGAGAAGCAAGTATCTGAGTAGAAAAATAACAGTAAGAAAGGTAAGAGCACTGAAGTGCAGTGGTCTCATGTTGGCTGCACCATATCCATCGTCGCAGGACTTAGATCTTCATATTTTTCATACCACTCTCAGTAAGGCCCTGGATAGGTCCCATCTCTCAAAGTCACGTAGGTCAAACTGTATTTATTACTAATTCAGGCTAAGCAGTGCAACAGTATTAACTCCAGCATGAAATACCACAAGCAGCAGATGTCCAGTAACAACTGTTTTCCTACAAATAAACAAACTGGTGTGTTGAATTTTTGAGCATCTAAAGGACACCAAACTTCACCCAGAGACCCAGCAGAGAACTAAAACAAAGCAAAGCATACTTCTGTGAGATGCTGAACTTCCTTATAGGGGCAAAAAATGTCTAAGAAAGTCAAATAAAGTCAAGTTTATGTCCTAGAAAGGAGGAGGAGGAGGAGGACAATATCAATAGATTGAAATGGCTTATTTCACTGAACTTTGTGTAAGTAAAGATAAGCTTACTCAAGTACATCATTGTGCATAAAAAGGTTCTCAGAGTCAGTTAAGTTAGAACACTTGAATTACTGCTTTGAGTAGATGCTTTCTACATATACTCATTTCAAGCACTATTCTCTAAAAACAGAGGTATCAGCTTTACAAAAGGTGAGAATTAAAAGACTGAAGAATCAAATTATTTCCTTTGTTTATAGCAATGTGCTGAACTCCCATTTTTCCCCAGCTTCCATACTTAGCCAAAGTAGTTTCCTTTTATGGGAAAGCTAACTTGAGCTCAGAAGTAAAAAAAAATCTTTTCAACCCTGACCTGAGAATTACCTGCAGCAAAACTCTGAAAGAGTGGAAGATGCTACGCAAATTTCAGGATGAGACCTAATGTTCTCCCGATGACAGGATATCAGCATGGTGTGCTGAGCCTCAAAGAAGAGTTTTCAACCAACAGCACTCGGGTGAAAGCATTGCTCTTACAAAACCACTCTGGGATTAACGCGACCCACGCAGAGCCTTGTTGCATCCAAGAGACTCCAACGCACCGAGTGACAGGATTCGCTGCAACTTCAGCACCTCTAACAAAGTCAGGACCAATTAACCCTGCTGATATTCTGTACCTGTGTGCCAGAGGAGATCTAGGATTCTACGCTGTACCCAGCTTAACCAGTTTGAAATAAGGCGAGCAGAAAGCCCTATTAGTGCTGAGCTACCAGACAAGACCATAAAGTGCTCCTTGTTTTACGCTTGGAGGTGCATGGGATAAAGGACAAGGTTCCTCTTGTATTCCTCCCAATTATGCTATACGCTCAGCTTGGACACTTCACTATGCCCAAGTTTATCATGCTATGCAATGGAATAATCCTCACCTCCCGTGGAGGATGGCATGTGCTTTGAGATGGTGAGAAACACAGCACGTACTAAGCAATACTGGCAAAGCTCTCTACAATCACTCCCTGCTGATACAGTGTTTGGTACATTCATTGCTTGATACTGAGATGCACTACTATGATTAGTTACAGTGAACAATCTAATGTCACTGGTTAACTATTTTCATGTTTGTGCCCTGACAAAAGCAAATATTTCCTTAAATATAATTCTGTGTGTATTTTCCACAGCTGTCTTGTGAGCAAAGAAAACATTTGTCCACTCAGGAGCGCTTCCCTTTGGCAGGGAAATTATGCAGAGCACTATTCCTGCTACAAAGGCATCATGCACTACCATCTTTTGCCCCTTCCCTGCAAAAAGTGAGGTGCTGCTCAAAGCATCAGCTGAACAAGCCAGCTCCTCACCATGTACCATGCATCATTGCCACACACCAGCCACAAACACTTTATAGGTTCTAGAAAGCATTTGCAGGCAAATCTATGTCCAGCACCAACTCTCAGAAATTGCACTGCAGTATTTTAACTTACGTTTAGAGGTCAGACGCGAAAGGAGCATGTTCTACATCAGTGGTACCAGTATCTCATTTAATACATGGTACTGCTGTTGAGGTAGACTTTCCTCAACAATACTCATGACACCCGTTTGATTTCCTGAAGCTCCTCTCTTTGAGGACTATGCTAAAGGCAAACTAGTTTGAAAACAGCGTGTATTGCATGTGGAATATGGCCAGGAAGAGAAGGAAAGAAACTAAGGGAGAATATCCTCAAGCTAAATGCTAAAGAAAAAATAATCCTATGCTTTTTATTTATTTACAATGAAGCCACTCAATTCAGAAAAGATAGATGTCATCCACATTCACAGCCTTAAAAATATATATAAATAAACAGTGCACCTGGCAGCTAAAGTTATTGATTTTCTAACTCCTGTGGGACAATACATCTAAATAAATTGAATTAGGTACTTTAAAAATACAGACCACTTTGTTCCTTTAAAATCGGTGCAGGGGATAGAAATACAAGCTTTTGATTTCAATTTAATCCTGGTTCAAATAGAAGAGAGATTTTATATCAGAAAGTACAATATGAGATGTGAAAGCTTCCTGCTGGAAAGCACTGCTAAAGGAAGAGATAGATCCTCTTAATTAAGGTTGTCTTGTATTTGTCTCCCTAAAACAGACATGATCAATAGGCACAGAATAAAATTGATTGCTGTAGCTCATTTCATTAGGTGAAGCAAATGTCTCCATAGAGATTAACCATGTCTTTAATATCTGAAGGTGGTAACATCTGTCTGGTTGAACACGTGAGCTCTCCAAGGCAAGGTTAAAAAAAAAAAAAACCCAACCAGATTAGTAGTAGCTGCATAATTCTTACCCCCACTCCAAATCACCAAACCCCGTATTACAGAAATTATCCTTAGGGCTCTTATCTAATTGACCCTCTGTACTAGCACTGAATGTCACATCCTCCCCTAGCAACAGCTGCTAGACTGAGCAAGGTCTTGTCTGTCATGCATATTTCTACATAGCAGTCAGCCGGGAGCTCCAGCAAGAAAGCAGCTGGGAGGACTGGGAAGTGGTGCTCCTGCGCAGCCAAGACATAGAGGCGAGAAGGGAAGCTGCAAGCTGAGGAGTGCTGAGGGGGAGCATTTGCAGAGCAGCATTCGGCAGCAAAGGAACCCTGCCAGAGGAAGACAAATGGCGAGGACAGTATCAAGTAAAAGGCCGAGCACGGATTTATTGCAATTACTACTACGTGTGTGCCCTCTGCTTTTCCTCTTGCCCCAGTTGTTCCCACATTGCCAAGCCCCCATTTTAAAAGCAATGCAGCCAAATGGTGAGTAACAAACCAGTGCAAGGGGATGAGGCAGGCAGGCAGGGATGGATGGATGGATAGATGGACGGATGGAGAGAACACAATCCATTTAACCGCATGTGGGGAGTCTGACTTGACGAGCTTCACTGTCAGTTCTTGTTTCCATAAGGGTTCTTGGTTACTCTTCTGTTTTCACCAACCATCTCACCTGTGCACGCAGGAATGTAGAAAGCAGAAGACACGATGTATCTGCAGTGTGGGAAGTGTTTTGCAGCAGTGTAGATGACTAACAGAGGATCTGAAGCCCTGAGAAACCAATCCCACCATTGTTTTATGTTTTCGTTTGGGGAAGGGTAAATAAAAATGCTTCTTGGAAGCCAAACAATAGGAAGGGATTAGAATGAAAAGCAGCCGAGCCAGCATTACCCCTTCATCCTGCACCTTTGCCGAGGTGAGAAATATTATAGGACTCAAGCTACCTGGAACAGCATAATGCAATTTTCTGCCAGCAAGAGCCCTGAGTTGAGGAATTACTCTGATCCCAGGCCCAGATCTTGCTCAAGCTTCCACACAAGCAAAGGGACATAAAACGTTCCCCCACCCATGTTTAAGGAATTGTTTTCATTG
This sequence comes from Gavia stellata, assembly GCF_030936135.1. NCBI lineage: Eukaryota > Metazoa > Chordata > Aves > Gaviiformes > Gaviidae > Gavia > Gavia stellata. The sequence continues at coordinate 12,881,741 of NC_082601.1, read as the reverse complement.
TAACTACACTTGCACCATCTGTCTGAGTTGCCTAAACAGTACCATGTGTGCAGTTTGTGCTACCCTCTCCGCACAGATATTTACATACTCTTGCACAATACGCTTGCTGAAAGATGGATGAAAAGAAGGCATAATCCCATTGAGGCAGCTGCGGGGAAAAATTAAAGAGAGGCATTCGGACTTGGCATGATTTGGGATGTTCCGCAAATTATTAAAACATTCTCATCAGCAACTCACAAACACATCCATGTGTGCTGGGAAGGTAGGGACCTGGGAAACAACATTCCCACTTCCCCCGCTCCTCCTAAAATTTACATTTCTGTTGCTGTCGACTGAAAGTTTAAGTCCTGCAAGCTTTCACTAAAAGGTGGTAGGCTCTTCATTACATGAAGACTTTGACTTGACAACATTTCAGTCAACTTCTGATATTGGCATTGAAAGAAATATCACTGTAAATAACTTATTTTTTATATGGTGCCTTTCTTTGCTTTCAACCCAGAAAAAAAAATTAATCCCAGAACAATTCTGAAAAACTCCAAACATTTAGCTGAGCATTTAAGTGTGCTGTTCTGGGACAAGTCTCTCCGCGTGCGTATGCAGTCTTCCCATGTTCCCGCACTGTTTCAACACCCTATATCCCACTTTTCCTGTGCTCCAGTCTATGGAGTAATATAAACTTAAACAAAACAACCAACTTTTCATCAGTGAACTCTCTCCATAAGTTATGTAGAAGGTAAAGATGAAGCAGTCTTGCCTGAAAATTTTCTGAGCCTGCTGTCAGATGTCTAAACATTTACATTCTCTCTGAAAAGGTTCTTCAAGAGGTCAAATGCACACTGAAGGGCCCTGAAATAAGGTCAAGGTGCTGGCAGACCAGCAGTGAAAAACCATAATTTGTACTTAAGCAAGACCAACACAAGTGGCATGGAAAGACTAAGAGGGTAACTGTAAGCACCATCCACCCTTTCCTGGGGCTGAGGATTGTGTCTCCACACTCTTAGACCTAAGAGAAATTAATAACAAATTTTTTCTGGGTTGTGACTAGTCATTTCCAATGAAAGGAGATATTGGCCAGTCTTGTCTAAACAAACCCGATGAGGCATGTTTAGGAAAGGTGTTAGCTAACGTTTTAAACACCACTTAGCACCTACTTTAGGTAAACGATTTAGCTAAAGCAGTTGGTAAACACTGGCCGCTTTCCTAGTCTGGACAGTGGCAGAAGAAGCTGCTTTGTCCAGATTTTTACTATGGTGGTTTATACTAACAGCTATTTTGCTTTAAACAATTCCTCAAATGGAATAGGCTATGACGTGCCTGAGGAATTTTTTCCTCAGGTGTCGCAGGGCTACACTACAGTGTCAGTGGGCACATCTACACCATCCCCTTCCCCACCATCTACCCAGAAGCAACAGTATAGGCTGCTACAGAGGTGGGATGAAATAAATCCATCCTCTAAGACAAAGCAAGGCTTGTAAATTGAGGTAATATGTTTTATTAAACTGACATAGCAGAAGAAGCAGCTTTCAGACACGCAAACTGTTGTTCTTCACTTCTTCTATCTCTGCCCTTCTTCTCTCTCCCATCCCACCTCCAGCAAAATTGCTTCCTCTAATGAGGAGATTAATTGCCCTACTGGTACCTGCTTCTTACCGTTGCCTAGACGACCACCCAGAGGCACTGCCAAGACTGCACCAAGACTTTAGGTATCTACAGTTTTCAGTATCTACATTTAAATAAAATGAATCTCAAACTCTTGACAATTTATTCAAAGGACACTTGCTTACAATGGGAGTAACTTTGGTTTCAAAACTGCAAGAAATTACAACAGAGGTGATTGTTTTAGATGTACTTCTGATTTACAGAGAAGAACCCTCTGAGGGTTCAGAAGGGGAAGGTGACTGATACTGATGTTATCCTCTGAGTGTGGGGGAAACAATAAAAGCAACAGAATGAGGATGATAGACTTAAAAAGGCTTCAGTAAATTCAGGGAACCAGCTGGATGGGCTCCTGCAACAGAAACTTCAGCGGGAGTTTTTTTCAGCTGCCAGAGAGTAAGGCTGGAAGCAGGATAGTAGACAAGAAGGCATTAGCTGTTTAAAAATCAGAAGTTTTGAAAATCCACACAGAAGCAACTTCTTATGGCTAAGAATAAATGTAAAATAACAGCAAAGCTCTCCTGTGACAAAATCAGAACCTACGTCACAAGAAGAGCATCACAAGTACCGAGGGACAGGAAAGATGAAAAGCTAATATACTATAAATATATCAGAAGGAAGGTACAGCCCTATTGCTTAATAAGGAAGGAGAGAAAATAATTCAGGACTGAGAGAGACTAAAGTAATCCACGCTTTCATTGCTCCACGTCTTCAGAAAAAAAGGTTAGCTATGACCAGAAACTTCACACCATTCTAAAAACGAGTCAAAAACACAGACCAGAATAAGGAAAGAAGCAGCTAAAAAATGTAAAACAGCTTAAATGTAGTCAAGCCCGCAGTTCTGGTGAAATCCAGTACTGAATTAAATCAAAGAAACACAAACCTTTGAACCACTTCCAATCTTCAAGAATCATCCCTGAACATTAAAGGCTCAGCAAAGTGGGAAAGTAAAATGTTGCAATTCTCTCTAGAAAATGAAGGCACTGGGGAATAATTACTAGAAGTAGAGGGTGAAAGATCTGGATTAGTTTAGTGTAGGAAAAAGGAAAATGAGAGGGATGCAGTAACTCTTGATATATGTTAGAGATATTTAAAGAAGACAGTAACTAATTGTTCATCACATTTCCAGACTAAAAGACAAGTAGTTGGCTCCATTTGCAGAAGAGCAGGTTTATTTAGGTCAGATCCTAGGGCATTTTTCCCTAGGTATGGACAGTTAAGGATAGGAACATGTCCCAGGAATACTTGTGGAACTGCACTCACTAAAGATGCTCACGAATAAGAAAACAGCTATCCGGAATGCCTTGGGATATTCCGTTGTGCCACAGAAAAAGGGAAGGAGTAATGAAAAATGAAGCTACATAATTTCTTGAAGTCCCTTCCAGGGGTACATCACATTTCCTAGGGCTTCAGGAACAAACCTGAGGTGATACTGGCAGATAGGGGAAAATAAAAGAACAAACCAGCAAAAAGCAAAGCCCACCTCCAGGTTGCTGCTCGTGTCTCAACTTCTGGTTCTTTTAGAAAAGCTGAAATTACTTTGCAAAAGGATTCAGAAGAATATGGTTTTTTTGGACAGTGATTCAAACCTGAAGCTGTGCTGTAGGTGCTCTGAATTGTCCCCAGAAAAGCCTCCCACTTGGCTCATTAGGCTGAGAAAACAGCCTTCACAGCTACATCAACCCTCCTGAATACTACTCTTGGATCTTGATAACGACGACGCATCTTAGAACGATGTTAACTACTTCACTTGAAAAACAAGCAAAATCGTGCTTAATCCTGATAATACATGTGACCCATATTAGACATGGACTGCATACATGAAACTGAAGTTCTCTTTCTCTAAGCTGTCAGCAGCTTACAGAGCCTTGCATTTAATCAACCACTGAAGCTGGGGAAAGGTTTCCTTTGCCTGAGCATCACTGCAGTACCGTGCACTGGTGTGAAGAAGAAAATTTGTACAATGATTGCTACCACCAGTTTCTGTGCCATAGCTGGGGTGGCCTTTAGAACAACTGAACAGAAACTCATTTTGCTACCAAGCAGAATGACTTGCAAAATATGCTCCAAGATAGCCTTTGATCACTCACTGAGTGCCTTGTCTATCAAGGATTCTCATAGTCCGTCCTCCACTTGCAGAACAGCTCTTGTAGTTGATAACCATGGAAGCAAGGACTGCCTTCTAACACTCGCATACTAAGGGCAGAGACAGGCAAAATTAACCGTGCAGCTTGTGAGGTGCTGTGCTAAAACATGATGATTTACCACAGAGTAACTCAATTGATAGAGATTTTTAAAAAAAGGAAGAGAGAGGAACATGGATGCTTTGTTTGCCTGGATCTAACTGGGGACAAATGGGATAGAAATCAAGGCAAACAGCTACCAGGGCTAGATGCAACAACTTAACCTGCAGGAATAAAGTACTGTACATCAGATAACCATGAGCTTGCTTGTCACATTATTTAAAGTTTCTGCAGGCCTCTCAGTATATCCTTGCCCTGAGGTAAACTTGCACCAGCCTACAGAAATACAGCTAGGAAATCAGAAAAGTCTATACTTAAATTCAGCTCTTAAAATTTAGTAGGCATGTTGTTGAGAAGCTAATGTCCTTTAGCTATGACATTCCCAGAGGAGGTGGATGATGCAGTGAAACAGGAAAGGCTATCTGGACAGAGATGTGCTGTTTATTATTATCAGCTGGACAACAAAATTTACTGACATACTCTTTCGTGGACGGACTCTAAAGTGAATGTTTTTTTTTCCCTTCCAAAAATAAGAATGTCACCACAGTGAAGAAAAATTTTTCTTTTGCTTTGTGTGTAATAAAAAAAGACAAGTGTTTTTGCAGGGGCAGCTTCCTGTAACAAGAGGAGGCGCATCTATGTGAGACATTGTACCTTATACTATTACAGTAAAATTACCTGCAACAAGCAAGGCTTCTTGTATCTGAGTAAAGAACAATGCTGCTTACACCACTGGCTCCTGCCTGTGCTTCTTGTAGGAGTCAGGGATCATCTTTGCTCCGCCCAGGACTAGTAAATGTTTCTAGTAATAGCTAAAAAAACATAGTGGGGGGAAGTCTTTGTCCGCTATAACATTTATACTAGTTATACACATTAAAATGTTGAAGAAACATGATCTAGTGATACGGTGAAACTGGCTCAGCAAGAACTGCTGCAAGATTGTGAGGCTTATACAAAGGTATTTTTGAGTGAGCAACTGAAACCAGTCCTCCAATAGCTAGTTTGCTGTTTATGAAATTAATAAGGCATAGACACAAAAATCTTTTGGGAAATTTAACTTCAGGATTGCTAATGTGGAAAGAAGAACACATTCCAGATGACTGAGGCTTTGGTAAATTTAATGCTAACCATGTATTCTAAATGGTAAATACTCTTCTATGAAGCCACACAGCTACAACACAGTGTGGTGAATATAGACTGCGTGCCAAGTTTGGTTTGTATGCAGACAGAACATCAAGCCACAAGTAAATCTGCTTTGTATTCCCTTTCTTCTGACTATTCTTATTGTTAAACACAATGAACTGAAAGCAAAATTTAATTATAGGCTGACTTGAGATCTGTATCTCATTTTGGATCACTTAAGCTGCATCCCTGGGTTTTTACTATGCTACTCTACAGCTATTACAAATAAAAGAGATGCCCAGTATACTTCAATTGCCATCAGCAGCTCTGCATATTCCTATAGTTGTCCTGAAACACAAAAGCTTAGAAAAGCTTCCTGAGGAAGCTCTCCAGTATGTGGTTTGGCTAAAAGGAAAAATGGGAATTATAAGCATATAACTTACAAAACAGCATAACAGAAACCTTAAATTAATCCATGCAGCAAACTGAATACCTCTGTCAAAGGAAAGAACCAAAACCCAGCAAGGAGCCCAGTTCCTGCAATAGCCATTTACAGTGGCTCCCACCCGCCTATACCATTATTTTATCTGTAGTATAATATTATCTTAAAGAAGTGCCTATCAAGAATTGAGCTCACAGTATAGTTCCCTGAACTAGCAAATTTTCACAATTCCCACACAATTTACAAAACCCAACTGCAGATATTTTGGGGGGACACTAGGCATTAAAGAAAGAAGCCCTACTCATGAAATGCAGTTCAATTCAGTGAGGAATGACGCCCTATCAACACCTTCAGGCTATTCAATATTCTAAAATCTATGGTAAAAATCCCTCAGGAAGAGAAGTTGATAAATGCTTTCGTACATCTTAGGTTGGGACTCCACAAACGTCATTGTGGGATCCACTGAAGCCATCCCTCAGTAGTTAATCTAGAAAGTTTGCGAGTGCAAAATTAGTCCACATCACCTTTCCTTCAACAGGCAGCACACAGTACATGCATCCTATCAACATCACCATGGTGGCTTTGATACTAGAGCATTAGAAGACTTAAAGCCAGATTTACTCTACTATCAATCACAATCTCTGAAAAAATTGAGTTTATAACAAAACTTTTATAAATGCTTTCTGTCATCAAATGACTTCCAAATAGTTTACACATGTCTAATCTCAGAGAAGTCCTTAAAAGTTTAGGTCAATATAATTCCTATTTTAAAGCTGCATATGAAAAAACATACCACAGTGAAGAATTCAACATTGTTTCCCCAAATCTGTCAGCTTTGAGTGCCATAACTTAACCTTCAGGTCCGCCACTGGGAGATGCAGATGCTCACTAGTTGTAAAGATTCAGTGGTAACAGTTATTTTACTTTGTGTTTCCAAAATAAATTATTGTTTCTGAAAGGTTTCTGTGCATTCCCCAAGATCAGGAAAAAAATTAGAAGTGAGGCTACAAAAAAAAATCTAGATGAAGACACTTTCAGTTATGCGCTTCACTTACAAGACACATTGCTTATTTTTGCAAAAAACCACCTAAGCTGAAGAAGAGACATTCCTCTCTGGCTAACAGTACATAGCAATGCATTAGCAGAGTATTGTCTTCCATGAAGTTTGAAAAAGTTCATTTCATTCACAACACTGCTCATAGATGGCCCTCTATCACTTTGGCCTCAAACAATTGCCAGGTCTGTGCAATTTGGAGAGAATGTGGTGGAAAACAGCCGCTAAAGGTTTCTGAAACTGGCAGTTAGAAAACACCTCCTCCAAACTTGGCTCCTTCCTACTGCACCCTCCCCTGGAAGCCGCGCCACTCATCCTCAGGTTACTAGGGTGCTTCCCTGTGGTGACACTTGGCTGAGAAGTCCCATGTCCCTCACGCAGAGCAAGGGAGCGTTACTTCTGGAGAAAGAGCTGCACCGAAGAAGCTTTGCAGTGCTCAAAGCAAGCTGCTAAGAGCCTCGGGAGAAAACCACGATCCCATCTCGTAACCTTATCCTGCTTCTGCACCACCACAGTGTTTTTAGGACACATCCGCCTTCCCCCAGAGGATGCATCTGCATGTAGACTGACAGGGACAAACTCTCACAGTACCAAGGGAGCCACAGGCAACACAACAAATGACAACTTTGCCTTCAGCTTTCCAGGAACACATGAGGAAGGTATATGCTTGCTCTGCTAGAAGTTGTGCCGCAAACATGGCTTTCACATGACCATCTCATGTCCCAGAGAAAAATACTTCACCTTCTAACAAATGTCATGGGAACAGATTAAGAGCAAGGATACCACCACATTCCTCCGATGCTCAGCAGAAGTTAGCTGCAAAGAAGCCTCGTGCACCTCGGTTATTGTGATACCCTTACCCTATTGCCAGCGGGTAACTGGGTAGCAAGGTGACACAGGGACCTCATTGCACGAGCTAGGATTTTTATCTTGTGAACACAGGGGTCAGTTAGAAGCTCACTTGGATCATGGCACTTTCTATCACTCTAACGCATTTCCCGCCTCAAAGGCTCCAGTTATGTGAATTAAACTGTGACTGGAGAGATGTGCACTGGGAGGTCCTGAGGTGGCTAAGCAGGACCCCAAACCCTTCTTCTCACCATCTCCTTCCCCTCATAAGGCCATGCTTCACATGAAGTAAGCACCAAAGCCTGATTTTCAGTAAACTCAGCTCCTTTAAAGCTCTGTTAAAAGAAAAGCACACGCAAGCATAGACACTATGTGAGTTGAAGAAGGAAGGGAGACAGCTAAACATCAGTACGCAAGGAGGGGTTGATCTACACACCTACATGTAACTGCCTGTCTCCTTCTCTTACTGTGGTACCCCCACTCCTCTGCCTCCTGGCAAGGAAGGACCTGCCAGGCCTGGCTCACAGCAGTGGCCACTGGGCCACCAGCCACCTTCAGACTGGGCAGCCAACTCCTGCTTCTGGTCCCGAGTTATGCCTACCTTGCCCTCAGTAGGGCATGAATTTGTGTTGCCTTCCTCTACCCAGATGCTATTTTACGCAACTTCTGGGAGCCTCGTAACCTTTGAGACCTCTTCTGCATTGTCAACTGTGGTGGAAAACCAGCTGGCCAGTTTAAATCTACCCTGGTGAGGGAGCGGGGTGAATTCACAGACAGTGCGATCACACAGCCTCATTTCCTTGGAAAACCAGGCTGAAAAACCCAAATATAAACAGAAGAGCTTGTCAAAGATTTTCCTGGTTTCTAAGATGTACTTCAAGGAGTGTCAGGTGTGAGAAGGAGCTCCAGGAGCTGGCCGCGTTCCTCCCCCCATCCCACATGCAGGGTTATGGCCAAAGGTAAATGCATCTCCCCCCTCACCAGCAATACAGGGGATGTGGCCCCCTTGGCCTGCCCCAAAACAGAGGGCTCTGGGTCCCTGAGGAGACTCTGTGCATTAGACAGAAAATGAGCAGACACAGGGAGGGAGTTGACCAGGCCCCTCCTGAGGTACAAAACCACATTCCTTCAGATCCAAAAAACAATACTCTCCTCAAACAGTCAGGGTTTTTTTTTTTTTCATTTATAAATAATCCACTTGCCTTCACCTTTCTAAAAGTGAAATTCAAACCCAAACCCATCAGTACCTCACGATCCAGCAGGTGCAGAGGGGCTTTCCAGTTTGGCTTTCTCCAGCCCCCCAAGGTTACCCTTTGCAGGGTCGCGTCCTCCTCACACTTGTCTGCTCTCAGCAGAAAGAGGTGAGAAGAAACCCCCAGGGCCCAGGTGAGTCCCAAGCACCAGCACTGCTGCACCCACGCTCCAGACAGGACCACATACAAGGCACAGTGATGATTTGTTTCTAGTAGTACACAAATGTACTAGAAAAAACTCAGAAGTAACACAGGGTGAAGCTCCAGGGGTTCACAGACTGTTTACAGAAACAGCCATGCTAGCAGGGCTTCATTTGCTGTTTAAGCATATGCAATCTCGGATCCCCAAACTGTAAGCATTTTACTGGCATTCAACTGACAAAGCCACTCAGTCTCTTTTGCAAAAATTTATAATCCTCCCATGATGTTCCAATTAGGTCTGCTACTAATAACTGTCAGCTTTGTGAATAATTTCACATAATTCACTTGGGCAGAAATCTTCCCTACAAATCTGCGGCTAGGACTGAAGTAACTGACCATTACTCATTTTCACACCATAATGCAATCACATTTCATCCCATTAACTTTCACCTTCGGTGCCCAACAGTGCTGTCCCGGTGACACTTTTCTATGTGTTGAATTACAATAATACACAGGAACATGTGTAAGTAGGTGGACCCAGAGCAGCAGCTAATCATCTTCGGATCTAATGCAACCTGCTTCACAGCTGAAGGATTTTCTGAAGCCTCTCTTAAGGACTCTCTCCCATACTGTATTCAAGAGAGCATAACCAATTCTTAACTCTGATGTTATCAGAGTCTTTCTTCTTCCTAATATGAGGAAAATGATGAAGAGTTGTGAATCTACCCTGGACCAGAAAAGCACAGATATTAAAGCATGTTCAGTGCTTCCATAAGCGTGACTGGGAGCATATTTAATCTTACTTTTTGCAACAGTAGCATTTTTCTCTACTTTCTAATTTACTTTGACTCAGAGGAAATACGTGACCGTCAGCGCAGCATGCAAAATTAAATCTTGGCCTAGCAATCAGAGACAAAGCAGTGAACAAAAGCTGAAGAATTTCTTTCATCTTTTGTTTTTTGTTTTAAGAAATGCATATTTACTCTGAGTTTTAGATTGGGAAGCTTCTGATCTTGCAGTGCAATGGAAAGGAAACCTCTGCTTGAAGTTTGCAGCTAATGCTCTGTTTGCAGAGAGCAAACTTTCCCAGTAAGTCCTTATCAGAGCAGGCACAGGACAGGAGGACCCATCTTTGACAGCAATTTGTAGCTGTGGCCTGTATGCATAGATATCATTACCTACCCTGAACTGTTGCACAGTGGTGCAATATGCTTCTAGTAAGTAGCCACATTCCTTTTCAGAGGTGGGTGAAATGATTCACCTTCTACACATAGACCTGTTGAAGTGCAAAATGATGCTCATTTTTTCCTTGCACTTGTTCTCAACATATGCTTTTCCATTTCACATTATTATGATTCTGAAAGGGTATGCTGAATATTTATCAGGCTAAAACACAAACTAGCTGTGGCATCCCTCATAAATGCAGACTTTAAGTTTCTCAAGTTTACTGTAAAATTTGGTGATTCAGAAATAATCTAACACGAGCATTCCTAGACAAATAATTTCCTCTACCAGTTTGTCAAGCCCAGTTTAGCTGTTAAAGGGTTACAGGATTTTAAAAAAATCCATCTATGTTTATATATAGTAATACATTAGAATATAATGGAATACAGTCAACAAGGTAAATCTCTTTTGTATATTCTCCAGTTGTCTGTAAGCCATCTGCAGCTGTGAAGTTTCATTGTTAGAGGTCCATTAATGAGATCAATACAAGTTATATCCGCAAGGGATTAGCTGGCTCATATGCTATTGAAAGACTCTTGGGTTCAGCAAACTGTTTTGGTTCTCACGTGCAGTTATGCCTAACCATGCCCCTCCTTTCCTCCTTTCGCAATCCAAAACCTGGAAACAAAAGCATTCCCGTTTTTCCCCAGTACCAACTTTCACACACACACACAAATCATACAATAAATAGATTCAGAGATTCTAAATTTATCTTCAGTGGATGCTCAGGGAACGACGAGGGGTAGGTAAAAGGGAAGGCTCTCTGCCAGATACTTCCTCTCCTGTATTTATTAACTGACTTTTCCCCTGCTTTCTGTTGTGGCTTGTCTCAGGTTTAGTTATGCATTCATCAGTTTTAGTTTTGGTTCCTGAGCAAGTCCAGCTGCAGTTGCTGTCACCTCATATCAACAGCACTTAATGGCTCTCTTGTACCCTCCACTCTTACCCAAGAAGTCGTAACTTTTATTTCTGGATTATAATGGGGGCAGTTGAAAAAATAAATTTATAGACAGCAACAATAATTTTAAAGACACTCCCGCCACTTTCGTCCCCTAGTGTAAAGAAACAGAAGGACAATAAATACAGAGCTGCAGAGCACAAGAGTCTGGTTGTTTCTCTGGGGAAGAAAAAACAGCAAAAACATGTGCATTTGCCATGGGAGAAAAACTGCCTTTCTGGTTGTGTCCGAGCTCACATGACAGATACAAGTTCACATAACAGTGCAGTTATTTATCACACAGGTGTTTAAAGATACCTCTTAATAAAAAATGATAATCACACACAGTGCCACAAATCCACCAGACCATCAAAGCTAATATTTATTCAATACGAAATACCTAATGGCCATGCAAGCCTCTGAGGAACCAAATTTGGTTACTGCTTTACTACTTGGAAAGCTAGAGCTTCAGAGAAAATAGATTATTTGGACTTTTTACCCAGCTATTCAGCCTTTACATTTTCCATCAAACACTCAGTCACAGCACACAAGTTTTCAATTTTCAGAAATACTGCGCTTTCAGCACTTCAGATGCCAGTAAAATGGATTTTCACCTTTGTATTTAGGTTTCCATTGTTTTGTTTTTAACACTGATACAAAAACTGGAAACAGAAAGGGAGTGATGAACAATGCAACCCTTGAGCACAGTCCTGCCGGCGCACCAGGAGGTAAGGAAGGAGCTGAAGGAGAGATGGATCCTTTGCTGCACCCTTTGCCCTGCTGACAACCCGCTTTTCCTGACCCAGTGGCATGTCCTGCCTTGCCTTTATGAGGGACAGCATAAAGAAGCCTCCATCGACTTTTCATCTGTTTATTTAAGGAATTTACATGGTCATACTATGGTCCTATATGTGCCACATAACATTAATTTTTTTTTTTAAATTAAATCTTATCTGTAATTTTTATCACTGAGGTAGAGAAGTGTTACTGAGAAAGAGTTTTGCTCTCTGACCAGTTTCTGTACGGGTACAGACATGCTAGCACAGTGCAGGGCTATGTAAGAAGTCCTGGGCTAGCCTGGGTACCAGGAAAAGTACCACCCCACAGATCAGTGGGGTTCTTTGCTTGAGCAAATGTCTCATTTCCTCCTTACCACTTGACATTGCTTCTTACAGCAATGACAAAACCTAAATTTGAAGAAGTTGCTATTTACTTGATGCAGGCAACAACTGAGATAAAAATCCTTCAGATAAATTATTTGCTCATTTCCACCCATTATGCAAGGATAAATGCTATAAACAGCAGAAAAGAAGAAAGCTGCTTTGGGATGCTGGGACATCCAGTGTCAGTAAATGCAACGGGCTGTACATGGATAAAACCCACTGAGTTTGTGCATACACAGTTACGTGATCTAAATTACCCATTATTACTCAGGAAAGAGATCTTGGAATCATAACACAGAGTTCTCTGAAAGCCTCAAGTTGAATGCTCAGGGATGGTAAAAGGGAAAAACAATGTCAGGGATGATTACAGAAGAAAGAGAACATAATCTCTGCTTATAAACCCAGGTTTTGCCCACATCTTCAATACTACACACAGTTCTAAAATGGACTTGGGATAATTAGAAAAAGACAGGGAGAAGGAAGACATAAATAGCAGAGGTACAAAACAGCTTCTTTACAAGACGACATTATTCAGAGGAAGACTTTTCAGCCTGCAAGAGAGATCATTGTGGAGAAGAATATGATTACGGTCTAGTATCATGAATAGCATAGAGATAGTGAGTGGGAACAACTGTTCTTATGATGCAGCAAATAGGGGGCACCAAATGAAATGATCAGACAGTTAGCTTAAAATGAGAGGGGCCAATTTTTTTTTTTTTATTATACACTACATAATTAAGTTGTGGAACTCATTGCCACAGGATGTCTTGAAAGCCAAAAGCATAAATGGATTAAAAGAAAAGCAATTAGAGAAATTCATGGAAGAAAGGTCCATCAAGGGCTATTAAATACAATGATGCAGATACAACCTCTGTCTCAAGTAATACCCAAACGGCTGACTGCGAGAAGCTGGGAAGGAATACTGCTGTCGCTGCTCTACACCGGCCAGCAGCAGATGCTTTGGGAAAAGAGAGTGAAGGACCAAGCTATGGTCTGAGTCAGAATGTTGGATTAGATGGGTCTTTTCTCTGACCCAGCATAACTGTTTAGATGCTCTTCTGAAATGGACTAATTTGTCTTTGAGAATCTGATGCTTATTAATATCCAGATTTAGTTCCTTCCCTATAATAAGACTGGGTAACCAGAAATTACCAGAAATATTACAAATATCAATTATTTAAAGTAATGCAATTACCTATACTTCATACTTTTGGATTGTCTTTAATCTGGGAATTGCTACGTGATTTAAAAGCCACTCAGCTAAACTTACTGCTGCTTGAAAGTTTGTGACAAAAGCTTTACATGACGCTACAATAATGCTGCTATGTTTAAATGCACAAGAAAAATATCTGGTTAAATGCACAACAGTTATTGCTTGGAGGGAGAGAGATGTATAAAAGCAATGAAAGGCCCCATCTTCTCTTACATTTATCAGTATAAACTAAATCAACTGCACTGAATTTCCATAGATCAGCAGTGCCGCAGAAGAACAGGATCACCTCATAAAGGCCATAAAAGACATATGAGATTGTTTCAACAACACAAATTAATGTTTTCATTATTTCAGGTTTCTCTAAGGGCAGGGTAAAGATGCAGAAAAATGAATTATTGATTAGGTATTATTTCAGTAATTGAAGGCTATGCAGAAATGCATATGCACCAGGCTGCGCAAATCACTGTCAACTTTTTGAATTCTTCTTCTGTTTCTGCCTTAATATTTCCCTAGCATAGTTTTAGCCTACTGAGTTATTCAGTTGGTTAAGGAACAAGATGAAGCAATTTAATCGAAGTGAGATTTGTTCCTCCTCTGCGTTTTCAAAAAACAGGAAAGATGAGATTCAGGTAGGTGGACAGTTTTGAAGTGAGAGCATTTTGCATTAAACCTTTTACAACTTTGTAAGAGATTTCAGTTTTTGAAAAGTGTCCACTCCACTTCTTTCAGACACTCCTCCCAAGACAGGCTGGAGAGGGTCCTGTTCCGATGCATTCCACAAAAAATGGGGGGGAGGGGAATACATACAAAAACAAAGCAAAATATAACATCACCATGAAAGCATAGCTCTTAAATTCAAGATTCGCATTCAAAAGAATTAACATGGTTGGTTTCTAAAGCAAGTCCCTAAAGTAAGCTGTAATACATGAAACAAATGAACTTAGACTTGATCTTGACCAATGTAACACTGAAAGTTCTCACAATATAAATGTGGTCTCAGCAAAGTGGCAGAGAGCGCTGAAGGTGGAGGGAAACGGATGCTACAATGACCATACCCACAAGGTAACATCTTCATTGGCAAAGATGCCAGAGGAATCCTTATAAAGCAGATGTTCCTGACCGAGGCTGCATTCCAGGTGTTCACTTCTCATTGACATCATCCCACCCGCCTACAGCGTTAATGGGAAAGGGTATTCATCTTCACTCCCCATCCTAAATTGCTGCGCAGCAAACTGCAGCTCAGTGCTCCTAAATGACTGTCATCTCCCACCACACACAGCATCGTGTTTTGGTGGTGGGAAAGGAATGATTTTGGGGTGTGTAATCAGCACGTTGCCTCCAATGAGAGGGAGGATGACAAGCAAATGCTAGAAATGAACAACCATTTTAAGTGAAAATGGATAATCCTGACAAAAGGGACGAGAATCCCATGTTTCCCTGGGCCAGGTGAGTCCCCTCAACATTGTGTGACAGAATAACTCTCCTTTGCCCACTCCACGTCTCCATTCTTTTTTCTGTGAAATGACACACTCCAACAGAAATGTGGAAATGTTTCCTACCATCCTGTTTCCTGCTTAGAGATGACTTCAACTCCACTGTGGCTGAGAAAGCCATTTCATGCACAACTGCTCTATTAGCAGGTTCTTCACGTAAAAGGGGCAGCTTAACCCAAACTCCACTTTCCCTGGTTCTTCCACCTGGAGTTTAAGGTCTGTGAAGGGATGCTTGCACACACCACTTCTCCAAGAGAGCTTCAAGCTGCAGACTTTGGATGCAAAGAGGAGTGTGTGGGCAGCCATTTCCCAAATTCCAGAGGAAGGATGCTACTCAGGCACAACATTATCCATAGCTTTTTATAGGGGGTAGATGTCCCACACTCAGCATGACAATGGTGTGGAGCTCATTCTCAGAGGCCTCACTTCCCACAGTTACATGCAGGAGACTGGGAGCCCAATATCTAAGTCTTAATTCCTCTGTGGGCTGAGGTCCTGAAACATTAGGTGCACATACTGCAAAATATTTTATGGTATCTGTAAAACAGCATAATTGATTACTTTACTCATTCAAATACTGAAAGCACAATGCTAAAGCAGATAAAGGTCATGGTGCAAAGTTCCCAAGCTCAAACAGGATATTGGTTGAGTTGTTGCTTCATAGACTAAGCAAATGATCAGAAACACATAAGATGCACACCCTACTGCTGCACTGTAAATACGGTTCTATTGCTAAAATCCCCAAAGCCCACAAAGCATCATGCTGTTTCCAGCAGCATTTTCACAGCTAAGAAAGACCAGGTTATCCTTCCTCCTCCTCATGTTGAAAAATCCCTGCATCCAGGTCAATATGCTTCAAACATACTGAGCCCTTAATGTTGGATGAAAAAGTTGTAGTAAGGGACCCCAGGAAAGGCACACCTTGGGCGTCCACTCTGGCTGTGGGTACAACAGCTTTCTGTTACCATGGGAACACAACTTGCTGCAGTGCCATAATCTCCCATCTACCATGATAGGTGCAATCCAGCATCCTGAAACAACTACTTCGAGCAGTTCACCTTCTCCTCTTGCAAGGGCACACAGAAGCATGCATGCACATGCAGGCACAGACTGACAACAGCCTGACTCTTCTGCTTTTCCCCTGGGCCAGGCGTGCGCAAGACAGGCTGCCTTCTTCCACTTGAACTTTCTCAGGCTTGAATCTTTTTCAGATTTGTGATAGATGAAGATAGATTAAGCAAAAGGGATGTTTTAGTAGTTTGATTCCAATCGATCTTTGGAATAGCTGAGGCTGACTCCTTGCTTTGCCTGATAACTTCCTTTCAGGTGAGTCATTTCAGCCTCTCTGTGTCTCAGCTGTGCAGAACACAAACCCAGTGCTTTTCCCTTCCGACGGAGATGGAGGGAAGCATAGCATCTCCTGGCCACAGATGGAAGCTGCCAGAGCACATCACCCTGTTACATAAATTACTGCAGCATTTGGGGTTTGTGGGTTTTGGAGACTTTGTTTGTTTGCTTGTTTTGGCACCACTGGCTTCTACCTGCCTTCAGATCCTGAGCCCCCAGCCATCCCCCTGGAACAGCATGGCCAGAGACCTGGGAAATAAGCGGCACTTTGAACTACTGGATCCTTGCGGCTACCGACTGGGATGCACAAATACAGTAGAGCCAGAGCTATGCACAAAGCAGAAGAGCTCAGGGAAAATGCTTTATATTTTAACCATTTGACTTCAGCTTAAGCACACCATAACCACAGCTTCTCCAAAGAAAATCAAGGGGGTTAAAACGCTAGCTAAGGAAATGCAGCTTGATAGGCCTTTTTGCACATTCCAACCACCTTCTTGCAAAGGAGCCTGAAACTCTCCCAACTGACCATCACCATAAGAATATGAATTCTTTTTTGAATCTCTAGACAACTAGGGCAAATTTATGGCATTTGGGAGTAGCAACTCTGACCATCATGTATTAGAGCAGGAATCAATGAAGTACTAGAAGCTTGGAAGTATGTGTTGGGGGTGGGGAGGAGAGGATATCCATGGCACAGTGGGTCTACTTCATTTAGGACTGTACATCACTCATTTGATTAAGCCAATTGGTGAGGGACAAGAGATGGCCCATCATTCCAGTTGTTCATCACAATGAAACTTTTTCATGATGCCAAACTGCAATTAAGTGCATGGACAATTCAAACTGAAAAAGAAGCAATTTCAGGGAATCCTTACAGAAAATTATTATTCAGTATCACTAATTGTAGTGATTTATATCTGATGAGCTATCTATCTCCAGGCCTACAAACACTCAAATTATTAAGCAAGAAACAGTCTGATCCTAGACAATAAGACAGGAGTACAACGACTGAGGGCAATAAACAGATGTCAGTATTTAGCACCAATAGTCTATGACCCCTTTTATCTCTGGGCCTCAGAGCACTTTACCAACATTAATTAGCCTTGTGAGATAGCTCTGATACCCACTTTATGGGCACAGAGCAATTATGCCTACTTTATGGGCACAGAGCAGTTAAATGGCACTCTCAAGGTCAAAGAAGAGTTCCGGTACCGAGCCACCAAATCTGTCCGGCAACTCACTCCACTAGTAATATATTGAATCCTTATTTATTAGATCAGTTCCCATGCTTGGGTGGACCACCTGCCTGAAGTTTAGACCATCTGGTATTTCCCACAGGTAGACAGCTAGGAACTGCAAAGCATTCTCCCATAGTGTAAATCTACACCAGTATCCCACTGAATGGCAAGTCTCAGAACTAGCATTTTGAAGCCTTAGAAATCTTATTTTCCCATAATTGCATCAATATCAGCATTTCATGGAGAACACCTAGCACCATATAGATAACCATAGCATATTCATTCTCTTCCTAACCTGCAGTCACTAAATAGCATTGAGAGACTACAACCAGTCAACACCACCACAAAACTCAGTTTTGCATAAATGATTGCCAATGCACCATGGCTGAGAGGAGGTAGGAGAGTTACCACAGCATGAGAAATGACCCTTAATACAACCCTTCCACTAAGGCATGGCATAGGCATGAAGACAAGTTCTGCTCAGTCTATCAGCTTCAGACAGGTGTTTCCCTCTACTGCAGAGGCGAGAGGGAGCAGCAATCAAGACACTCAAATGCATGACATTTTCAATTCTGTCACCAACTTGTGGTACAACCTTTCATATACTGCTTTGCCCTTGTGTTTGTTCCTCCATTAATAAAAACTGAGGGACAAACTCTTTCCAAATTCATCCTCCTCCACTTTTCAGTTTGGGAGACCCCTGGCCATTCAGCCACTCAATTATGCATGGAGCTGCATGAATCACAGACTTCCCTTTTTTTGAGAAAGCTGTAACCAAATAATCAAAAACCCTCCCCAAAGATGTTCTTTTTTTTTTTCTTTCTGTTGATGTTCACAAAGTGACTGCTTTATTATTACTATTATTAGCTTCAGCTATCCAGATCCCTTTTTAAGATTCAAGTCAATTTACAGGTAGAGACACCACTTCAAAACAGAAAATGCAATTTACATCTCCTCTCATGCTGTTTTTCTTCTTAGACAAACCTGAATGAATTTGTGGACGAGTCCAACAGCTCCAACTCAAAAGCTGCATTTTCATCATCTTTTTGAGCTTGAGGAGTTCACTAACAGTTTCTGCCCAATTTTACCTGTCTACTTACATAGAAAACAAATCAGCATTTAATTAGGTGCATATGACTTAAGAGCTACTATGTAGTTGCACCATGTGGAGATTAAGAGTATCTTAATGCATCACAGCTACCCAAAGCTTTCTCAGAAACCCTTAGATTTGTAACATTTTGTAGTTGTAGATACACGACATGCCACAAAACCCCTTCCACAAATACTGCCTGCAAACACTGGCTAAACAACAGGATCTCGGGCACATTTGCAGGTATGCAGAGTACCGAAAGTGCTCTTTGACATGTTGGAGAGAGGGCTGGATACTATTATAAGAACAGAGCATCTTTTTTTTTCCTCCTTGTAATTGCATCCCAGGTTGCTTAAGTCAACAGGACTGTTGTTTGCATGGCAAGATTATCTGAGATGTTTATTTAACCTGCTTAAATTCTGCAAGTGTGTATGCATTCTAACTTCTTTTCTCCTCAACAAATATATAAATCTATGGTCTAAATACCAGCCAGTTTCTCCCAAAGAGGAAAGTCTCAGAAAGGGGCAAGGCTTGAACACAACCTTTACACAGACATAGTGACAGCCCCTCTTGGTGAAGAGCAGCAGCTCAGGAGCTCCTGGAAGCCATCAAGCTTACCAACACCCATGGCAGAGCAGCTGTGAGACCAAAGAACTAAGGAAAGAAAGGTGAGAGGAAAACCCGTAACAGTAAGCAAATACCAGTTCCCTTGGGGATGCTCCACTCTGTCCTACACCTCCTCACTCTTTTTTCATCCTGTGACCATCAGTGACAGCTCAGCTGAGCTGGGCTGGGCAGGATGGCTCTGGCCTGGTGACACCATGCCATGGGGTTCAAATGCCTTCCCACTGTTCTCACCTGGCACAAGATGCCAAACTTGGACTGCCATTTCCCCCAAATTAGAGAAAGACAGGGCAGCAGGGAAGCAAAAAGATGTACAGGGTGGTGGACACTTCCAGGATCTCCCTGCAGCCTGGCAGGTGGAGGGATTTTAGCAGATGAAAGCCATTCCTGGCTCTGCACTGTCATCTTCCACACAGAGCATGCACAAACAAGGGAACAAAAGAGATGTGTTTGTTCCAGTTCTATTAGAAACACAAAGACATTGTTTTGGTGGATAATTTGTTTGCTCAGGAAAGCTCAGCTCAATTGCAGGAGTAGTAATTGCTGTGAGGTCCTACAGCTGATTTAAACAGATAAAGTTAAAAACCCCTACATTTAAAATTATGTTGAGCGAGACACAAAGATCATAGCCCTTATTTTTAACATCACACAGAAGTGACCCTAGTTTGCCTGTGCAACTACCTGGCTTTTCCATGTAAGATAATGGAAATTAGAAGATGAGACTTCCCCTTAGATTAATTTGCACAGTCACTACGTTCATAAGCAGCTGCACCCACAATGGATACTCATCGTGCTTGGAAACAAGATTTGCACTAATTCTCCCAACGTTTTGTCCATGTACAAACAGCACATACTGGCTTTGCTTTGCCTATCTTGTGGATTAATCTTTCGATGACACATTATGTATGCATGTCTTACATTGTTTATTTTTTGTATTTCCAGACTTACCAGATAAAAATACATAAAATCTAGAAAAACAAGCACAAACAATTTTTTAGAAGTTGTTAGAGCTGTATTCATTTACGAAGAAAAAGCAGTCACATCTGTGCTACATAAGGATGTGTTGGAAAGCCAAGATACAATTATCTCATTGGTGGTTTAAATATAGCTTTCGCCAGAGAGAGTTCATCTTCACCCATGCTGTAAATTGGGCTAATTTTTCAGCATGCCAAGTGGCAATTTGTTCTCTTAACATGAATGGCTTTTGTAACATCAGCTGCAGCTTCACAATATTAACATCTACCCTTTAGAAGAACTCTGAAAAATGAATTATTCACCCTAATTTGAACAACTGCTTCATTCTCAAATCAAGCAAGCAATATTAACCCTAAATTATTCTGCATTAGAGTAAGCAAGAGCTGTCCGAAACAAGGATTAAGTTAGTATTTACTCTACTGAAAACTTAAGCATCTGTTTAGACATACAAGTCGGTGACAGGTGTTACCTATGAGAGTGAGAAGTGCTGAGCTGTGAATACATAAAATTTTGCAAAGGGACTGCTCAGCTAAAAAAGCAGTGGCTTAGCCCACACAGGATACAGCAAAGTATGTATTTATTTAAATGACCTGCAAAACTAGTGGTGAAGTAGTTGGCAGGTACTTCCACATAGGTAACAGAAAATGATGGGGAGTATGTAGACACTCCAGCCTGTATCAGAATAATGTTTGCACCTGGCTGAGTAGTTTACAGGGAAAAAGATCTTTCACATCAACAAATCCCACTCACGCATTCATGCTGCTGGACACTTCATAGTCACTAGACTGACCACAAAGAAAAAAACCAAAACAAACCTCTCCAAATTTTACATTTCTTTTGTGGGAGGGAGGGAAGTGGCTGTTTTCTAGTTGCAGAAACACTTGGCATACACTGGTGAAGGCAGCTAGCCTTCATTTCTGATAAGGGAACTTTAAAACAAACTTTTATTGATTTCAGTGAAAGTTCTATAATACAATAAAAAAAAAATCCCAGAAGTGTTTTCCAATCTTTTTTTTCTCCTGTGGCAACCCAGATTCTAAAACACAATTTTCTAACAGGGAAAGATTTTCTTCATGTTTTTCTTGCAGTTGCCCTATTCAGTTCTTCCAGTATTTTATCTTGTTTTTTTAGAGTATATTTATATTTGAGGGCTAGACTACTTTTATGTGCAATGAGCTGAGATCACTTAACTCTACACAAAACAGGCAGTAATCCTATCTCCAGATATATGATGTCTTCGAAATATGTTTGGAAATTATTTTCAAGGACAACCTTTATTTTAAAGGACAACCTTTTCCTCTTCAGAAACCTCTGATGAAACTACAGGTTGTTCCAAAGGCATCGTTTAGCATCTAATGAGCCTGAAAAGTGCCAGGTCCTCTTCCCCACTTTTACACCTCCAGACGTGTACACAGACTTGTGCACCTACAAGGGTCTGTACAAGTGTGGTGAGGCAGGTCAGGCGCACTTGCTTCTCAGAAATTAGAGTTGCGAAAGGGCAATTACATTATTGCACAAAGCCTTTCCCTTCTTAACCCCACCTGATACTTTGTATGTGCTACAATTGTAAAAAATTCCACGTCCCACAAATTTTTACATTTCATCCTCCCTAAGGAGCAGGGAGGAAATGAAGATCTGCTCCGAAGCATCTCTGAAACGTGCACTTAAGACTTTTCTCGATTCAAGTATTTCTGGCCTCTAAGAGAGGAAGAGTCTTCCTCTGCAGGAGACAATGGAGGTATTCCAAGTGTGTGATGGAGCCACCTCTACGTTTTATCTCTTGTCCGTCTTCCCCATTTAACAATCCAGTGGTTCCAGTATGACCAAGCTCTACACGAATTGTAGGAAGCAGAGGTACTATCATCTCTCTGTTAGAAGCACTGTGTGTGCACTAGCTTCCTTCGAGATGAAGCAGATGCAAACTTGGTGCCAACACACTGCGGCTGCCAGACCTGATCCAGAAGAATTAGGATTATCTGAGCTATTCTGTTTTCAAAGCCACCTTCATCTGGGAAGAAGGGGAATTAATTCTACCCAAAGCTGACTGATAATGTGAGGTCAATTCAGTGCAAAGCAGCAATGCAAACAACTTTCAAGGACTACTACTATTGAAGTGAAACTCTTCTCTTTCAGAAGAAAGCCCTGCCTCCTTAGACACATCACTTCACCCTTCTCTTGTTCTCTCCTGCCCACCTTTCTCTGACTATGGGTAAGTATACATTTACACAAAGGCTAGCAATAATAGGCCCTTACTGGAATTTAATAAAAGGTCATTTATCTTTGGAGTCTGGGTAATTGCCAGAAATAAAATCTGGTTTAAATATTATGGTTTATTTAACGTTTCCCTTATTCAAAATGTAATGCTCTATTTACAAGCTAATTAGAAGGTTTTATAGTGTTTAAAGAAAATCTATTCATACTAGCAAACCATCAACAACACAAGTCTTGTGCAGATCTCTATAAGACATCCAACAGAAGTTGGCAGCGTCAATCACCTGTCTTCACTGTCAGTATAGTTAGTATAGTATTACTATAGCACAGTACTCAAGCACAGAAGATCCATATTTAACCTAAGAAAACAATTGAAACAATTGAAAGAAACAGACTGAATCAACAACAATCTTCCCTGGACTCCTAAATATGCATATATTTAACAAAATTCTCAAAGTTCTACTTTTTATCTTTTGCTGGCGTCATGTGTGACAGAAGAAATTAACATAAGATACTGACAACTCTACAAAATAAAACCCCCTTGTCCATCACAAGCAGTGTGGCTGTTTTAAAGCCTCCCCTAGGCTAGCTCAACCTTGCAACAGACAGTGAACACATTTTGAGTATGTAATTTCTTCTAGGTCTTGGGAAAATATGTTAAGTTAATATATTAACCTTGGAAACCCATCAGGAACGTGGAACATCTGTGTGCGCGGAAAGCCCAGTCTTTAACCTCTCTATAATGCAAAGGTTTGATCCTCCCACCTGCAACCATCTAAGCATGCCACACATAAAACGAGATTAGCTGCTGTGCATTTTCCAACCTATTTCCTAGCATCCCTGGCTCTCCACTGCAGGTAAGAAACAATGGTTGTAGAGTCCGGCAATGGGGTTCTGGCTGTAAAAGATGAGTTATGCTGATGTAGGTGCAGCTGATTGGATACCATTCTGCCCTCTCACATTCTGGCTATGATGCTAAAAGGCGATCAAAGCAGGCACCTGGAGTCCAGGTCCATCCTTCCTTTGGGTTACAGGGCTCAGCATGCACATAGTCCCCCACTGGCAGTAAAGGTGTGCCTAACTGCTCCCTAATTAAAATCTCCTCCAGCAACACATGCTTACAGTAACTTGAAATGACAGACCACTGCACTGTAGCTACAAATCACCTGCACCATGCTGAACTGTAATTTTAGCATATCTGTTTGCAATGCAATCTGGGTCTGTGTAACAGAACCATTTTGTATCTGTGATTGCACGTGGGAGGTGGTGTGGGCGGATGGATGACAGGTAAAATAAAGCCACAAACTAAGCAATGATGAGGTTGCCCATAAATAAAAAAGGTCTTCAGGTAGCCATGTTTCTCAAGAGCAGTGGCAATCAATCAGCCATAAGCAGATGACCTGAAAACATCCCTTGCATTCCATTTTACATACACTTCTCCCAATATTTTTCTTACCGCATATTCAGAAAAAGAAGAGCTTAAATCCACTATCCCAAGACCATCAAGCTATCCAGTGAGCAAATAAACAGAGCGTGCAAATTCAAGAGATAGTAGTAGTAATGTGCCCACAGGGCCTCCAGCTAGTGAGGTTAGTGAGCACACCTGCACACAAAGATGAAATTGCAGTTTAAGATGACTTACCTATTGCAGGCTGAGACATAATCACGTTATCGACTGTTATGTTTCTCTCTATCATTGTATTACAGGATGCTTGAGAGACTTTGTATTGCAAACCAGTATGAGCATAAACAGCGGAATATGGTCCACCAAGCATTAGGCTTTTCGTTTTAGGGACTGCTGTCTCAGTCTGTTTTATTTGCTTTCCCAGCTTTCCTCTCTGTCCTTTTTGGTTATTCCAACTTCAGTATTTGTAGGGTTATTCTCCCTTGGAAGGTTTATTTACACAAAGCCTTTATTCTGGAATAAGGCATAATTTTAAAGTGCAATACCCATTTCAGAATATGAAATAAAATTACTCTTGTAAAATAGTTTATTTTCTAACAACTACTTGGGTCAGCTTCCCCTCACAGAAAAACTTGCTTAAGTTTTACAGGAAAGAACAAGGTGAAGGAAAGCATCTCCCCCTTCCCATGCTAGGACAAATTTCTTTATAACCTAGTTCAAATTCAAGCGTCTCAAAACTTTGTCTGTGGGGAGACATCAACTCTTAGCATCTACTTGTTGCAATGAAAAGTATCACCATCCACAGCCACTTGTCACCAGGCCCTTCCTAGGTATTGCAGGAGAAAAGCCTGTGGGAGCAGTAGGGCAGCAGTAGGGCAGCAGTGGCAGTGGGCACCCGTCTCCCCTTGCACAGCGGGATGCAGAGCCCACACAGATGTTCCCCACACCCTCTGCAGCAAAGGTGACAGGGCACATGGGTGGGAAAAGCCCTGCATATGGCCTTTAAATGGTTTGCATGTGACTAGCAGCATATGTAGTTAAGCTTGAGGACCCCTAACTTATGGCTTTAGGGGCACAGGGGTTGCAGCTGTGCCTTCGCCAAGGATGCAGTCCCCAGTCTCAAGGCAGATGAACTGGGTGGGCAGAGCAGCGCTGCCCGCAATCTCCAGCCCTTCGCAGCCTGTTGCAGCACTGTGGGTACGGGCAGTGCCATCGGGTATCAACCCAAGATACTTTTTATTTTCGGTGCATACTGCACACATCCTAGCCTACAAAGCAGCATCTAAAGGCCTGCCCAGGATATCAAGTCAGTGAATGCAAAAGCAAAGATGACCCATGACAAAGTTTTTCTGCTTCCCACAGGCCCTTCCCCTGTACATTAAGTCACACTGTCCCCTTCATAAATGAAACAATTTACCTTTCCTAACATAACACACTGGCCATTCGTCCCACCTGCATTATGTTCCCTTTTAAGCAAAGCTAGTATTTTGCCCTTTTTTATTTCCCTCCAAACATTCACTGGAGCCTGACGAAATCCCAGTGCCTCACCCTTTCAATCACCTCCTCCTCTCACGTTTGACCTTGCCCCTACACAAATATCCAGTGCTGCTTTGTTTCCCTTTTATGGTCTCTCTGCTTATTGCTGATGATGGTAATTTTAGTTTGTATCAAATCACAGCTAGATTGGTATCCTGTAATGTTTACAGTCTCCTATAATGTATATTTTGGAAATGCTAATAAAAATAATTTTTGAAGAGGAGAAAGGAATGGCATTCAAATTGCTCACAGAATGTGAAGGAAAAAAACACCATCTTGTCAAGATTAGCTGTTGGTCTCTAACATTATTCTTTAATTATCATTGAACAGCATTGTCACAGACTCTCATGGGGGAAAACCCTTCCGAGCCTTCTAAAATTCCCAGCCCGCTGTTTAGATTTGGTTTTACAGTGTGGGCTTTGAACCTGTCCCTGATATCCAATGCAATCACTAGTTGCACATGAAAAGATTTTTTTCATTAAAAACTGGAATGGTCTTTTCCAGAAGCAACATGCTGCACATGCAACATGTCCACTGAATACAGAGGCATTTCCAGGGGATGCAACCGACACCTGAGAAGAAGGAAAAATACAGCTATGGACACAGAATAGCTGGATCCTGCGCTCTGCTGCCTTTGAAAGGAATGCCCTGCACAAAGGCACAAGATTGATTACATTGTTCTCTGCACAGAGCTCAAGAATAGTTTTTCAGTCTAAATTAACAAATATCTACAGTATCAGTGCTGTTAAAGGAAACTAATGAACTGTTCTATATTCATCTTTCTCATTACAGATTTGTTACAGCTTATCACATGAATAATATTCCAGCTCTTAAGAGGAAAGAAAAAAAACCCCTGTGTCAGAGAAAAATACTTTGATTTCTCACATGCATTTAAACACTAAGTTAATTGAATAGTAAGAAGTCATACAAGTCACTTTAAAGCTGCTAACACAAGATGAACTCCTGCCTTTTCTGTGCACAGGATGAATTTTTTAAATTATGTACTCTCTAGCTGCTATCACAGATAAGGCTTTTGCAACAATTTTGGGCAGAAATTGATGTAATTTTGCAGCATTATGCATTATTCTGGGAATGAAATAAGGGCAAGATTTCATTCTACATCCATAAAGAGGAGCGGTTCAGAATTCAGAGCCTAAGGACAGTACAAACTAAAGGGATTTTGTGTCACCTGTTGGCACTCTTGCTGTGCTCTCCTTTGGCTGCTTCGACCTTTGGGCCTTTCCGAATTACGGTAATCTTGCAAGGATGTCCTATGGTCCACAGCACCATTCAGAGTCCGTACTGCATTATGGATTATAGATGTGCCTAATCACATCAGCCCTGCCTACAAAATCACTGCCCTCTGAAGCTTTTATGCTGGAGGGATCCTGCTGCAGCCACAAAAGGAAGTAGGGCATTTACAGCTCTCTGTAGCAGTTTGAGATTGGAGGAGTGTCAAAGGGCAAGGATTTCATCCAAAAGACCCAACAAAATGGCACTTACAAACACAATGCAGAGTGCTCAGACTCATTCAGTCTGCCACTCGAAGGACAACATGAAGCTACAATTAAAAACTACTATAACTCTGCATCAGGGAATACAGTCACACCTGCCTATGCAAATCTGACAACATATAAGCAAGCTGCATATACACAAGCACAGCCTTTCTGAGCTATATACTTAATTAAATTTATTGCTAATGTGGTTAAAAATAAGAACAGTCCCAGAAAATCGTATGTCTCCTGAGGGAGGCAGATGTTCAAATGTTCAAGTCTTACTCTGATTCAGTACAGAATTTGGACACCCTTAAATCAGCAGGTTTCCAAGTCCACCAAGCCAAAACTAGGTGTCACCAGAACCTGGAAGTTACACCTTCAGCAAAACAAGAAAAGACCAAAAAAGTTATGGCTACATGGAGACAGGCATCTAGAACTGGCATACCTGGATGCATTTCACTGTCACCAAGATTTTTGTTGTAACACTGGCTGCCATCTGTCCTTTGGAGATAAAAACAAGCAAAACCCTCAAACAAAGCCCTACTCTCCCACATCGACAAGAAGCAGTTCTGATGAACAAGGAGGAGACTATAAAAATAGCTTTCAGAGGTCTACCAGGACTGAGGTGGCTCTGGACCTCACAAGCACCACTGAATTAAAGAGTCCAACTACAAATAAGGCACTGGGCACTGAATTAACTCTGCTTGCATCTGCATGCAAATCACTTCACTCTCTGCCTATCATAATCTCTATCCTCTATTATAAGTATAAATATGCCAGAACATACACAGCTTCTCTCTATGATATTGCTGACAGTGAAGATACAAAGCCCAGATTTCAGTTAGGGTCTTGAGGCACTCGAGTGACAACAGCATGGAGTTCAGAAATCATCCTTTCAGCACAACAGTGACAGTTTCTACTCCAGTGAGCCCTTAACAAGGCTTCTATATGCTCAGAAAGTTTACCTGTCCAAAGTTGTTACCATCCCTGAGTAATTTTAGATTCACGGACTGTTGCCTATGAATCTTTGCTATCTTAACCAGCTGAGAGGCTTGAAATCAGAGAGGTTGGCATTAAGGATTTAATTTGGATTAGAAATTGATCTCAAAGAGTCTATTCCAGATACTGTTGATATCTTTTCTAAATGAAATAAATTATTTTTAATATTAACTTTTTCTTATCTAGTCAAACAAAAATGTATTTATTATTTATTTATTAAATTATATATTTATTTATTAAAACTTCAAATACAAGTTTTCCCTGATTATCAAACAATTTCAACTCTCTAGTAAAGGATAAACATTCATTTGCATGCAACATATAATCCCCGGGTTTTGCCCAGTCTGGTATAAATATGGTTAACTAGTTTACTAGACCAGCAACTTGCTGAAAGTCAAACAAATCTCTCAAAGATATCAAACAGCATTTTCTAAACAATAAAAAGACCACAGCTTTCATCTCCAAAAGTCACAAACATCACTGGAGAGAGAAATGGACATTTATGAGAGAGATAAAGGGGTTTCTTAAATGTTCAAAAGTTCTTTTGATATCAAAATTCATTGATGATGTTTGACCTTAGCAGTGTGGATCAATCACAAAATGAAAGCATTTTGAAGGATTCTTTTAAAACCACAGAAACACGAGAAACCAGAAGTTTCAGCTGTGGGACTTCTCTATTCGACATCCAGAAGGTGGTAGGTTTGCATCCTCATTCAAAGTGACAAGCAGCTACAATATTCCTAATAATTGAATACATTAAGTCAACCTACTTCAAAACATATAAAACTGACCAAGGTGCAAAAGGAATGAGGCTCCAATAAATTTTTCTGAACAACATTTATTTCTGAGAACTTTAGTGTTTTTAGAACTTGTGACTTCCAGGTTGTTTTGGTAACTAAAAAATTCATTCCCAAAAAATCACTGTAAGTAGTTCTCCCTATACAAATGATGAAACTCAATACAGCAAGCAATGTATACCTAAAATGTATTCATTCCTCCAGAGGCCTCATTCAGATAGTTTAAGTTCCAGCCAAATCTGTAGGCCACCAAAATAGTATTGCTATTGTTTTTGTAGAGGTAAAAAATTGCTTCAAGGTATTAGAGATCAATATGAAGATTAATCTGTGCTGAATTATGTGGTAGGTTTTCTAAAGACCTGCAAAATCTGGATTGGTCTTTTATGCTTTTATGCTGGAGGATATCTTCCTTTCATTTTCATGCAGGATGTATCTTCCGGTAAAATGGGAACTGCAATGTTAAATTCCTGCTTGCTGGTTTGAGGTTTTAAAGGAGATATGTCAATTATTCTATTATTTATTTACAAAATACTTCTCTGAATGTACCCAAAAAGGAGCTTAAAGGGCACTACTCCATTTTATGAATTTGAATAAAGGACAGCATAATACAAGATTTATGCTAGCTACACCCAGTAGTAAGATCCTTCTCTTCACCTGGTGCTCAGATTACTCTCTCCCCTCCTCATCTTTTTTTCCTACTTTCCCCATTTCTCTGCACTAAGTTTAGCTTCTGCTTACCCCATCTTCAAAAGTCCTTTTTCAGTCGGCTCCCCTTTCCTCATAACCTTTTCTTCCTACTTTTTCACCTTCCTGAGCCAGCAGTACCAGTGCATAAGATCTTTCCATGGCTTGAGAAACACAGCTGACTGAAAAGCTGCTAAAAACCGAGACCACAATATCAATACATTTCAATACAGATGGTGTTTTGGACAGTGGGCAATGCAAAATGCTATGAGTAGATTCTAATCCACTATCTTTCCCTTGAAAAGGTTAGAATAATAATGATGGAGCTTGAATCCATCGTTAACCTTTGCCCTCCACTTTCATCCTTCTTTAAAATCGCAATAGTTGCAGTCACCATTGAGCATCACTTTTAAATGTGGCTATGAACAGCGCTGTTTAAGCTAGTATCATTCTTTGAGGCTAACCACTCTACTCTAGGTTCCTTAAGTTTGACAAAGTTCATTTTTCCCAAGCATTTTCTGGAACTCATCATTGGGTAAAAATAGTAAAGCGTTATTCTGAGAAGCATTTTTTCCTGCCTCTTAATGTATTTCCTGATAGCTCTGTCTTGTGAAGTTAAACATGCGCTCAGAAAGGAGTCTCTGCTAAAGAAGCTTCCAATAGCTCATCAGTTCAAAGCAGACCTGGTATTCGTTTCTTCTGACAAAGCATCATCCCTGCTTTGAGCAGTCAGGCAGTTTCTTTATCACATGACATATGAAAAGGCCAAACTGCTCCTTCTGGGTTCATTATTTTGATAGTTTCCCAGGAAATATAACTGCTTTGTCACCATATTCATTTTGACTGCCCCACAGATTAAAACCAGCAATAATTACTCCCCATCCCTCCAGCGCTTTCCACGGCAGTGAACTGTTTGTTCCCACACTTTATCTTCATGAGGTGTTGTTATGCCACTGCTGATGCAAACAGCTGGTCAGTTTTTACAATGGGTGTATTATCATCTGCTTTTACTGTGCAATCTATAATGCATTTGATTGCCTTCTCTTCTGCCGTCTGCAGAGATCTACCCATCACACAGCCCACACAAACTTTCCATTAGAAACACTTCTGCAAAAATTAGATGATAAAGCATCATGATGTAAGATAGACTAAGAGAGTAAGAAACATATCTTACAATATGCAAGAAGATATCTGAATAATACATTTTGCCAGATGTTATATGGCCTAATTTTCAGGGATCCTTAATACCACCCACAAGTGAAATGTGAATCAGTGTTTTGTAGAGAAGCCATTAGCCAGGCCAGGATCTTACTGTATGCTGCAGGATTATAAAATAACAACAGTGTCTAAGTGAAGTAAATTATAGCTTAATATATACAGCTATACAACTAACAGAGGAGAGGCAAGTGAGCAACTGGGATCAAAGTAATGACAGGATGCTTCAGTACTTGCTAAAGTTAAAGCTTACTGAATTGCTTTTTATTTCAAATGACTACATTATTTTGAAGACTCACATGGCAAAGTGCAGAGAGCTCGCTCACTTTGGACGCCGGTCCTAGGAGTTGGCTCTGCTTCCCATCTGCAGTCACCATCCTAACACTGTACAGGAATGAAGTTCGAGTGAAGTGTTTGCCAGGTACAGGAAAGTGAAGGCAGAGGGACGTGGGGAAGCGAGGGGTGAATTCTGCAGAGACCAGCCTCACTGCGTGGCACAGAGCTCATCAGGGCAGCCTAAAAGCTTTACTCAAAGTCAAGCCTGCCTAACTAGCTGGGTACCTTTTGTGCCATGGCACAATTTGAATCAGCATTTCTGAGTCTATCCTGGGGCTTCCCATGTTCTTAACACTGGCTGACCAGTTCACGTGATAATGGCTGAGTCAAGGAGCTGAGGATAATTACACCACATAAACAGTTTTGTGGATCAATAACTCATTCAAGTAGTGGATGAAATAGCACAGCAGGACACTGGCTGACAGCCCCAGTGCAGGCCACAGAAAAGGATGCTTTTAGCACAGATTGGCTAAAAACATACAAAGGATGAGTTTGGCTGAACTCCACTGACATGAGCAGAGCTCTATTAAATGAGATTCTGGTTGAACATAGTGAACGGTTATTTGCAGCGCACACTTGCAAATTAACAACTCAGATAGCTACAGAAAGTCCAATAATCTCGGATTTTAACTTTTTCCCCGTTTCCAATCTTGAAATTTCATAGGCAATGGCCATCAAGAAAACTTTTTAAAAAGTAGCAAATGTCTTTTGCAATTTGATTATTTCCATGGAAACCTTTAATACGTTGCACTGCACAATATGTTCTTTAAATGCACTAAACTCATGAGAGACTGCACTTTGTCAAGAGAAATGGATAGGCTTGTACTACTGCTGGCAACACACTTGATACAAACAATGTCTTGCACTTTCCTTCAAGTGTGTTTATCCTACATTTCCTCTGAAAGAAAATGACCCCACGACATGGAAAATGGATACCGAATCCCAGCAAGTGGTTTAGGGCTGCCTCACGCACCAGAATTGCACAGTATAATTCCTCCGTGCAGACAAGCTGCAGGACAGCTCAGACAGCCCATCTCTGACATTGGTCTGGTGGCCTATTTCTCCCTGGCAATTTGTCCATTAAAAAAAATGGTATTCGTATTAGCAAGGCTGGCCAAGGTGTGCGTGGGTGTGGAAACTGTAGCTGCAGGGCTCATCGTTCCAGGTCAAGGGGAGCACACGTTGTGCCACAGACACCTGGGGACGGTCTCCTTGCTCCTGCCTGTGCCGTTCATGCTGTGTAAATAGAGCCACACTTCCCTTGCCAGAGAGGTCGGTTCAATACATGTCACAAACGTTAAGAAAAAGTTATTAATATAAATTACAGCCACAGCTGCCAAGTATTGGAAAAAGCTTTGCATAGCTGTAACTGATAATTGTGCAATCCTGTCAAAACTGTATCAGAAACTAGATTATCACACACACCCCCAAAAAGTATCCTGTTCCACCTCATTTTTGTTTTAAACGGTGTGAAGAAATTACACTTTCCAAAGAAACACATACTTCTTCCTGATCATCGCTGTCGTGTTTAAACATGCACACATTCAGGAATACCAAGGATTTATCTGCTTGTTTTCATATCATACCCACCAGACACAAGATGCATGCTGCGACATACTGCACTTGTACTTCCATCTACTGTAAATAAGATAGTAAGTTTGCAACATGAAAGATCAATAAATGTTATAACTAGATATTGCAACCAACTGAATAAATTTAAGCAGCCTATTGTTTGCCACTGGTAGAAGAACATTTAAAACTGACAGGATAGATGGCTTTTATAGAAGTTATATTCCTAATGCAACTACTATTTAGGGAGGGGTGTAATTAGCATTGTCAAGTGCTACTTACTTCTTTAAAAACACATTTTTAGTAACCTAGTGAATATTTCTCTGAGTTCTAGTTAGATGGGTGGGGAGGAAAAAGAGGTAAATTAAGGGGGGATAAAAAGGATGCCATCACATGAGTAGATCACTACAGAGCTGTCTTCCAGGCACAAGGTGAACCATCAGAACTCTTTCTATCTTGCAAAAAGGCAACATTTTAAAATTCACTCCCCTTGACCCTAATTCTGTTTCTTTTCAGGTAAAAGGCAAAGCTCCCATTGGCTTCAAGTGGGAGCGGAGCAGCGCCAAAAATGAGTGTTTCTGAAAAACATTTCCATAAACACAAATCCGGCCTCTTTAACATCGCTCTCTCACAGTCACCTGTGGATCGTAACGAAATATCAATACTACATTTGCACCAAGAGACAGAACCAACTTTTAGGAACTTTTCCTATCTAATATATCATCACAATCAGATCATTCATGGCCTGGGGAATTCACTATCTAAATAAGCAAAAGCAAAAAAGGTAAAGATTTTCAAGCAAATTGTCCAAAATGGCAGAAGGAGTCTGTGGCAGAACTACCACCACAGATTTCTCCAGCCCTGGAGAACCATGCTCAGTTGTGCTGTGTTCCACCTCCATCAGCATCTTCTTGCTCTCCGCATTGATAAAAACATTAACAACAACTTCACACTTTTGCCTGGTGTAAACCAGGAAAGTGCCTTTCAAAAAGGAGTTCTGGCACCAAGGCAGAAAAGTGATCTGATAAAAGCTTGGGGAACCCGCTCTTCTCTACACAGACACACCCTGTAAGCTATAAAGACTTCAAGCTGGGGCAGTCAGGACTATTTATACAAATGACAGCTCTGTATTGGATTCTTCGATGCTCTGTCTCACCCATGCAGGCTCAGTTAGCACAGCTACACTCCCAAAACTACAGGCATAGATAATACCACACAAGGAAGTAAACAAGAAAAAAATCCACTTAGTATCTTTGGTGGTAAAAACAAGACAGCCTCCTCATGAAAAAATGGCAGCAAGAAAGGAAGTTTATAGGGACACAGGGCTTTTTCCATACAAAGTCTTCAAAGGATAGCGTGGCGAAAGAGGACAGAGTTTAATCATCAAGTCCAGTACTGCAGTTAAGAACATAAATCTACTGAATTTATACCCAAGAGACTTTGTGCCTTCCCTTTGCAACGATGTGCCAGTCCATTCCTTGGATGCTTGTTCCTGTTCAGGATTCTCCTTTCTTAAGCAATAAATCCAGTGGGCTTGCATGCTGGCAGACTCTCAGGTTTAGCGCATTTCCAGATACAGCCATGTTTCTGGCTTGTTTTCCTGCTGCCAACATTCTTGTGCCTCCAAGGGAGCCTTTGTAAACATGATGTTAGAAATGGCTTTTGAGACAGTTTCCCCAGGTAAAAAGTGGCAGATACAAACCCAGTGAGACACTGGCAAAAAAACCCTAAGACAAAACAGGGACTAAAAAGATCTTGCTGCACTGACTAAATTGTCAAGTGAGACAGAGGAGTCCATTATAAGACTTTCTCTGTATCAGTACATTACTCTCAGATTTCTCTAGATGACGTGAATTTTACATTGAAAAAAATATCAGCAGAGAAAGCTGAACACTTGATCTTCTGAATCTTACATCTTATGTATACAAATGGAACAAGACATGTATATCTATTTCTATCTCTTCTCATGTAGATGTAAGGCATGTATCTCTATCATAGTAACATAAAGGCTACTAAGTACAAACAATCTGTCCCGTAGAAGAGCATATTCCTTTGCATTTTCACTTACCAAAGTTTAATCATTGAATGTTCTGATCTCTCTGATAAAAAGTTGCCTGTCTCATTTTGATAAAAATAGCCCAATACAACTTTACACGCCGGCATGTGTTTACACACAGTGACTGACTGGTCCAAGGAGGCTCCCAGGATTTTTTCAGTCCTTTCTGATTCACCATCAGCACTTGGAACACACACACATTCAGCTCACAGCTGTATGTAGGAGAGATTAATAGGAAACCCAATGCCTCAAGCTTCACTGAAGTACAGTCATAGGAGTTATTTATCTGCTTCTCCAGGTAAAAGAGCAGCTTCAATCAAAAATTACTCCCTTCTACTTTTTGTCACTTCAGTCCCTTCCATCCTACCAGCTGATTTTGTTCTTAAAATAAGTTACCAGCTAAGACTGACCATGCACAGAAGATGGTGCATTTACTGAAAGAAAGATGACAAAGAATGTGTATTTTGCCTTACCTCTCTAGACACAGCCTTCAACAACTTTAAACCTGATGGAGACAGGAAAACCAATGGAAAAATAACATACAAAACATGCAGCAGATGAACCAGAGATCATTGCGCATTGTATTTGACAGTTTTCTGCATCACATATTCTAACTGTATCACTGTATTGCTGCATGCACGCATGCTTCCAGTGGTTCACAACTACAGTTTACTAAACCAAAAAATGGCTGTATTATCTATAGCATTGTCTCAGTGACCAGAATTGTTGGCATTTTGAGGCTGTCAATGGTCTGTACGATAGTAACTGAAGCTTAAGTCACTTCCAAGCAAATCCACTTGACTTCATGTCTTCAACGTCATTGGTAAGAGGAGCACTCAGACACACTCTCTGCCACAGTAAAGGTTTGATCTTGTAAACCTCTTTCCTGAGAAGTAAAACCTCCAGCAGACTATGCTGCTGATGAGCACAGGGAAGTCTGCAGTACTTCTCCACTCAACTGAGACTCATCTTGTGGAAATAACTCCTCTACTGTACGCCAGAAATTCCATTTCACAGGCTTCGATCACAACCAACGCAGTACCATCTAGGCTTTCTTGCAAAAGCACTCAGTATTTCTAAGCTTTTGGAGAAACAGTAGGAGCTAAGTGCACCTTAGAAGATTCTTTCTTTACAAGCTACTCTTTTTAAGGCCACACTGCAAAAAATTTAGAAGAGCAGCACATGATGGGACAACATAGGAGATCTTAACCACATGGTATGGGAAAACCTATAGAATCAGACACATAATTCCATATTCTTTGATAACAGAGGGTGTTCTTCTTCCTACCCATCCTTCTCCCTTTTCTATACTCAGAATTACAGTGAAACATATGTTCTCAGCACCATAACCACCACTGGATATCTTCAAAGCTTTAATGTATAGAAAGTCTGAGCTACACCAGCTACTCTCAAAATGACTACAGTGAATTATTCCCCAAACAGGACCAGTCCTCTTTTATGGCTTATGAGCAAATATCAGGATGACCTGTTCACCAAAGCACATGAAACCTATTAAAATATGTTTGTGGTTTTTCATACCATAATTTTGACCTTTTCATTCTCCAATTATTTCTCTCAGTAACTGAAAAGAGTTGTTTTATGATACTCATAATTTAGGGGGCCTTGGCAAGTGTGTACAGTACCTTTCAGCATTGCTGCCAAACAACTTGAGTTAAAGTAATAAATCAAGTCATAACTGTCTCTGCTGATAAGCAGAATTACCAGCAACACATGCTTTATAGCTTAAGGATACTAGTTATTTATAGATTTAAGTCCTACTATCACCTGAGAGAAATGCACACAAAATATAATGACAAAGCAGCAGTGATGTGTTGCATAAACATGGCTAAGAATTTTAACTTTATTGCTGTCCTTCCCGTTGTGATTTGGAAGAACTTTGCTAGTTAGCAATTGCAAGCAATGGTATACTTCATTCAAAGAAAAATGAGGTAGAAGAGCAGTTTTATTATTCGTCAGGACACAGCCTACTCCTTTCATATAATTTGTTTTTGTTTCAGCTGCCTGAACTTTGGAAAAGCAAATACTTCAATAAATTGACACAAGGGCATTGCAGTATCCTTGATACCTCTGTAAGCCTTACGTTAAGGTCCAATCCTGCACCTGCTTTCTCCCATACAGCTGTATGTACTTCAAGTCACCAGCCCCTTTTTCAGTGTCACATTTGCTTCTGAAGGAACAGCATAAAGGATGGAGAAGAAATGCATCAGCAGCTCTCTGTACATACTACCCTGTCTGGATGTATTTTGTGTGCAGTCAGGATACAAGGACTGGCATTGATTTGTATGATATCATAAAATACTAAGGCATGAAACAATATGCAATATTGTGCATATCCTTTGCCCTGCTCTGAGGTGACCACAGCCAACCTGGAACGAACTGCTTCAGAAAAGCCTCACAAAAGAAAGGTATTACTTGACTTCAATGCCTCACAAGCCTGACTTGCTGCTTTCCTTTGGCTAACCTGTCTGTGTCTTGCTAGGTGTCCCTGGTCAAGAAACAGTTCTTCACCCAACTGGGGCTGGCTCCCTTCCTTAAGAAATGCAACGCTTCCTCATCAGCTTTAACCATGTGGATTTTGTGACTTCTTATGCCAGCCAGAAGACCCACCTAATGCAAATGAGAAGAAAGAAGTACCAGATTGCATCTGCCCTGGCAGAGATAAGCCCATGGGACAGCAGCAGGTAGGAAAGCAGCCTGTCCATCATCCCGTCTCCCATCTCCATCTCACAAGGTGCAGGCTGGAGGCAGGGAATGGCAGTCTACACATATTGGGGCCCCAGGAGAATCTGTTTTGGCAGGTAGGGAGCAGATGACAGCAGAGCCATAGCTACTGCCCCTTTCCCTGTTTGCCGGTCCAAAGAGCTGTAAGTAGGCATGTAGTGTAGCACAGGGACAGTGCAGTGACCTGCCAGTGAGGGCCAGCAGCTCTCTCCTAGGAGGGATTTTAGTTGAATTCTCCATTTCTGCCAGCTGACTTGCAGGTGCTGTCTGGCCTCGTCACATACCTATGTGCCAACTGTGGCTCCAAGGGGGCAGTCACATCTGCCGTGACTTGTCCTCTCTCTTCCTTTGTTACAAGAGTACAGTGTCAAGTGAGGAACTCAATGGATGGTGAGAGCTGACCAACCGTCAAAGCTGAGAGGGCTGTAATTTCACATCTGGAAAGGTTTCCATATTTTGTTAGAAGATGAATACAGGCATGTCCATAAAAGGAGTATTTTTTACATCTAAAAAATGTTGCAAGAAGGGGTTCAGATTTTTATTTGCCAATTATGAAGACATTTATTTCAATCTCTAAATTCAGAGCAGAGAGATTTTGCAGCAAAAGGCATGCTATTTCAGTGCCAGAAAGTTCATTTTTCTTCTTCCCAGTGGAACATATTTTTCATCCTGACACTTTCTGAATACAGAAATGTGAAACAGAGAAAGCCTGGAGATGTAGGGAAATTCCATAGGGCTGAAAGAGCCACAGCCTCTCCCTGCTGTGGGGCTCCCCCATGAACTGGGGTACACTTATCTCTGTAACTGCCCAGGAGCTTTCCCCAGTATTTTGCCACCACAGAAAACCAACCATTGTAATGAATTCATTTCTAAGCAACTATTTTAACTGGAGAGAGTAAAAGCACTATGGACAGAAGGGGAAAGATTAACCTGTTCATAGAAAGACTTGGTTTTGGGAAAAACAAGTGTTGAAGAAGTAGGAGCCATACAGTCTAACAGCCCAGGACAGATCTGGAATCTCAAACATAACCTTGATTTGCTGCAGGGCTTCATTTGTCCATGCCTCTGCCTCCCTTCACCCATAAAACCAGGATTAAATCTTCCTTTGCAGAACTGTTAAAAATGCACTGCCATTTACCATCTGTTCAACATCCTACTTACCTAGTCTTGAAATGAAACACCTTTCTCCTAGTTCTCAGAATAAGAAGCAGAGTTGCAAGAGTTATCAAAAATTCTGCCTCTCCCTGAACATCTCTGTCTTTAAAAATTATATTAGCACTTTAGAAAATTAATTCCAATTAGCTGGCCTGGCAGGTTGCTTGGAATGGAATATCAACCTAGTTTAGGAGAAATAGAGGCATCAGGGAGGGAGGTGATATTTTGTTTTTAAAAATGCATCTCCAATGAAATCAGGGCAAGAAACCATTAAAGCTACACATTTGTCTGGCACTTTTTTGTTGACTCGATGACAATTTCGTTGACTCAGAACTCTGAATTCTGACATCACCTTGTTACAAAAGAAGCATTTTCAGCCACATGTTATTTTTCTACAGGGATTTGACTCATTCTTCCAAACTTTAATTTAGAATCAATTGTTTGCTGGGTTATTTTCACACATAAAAGGCAGTACTGGCTCTTATTACCCCACAGAGATTTTTAAAAGCCTAGAATATAGTTGTGGAATAAGTAGCTCCTTTATTTAGGGAGAGGACAGAGAGGGGGAGGTGAAGCACAAAAACACCTTCAATTGCTCAAATCACTTGGTTAGCCAAACATCCTAATGCCTTTCTTATTGTTTCAAAGAGCAATTCTGTAAGCCACTAGGGGTTGCAAGTTCATGCGACTCAAAGGCTAATAAAACCATTTGACTGTCATTTCTGAGTGGGTGGAAACTCTCTTCTGAATCCACTTGGAAATGAAGTCACCCACACATTTCCATACTTGATAAAGACCACAGGGCAAATGACCACCTGCCAGCAGTGAGCAGGGAAAGACGGAGGGGAAAAATAGAAAAGAAAAAAACAATCTAACACAGGTTTTCCAAGCTGTATAATTGTGACAATATGCTAGAGACCAATATTAAACTACTTTTTATTCCTCAGTAAACCTAACGGGCTATGGACAAGTAGGTTTTTCATAAGGATTTTTCTCCACCTCTCAAACAGGGCTCACAGCTACACACAGACTTAGTATAAAACAGTTCCACAAATCCACCAAGATCACTATTGTGCCTTTTAAGAGCTGTCTCAAGCGAGGTTTTGCTCTGTGAATCAAAACCCTACATGAAAAGGACGTGGAGATAATGCTGCTTAGCAAATCAAGCATCTTCTCCAAGTTGCAACAGTTCACGTGATCAACTTTTTATCATGATGAGAAACATGTACTGTCTGGAAACCCACAGTCAGTTAGAGCAACATTTGTACGCTGAATGGATAAGGCAGGTGATGTCTTCCCCAAGTGGGGTGCAGAAGATGCAATGAAACTTATTTTTTTTAAAAACCAACACCACAAAAAAGTGTATGAACTTTCCTGGAAACGTAGTATTCCCCCCTCTGCACCGATGATCTCAGCCCTGACAAGTGCCCTGTGTGCATTATGCAGTGAACTGCAAATTTGGGCTTTATCTAGATCTTGAGTCTGGCCCAGTGGCCCCTGGCTGCCTTGGCATCCTGGAAGGACAGTCCTGGCAAGTCTTTTACTAGAAAGCCCCATCCTGCTCTAAAGCCCAGCCTGCACAAAAAAAGACTGAAAATCTGAAATTATTTCAAGGAAAAGTTACTAGAATGATCTGATCTTGAGAACAGATCATAAGGAGCTCATTTACGCAGCTTAACAAAAGCAAGATGGGGAGGCATTTATTCATATGCAGAAAAGAGAACTGATGCCACAGAGCTCTTAGTCACGCAGATAAAGGTAGAAACATGATCAGAATATTTTCCATTGACACATTCCCATGATCAGAATTTGAGAAACAAGATATTCAAGCTGGAAACAAAAGGCACCTTTTTACCACACAGGTAATTCCTTATTGTGATGGCTTAGAGAGGACAACAGTAATTAACTGTCATTTAGGACCCACTTTAATCAAGAGTGAATATTTTTCATGAAGCTCCTTTAATTCATCAGTACACAGCCCAGCTTAAAGCAAGAACTAGTTGGTGGAGTTGCACAACATGTCACATATGAGGTAAATCTGTAAGCCTGAACATAACCATGACAAACTATGAATTAATCTTTGTAGGGCTTTCCCAGCTTGGTGTATGAACCAAATCAATCCAGGTTACTTTGCATGGATATGGCTGCTGAGCAAGGCTGGATTCTGGCACATGCAGGGAAACCTGCCCATACTACCTTGAGATGAGGTGAGGTGGTAGAACTGGACGCACGGTTCCTCTCACACAGAGCTCTTATTGCTCTTCCACTGCCATTCCCTGAGCAGCACACAGCTCTTTTTCCCTGCAGCAGTACCCATAAATGCTCAATTTGATTATATCAACGCAAAGTGATGTGGGTTTCTAGACATTCCCCATTTTATAGATTTAAAAAGTTTTTTTTTTTTTTTCCACAACCACTCACTGAGCATGGCCACGGCACCTGGTAGAAGGTCAAATGGAAAGGTCTTATGTTTTTGAAGGTGAAGGCTATGGCCTCTATACTATCAACGTCCTGTAGTCAGAACAATGTCTAAAATTTACACCTGGATGCACACTAGCATACGCCAATTTTATATGAACAGAAAGCCCAGATTTGAAGTCTTTGGGCTTTAGGACAAGGTTGTATCTTTGCTTAGGTGTATAGCTGATTTCTTATAGTAACAGGATATAACAGAACTAGGGCAATCTAGCTTGCTCAAGAGTGATGACAAAAAATGTAGCATCACTAAAAGATGGTCATTTTTAAATACTGGATAAACTGTACGTATCCATGCTATAAGCTAAACCTGCTGTAGTGGGGTGCCTATTCCTTTTAATAGTAGTCATTCAGAATATGCTGCACTGAAGTAACTTTGCTGCTGGCAAAGAATGCATTACTCTTAAACTTTCTGCAATAAAAGCTTCATATCACATTGTTATTAATTTGTCTCATAAATTTTATTGTCTTTGGGATGCTCTTCTTAATAACTCCTGTGAAATTACGAAAGCTGGCTGAGAGCCAGCCATAGTGACACTGAAATTAAAAGAAAAGATCCCTGAAAACTGAAACACAAAGCAATACTCATCAAAAACTACAGCAAAATGTCAGTGTATTTTAGATTTTGACATTTTAAGTAAACCATGACCTTCTCTCTCTGAAAGCTTCAATGCAATCGTTATACAGAACAGGTTCCCCATTAAAACTTCAAGAGACATAGTCATTAAAAACGCTAGAGAAAAAACATCCAGCCCATTCAGCATAAGAACATTGCATTTGAAAATTTCTCATGCTTAAATAATATAATTTGGTGGGTCCCCCCACTACACTAGACTACGCACTGTTTTCTGAGGCATATGCTTGTAACAGCTGAAGAATGAAGCAGAGCCATAGAGAAAAAATGCCTTCATGTGAACTACGAGAGGACAGCAGTTATGAAGAAGTGGATAGGCAGTCAACAAGGTGTGACAAAGACTGTATTGCCTGTAATGCCTAGGCTGTTCTCTAGGCATTATCAAGATGAAACATCAAGTAAGGGCATGGAACTTGACAACATGTAGCAGAGCTCACCACTAAACAAACAAATGGAGAGAAACTGCGAGTCAGAAGACTTAGCCTTTCTTCCTTCTGCTGCTGTTCTGTCACAAAAACAACACAGAAATCACAGCATCTCTCCAAGCCCCAGCTTCATGCCGATGGAAGTCAGAGAAAAAGCATCTCAGGAATGTTTTTTTTCTTTTGTGGAACAGAAACAACTCATGCTTGTACCAGTGATGCAAGGCTGAGCAACTTACACAGCTTGTTGAGCACGTGCAAGCACAGTTGCACGTGCTTGGGCAGAAACACTAATTCTTTCACTCTTATTTCAGGACATCTCTGCTGAGTTATGGTGAAGCACACAGGAGAAGAATATAACTGGGGGACAGAGAGAGAGTGAGACTGAGTTGTTAGGGAGCTCACCAGGGAGGCCAGAGAGAGAAATC
This sequence comes from Gavia stellata, assembly GCF_030936135.1. Taxonomy (NCBI): domain Eukaryota; kingdom Metazoa; phylum Chordata; class Aves; order Gaviiformes; family Gaviidae; genus Gavia; species Gavia stellata. Next base: position 12,839,517 of record NC_082601.1, on the reverse strand, counting down.
CATCTGTCCTCCTCTTAGGATTAAGAGCAGGGCATCACCACATGACTCCTCTGAAACACTGATTCTCCATCAGCAGAGATCAGCACAGTCTTGCAAAATAGGGGAAGCAGTGGATAAGGCTTTGCAAGGCCGGCGGTGGTCAAGCAGGCAGAAGAGGGAAGGCTGTTTACGTTATGCAGAATCCGGTCTCCCATTCACTGCTGTGCGGGGATAACTTTTGAAAATTTGAGGCTCAGGGAACTTCAACTATCTTGAGCTCAGTAACAGAATGATGTCTCACCCCAATTAAAGTAATGTGGGATTGAGAAAGTTTGCCTGTCTTCGATACAATTATCAGCTGGGGGCGGGAGATAAATCACCAGAAACAAAGCACTTAATCAAATGTCACTGATATTCTGAGTGCTTTCCTTCACCTGCCTTCTCTTGATGGGAAAGGTAAAAATTAAGGGTGTGTTTAAGCAACAGCCCAACAGGCTATGAAGAATCTCCCTCCTGAGCAATCCCAATACATACCAGACTTTTGCTAGCCTCAAATTTAAGACAATTCTCATATCCCAATTTTGTCTTTCAAAATTCATGTTCCTATTACCGACGCTTATGTTCTTACAGAAGCTGTTTAATCCCATCACAGCCAGGGCATCCTGAGGCAGCTGTATGGGTCACATAACTACTACATAAGGAAAATGTGGTCAGGATGGGAAAACAGCTGAAAATGGATTTGATCAACATGGACTGGGAGTGAGGATGAAGCAACTGTAAGCAGGGATCAAAATAAAGCTAAGAGGAGAACTATGATTTCATGAACTGAAGGAAAATGCTGCTTATCCTTACCAGTCCAGAAGGGAAGACTCTTTCAGGCCGTCTGTGATCCACTCTAGGACAGGTTTAGATCTGTACGATTTTCAGGTGTCACAGTGACAACAGTGAAACAAACACAAGGAAGGAAGGCTGAAGAAATAAAGTTGGGTCGTGGTAAATATGAACAGCATCTTTAGTTAAAGCCCCAACTATACTGTATTTGGCAGACACTGAACACTGGCTTACAGATCTGCTCACGCCAGCATCCCAGTGAGCTACCAGTGCTGTTAAAATGGAAACCCCAACAGATACTGTAACTGAAACCAGCTTTTTCCTCACAAAGTCTTAGTTTTACACAGCATTTTAGGCCTGAAGCACAGTACAGGGAAAACATCTCTCTAAGTACTTATAATTCAGTAGCTAGAGGAAGAACCCAGAGAAAATATCCCACAGCTTTTTTCTACCTTCACTGTGAGGTTTGCTTTTTCAGGCAAATGCCTCATACTTGAAGGTAGTGAGGCTGGCTGAAAACCTCACTATCATAGAAGTTATTTAAAATACCAAAAGAGTGGTGGGGGAGAAACCGACCAAAAAACATCACTTGGAGGCTATGCATCATGGAGATGAGACTGTACAGCCCAGAGTATAACTAGGATTGCTTCTGCTTTGAAAAATTGTTCAGCTGTATTTCTCGTTTCCAAAGAATAAAGATGTCATAACAAGAATTAGAGATTGTCAACAGTAAGAACAACTGAAGGAGTATTTATTTATTTGTTTGTTTGAATGAGACAGAAAGGGCACAAACAGACCCAGGAGGCCCTTCTGAGACCCCAGCCTTTGGGTTAGCAGTGGCCCCCAGTCTAGTCTCCAACAGGAGATCCTCACCCTATAGGATTACATTTATATGCAGTACTCTAACGTGAGGGTCAGCTAAGAACACAGATATGGCTGCCTATCAATAGAAAACATGTAATTCCCCGAGTACTGGAACTAAGGAAGTGGTTTCCTGCCAATCTGCATCTCGGGCTCAGTGACGTCTCGCAGCACAAGCTTTGAGCAAAGCTCTTCCCACAGCCAGGACCGTCTTTCAGGGCTCTGCCCCGGGGAGATTCTCTAGTGTCCATAGAAGAAGCTCATCTGTAGTAACAGTTACCCTCGAGACTTCTACCGGTCTGTAAAATTTGTCCGTGATTGGCCAACAGGTTAAAAAAGGGAGGGGAAAAGAGAAGGAAGGAAAAATATATGCAGAACCAGCTTCATCTTGCATGCTTGTTTCCTATGGAAACAAGGCTAAACCCAACACGTTACAAAATGAACACTCAGTTTAGTGCCAGTTCTGTTTCAGAGCATAAGATAACCGAGAAACCTCAAGCTGTAGAAGGTATTTTTCCTTCACTGTCTCAAGCAGGAATCTCTGTAGTAATTGCACTGATCCCTTTTTCATGTTTTATTGCATTACGGCATTGCAACAGGGAGGGAGAAAGGAGAGAGAGCAGATGTCACTAGATTTTGAACACACCATTAGCATAGAGATACCCCAACACTGAAGCACTGCTAAAGAGCCAGACAAATGAATGATGTCTAACTGGATGGTCTAGATCTTTTTTATTATTGTATCTCCTGTGTTATACAGCTTGCTCCTCACTGATGTGGGTGCCACATATAAACAATGCAGAGTACACAAAAGGACAGGGTAAAAAGAAAATATATGGAGATCTGTATATTTAAGCTTGCCAAGTGTTGCCATTAACCTACATGTACAGTTCTCGGAGCTACGAAAGAACAGGAAAAGCTCAAAACACCTTTGCATTTCCAAATATCCGCTCTCTTCTCTGTAGAGTGACACCTCTTTTAATGTCAAGATGAACCAGCATCATTTTAAGTCAGCTGGACACATTCTAACCCAGAAAAAAAGGAATTACTTTCCAAGCCCCTCCTAAGTCACTTAGTGTCATGTAAAGCTCTGAATCATCCAATACATATAACTTACTTTTAGGGAGGCAGCTTTGCAGAATAACTTAATTTCTGTTCTTCAGCACCCACAAGAAGCCATCTAAATTACTCACATGCAGAAAGATAGTAACTTCACCAGGCAGATAACTAAGCTAAACACCAAAGGCTCAAGTATCTTGTACATGAGCTAAAAGAAAAGTATTAAGTGAAATCAATAGCAGAAGACAAAGCATTTAAAAGATGCTCAGTCTACTTCTAGTCAAGTTACTTACCAGCTTAGCAACTGCATTTTCCAGATCTACCACTTACCTGCTCACCTACTCGGGATAGAGACCACTATCTACTGCCCGTTCCCCTGGGGCCCAACACAAGGCAGCTTTGCTGGTGGCTTCTTTACACTACCAGAGAGCAGACTCTGGGATCTGCCACTAGACAGATAAAAACACCTTCAGCTTGCGTGGAATTCTTTGTTGCAAAGGAAATCTTGTCCACGAACAACAGCCCCTCAGGCCTCTACCAAGGTTGAAAAATCCTCTGAAAAAGGATCTTGCAGTATTGGCTCTCAACACACAGTTCACATGAAAAGAAAGGCTGCTTTTCGGCAGTGCTAGGAGGGAAATCGTGCCTTCCGTTCAGCCAGCTACTAGGCAATGCCACATCATCCTTCTATCTTCCAAGCTTCACCAAACACCATTGAGTTGCAAGCGTAACATTTTCCCGCACAAAACATTGTGATGCCTCCCTACAGTCAAGTCTGCCATCACATTTCGAGAAGTAGTCCTACCTCTTTATTAAGGGCTTCATGGGCAGGAGACGAGCAATCTTCTGGTTATTGGTCAAAACAAACATTTCTTGTTGTTTCTTTTTTGTATTTTCAGATTCCTTCTCATTAGGGATTATGCTGTACTCCAGAGAGAGATGTATTCTACCTACCCACCAATCAATAGTTACACAAGATACTGTCTCAATATCCCCCTTGGAAAGCTAAAGGGCACCACCCTGACATACAAACACTGCCAGTTAACTACACAGGGCCTTATTTTCCGATAGAAATAGTAATTCACGTATTCGCCCAGCTCTCCCTAAAGAGTAAGCTTTTTCTCAGCCAGCCATGTTATCAAAACGGACAGACCTTAGGCTATTCCTAATTTATTCTATAATTTTACCAAGGAACTGTGTAGCTTTTTCAGTCAGTAAGTTTTCACCTAGTCAGACAAAACAAAGACCTGCACAAACCTAATTTCTTTGTCCAGCAAAACACAGTTCTTAAGAACAATCCACCAACTCATCAAGTAACAGAGAAGTCATCTGTAAGCCAAGGCCAATCTCTTCATTGCAGCCACCAAGAACTGATAACTCAGAGTAAGGATAGTTTAGGAGAGGACTAGGACAGTTGTCCAGTTAAAACATCTGCATGTAGAAGACCAGCAAGTGCTGATTCTAAAGTGTGTTTATCATAACAAAAGTAACCTCCTTTTCCCCAGGATGATTTTGAGACAAACAACAGGTCCCTGGCTGAAGCCCATTTTGAAACATGAAGCCTGAGTTTCCATGTCATCTAACAGGAAGGTGTCTTCTTTCTATGGTGACGCTTACTCACTAGCTCACACCACCCACGACACTGCTAGAGAGGACTCAGCTCTGCAACAGAGCAGGTTTTCCCCCAGGCATGGTCGCAAACAAGCCAAAGTGCTAAAACATTCAGAGGGAGAGAACTGACAAAACCTCCATTCAGGCTGCATACTGCCAGTCCACTCTGGCATGCTGAGCCCCCCTGCTCTAGCTCATGTGCAAACTCATACCTGGAAGCCCAAACTTCCCCAAATGCCATGTCAGCCTCTGCCACTTCTGATCCTCCCCAACTAATGTCGAGCATTAGATTACTTCAGAGCACTTCCAATTCCCTCAGAAGGTCTCTGTCATCATGAAGCAGTGAAATCAAGTAAGTAATCACTACCTAGGCTTTCCTTTATCTGTCGTCTTTGCTGATAAAGGAGACCAGTGTGTTTGGTAAGCCCTTAGCCCTAACTCCCGCAACTCAGAGAACAGAACCAGATGTTCAGGCTCCTGGCACAGTCACTTAGGGGAATCAGATATCTCCGAAAGGCGGCACTCCAGACCCTCATGCCATAACAGGTATTCAATCCCACTAACAGGAGGTGTTTTGTACATGAACATCTCTAAGTCCCCACGTCTCCCTAGCATACCGGTGTTGGAATGAGGGCTGAGCACTGGATGTCTTCATGTAGCTGGACGTAGAACATGACGCCCTTGCCAAAGAGATGCCTGACTGAGCAGGATTCACCCTCAAGATTTTTTTGGCACATGTGTCGAGTGAGGAGGAGGTCATGCTGTCCCTGCTCAGCTTTAATTAACAGTTTAGAATATTCAGACAGGAACATGAAAGATGCCCTACTCAGTTAAAGAACATTTAAATTTATTGAACCCACCTCCCTGCACTATCAGGCTGATCTGGATGAAGGCATCCCCTAAGTGCAGTCAGAAAGCAAACACCATGGGAGCAGAAGGAGAACATGACACCGCTGCCCCATGGTTAAAACACTCTCATGGAAGTGGGAGAGCTAGGTGCAAGGTCTCATTCCTAGAAACATAAAACAACTGAAGTTCCTGGAACTACATATAGTTTCACTCAGCTCTCCTCTCTAGGGATGTGATTATTGCAGTGGCACAGGCTGTTCAAAAATCAGGACTGAAGCATGCAAATCTGATGAATGATGGCAATAAACTAGCATGTGATGAGTCTTCATCTTTTAAAGGCAGCTCTCTTCACTATTCTGTAGTGCTATGGATCTTTACATTACTTTAACAAGATGCCAAGATAAAAAACACTGCAAAAGCATTACTGAATACTATTTTCTCCTCTCTCCCCTGCTTCGATTTGTATTTGTCTCATCATTTTGCCAGTGCAAATCTTCTTATTTGATAATCTAAACCTTCTGAAACAATTTTAGAAACCTGAGGCAACTGGATGTTGAATTTTGACAAGCTTTTGAGAGAAAGAGTTATGCTTAATAAGTGATCCAAAATGGTTCTCTCAAATATTCTGATTTTGAAAAGATTTGGTCTGTAAAAACCAGCCTAGATTTGCTTTAATAACTTTTTAGCATGTCTGTCTTACCTCAGAGACAGCTGCTCCCCTGATAGTAGTAGCAGAAGCAAAGGGACAAATAAGGCTTGGTGGAAGCCTTATGACTGATGATTTGCACCGCATGATAAGCCGTACTGATGATTTGCACCACATCTTGCCACAGTTGCCCAGTGAAGTGAATATCTAAGACCAAGTGTGTCATTAAAAGCACCTTATAGCTCTAAGAGTGGCACCTGTACAAAAGGAGGCAGCATGGCTGAGAGACTAAGAAACCATTAAATTGCCCAGAGCATCTAGTAGAGCATCAGTAGTGCTGCGTGGCTGTTTAGCATGGAAGCAGCATCTCAGTTGTGTTGTCCTGGTTGAGATACACAGGGAAGTTTATGAAATGCCATTTTCACTGAGCATTACATTACCAAAAGCCAAATAGATAAATCCCAGAATCCACATGTAAGTAAAATTGTTATATTTTACTAATGTATGTGCACGAAGGAAGGAAACTGTGAAGGATATCATGACTTCACCAAATGATAAGCTACACACACAGTGTGCCTTTCGATGGACTGCTGGGAGTTGTCAGGGCATAGTAACTGCAGGCAGACTGATAAGAGCATCAAAGGAGGCTCTTACCATTTGCATTAATGTAACTGGCTGTAGCACAGGGATGTGGACAGAAGATAATGATGGCAGTAGTTTGTTATACTCACTCATTGTTTTTCTTTCTCCTCCTGCAATCAGAGCAACTATACACATAATGCAATGCAAAATTATATTGACTGAATTTAGTCTACTAGCCCCAGCAGACAGTTTCTGTTTAGCATGTTGTCTTTCAACATGCAGCACAATGCAATATCAGAGACTTAAGACAGCGATAAACAGCACGGGCTCATTACAAAGATTCATTACCGATTATGCCACCAGCACTGAGCTCTGGTTTTTCTAAAATGAAACATTTGTTTTCTTGCAAGAGAAGCATAGCTATTTCTGTGGCAGAGTCCTGTTGAAGTATCCTGTTTGTAAACATGTCAGGTCTGTTTAAATCCGGGATTGGTGAAAGTCACTCAGGTTTTGCTGGAAGGACATATTCTCCTGTTATCTGGGACAGCTCCTGTGTTCTGTCAAGATGCAGGAGTGATGACAAAGTGGCTTGGCAACCATCTTGTCAGAAGCAACAACAACAAGGAAAGAATAGCACAGCTTAGAAACAAGAGAACAAACACACACTGTTTCCACCACTGTAACCTTTTCCTCACAAAGGGAAAGAAGGTGCTGTTATCAAGAAGATATTCGAAGGGACCTTGGAAAAAAAGCACTGCTTAGCGCTCTCTTAGGTGGAGATTGTTCCAACCTCATTTGAAGTGTTCGGTGGAACTCTTAATTCTGAGCGTACAGCAAGGAATTCCTAAAAAACGTGTAATAACTGATAATCCACGAAAGAGTGAGTAAGGGTTTTTAGCTGAAGTCTTGCATTACAAATCTAATTCTACAATTTTAAACAAAGCCAGCACAAAATACACTGACACTTCGGTCTGTAACAGAACAAAGAATCATACCCTATATATAGTTGGGTGGTTTATAATTTGAGGACTGCCACTAATTCTCCATATGAGTGCCAGACACATCCTTCATCTGCTTATACAACAAAAGAGTCATTATATAGGCAGAGTTTGCTGAAGCTACCATCAAAGTTAAAAACAAATGGAAAAGCTGGGTGCACTTAAGGGTAACAACATTCATCACTTATGCTTTTATTGACCTTGCAGCAAGGACTAGAGCTGGTGCTTTTTCTGGATTTCAAAGGAAAGTGTAAGTACCCGTGCACGTAAGAGCCATCTCACCACACCACAGCATGGGAAAAGGGCCTCTGTCTGTCCATGCTGGCAGCTCAGAGGTTCCATTTACTGCATTCCTCACCCTTACAAAATGACAGATTATTAGGAAATAAAATCCAATCATACACTGAAATTAAGAAAGCCAAAGAAATGACCCGGCCTAATTAAATCTTATGATCAGATCTATTTCAAAAGTGAAGGTTGTTGTTTTTTTCCAGCTTGCCTAACTCATGCATTCTTCAACAGCCTCTGTTTTGCAAGTCAAAATGCCTTGGATAAGATTTAGTTACAATCAGTACCATTTAGCAAGGTGCTATTTAGGAGTTGTTCTGGCCCTGATAAGCGAGAGGATATAGGTCCTCAGTGAGGTGTTTTCAGCTACCTTGTTTCCCCCTTCACATTACTTAATTCTGGATGCAAGATAGGGAGAAATAATGAATTTCCCAGTAACCGAACCCTCAAAAGCAAAGCACATTGTGCCTTAAAGACAGGGGTCTCACCGCCACCATCTATAGAAATTCAACCCTGGCAATGAATTATCGATCCTGAAATATCCCTTTCCACCAGGTTGGATTTACACTCCAGGTTGAAAACCAGCTCCTGCTAAAGGAACAAAGCTCTGCTTCAGAGAGGTTTTATATGGAGCTGAACCTTAATGATCACCACTCAAACATGAAGGCTCAATTCTTATTTCTATCAAAGCTGTTCAAGGGTTCCCTATAAGAAGGTCCTGGTTCCCCCTCCAGAGAAAAACAAGACTGAAATGCAAGTGGGAATCCAGCATCCTGAAAGAAGCAGCATGTGTTGACTAAATTAATTTTGAAAGTAAAATCCTAGGGGATGGAAACTTCGTCCATGTGTGAAAGATCTGACTGCCTTGGTGATGGTAGTGGGAAACACAGGTTCATTCTCTATTAAAGCCTTGCTGCTTGTCTAGCAGTCACCTTGCACTCTGAGTAGCCTGAATACTCCTGAAAAAAGGGAGTCTTAAGTGATTTGAGGTGAAGAAAGAAACATTCAGGAAAACATATTAAAGTAAACACATAAAAGCTCTAGCCACACCAGTTAAACCAGAACTCAGGGATGCTTTATCCAGACTACACTAACATAACATGTTTTAGTAATCTTAATAAAGGGAGCTAGCAGCCACTAATAGCTGTAATACACAACTGAATCCAGAAATTATGGACTATTTCCAGCTCTGCCACTGACTGGAAGCATGAAAAAGTCTGAGTGCCAAGGCAGCATCAGTGTGAGTTACCCATTTTTGCTGCTTTAATACATAGGAAAGCTCTCTTTGTAGATTAATAGGAACAATGCTAGCTTGTCTTCCTGCTTGTCCCCAGAAAGTGGCATCTGTTTTTCCCCACTTCATAAACAGAGCTTAAATTTTGCAATATGCATCCTCTCAGTTTTTATTACCAAGCAGGTGCACAAATACACTACGCCCAGGATTAAAGGAGAATGACATATTTCAGCCCCCCCAAATATTGCGTTTTTTTCAAATGAAACATACCCCAAGTTCCTCATTTAAATAGCTAGGGAAGCAATATAGTAAAATTTTGGGGAAATAGGGATAAAATTTGTTTTCTTCTCTATCTCACTCAGTCACCATCTTCTTCATATGTAAATACTCAACATGTCCCAGCAATGTGCACTTGCAACCCAGAAAGCCAACCGCGTCCTGGGCTGCATCAAAAGAAGAGTGACCAGCAGGTCGAGGGAGGTGATTCTCCCCCTCTACTCCACTCTTGTGAGACCCCACCTGGAGTACTGAGTCCACCTCTGGGGCCCCCAACATAAGGACACGGACCTGTTGGAGCGAGTCCAGAGGAGGGCCACGAAGATGATCAGAGGGCTGGAGCACCTCTCCTATGAAGACAGGCTGAGAGAGTTGGGGTTGTTCAGCCTGGAGAAGAGAAGGCTCCGGGGAGACCTTATAGCAGCCTTCCAGTACCTGAAGGGGGTCTACAAGAAAGGCGGAGATGGACTTTTTACAAGGGCATGTAGTGAAGGGACAAGGGGTAATGGCTTTAAGCTGAAAGAGGGTAGATTTAGATTAAATATAAGGAAGAAATTCTTCACCATGAGGGTGGTGAGGCACTGGAACAGGTTGCCCAGAGAAGCTGTGGATGCCCCACCCCTGGAAGTGTTTAAGGCCAGGTTGGATGGGGCTTTGAGCAACCTGGTCTAGTGGAAGGTGTCCCTGCCCATGGCAGGGGGGTTGGAACTAGACGATCTTTAAGGGCCCTTCCAACCCAAGCCATTCTATGATTCTATGCAATACAGGTTTTTTTTTTATACTCACCTCTGGTTCAGTCACCATCCTAGCAAGTTCTTCCTCACACTTCACCAACGCTCTACTTTCTCCCTTTATCACTTAACAGTCATGGTCCACAGCTTTTAGGATCTCAGTATGAGCAATTTAGTCTCATTATTGCCAACAGCCTTCAGTGTGAATTGTTATCTGCTAAAAAGTTGTCTAAACCCACAAGCAGCCATCAGAGAAAACAGAAACTTTCAACTGCAGCAAACCTAGTTTGAACAACTACGGATGGCAAAGTTGAAAGCTTATTGCTTTCTAGGTAATTGCAACACATTCAACCACATAAAATTGCATGAAGTAAAGAAAGGCAAGGCATCCTAATGCTGGTTCCTTCTCCCCTTTGCATAGTTCACCGCAGCCTTTCTCTGGGAGGAGGGAAGGCAGCTTGTGATTATGGTGTACAAGCAAAATAAATTGTAAAAGTTCCTTGGGTCAGTCAACAGGGAAGAAAAAGAGACATTGCACACCCACTGTGTCCTGCTGCCCCTGTCTAGCAGTACCTATTCCAGAGGTAAAACCTGGCAAACCAATTCTTTCAGCTCAAGCAGGAAAGCTTCATGGGTTTTGGGACAGAGACCCTCAGCACAGAAAACCTAACAGACTTGTGCTCCGAGATATGACCTGTGCCAGAGTTTGACCTGGGTGAACACAGAGCTGAAGTTCTCACCTTTGTTAGCAACTGCTGGATGTCCCTAGGCTACACAGGACGCCATGTTAATCTCAGTGATGGTCAACCTAAAAGAAGCAGCAAAGGTACCTTATATCAGGTGTAACTGCTACCAGCTGTAGGCTACTTCTGCCAAGCTGAAACAGTTTACACTGGCACTCAGTACTGATTAGCAATATCCTAATTAAACATATTACAGATGTTTCCAATATAACTTATTTTCGAGGTGCAGACAAAGCTATAGGACAAAAGGAATACCACTTCCCCCTTTTACACAAAGAAGAAATAGGAACAGTTTTAAAACAATAGCATAGCATTGTACATTAAGGGCTCAGAGAAATATCTTTAAATTACCTACAGCTGTTTGTCCTCAAATTTTTATAGTCTGGACCAAAAAAAAAAATAAATACAAGCACTGGGGGAACAAGTGATCCACACAGAAATCCCTCCAATATCTTCATAGCAGCTTCTTCAAAGGTAATTTTATCACTGAAACATAGACATTATTAACAGACAATGTTTCTAGGGACACCACTCTGAGCTAACAGCAAGACTGGGAGCCTACTCACAGTTTATGGAGTCACTGCACTGGGCACCATATGAGGCACAAAGAAATGAGCCTACATAGACTTTTTAACACAGGAGTTGAGCTGCTCCCGACATACTGAAGTTTCACCACTAAATTCAAGAGAAACAACCAAAGCATGAATAAAACCATTGAGAAATACAGCTACGGCTTAAGCATTCTTCATTGAGGGCAGCACACGGGAGTCCAGTTAAAAACAGCTAAATGCACAGATCAGCAGCGCAGAGGGAGTTTGTGCTTCCTGCTCTTTTCTTCTGTATGGCTGAAGAAGAGCAATGCCAGGTGATAAACATGTTTCAGACACTGGTTTTATACAAATCCTCTGGAGCCAGGAAACTGCCTGCCAGGAGCTCGGTCGCACTCGCATAGCTGTTCCAGTTTCTGGTTCTCAGGTACCAGCCCTGCAAACACTGAGCCTCAGTACACTCCAGCTCTCTGTAGAACTCAATCAGCAGTTCCACGAACAGGGGAAGTAAACGTGATTTCCTATAGATTTATGGTTTGATTCTCTGAGATGTAATGAAGTTGTTGATTCAAGCTTTTTTTGCAGTTGGGATATTTATAACACCTCCTTCTTCTCTGAGGATTCTCCAAAAATGGCAGAGGTCAATCTTTCAGTGTTATCCTCTGTCTGAATGGGCACTAATGCATGGGGCATTTTGTCCTCCACCTGCTTAAGTTCATGAGACTTTATCTGAAATTGATACTGTATCTCTGTCACATTTGGTTGAAAATAATCAACAGATTTGAAACTTACAGTGAGGAAGGAGAGAAGAGATAAAGATCATTTGAGCCTAATTTTCTTTGGAAGCCAGGCCAAAAATAGCACAAAACTATTCGTATTAACATTTTATGCTTTAGATCACGTCCAGCTTTGTAAGCTGGTCCTCTGAATCCCAAGGGCATCCTTTAAGAACACCCTAGAAATCCATGTTGTGTCGCATTTCTTTCAGCATCTTATTTCAAATATGCTAATTAGAGTGGAAGCAATTAGAATAAAATTAATTTACCCATCTATATTTGTTGTTCAAGCTTTCTCCAAATGCTGAAGAAAATTTACAAATACGAAGTCAGCATGTCAAAAAGCTATTTCTAGCTTGTCATATAAGGTGTGAAGAAATACATGGTATTTGACTGGTTTCTCCTGTCCCTACCGAATTTATGGCTTTAAGGATCAAACTGTCAGAAAGGGTGACTGTCAGTGACTGTAAACGGTAATTGTTTCCAACAGCCCACGCAATGATGCTTATATTGCTTTAACTAAGGCATGTTGTCCAGACAAGCGGTAGACTAAAAGAAAACTCCAACTGTTTAACAAAACCAAACAACTAGGTACTTTAAAAAAATCAAAAGTTAAGGACCAAATCTGTTCCTGAAGTGTTTATTACAATTGTATTTCTCTGTCTATTGGGACAGCTTGTTTGATGTGCACTCTTTTATGAGATGCAAAGTCTGTTGGGTCAGCCAGACACTAGCCTGGTGGGGTGACATGGGGAAGGAACAGGGTAACCAAAGGGCTCTGTAACCTCCAGGTCACCTCACTTCCCAACAGAAAGCAGGTCTGGCTAACCTCAGCTTCAAATCTCTACTCCTCGTCTGGGACAAGATCAACAGCTATTTGTCAGTGACTACAAGCAGTTCGGATTTTATTTCTAGCCTTACAGATAGAAGCCAGAGGAAACGTTCATTCCTGCAACAGCTCAGGTTCAAGGAGAGGCTTCCTGTGTCACCACTAGTACTGACAGGCTTACAGCTCTTCCCGGGGTTTTGTCATCTACACATTTGATAGGTATATCTCTTCTGCTAAACACTGAGTAGAAGCAGGCCCAGGAAAAAAACGTACCTACAAAATCTCACTCAGTGCATCCTTTCATCTGACAGCAAATCCTTTACAGCTGCACTAGGATATACAATCATTTTTGTCTCTCCTGCTTGACCCCATATTAGGAAAAAACACTCTAGATGCTGTTTGCTTCTGAGATTGTTGTATGAGACAGAGTCAAAAGCCAACCTACAAGTTGCAGGACATTATTATTATTACTGTTATTATCATTTCTCTTACTGCAGTTGCAGAAGGAAACGTGACTGGTTGGATGCCGTTTGTTCTCAGCAAAGCCACTTTGGCTATTACTCAACTCTGTGTTATGTCCCAGCTGCTTGCACGCTGTGCTATTATTTCTTTCAGATTTTTCCAGGAACTGAAGTGAAGCTTGATGGATCTACAATTCCCCAACACTTCTCCCCGCCTCCCCTTTTTTAAAAGGCAGGCATTATGTTTGATACTTTCCATTCCTCCACTACCTCAATGACCTCTCAGATATAACCAGTACTTCTTTCCTGGAGAAGCTGGCAAATCGTGGCTTAGACAGGTGCACCCTTCGCTGGGTAAAAAACTGGCTGGATGGCCGAGCCCAGAGAGTTGTGGTGAATGGGGTGAAATCCAGCTGGCAGCCGGTCACAAGCGGAGTCCCCCAGGGCTCAGTTTTGGGGCCGGTCTTGTTTAATATATTTATTGATGATCTGGATGAGGGGATAGAGTGCACCCTCAGCAAGTTTGCAGACGACACCAAGTTGGGAGGGAGTGTTGATCTGCTGGAGGGTAGGAAGGCTCTGCAGAGGGATCTGGACAGGCTGGATCGATGGGCCCAGGCCAACCGGATGAAGTTCAATAAGGCCAAGTGCCGGGTTCAACACTTTGGCCACAACAACCCCAGGCAACGCTATAGGCTTGGGGACGAGTGGCTGGAAAGCTCCCCCACAGAAAAGGACCTGGGGGTGTTGACTGACAGCCGGCTGAAGATGAGCCAGCAGTGTGCCCAGGTGGCCAAGAAGGCCAACGGCATCCTGGCCTGTATCAGAAATGGTGTGGCCAGCAGGAGCAGGGAGGTGATCCTGCCTCTGTACTCGGCTCTGGTGAGGCCGCACCTCGAATCCTGTGTTCAGTTTTGGGCCCCTCACTACAAGAAAGACATTGAGGTGCTAGAGCGTGTCCAGAGAAGGGTGACGAAGCTGGTGGGGGGTCTGGAGCACAAGTCTTATGAGGAGCGGCTGAGGGAGCTGGGGTTGTTCAGTCTGGAGAAGAGGAGGCTGAGGGGAGACCTTATCGCTCTCTACAACTACCTGAAAGGGGGTTGCAGAGAGGTGGGTGTTGGCCTCTTCTCCCAAGCGATGAGACAAGAGGAAATGGCCTCAAGTTGTGCCAGGGGAGGTTTTGACTCAATATTAGGAAAAATTTCTTTACTGAGAGAGTGGTGAGACACTGCAATAAACTGCCCAGGGAAGTGGTGCAGTCACCATTGCTGGAGGTGTTCAAGGAACGTGTGGACGAGGCATTGTGGGACATGGTTTAATGGGCATGGTGGCGTTTGTTGGTTGACGGTTGGACTTGATGATCTTACAGGTCTTTTCCAACCTTAGTGATTCTGTGATTCTTTAAGTGTCCTAGCAGACTTTCTGCTGACAGCAAATGGGGCTTTTATGAAAATGCCTCCTACCAACACTGAGAGAAGCATCAATGCTCCAATACCTGGTGCACAGGTTGTCAACCCAAGGGCTTGACAAACAGTTTTCTGGCAGTTTCATCAATCTCTTCTCTCATCACATGAGAGGGTCACCAAAGGTTTGAACGTAACCCAGGGCCACATAGTTGCTCCTGAAACAAAAACTGTGAAAATCCAATAGCCTGAAATAAAAGCCTTGTTAACACCCTGATGTGGTGTATCTAGCTCTACCACTCTCATGAAAAGCAGTGCAACTTCCCTAGCATGGATGAAACTACCTTACTATGAGTACACTTAAAACATTTTATTTATGTACAAAACCACAAGCCTCTCTTTAAAAGGTACTGCATACTGTCACACAACTGAATACAAGCTAAGAGCCATGTTGATATAAGCCATCATCATACTTCAAAATAAATACTCAGCTGCTAGAAATCCCAGGTATAAGCCAAGCCTAACACGCCTCACAGCCAAAAGCAACATTTAAATTATCTGTTTAGGTGGATTGCTTTTTCTTTTAACTGTGACTGTAGACTCCCACAATTTTATTAACATTTCCATTTAAAATGGATATATACATTCTGTGTCCAATTTCATATCTATAAAAGAACAAAATAAAACTTCTCGAACTGATTGCAGTGAGGAACTTGTAGAAAATTCACACCTAATCTTGTTGTCAGAAGAATAGCAATTTGCCAACTATAATATTTAGGAACTCCTCCTCCAGCAGAGGAAGTTTAAAAATATTTATCTCAAAGAGTTCATGAAGTTCTGTACATCCATTCGGGAGTTTGTCCTAGCGGGTAGAATTAGGAGAAGATGAAAATATGAATTGTTTTGTACGCGAGTTATCCTGGGCTCATCTAGGACACCTTAGTTTGAGAGCAACCTAGCTTGTTTCCCTGGTAACTAGAGATACCTAAACAACAATAGAAGTTTGAGGAAAAGTGCCTGGTACAAAGTCATTTGCACAAACAAGAAACTATTTTGAAAGACTTGCAAAAAGTCATTGAAGAGGAGATTTCGGTATTGTAAGAAATCTGACATTGCTGTGGCTCTTAGGCAGTCTTGCCTTGATGAGCTATGGAAAAAGACATCTAGGAAATGCAAGCCTACTCTTAGTAGGTTTAAACTCCTTCCCACAGTTCCCTTGGAAGCAAGGGTTTTTCTCAAAGCCCTGAAAAAATGTGGATGGCCACTGCCTCAAACTATTAAGTGGGGATGTTACCACCTTCTCCCTGACCTGGTTCAGGAAGGATTCTGTGCTCTGGAGCAAGTGCCCAAATGCATCCCCTTAACTAGGCGTTAAAATACAGAAAACTCTACACGCTGCTTTTCAGCATGTTATTGCTTGTTTTCATCATCCTGCAACTTTCTTTGTACAAGGAGCCCAAGATGCCTAAATCTGGGCTTCTGAATCCATTCTGGGGAGCAAACATCTAAGTACCTGAGACTTTAATCCAATTTAATCTTGAGGCACCAGAACACCTTTTCTTTTTCCATTAATATTTTGTATGTACAAATGCAACTGCATTAATGTATCTTGCTTTCAGGAGGACAGATTCTGATATTTGAGAGGTCTCCATAAAGAATAGTTCTGTTATTCCAACTATTCCATTGGAATAGTAGTTCTATTATTCCATTTATTTTACATACTTTGGGTTTAAAATATTCCTATCCACGGTCCTAAGTACATTAGTAATTAAAATGTCAGAATCTACAACAATAACATTTGTCAGTTATACCACAAGGGCAATAAAATACTCTAGAAACTATCCAAAGCCTGTAAGTTCAGTCATACATGCAGTCCTTTGCTTCTGATGGAAGTTGCTCTATTCTTCTGAAAAAGCCTTTACTAAATAGGTAGTTTTAGGTGAAGGTCCCAAAGGTCAACCAACTTTGGCAGAGATTATTATAGAAAAGGCAATTAAGGTAGACTTACATCCATGTGCAGCCATTAAGAGACAAAACTGACAACAGGAGCTCTAAATTGGGAAATGGCACCTACGGTATTCAGCAGAGTTCCAAATTTCCATCTCCATTCCAGCATACTGCTCCTTCGGGAAAACTAATGAACCTTAGAAATAGTAAAGGGTGGGAACTGCCAACAGGAACTATTCTGCTCTGCAGGCTAGCCCAATTTCCTACAAAGGCAATGGAAAGATTTCTAATGGTTTCAAGAGGGAACTAGATCACATTTGCATAATGCATCTGTGTAAGTCTGAAATAACTCCACTGATGTTTACTTCCTCAGCCCATGCAAGATGCACACTGGCTTAAGCGAGTGAAAGCTGTTGCACAGCATCTGCACATGCCCTGTCTGTGGAAAGCTTTTTGCAAGTTTATCAGTTCCACGTAACTGTAATATGTAGCCTCACATCTGCCTATATCCTATAGAAAGATATTCAGATCAGATTTTATACACATAGAAAAGGTTTCTTCTGGTGTCTGACCCTTTTATTTGATATACCAGAAACTGTACTGATACCATGGACTCCCACCCTTTTTTTTTTTTTTTTAAGCTGATCAAACTTAGTCTTTATTTCTTTATTTCCTGCTGTATCTTTCCATCGCTACAACAAAGGTCACTGAGCCACACAACAATGTTGATAAATATAATTCAAAGTTTCATTTTTTGACACAGAAGGTAGGGAGGGGGAAAAAAAGAGACTGAATAGTTCAGTCTCTACTAATTAGCTTATCATCTTCCTTCTACAAGGCTAAGAGTGGACAAGCGTCCTGTGAACGACAAGGAATTGTAGGTACTTCCCTATCTGTCCACTGACAGTGGTGAAGTGCTGCCAGCTAAAACTTAGTTCTCAATTATGTGTTTGGAGGATTTTTGTCTCCTGACCCTTAGATACAATGGTGTGGTTGGTGGCAATACACAAATAGCCGAGAACAGAATGGTAACTAGGTGTAAGTCACTGACAGTAAAGAAATTAAATTTATATGACATTTAGGAATTCTAGAGAAATCTGCCATCCCACCTCTTATCAGAGGATCTGAGAATATTTTTCAATTAATCTACCCTTTAAGGTAAATTAACCGTGTGTCAAATCAGTCAATATTGTTCTTTGATTACAAAACAGGAAAATAAATTTGGAAAATAAAATGGAAACATGGAAAATAAAGTGCAAAGAGGGGAAGGAACTCAGTCAATGTCATGGTCACAGACAGAAGAGCCTCATCCAATTTCCATCCTTGTTCTCTGTAAAGCAAATCATCTGAAAGGAAGGTACACAGACTGCACGAAACACTGACATTTATCAAAAAAATCTTTTAGGAAATTCCCATGCAGTAAGGGTTAGGTTACCGAAATTCATCTCATTTCTCTGGAAAAGTTAACACTACCTCAAATATTAAATTAAGAGCCCTGGCATGCGATGGAAACATTGTGCAGCATACTCCCGCGGAGCATGGACTTTGCAACTTCTTTCACAATAGGAAGATTAATTGAAAAAGGAAATATTTAACAGAGCGCCAAAATGCAAAAATTTTGGAGTAAAAGCAGCCAAGTCAAATGCAAAACAAAAGCAAATTTGACACACAGAGAAAGCAGCAACAGATTACAAGAACATTTTTTGTTTACCTCAACATAAATATTTTTAAAAGCTACTTTATTTTTTAAACATTCAAACATTACTCCATATCTAAAAGTATTGCTCTCCAGACACACACTTCCATGTTTCACATGACTTGTAAAAGCTAAACAAGTTAATGAAAGGTAAACAGCTTTAATTACAGCTTTCAAGCACATGTTCAGAGACTCTCATCAACTCTCTGATATTATTTCACTAGTACAACACCATTAACTCAAGAATAGGTGTGCTGGTATCTAGCATCAGCTGCTGCAGCAGTCTAGCTGCCTTTTACAAGATGCCAATGTTTTACATTCTTCAAAGTTCATACTTTTCTAAGCTAAACAGGACTATTACCACCACTGCCAGCATACCATAAGATAAAATGGACTCTTTTCCCAAATGTAGTAGGACAAAGTACTTTTCACTATTAGAAAAAAGGTTTTACAAGTTTTCTCATTTTACAGATAGTGATCCCATAGCAATGATGCACCCAATGTAAATCAGTGGCTTAGTGAGAGCCACGGTCTCATCCCACATCCCTGTCCACTGTAAGCCACAGTTCCTCCTTCCAGGTTTGTAAACCACAACTATTTAAATAAAAACTCCAGTGTCTTCCCTACTCCTATAGGCTCTACCTACCTTCTAATTGTCAAGAGAGTGAATCCAATAATGCAAAAAGATGGTGGCTAGAGGTATCAGGAAGACACATTGGGACAGGAAAGACAGAACCAGGGAAAATTTGACACTGAAAGTAGAGAAGGTGATGTCCACTAACCAAAAACATCTGGTTACATCAGAGCTCCTGGAAGCAACAACAACAAAAATAGCAATGGGACACAGCAAAGACACTCCCTTCTCCCTGTATGCAGCAATAGCTTGGCAAAGAGACAGAAGCTGAAAGAACCGACCAGTCTCTTGGACGGAGGGGTGGTAAAAACAGCAGAGAAATAGGGCAAAAAGTTAACTGACTCAACAGAGCAAGTGGTGGCAACTCTGTCAAGAAAACAACATGGGATCTGTCAGTGGACATGCAGACAGTGGTTGTTGGTTGCAGTTGAAAAGCCTTTGCAAAAGGCTGTGAAGTTTGTTTCTTTGCAGAGATGCCCTGGCTTGGTGAAGGTGGCAGCTCAAGTAGCCAACCACCACAGTTCTTTAAACAGCAAGATGCCCCCTCAGGGTGGCACTGGTTTTGTCGGGGTTATCCCAGGGATTAATCAGTCCTTCGTCACCCCTGTGAACTGCAGGCTGTGCGTCCCTGAGGCATGGGGAGCTGAAGTTAGAACAAGCTGTTCCCTTTTTGTCTACTTGCAAATGTCTCCTGGTAAAAGAGGTAACTCAAGTGGTGGCTGCTCTGCAGGAATCTCCAAGGAGCACCATCCAAGAGGGCTGGGATACATGGCAGGCAGAGGGGTGCTCAGCCAGCTAAGCAATGGCCTTTCTTTCCTAATTACACTTTTTTGCCAAGATGTAATTAGTTTGCCTGCTCTGTCTTCTGCTTGACAGCCTGCTGATCTCATAGCTACCGCCCTGCATGCTGACCTGGCAGGAGCTCCTTTCCATCCCTTCCTAGCATATGGGTATTTTTATTTAAAGCCCTTATAGACTAGATAGGAGTAGTTTTGCTGATTCAGTGGAGTCTATGATTCCTACTTCTATAACTACCTTATATTTGGGTAAAAAAATCCACCCAGCCCTTCTTCCCACACCTACACAAGGGATTTTTGTTCCAGCTATGCAGGGAACAGAAGCTCTAAGTACATATTATCAGCATTATCCCAGACCCTCTGAAGTCAATGAACTATTAAGTTAAGCAGCCACTGCAGCAGGACCTGGGTATTTAACTATTAACTAACTGAAATGAACCAACTGTCTTAATGCAGGGTTGCCCTAGGTCCAGGGTAAAACCAGGTGAGGTGCTGCAGCACATGAAGAAAGAGCACATTATAAAAAAGACTTTAGTCTTCTGAGAATTGGTATTTAAATATTTCCTCTACGGTAGCTGCTGAACCAAAAGAAATCCATCACCTTCCAGGTTATGTGGGTTCACAGGTCATGACCAGAGTTATACAACTTAATGTATTTCCATGACAATTCAGTCAAATCATTCCAATGCTACAGGCCAAGAAGGACAAAGACTCTCCCTGATATGAGACCCACTTGGAGCTCTGAGCTTATTGGACTTGCTCCAGCTAGAAAGCAGCTCTTGCAATTTACTCACCCCATCAATACTACGCTGAAGTCCTGAAGTAGGTCTCACTTTTTCACTGGTGTAGTATGTGCAACTGGTACCAAGGGAAAAGACAGAGCCCTGCCCTGCCACTTCAGCTTTCTAATAGACACTAAGGGCTCTCCCCTCTAGAAGAGCATTTACAAAGCACTCAAAATTAACACTTGTTTTTTGTCACCCTGCAAAGGGGTATGGAGTTCCCAAGTACTGAGAGGCTCCAGGGATACAACTAAAGCCATTGATTTTCTCTCCGCATCTGCTCCTTGCAGGAGTGATGCTGGTTTGCTCCTGTCAGACTAAATTCCCTCCCTAAATTTGGTAGCTGACAACACAGGCACCCCAGAGGCCCTTTGCTTACTGGCCTCTCCCAACACACATCTTAGATTGCTAATTCTTTACAGCTGCTTTAATTTGTGTCATTTGCCTTGGAAAGATCAAGCAGCGATGTTTCACCCAGAGTTCACTTATGCTCCTCCACGGGTTTGCAGGCTTTTATAAAAACAGTGGACAGACCAATGGAAGTGGACATGGTGGGCTTCTAAATGCATGGTTAGGGGGGAAAAGCTACAAATAAAGAGAACCATAATTCTAGTCCATGCTGAATCACAGATCTTCCTTGGATGTTCTCAGTACACATCCTCTAAAGGTCCTTTGGTCCATCACAGCCATGAAAGCCCAAACTGTGCATTCCTGCAGCCAGAGCCCTGGACACATGGGTTGATGTTGCAGTAGCTCCCTGATTCACCACTCTGCCTTCTTCGGAAACAATGTGCATCCCCAGATGGCCCAAAATAGAGTAGACATCTCAGACATTCAAAGGGATTTCCTCTCCCTACTTACCCCGTATCACCTGAGACTGTCCCTGGTGTTGGGGCCCGAAGTACCTTAGGGACCTCAACTTCATCAGACTGCTGGTCAGCTTCCCCCCTACCGTGAACAGCTTATTTTACACTGCCAGCTCCAGGTGACGACGACAGACACATCTCCAGGGACTGGCTTGCACAATACAAAATCTGAAAAGTGCATTTATCTTTGCTACGTTGCCAGTTCTCTGGGCCACACGTTATTAACACAAATGATAAAGCTAAGAAAAAAAAAAGAGATACTGTGCCCAGCCTTGCAGGCAAAACAAAGGTACCATGCCCCAGACCGGCCTTTGCTGGAACTTCCATGCGTGTACCAGTGCAGCAGGTATGTGCCTATCTGGCGATGTTTAATTATCCCACAGTAAAGATTTTTAAGGCCCGTGGGAGCTACAGTTAAACCCCATTGCCACCAGTTCCTACTGTGAGCACTCTTTCAGATACCTGCCTAAAGAAAAGCAAGTTTGAACCTTCTGGAGGGTTTAAAATAGCTACCAACCAACTTGAGCAAAGCAGGGCTGGTTTGGGGAGTGTTCCTGGCAGGGCTGGGTGAGAAGGCAGAGGTTTGCATTTGTACTTTCGACTTCTCTGTTGTAGGTGCGATGCTGCAGGAACTGTGCTGATCGTTGTGTGCAGATAAGTCCAGACAGCTTTGCTCTTCCGGGCCCTGTCACTTCTCCTTAAAGGGGAAATCTCAACTCTTTTACTCTAAACCTTCCCACCTGCTGGCAGGCTGTTTCTCACCAGAGGGCATGCATTTTCCTGGATAAATAATTTCCCAGATATTCTTGATAGTGGTAACTGCCTGCCTAGGATTCAGATGGATTTCTTTCAGCTCCTGGAACCATATGCGGTGAATATATGGCATGATAGGAAATAGGAATATAAAGGCATGCGGTGTGACAGCTCGTACCCTGAGATATAACTTGGAGATTGGGGTGGGACATCACACAATGATAAAGTCACCCGGGGATTAAAATGGAACCCACGTAGCATTGGCCAAAAAATCAGAGCAGACTGAACAGACCAAGCAGTTAGCAAATGCCAAAACTCACAGAGGCTGGTTTCTTCCATACTTGCATCTTGTGGCTGACTCACTTGCTCCAGCTGAAGCTTTTCTGTGGTTTTGGCACTTAGAAAAGTCTTGCCTGAGCTGATGCCCCAACCTTCATTCAGGGGAGCATTGACACCGCAGCCTTTTGCCTCCAACCCAGTGCTCCCCTCCACTGCTGGGCTGAAGAGTCCCTACGTTCACATCGAAGCCCTGGAGCCCATGCTGGAGGATAGCAGGCACAGGGTACCATCTGAGGTAGGGAAGAGAAAGGCACTTTTCAAAAAAATAATCTGAACAGACTGATGTGAGCGCCATAGCCTGAGTTAACTTTAGATTTCAAGTGGAAGAGCTGCTGGCAACTTGCCCAGATTCCCTGGCCTGCTGCCTGCCAAGTCCTCAGAGACTATTTTTATCATTATTTATTTATTAAATTTAACTGTCTTGGGGCTGGACCGCAGACAGATGGAATCTAGAAATGCAGACGCTCAACAGAAAGCTAGCTGGGAGGTAGGGGGAGACGTTAATTATAATATCTGGTCCTGTCCCACTGAAGAGCAAAAAAAAAAACTTCTAAGAGAGTTTGTGGCTTAACAGGCTTAAATTCTTGCAATTCTTCTAGGCACCACTTTGCCTAGAAAGAGAAGGTGCTGGCTTACCTGACAGGTACACGTGCCATTTCCATACAGACTGGGAGACTGGGCAACTGTTTATGAATTTGGAGAAAGGTCATGGACTAGCAGGAGCAAGAAAACAATGCCATGAAAGCTGACAATCCACTGTACCAATACTGAGCAGGAGAGACCACTTCTAAGAAGCAACCTGAATCAGTAACTGATTCTCCACTACGAATCAGTTTTATCTGCTGGGATCCTGTATGAAAAAGGCACTCTGCATTTTTTTTTTGGCTGCCTGAGACAACCAAATTATACCACACAGGCTGCTTGTAACTAAGCACTCAGTTCAGCTTCTGCTACTAGATACCAAGTGTTTTGCTAGTGCCTTATAGACCTAAAGAGAATTCCTTTCAGTCCTTCCCAACCTGTGCTAGAACTAAGCCAAAGAGACCATATATCCCATTATAAAGCCCAAACCACACTCTGCTATTTGGAGAATGCAAGTCCAGCCAAAGCCACAAACAACATGGATTGTTCCAAAATGCATTTCCAGATGGATCGCAATGAATGAAATACAGAACACCTACAAAGAGATTTCCATCTTCAAAAGGAACCAGTGCATCTGATCTCCCTGAAAACCAGGTCTGGGAATGGGAAACTATGGCAAGTGAGACTAATCCTTTCTACAACAGAAATACTTCACACTCAGACAAATGCTTTCCACCCACAGACCGTAAAGCACTTTTTCTAAAAGCAAGCACTATTCTGGTTTCACTCAGAATAGCAGAATCAAGGCATGTAAACCACTCGCTCAGGGTCATGCAATACAATATGGTATTGTCAGCTCTTTGACCTTGCTTTTCCAGTGCTTACCTTGCCCTATTGTGCTGCCTGGACAATGTGTTGATAGACAACAGGCTTTCCATTCCAACAGAGCTCTGTAAATCACAGCTACCAGTCTGCCCACATCATGCCTGGGTTTAACTGATTCAGGAGCTGGAGGCTGTTGCTAGCACAACACTGATGCAGGAAACCTCATCATATTCACACATAAACAGCAGGAGCCTTGCAAGCATGACACAGCATACCACTGGGTATGCCACGCAGAAATCAGAGATTAACTTTTGCTGCTACTGGACAGCCACTCTTCTGCAGGACTAGAGCATAGGTCTCAGTAGTTCACGTGGCTCACACGACTCTGCATATCCCCTTCGTAGGACATTTCCCTTGGTTTCAGTGGGATTTCTGGATGCAAAAGGATACACAGGTATAATAATGCTTCAGCACACTCTGAAAAAAGCCAGGATGTGTGTGGATTATCTGATAAATTCAAGGTCTCTCCTTTTTGCACCAATCCAGGTCTGGAATTTGGGTGTCTCCTTAGGCAGGTTGGAATCACAGCCCAAACCACCATGATGCTATCAGTACAAGATTTTAGCAACAGCTTACAGACTGTGTACAAGTATCCCACTAAAGAAAGTTTTACTTGTATTCCAAGCCTCACAGCCTATCAGACATAAAGCACAAAATCTTCCTCTCTCCCATTTAGAACACTTTAGCTAGGAAGGCCATTTCCATGAGATGTGCACACATTTCAAAATATAAATATAGCAGGGCAGGAAAAGAAAAAGGACTGTTTGACTGCTAATGAACCACTCTTGTTGAAAGTTTCCTTTGGGGCATTCTGCCATCTCAGTCACTTTGCTCTGCATGCTTTTTAGTTTGGCTTTCTCCTGGCTTCATTCACCTGACATACATCTCTCTCTAGGTTGTAGGGATACACACCTCTGCTTTTGTAATTCTATATGTCATTAGCTGGGCAAAGGATGAATATATGGCTATATTTTAAGTTCACTTGCAAGGGCAATGATTAAAGGGACAAAAACATTATTTAAAATAGCATTTTTCTTTCAAGAGTAATCTTGATACGGTCAGAACAGCACTTGTATACCACTCTTCATCTTCAGGAGAACTTTGCTAAACATTAACTAGTTGCTCCTCATATCATTTGTGGCATGGTCTCTATAAACATGCATTAATTTCCTCATCAGTTTAACAAGATGAGATTGATAAATTAAAACGAGTTGCTAGAGACCAGAGATTAATTTGAAGACATGCGTCAGGACTTGGGCCCTCCAAGCCCTATGATCTGGCCTGTCTGTTAATAGTGGAAGTGTTAACTGCTTTCTCCTCTTTTATTCCGATGCAGTCCAGGTCAGAGCCTCATTCGTTAGATACATTAAACCAGAAATAACCACCTCAAGAGCTATGTTCCAGCCAGTTTCACTCATACTGAACCCATACACAACTTCACCCATACCTGCACTAACAAGCATGCTATGTGTCCTGCCTTACCCTGTACCATCTACAACTGTCCTCCTCCCCTTTCCCCAGGTAGTTTCAAATCCAGCCAGTTCCCAGATTTGGGTCTCCACATACCACAAAAATAATTGTGCTGCCACAGCAAACACTTCTTTTGGTGGCTGTGCCAGGCTATGCAGGTTCGTTGTGTGCATTAAACCAGGCCAGAAGATTTCTCTTCTGCTGAGGAGAAATCATGTCTGGTACAGCACATCCCCTATCAGCACTTCCTCCAACAAACCACCTCAGAGTTCCCCATCTTAATGAACTAAGTTGTCACTCCTTCATCCTCAGCATCTCTCTCTTTCCCTCCATCTAGCCCTTGCAGCCTCCACATCTTCCTTCTGGAAGAAGCCTCAATAGGTAAAACACAACTTCAATAAAAGCATGAGCAGAAAGCTGTGTCAAGCCTACCCTATGCAAAGCCACAAGGCCCCACAGTCAGTATATGCTTATAACACAAGATCACATCCCTGCTGAGTAACACTTCTTCACTTAACTGCTGACCTGTGCTGCTGGGCAAGGCGTGCAGAGAGAAAAGGGATTCTGCAGAGCCCTCTGCTTTGCCTGCCGAAGATTTCATGACAAGAGTAGACACTGTAAAACATTCTGCAAAGAGAAATGAAATGCACTTTCTCAGCTGTTGAGCCTGACTCACTCACAGAGCCACACTAACATCCAGCGTGGGTGCGGCTGAAGTGACATACCAGTTTCGTATATTCATGGGTCTGTCTGCTTCTAGCAATTTTGCATGTGCAGGAGGGCACCATCACCACGCTGCAGGAAGCTTGTGATCTGCAAAGTTAACTTTGCCCAATTCCACAGGCTCAGAGGCTGGAAGAAGAGGTGGTGGCAGCCACACAAAGACAGGGCACAGGAGTCTGCCAGCAGTTTGTGTTAGATGGATACTGACCCTTGGATGATAAAGCTTGCTAGCGGTCTGCTGTGTTTACAGTTATACAGCAGATGGTTCCTTTAAAACAGAAAAGCTCAAGAACAAAACAGGAGGTAGCCCTACCACCAAGTTGTTTGGTGAAAGTTTCCTACAATTTTTCCATTGTCAGTCCCAGCTGAGAGATGTTTGTTATGGAGAAGTCACACGTGAAAAAGAGGACAAGCACGTGCATGCCAGGAAACTTCAATAAGTGTTATTCCCAACATAAGATCCATGGCAAGATATTCTGGTTTTCATCTTCAGAGTACCAGTCTCTGTTTCTTCCATCTAGCCCCTTGTTCTCTTCTCCCTCCACCTTCTTCTTTGAAGCCTCTTTCAGACAATTTTGAGCAATCATTACCCACTCAGCCTGTTGCCATATACCCATTGCCCCCTTCCACGGCAGCAGCAGGGCTTGGGCATACTTAGCCCATTTTGGTGCCCCATCCCTTTGCCACAGCCAAGGCTCTGTGCTTCAGCGCATCCTACTCAGCACACTATCAGACTGCTAATTCAGCTAGCTCACGACATTTTGCTCAGCAGGCACCAGGTAACACTTCACAATTCATTTTTAATTGCAACTTCTTTGTAATGTTTTCATTTGTTCAAGGGAGAGAAGAAAATTAAAGAATTGGTTGATCTGGTCTACATGATAATACTGGTCCAGATCGAAAGCAACCCTTGCTTTCATAAGAACAGAAACAAGTTTACTCCGAAAAATAACAACCCCAAGTGATGTCTCACAGCTGCCTCTCCTCAGCTCCAAGCACCATCCTACTGCATTCCCCATGTGCTGCAAGGTAGATGGGACAAATGAGCTGTCCCATAGGTTCACTGTGACAAGTATTGGATGCTCCACAACATACCAAAACCTACTTCCATTCAGCACCACATTCCCACCATGATGAAGACAGACACCCTCTGTGCACACCCATCCAGGAGGATCAGATTGCTGTCCTCCTCATGCTCCTCATAAACACCCTGGCATGGAGAGGGATTCTGCCGGCTCAAGGAGCTTATCAAATATACAAAACATTGGATCAGACATGCAATCACTGCAGAGGGCTAGAATACAGTGTACCAGACTCAAAGCAAGGGAATGCTCATGAACACAGCTGTTTTCAAAAAAACCTCACTGTTGCATATGCTTTTCCCTTAGGACAAGTTATTCTGGTCTGAAAAAAAATAATAATATTGGTTCTAGAAAAAGTAGCTAAGTTCAAACAAAGCCCAGCTACCATTTTCTATACCACAGTTTCATAAAACCCTTTAAGGCAGATGCTAACATACAGCTGTGCATGCGACAGCCACAGAAACACTGTGAACAAGAACCCGTTCAGAGCATGGTTATGGGAAGAGGTGCCAGCACAGCTTCCTTGGCCACCGCTGACAATGCTGTTTTGTACTTCCATAAAGCTGTTTTGTTTAGGGCCCTCTTTGGAAATTCCATGATGGCACACATGCGAAGCACCAGCACAGATGCATGTGCTCCTCCAGGATTGTTTTCACCACGGTTAATATTCCACCCCTCAAGACCTCCTCAACCACAGTCTGTTCCATATGTTCATTACTTCATAAGCAGGGATATACAGTCCCATCTACATGCAGTTTCTGTCTGCCTGTCCCCGCTCCTCCCAAAAGTCACCAAGCGCTTCTGTGGCAGCTGCTTTGCATGAATTTTGGAGCTGGCTTTGAAGGCAGCCACAATGATGGGGCTCGCATACCCTTTGTGAACACCATCCACCTCCGCAAATCACACAAGCCAGCGGTCCTGATGACACAAAATCATGGCTCGATGCACGCTTCTGTTACAGAAACATTTAGCAGCGTAACAATGTAGGACCTCAGCACAAGAAAGGTAGGAAACACTAGAGTATTAATGCAACCTAAGTAAAAACCTCCCCATTTCCTCAGCAAAACAGCACTTAACCCACATTATCTAGAAAGCATCAGCTTGCTTGTTGCTCTGTGCAAATCCTACTTAAAAAGAAAGAAAAACTGGCCCACATTTGAACTGTCTCAATAATCAGTGGTGCATAAGAAAAAGGCTCCCAAAGTTACACCATTAACTCAGTGTATCATCTTCAGTGGAGGGGTTCTCTACGGCAATTTTTCTTTTGCAGGGACTAGTGCTGAACTTTTTCTTCTTGCATACAGCATCCGCTCAGAGTAAAGCTGGTTATCCCACCCTCCTGTCCGAAGCAATCCTGCCCCATGAAAAAAACAGCTTCCACCTCAAAAACATATTTCATGAACTACCAGCTTCCTATCAAGAGACATATTAGGAGACACTGTAAAGATATTACTTGTCAGGCATTCAAAAACCAAACCTAGATGGGTGGTCCATGGTGCAAGGTGCTCTGCTGCAATAAGGAAAGCCATACAAGGAGGCCTGCACCAAAACTTTGTGATCAAATTAACATGCCCCACCTACACTTCCATGCCCTCCTCTTACTGTCAGTGACTTGTAAGGTCTCTTCTAGTATTTTAACCCCTTACTTTTCCTATAATCATTGAGTATTCGACTGCAAGTTTGTTTTGCCAGACTTCTTCTATCCAGTCTCATTTTAAAAATCTTTTGGAACAGTTAGTATTCTGGTTAAGAGTCACATCATGTAACTCCGTATATATGGAGTTTATACGCACACTATCTACACTCCAGAGAGTCACCATTGGCCACAAATAAACACTGGATATCACGGATATTTTAAGGCCCCTGCCACCTAAATACCTAAATCAAAAAAATGGATAACAGAAGAATTGCTCTGCAATTTCCCACCAGCACATTCCTTTGCCAGGCGATGCCACTTGCAGTGCAGTTCATCAGAAACCAGCCTAATGTTCTGCTGAAAAGAGGTCAGAAATTGAGAGTGACAAAGCACATTAGGGAGAGATGGTGCTGGAGGTCTGTGAGGCCCAACAGCAGCACATTGGGCAAGTCATGGCCTGATTTGCTAGAAATAGGTATCGTTTCCTCTGCAGCACTGGTAGCAGGAACGGGCAGGTGGGCCAGGCTGGGCAGCAGAAGAAAGAGGCAGAACGCCAAGGTAAGCCTGAAGCAAATTAAATATCAGAAGGCAGCAGGTTCCTTTGAGACTGCTTGGTTGCTCTTTTGGCAGAAGAGAAAAGGAAGCCATTAAAGAGGCAGAATACACCCGTGTCGACTTCATTTGCAGCACTAATTGCCATGCACGTGCGCTAATTGCCCTCACATGAAGTGCAAGGGAGCGGGCACTACTTGAATCTCATGCAGTAGATGAAGCTTCCAAAGTAATGCTTGTTGGATCATGCTCTCACCGCATACTCCACTCGTACCAAAGCAAAATGGAGGGAATTAGAGCGGTGTCCTTTTTTAATAAAGTTATCCACTGCAGTTTATTTAGAGACCAAAGAGAAAACTTTCAACCAGACTGCCAGAGACATTCAAGACATTAACAAAGTTTGGGGCTTCTTACCAAGGTAAGAGGAGGTAACAGCCATTGAGACAAACTGTTCTCTGCTGTCACTTTGGAGCCCAGGGCAATGGAGTTCCACTCTGCAGCTGCAGATACCTTATGCAACTGTCTCTCTTTTTGTCAGTAAGCAAAACCATTTGATTGCTGTTAGTGAAAGCTGAGGCTGCCAGGGCTAATCCTAGCTACCTGCACAGGTAAAATGCACCAGAAAACAGCAGGAATACAGAGCTGCACTGCCTGGGGCCTTCTCCTGTGGCAGTTCACATCACTGAGGAGGTGAAAGCAAGGAAACAGGAGAGGAAAGGTAGGCTTCAGCAGGTGGAAAGGCCATGCTTGGCCATCCTCTCTCCTGTTATTTTAAGGGTTTCCTGGAAATAGGGCTTTATGTCCTTCCCTCCAGCAAAGTCTGAAAGCAGCATGTGTCCCTATTAGGATGTTGTCCTTAACATCCTTCAGCTGCATCTGTGTTTGCTCCTGGCTCCTTGACACTAGATGATACCCATCCCTCCGATCAGCCAGCTTGGGCGCATATGTGCACCTCCTAGACTATTTTGGTCCAAATAAATGGACTAAACTAACTTTGGTTGAGTTGGGCTAAAACCAGGCTGGAAGCAAAAAACACTTCAGTTACTGAGTTTGACCATCTCTTTGGCAGGTACTGCTGCTAAAGTACACACAACCAAAACTCTGGAAAACCAGAGCCTCTTATCCATTACCGCATAGGTGAAGAAGAGGAAAATGCACCTCTCACTATTAAATTTTTTTACAGTATTTCTTCTCACAGTTTTTTTCCCCAAACCTACAGAGGAGTCAGGTTGGGGAGAAAGACAAGAGACACTGCAGACACATCTTCCACCAGCATCTTGCTGAAAAATGTGCACTGCAGCTTGGCTAGCACAAGACAGATGCCTTGCAGTAATGTGAGGACTGATCAGTGTAAATCAGTCACTATTGTTCTATGCCAGCTGTCCTTTCATACAGAAAAGCCCCGAGGGGAGTTAAAGGCACTTTGCAAGCAGCCAGAGGGAACAAGGTATTTTTGGTGATAGGCAGAACACATTTAGATTCCAACTCATTTCTCGTGGTACTAAATAAAAACTAGACAAGGCAACAAGGATTTAGGGTATGGTTTGAACAGAGGTAAGATTCATGTTAGATCTGGCTGGGACAGGGAATAGCAGAGGGAGAAGGAGGTATCCTGGCATTAAGATTCAAAAGTTGTTTAACTTGGCCCAGAAAATTGCAGCCCTGCCTCAGGCTACTGTGCAGAAGGCACCTTTCAGGTTTTTTTCCTCTTTACTGAAAGGAAATCAACACTTTCTCCCACTCTGCCCAAACCCAAACGCTAAGTTTCCACCAGCAAGCCAATGTTACAATGCCACCCGTTTGAATGGAGTACAATATTTCTCCAATAATCTTCAGCAGGAGGTTTGGCGGGCGGGAAGCTGTCAGCATCTCTCCCTGTGAAGTTTTATATGCAGTAGATATGCTCATGTTGTGGCAAGGCACTGGCTGAACAGTGCATGCAGTATTGCAAATGGCTTAAACAGAAGAGCTGATGGAAACCAAAGGAGCTTCTCCCAGGAAAGACACAGAAGAGCGTCACCTGCCACTTCAGCATTTAACAACCTGGGATCCTAGACCTACATCTTATTACAGTATATTGTCACAGTCACAGCTGCTAAGGAATTGGCAATGAAAAGGTTTACTCTCAGCCCCAAGCAAGAGGCCAGGAGCACTGAAAGCAGATCATTCCTCTGCAAAGGATGAGTCGTGAGCCATCACAGCAGTCCCTAGCACAGAAACAGTCATATCGGGGAGACACTTGTGACCAGGCTCCTGAGAAGCAGCTTCCGTAATGGGGCCAAGGGCTCGCTAAACATGATAGATAAGCTCCTCTCTTGATTCTGTCCCTATCGCAACCAGCCCCAGCCCTTGCCAAGGGGTAAGCACGTAGCACAGAGGGTGACGCTATCTCTTCTAATAGAAAATGGCATATATGGGCAATACACTAAGTTAATAATATAAACTACTCCTGACTTACACAAGCTACAGTCTTACCCTGGAGACATTACGGTAAATATTGCTCTGTTCAGAAAAATTCATCAAAATAAATTGAAGAAAATTATTTAAACCTGTGTGAACACTCCTCTTAACAAGTATGACTTTATTTAGTTTGCATTCCCTCTGGAAGTTAATTACATTAACTAGGTCCATTTGCATCTAAAATAGAAGAGCAAGGTGATTTCAGCAGGGGACTACAGTCTCTATATAGTGGGGTCTAACTAATCCACCCGGGGTTACCTTTCCTAGACATCATTACTTGGACAAACCTTTAGTGTCATGACTACAGCCAGATACTCATTATCTACATTAGGGAAGAAGGGAAAAAAAAAATAAAAAAAAATTGCACACTCCTAACTTTCTCTAATGAGAGATGAAGATATTTTCAGGAAATACTTCCTTAAGTATTTGTTCACAGTCATTTTGACCATGGCTGTAAAAAGGATACACTTTTAAGAGCCCCCAGAGCAGCCCTGGAGGGCTAACAAGTTAACTAAGTACACCTATCCTAACAGCTGAGAAGGACTAGCACTGAAAGGGAAGTCACCTGTGAAAGGACACTTAACCTTTAAGCTTATTGCTTGCACTGCAGTGCTTTCAAGAAGGCCTTATTCAGGAATGAGACCCAGCTGTGCCAGATGTCATACAGATGTACTGTTTGTGACAAATAGAGAACTGCAGGCTTTGGGTGGGGTGGGAACTAAAGATAGGTGAAACAAGGAAACTAAAAGCTAGTTTCAGCTAGAGAGCTCTAGCCATGGACAACTCTTCTTTACTATCTGCTCCTACCCAGGGCTGTGCTTGCTTGTTTGCCTAAAAAAACCCAACAAAACAAACAAACAAGAAAGCACATCAGTACCTTTGTGACCCCAAAGAGCACAGAAGGGTTTTTTCAGATGGATCTGTGATTAGTACCTGCCACAAACAGTTTAGGCCGACTTGGTCTTGTCTTGGTGCAGCGGGATGGCGTAGCTGACCTCTGGAAGTATCCTTCAACCATGTCATCTCTGGGTTTGTAGCTTTCAAAAGTTACCAGTGCATCTGTCACACCAGGGGGGTGACACTTGCTCCAGCACACCAACACGACTAAGAAGATAAAAGCCCGAGCTAAATTCCCTCATTTTTCTGGCTTGTCAATAGCCTTGCAAATTTCTCAGATACCGTAGTAAAACCCACATATGCACAGCAGCTATTTGGTGGGGTACTGCTAAAGAGTCCAGAATAGAAATGGAGTAAAGAAAAATGCCATATTCAACATCAATTAAGAAGGCAAGAACATAATTACCCAATACGAAATCTGGCCATGATGTCAGAGCCCCTTCACAAACTAATATGACCATCTGTGTTATGTTTTAAGTAGATGCCACCACCTTCAGCAGGAAAATATCCCCAATATGTTCCATCACAGGGTGTTATAATCCTGTCTTACTAAGAGGGAAGAGGAAAAAAAGTAGTGGTTCAGTTCACCTTCAGTTCAGAGATCACTGCAGATTGCTTTTTCAACTGACAAATACTGTGCAAATCAGCAGTTAAACTCTTTTTTTTTCCTCCATACCATCTGAATATAAGAAATCATTAAGTGTAAGAGAAGAATTGTTCAGCGAGTAGTGTTAAATGAGCTCAGTAGTCCTTCCTGGCCTTAAGATCCAGAGAGTTCACACACAATAGCAGTTCCCACACTAGTAACCTACTTCACGTTTAACGGTTTTGAAGACTGCAGTTAGCTTTTAGAATGAGTGAGACTGACATTTTAATTACACAGTCTCCCACCACATTACAGAGTATCCTCCTTTCCTAGTACCGCAGAGCATTTCTTCCTTTTCTCTATGAGATTACTAGTAACCACCTGCCGGAAAAAAAGTAATCCCATTCAGTTGGGATTAATAACGTATCCCTCGTCCACCCATTTGTGCAATTCTGTGCATAAATACTCACACATTAAGCAAGAATGCAGACAAAGCTTCTGTTGGGTACCTCCCAGCAAATGGAAAGAGTTCATCACTCACCGAGCATGTCTGAGTAGCTCTGTCATCTGTGGGCTGACCAGCAAACTACTGTTTTTAGAAATACTGATTTGAGTAGTCCCTTACCATATCGCTAGCTCTAAGAATTCAGTTTTCAGAGTCTGAGGGACACAGAGATCATTGCTTGTAGCATTTAGTCTAGAGCAAGGAATAAAGGGAAGGAGCCATGGCTTTTTCTGGAGGGGAAAACACAGCCAGCAAACTGTCTGCATTAGCAATGTTTTATGACAGATTCTTGCAAGCAATGTCATAGCCTTTTCTTTTGACTATGAAGTGAGACAGAATGTCTTATACAAGCTGCAAACACCTTTAAGAAATAAACCGTTTGCGCAAGTTGCTGCTGTGAGAGATCAATTTCTAATGTCTGGGGGGAAAAAAAAAGAAAACACAAACCTTTCTTCATTTATATTCCCCCTCTGTTGCATCAGCAGAGTCCTTTGTTTACTGTCTGCAAAGATGCACCCTGATACTAGTGGAATGCGTATGTTAAATTTGTAGAGCAGCTTTAATCCCCAACTCAACCTCCCAAAAGCAAAGTTTCCCAGGAAAAAGGAGGATGATAGCCACGCACGGCAGTACCACAAAGGCCCAATTCACAGTAAAAAATTTTATGGATGTTGCATGGATGTGTAAAACTTTTCATGAAAAGAAAAGGAAGTTTAATATTTCAACTGAAAACTCATCACTCAAACTGCAGAAGCAGTCTAGCTAGAGGATTTAAAAACAAAACCGGGGTAAGAATGCGGATGCTTTGATGCATCGAGGATGCTGGTATTTCTGCTGCTATGAAGTAGGAGAAGCCACAAATGACAACCATACAGTGCACACTGGATTTGCTTGATGCTATTACTACAGACAGTCTGAATAACATCTTAAACACACAAACATGATTTGTGTTCTTGATGTCTGGGGAAGAGAGTAAGGATACATTGCGACTGCATTAGTGACTTATAAATATGAAGAAGAAAAGTACATAAAGGTATTTTATGTGCAGAACAAAGCCTGACAATACAATGAAACTTTCTATAGTGAATGCTGTAACATAAATCCTACTCTGCATCAGCAAGGCCAGCCTGGCACTAGAAGCAATACTGTTGCTGATGCCAACGCCATCCATGAATTCTTAAACTGTGGGGTCTCTTACCACTTGTAAATGCATCATCTTTGTGGAGCAAAACTGACTGTCTGGCTGAAGCAGTTCACAAGCTTGTCTAACTACCAGGCTTCTGATGGGAGAAGGGCTTCCCGAATGCTCAAAACGCAAGACTGAAAGCAGAAATCAGAGCGTTAAATTGTGTTCAGTCCATTTCTCCAGGTGTCAGAACAAGATCATCTCATGCTAAATTCTACAGCAGATCTGTTCAACGCCGCCATTCCTGTACCTGCCAGTGATGAAGCTAGCAAGACTTATCACCATCGTAAAATATCAAGTACAGATTTCCTTGGGAGTAGTCCAGTTGCAAGTGCTAAAAAGCATTTTGACTCTTGTCTTGGCCTGACAGCCATTTTATGTGTGATCTCATTAAGTGCTAGAAACTTCAAGCTTTCCTATGATAAGGTGAGAACATTTTGGAGTTCAGGAGACAAATATTAAAATTCTTGTCTGTTTCTCACACCCCCTCATAACTAGATTATCCTTTTTAATATCTTTGGGGTTGTGTTTTTTCATTCACATGAGATTTCCCCTTGGGTTTTTACCTAGCCTGAGGACTCCATAATAATGAATCAAATTAAATTTCTGGCAGCAGCAGGATACATTTCAGTTAAAGAAAAAAAAAATATTTTTCTAAAGTATCATCAATGTCAAAACAAAAAGACGAGCATCCCTTGGATGCAAGATATCACAAGTTCAGATCACTAGGCTAGACTTCAGAAGGAGGGAAGGAACTAACACCAAGTATATCCCACATCAAAAAAGAGGACTCACAGGAGATGAAAAAAGTCACACAGCAGTTACACAGGAACCTCACCCACTTCCCAGAAGCTGTGAATCTTCACATTCCTTGCACACACTTTGTCACTGTCCTACCCCTCTGGGCCACGAAAAAAAAAAAATGTAGCACATCATGAAATGATGTAGCAGCTGGAAGGCTCGGGGGAGACTCTGGTGCACTCCAGCTCCCTCCGCATTGCATTTTCTGGGTATATATTACCCATGCAAGGTGCCATGTAAATCCTGCAATATAAAGCAGACAGGAAGATAACACTTGCCCAAGGCTAGCAAAATTTGAAGCCCTGTCTTCTATCTCCCCAAACAAAAGCAGGTATTTTCTCTGAACCACACCCACCTGCACAGGAGGAAAAAAAGAAAAAATATAAAGAGAGAAAGACAGGAACTTTTCAAAGCACAGGTTCTCAGAAGCCACTACCAGCTACAGGGCGGACCACCTTACCACACACATGGAAGCTGCCGTCAAAATAATTGCAATTTTTACCTCTCAGTGTTTCAGCTGCTGCTGGATATTTTTCATCGCATCTTCCACCAGAAGAGAAGGAAAGTTCTTTTAGTTCGATTAGAAAATGAGAGCAATATTCAGTACCAAAATATGAAGACAAACCCAGCTATTCCCAAAAGACTGTAACTAGTCCAACTACTGCAATGGCCAAAAAGTTAGCAATTGTTCCAATTTTCTTAAAAGACTGAGAGAGAGCTATGAAGCATGACTGAAAGATTAGCTAATCAAACACAATTTGAATGCATTTTGGCAACACTCTGTTGCCCAAAGTTCACATTCCAGCTGGGCAGAGTCCCAGTCCTCTTCCACCCCAGACCTCGGCAGCGCTGCCCAAGCAACAGCAAACTTGGAGCAAAAGGGCATTTAGGAAGCGCTGAGCCGATTCAGGCTCCAAGAGGGCACGACCAGTTCCAGCGAGCCTTTAGCACTAGGATAATCAGCATTTTGTTTCCACTGCTGTTCAGGTTTATAAATCATCTGAATGCAGTTAATCACAAAAGACCATGTAAATAAGATGTCCTGCCTTGGACAAGTCTCTGACAGAGTATAGGGGTCACAATGGTGTCAAACCAAGCCATCGAGGACACTGAAGGACAAGTCAATGGCTGTAGGGCACGGAAAGCTATCCTTCTGCCTCACACAGCTCGATGAATCCCAAAATTTTGCTGAAATATCTTCACTTCTCCAGAAATAAACAGAACTAGCACACCCTGCCTTTTCAAGCGTGTCATGAAAATGCCTAGAAGGACAAGCCTTTTGCTAGAATTAGTGCATCTGGCAGAGCAATGCACCTAAATCATCCCCAGCAGGTTTCATCTTCAATTGACCAACATCCAAGCCAGCTATAAGACTGCGATTGCTACCGCAAGGCGGAGAGAAATGAGTCAAATGGGTCAGTTTACCGAGACAACAAACTTATTAAGAATCCAGGAACACAGAGAAATTACATGGAGAGCACTCAAACACTATTACACTAACAGTTATCAATACCAGTGAACATTACAGTGAAATATCAAACTAATGCAGGGTGGTGGGAAGGAGGATAAAGCAAAGGCAGGGGAGGAGATTAGGAGGTGGTAGGATCATAGGGTAATTTAGGAGATAAGAAAAACAGATACACTTTTGTAAACCTCAGACAGCACATGAAGTCCCAAGCGATACAGACAATATTCCTACTAAGGACTACCTGATGTGCAATACCTTAGGGATTTAAGGCATTACCTCTGTTACAGAATTACACTGGGGAGGCAACTATCAATGCAACAGGTCCTGAATATTTCGGGTTGCCATTTTTTCCCTGAACAAAAGACTGCAAATCATCGATTTTTACTAACTTCAGTCAAACTGCGGCTCAGGCAGCTTCTTCAGTTGTTAGCAGTGCTGGCGCACATCTTACTGTATGAGAGCTCTACTGATATCAATGTTTATGCAGAACAGGACATTAAGTGCTGTTTGAGGCACACAGTATCTGGCCCCATGTGGCCAAGTGCCTTAAAATCACATCCTAAATGAACATTACTCAAACTTATTTTCCAGACACACAGATCTAGCTGCATTTCAGGTAGCTCATTTCTCCTTCTTTATGAAAAAAGGCCACTCGAAGACAATGAAAGTGCAATACAGTGGCTTGAGTAACGTACTTCTGAGAATCTGTTAGTCTCAAAATCAGTCATCACCTACATATCTTAGGCACGCTGAGGCTGAGATGGAACATACAGTACTATTTCTCCTGCTATGTGACTAGCTTCTCATTGAATGTCATTTAAATTGCATCTAAAAAGGAGCTTTATGAGATGCTAGAAGATATCCACAAGACTCAAGTCGACATCCTATTACAGTAAGAAGTTGTTTTTAGCCCTGCTGAATTGACAGTTTATTTAGGGAAAGGAAAAAGAGAGACTGCACATTTTCATACCAACATCTTCCTAGAAATGGTTAAACTGAAATGCTACACTTTTGAGAGAGCTACCATGCAGCTGCAGATCAATCATGTACCGTTAACATGGACTGACAGGGAGAAAGGCCAACACGTACACAGTTCTCAGAAGTGAAGGATGAGGAGTACTAATGTAATGTCGTTATGACGGAGGTGTATGGAAAGGGGCCAAGCAAGAAGGAGCTCAACATCAAGAGCCTTGAAGCAGAGCGCCATAAACAAAAGCCATGTGCTGGCTGGGGCAGCTGTTCAGAACTGTGCTATCGGAGATCCTTTGCAGGAGGTTTGCAGTAGTATTTGGGGAGGAAAGAGATCAGAGCATTTCAGTTTCTCTTTCGATGAGGTTACCTTTTTTTTTATTTCTTGTGTCAGTATTTATCTTTCCCAGTCTTCTGTTTTCATGGTACCTTAACAGTTACCCACTCACACTGAGTTAATAAACTACAAAGGCTTAACTGTATCCTTGAACAAGGAACCTCAGAAAGTTACAATAAAACAGGTTTGGATGGGAAAACAGGAGTAAATCTAACCTCAGTCCACAGGTTTGTTTGATGTTTGTATACGGCATTCTTATCCCTTACCCCTGGTCCCCCACCCACTCCCACACACAATCCCCATCCCTTTTTAAGTCTGATTCAGAGCCCAATAAACTCAGTTGTGAAACTGCCTGTCCCTTAGCCCCTAGTCTTACAAAAATGCCAGTGCTTACTCAAGACTATCTGCACTGAAGGCAGCTGGTCTACTCACATGACTTCAGTTAAGCATCTGCAACCCCATACACTGTAAGTTCTTCCCATGTATCTGTACAAGTTTGTGGGTCAGCTAGGTAGTTTGTTTCTACCGGAACATAGAATAAATCTCAGTATCATCTTTGTTGTGAAGGCAAGACAGTTTAATGATAAATAGTATATTTCTTTCTCAGTTAAGCATTGGATAGTCTCATTTGCACATAAAGTATTTCTTACATGAATTCTGGAGTTGAATGTACTTTCAGAGCCTGAAAGTGTATCAAAACCAACACATGGAAAAGGCTGGCCTAAAAAGAGATACACTATATATACAAAGAGAGGAAGACATAGACTTGTGTGCATTGAAACACACTTGTAATCCAAACTGTCCCAGAATAACACAAGGACACAACCTGAAGACAAATGCAGTCATCCCCTCCCCAATAAATCTGAAAGCAGTCCCTCTAGAATTAATTGATCATAGGTACACACAAAAAAAAAACCCCTTTAAGCAACCAAGGTTTGTAGTTGGCGGAGTGTCATACATTTAGTGTGCTGTGCTTCCAGCAGCAGTCTTTGGATGCAAGTAAATTCTCAAACACATGATTTCTTTTTCTCCCCTTCCTCAGTATTGGATAACTTTTGAATATAATGCAATAATTTGTATTAATTAGCATTTTTTGTTTTAATGAAACATCAATTCAAGAAGCCAAGATCATTGCCTCTACCCCATCAGACTCACAGAGGTACCAATTATACCTGCTGCTTTTGCTAGGGGTGCTCAGGGCACTCTTTTGAAAAACCCCAGACTCCTCCAGGTAGCAAACAGAAGTCAGAGCCTATTTTCAAAGTCCAGTGATCCCCAAAGAATTATTAAAAAAGCAGCTTAGTTAAGACTGAACAATCACAACTACCTTTACTCCTGTCACCTTACTGATTCAGGAATAGCGGACTGCCTTAACCCTTTCATGAAGCCTGACTAGCATAGCCTCGGACCAGATAGTCTGGTAACAGAGAAGTCCAGTAGTGCTAGAAGAAGATAATTCAGACAATAAAATCATGCATCCTCAGCAAGAGAATCCAACAAGTTGCCTTTCTCCCAAAAGGGACCTACAACCAAGAATTTCACTCTCTTGACAAAGAGGAGCAGCGAGGTTTTTAACGGGCTCCTGAGCCTCGTGAAAGTGCCCAGGAGTCTACACAAGAGTCACCCGGCTTTGAATGTTTGTGGATCATAACAAGAGTGTATGATTTTTCCTGGCTTGGAAACAACTGGGAGAAGATTAAAAGAAAGAAGCCCACACAAAGAACTCGCTTAACTATTACAGTTAAAAATGCCACGAAAAAGAGAGGAAAGGCGATACACATCCTAATCAGCCTTTCTTCTGTGACTGCCATGGATAAAGAACCATCTGGTAACATAGTCACCAATGCATTCACATCCACTCCTGCTCCACAAAACCCAGGCTGACGTGACTGCCAGCGTGAAGTCACTGAAAACAACTTAACCCCCTCCTCTCAATTTTGCTGGTCTTCATCTACCCTCGCCCCTGTTAGTTTGAAGGGGGAAAATAGGGCTTGCGTGCATCCGTGGGGCAGAGCTGAACACAACAGATTTCCATGGCAACGAGATACAGCCCCAGCAAGGAAGGCCTCTTAATAGCTGTGAGGCAATGCGCTCGTCAGAAACAGATTTTTCTATCAGACAGACAGAGATAGCAGCTCATGTTCATACGCAAACGTGCAAGGAATCTGATTCTTGGCCTTGTACAACCCCACTGAATTCAGCCAGAGCTATGCCAACATAGACCACAGCAAGATAGAGACCGGCATTTGGTGTTAGTAGGAAAAATAAATATGCAATACGGAGAGACACTCTGCCTTTAAAAACAAAGTAAGTACTCCTAAGACATTCCTCATTAACTGAACATTTATTGCCAAACTGCAGGAAAACCCAGCACTAGTATGAAAGGGAAAGCAACAGTATAATGCACAGATTTGTGCATACTGTACCATCACCTGCTGCTTGTGCTTTTACCTTCAACAAAGGCACATTTATACACAAGCTCCATCTCTTACAAATAACCCTGCTACATTTGGAAAGGGAGGGAGCTGTCATTATTCCCAATTCTCCACTGAAGGAGTCAATCATTTGGCCTTTGTGATTTAGTCTCCTTTCCATTAAAATAGTTACCAACACTTTCCAACATAACGGTATTTTATGCACTCGTTAGTATCCTCCAAACTCAACAGACCGCTAAGTCTTCTGGTCATAATCACAACGAGCTTTGCCTTCATACGTAAGAATACAATCTCCAAATACACTGAATTCAATGGGATAAGTCTCGGTTTATAATGTTAAGGGCACGCACAAGGCTTTGCAGGACCAGAGCCCCAGCAAGAAAGAGCTGAGGCCATTAGCAAACTTTTCCAAGTCAAGCAGAAAAACAGCAACTGTCCCGCTTACAGTGTATGCTCTGCTGGAAATGTACAAAAAGCCATTTATATCAAGCATAAGAAAAATATGCCATGTACAGTTTATAAAAATATCTGTAACAAAATAAGAACAAAGCCAGAAACTGTCCAAGCAGGCTTAACTGGGCAGGGGGGGAGAGAATAGAAGGGGGAAGAAAGAGTAATTTCATGGGCTATTTTGCAGAGCAGAGCAGCAACAGCCCCATCCTGCTGAAGTTTTATTTAAGGTCTACAACTTTTCCTGACACTGCAAGAAGTGGAACTCAGAACAACTTAGAAGTAAGCCTCGAGGCAGGCACTGCAAATGCAAGGCTTTATTTTTTATTATACGATAGGGCTATAAAGCTACAAAACACCTGATTTTAATAAACAATCCCCGGTTACCTACAAGCGTCAGGGCTGACTCTGTGACAGGCTCATCCTTGTTCAGAGTCCTGCTCATCAGA
This sequence comes from Gavia stellata, assembly GCF_030936135.1. Taxonomy (NCBI): domain Eukaryota; kingdom Metazoa; phylum Chordata; class Aves; order Gaviiformes; family Gaviidae; genus Gavia; species Gavia stellata. The sequence goes on along the minus strand of NC_082601.1, from coordinate 12,797,525 downwards.
GGGATGGAGATTACCACATAGCTACGATGTTTTAAGTCAATGGTTTCCCGATTGCCAAGGTATCTGGTAAGCTTAAAGCACATGAGCCCCAAGGCTGCTTGCTTCACTTGAAAAGAAGAGTGGCGCCTTGTATTGCCATTGTTTATACAGATATGGTAATTAAAAATTGCACTGTAATGCATTTGATAATAGTCTTATTGTTCCCATGAACTGAGCTGCTTCAGTTAAACATGATATCACAGCTAAATAATAATCTGCATTTATACTTTTTTTTAAACTTTTTTTTCTGGCTGTAGATGAACTCTGGGCTTCTCCACCATAGATATTTCCAGCACATCTCAGAGCAAACACCCTCCTGCTAAACCAAAAGCTTATTCCACGTTCCTGTGGAGCATGCTCTCCGATGCCTAAGCAAGCACTGTGCTAAACCCAAACCCAGACTCGAGAGTGACACATGAAGATAACCTCTAGCCGATAAAAATGGCAAGACTTTCCACACATTTCTCAGTAACACAGCAGCGCACACGGCTACCGTTCCACAGGTGTGCTTAGCGCAGAACTGTTTACATTAAATACAACTGAAGGGCATTAGCAGGGCTGGCTGACAGCACTGGAGCAGCGGTCACGGGAAACCAGTAAGGCACATTTCTTAAACATTTAGAGCCTTAATGAAAAGCAGCAATGAGGAAACACCACAGCTATAAAAGAAGCAAGATTACAGGCTAGCCACCACGTTGAACAACATCCCATCTCGTGGCAGGTAACCCCGGGGTTCGACAGAAAGCCCTGTCAGCCTTCCAGCATTGGGCAGGCCCGTGGAAGTCAGACAACCCCACTTCCCTCACCCTTCAATGCAGCGGGCCGGTGGGGGCTGCCGAGCGCACACCCGAACCGGCTCTGGGCTCGCCTACCTGCTTCAGGAGGAACTTATCCTCCGCGTTGATCTTGAGGGAGACGGCCAGGTGGATGGCAGAAAGCACCACCCCGCTGATGACCGCGGCCCTCATCCGCACCGGCAGCAGCGTGTAGATGCTGTAGATAAAGAAGACGGTCCACCAGATGCCCTCCGAGGCGCTCCTGGGCCATACCAGCAGAACCCCTACCACTTGCACTGCCAGGATCACCAGGATGACAGAGTAGCACGCCAGCCACATATGGTCCTGGTGGAAGTCGTTGCGGTTGCACACCATGCACAGCACCACCATCAGCAGGATGGCCAGAGAGAGCACCACGACGTAGGATACCTCATAGTGGCCGTGCGCAGCGTGGAAGATCAGCATGACCACACAGACCAGCACCAGCACGGCCATGAGCATGGTGAGGCTGCTCTGGTTGAGCCGGAAGAAGTAGCGCTGGTAAAGGCGCTCCAGTTTCTCCGACTGGAACTTCTTGGACCTGAAGATTTGCAACAGGCTGCTGCAACAGCTGCCCATGGAGAAGGCCGCCTCGGAGTCCTCCTCGTCCCCGTCCTCCTCCTCCAGCTCCTCAATCTTGGCCTTGATGCGTCTCTCCTCCAGCCCCAGCTCCACGGACCGGGGCCGTACCTCCCCCTGCTCCCCCAGCTGCCGGGGGCTGGCATTGTTGGGGGCAGCAGGGGAATCACCACCAGGCGGGTGGCGGGACCGGTGACGTCGGCTGTCGTCACCGTGCTCCTGCCAGGCGGATTTGGACCTAAAGCTCATCATCCTGCAGCCGCTCTCCCCGCGGCTCCGGCTTGCCTGAGGCTCGTAGTCTTCCTCGCTCCTCCACCTGCTCGACATGCGTGAGGCCTTCTTGCCCGAGGAGCTGTTGTGAGGCGGTGGGTAAGAGTAGCCATTGGCCCGGGCCTCTGCTTCGCCCCAGGCCGAGCGGTGCTGCTCGGTGCCTGCCCAGGGCGTGGGGCCGCCGAAGCCCGGGGGGCTGACGCTGTTGGACCGGGACATGCCCTGAGGGAAGGGGCAGCGGGCAAGGGGACAGCCGTCGGGCAGGCACAGAGGGCTCCTCCGCCACAGCGGACGAGCAGCTGGGAGAAAACCCCGAAAGACAGCAAGGGGAAGGGGAAAAAAAAGATTAAAAAAAAAAAAAAACAAACGGTAAAGCCCGCAAACGGCCCCAACGTCTCCGGAGCGGCCGGGCGTCCCCCAGAGCCGGGGTCTACCCGGCGGGGCCCTCAGGGCAGCGCGGCGGTGGCGGGCGCCATCGCCGGCCCCAGTGCTTCGACACCCCCGAGCGAGCTGGGCACCGCCGGGGCCGGGACGTCCCCGTCTCACGGCAGCTCGCCCTCAGCCGAGCCGCGGCGGCCGCAGGGGCTGCGGGCGCCGCGGGGGAGCCGCATCGCAGCGCGCCGCGCCGGCCCGGCACCCGCCGCTCGGGGCCGGGCGCGGGGCGGGCGGGCGGCGGCACCGGCCGCCGCGCGGGGAGGCGGGCGACTTCGCCGCGGGCCGGTCGGCAGGGAGGGCACGGAGGCTCAGGCTCGTAGGGCCGCGGCAGCCGGCGGGAGCATCCCCTGCCAGGGGGGCCCTGGGCGCGGCGGGGGGGCTGCCCGGGGCGGGCCGGGCTGCGGCGGCGGCGCCCCTGCCTCGCTTCGCCTCCCAGCGGCGGAGCCCCGGCGGCAAGGCAGAACCGGCGGCAGCCGCACCGTTCATGCACACGGCCGCCGCCGCTCCCGCTACGCCGCGGTGCCTTCGGGCGGCGGGAGCGCCTCTTCCACGGGCACCGGGGAAGGGGAGAAACGAGCCAATCTGAAGGGAAAGGGAAAAAAAAAGAAAAAAGGCGGGGGCTCGGCGCTCCCTCCCCCGCGCTGTCAGCGGAACGGAGCAGCAGCGGCGCCGGCCAAAGGAGGCAGCGGCCCCGCTCGCGCCTCTGTCAGGGACGGCAGCAGCGGCCCACCCCGGCCCCGCGCCTCTTTGTACTCCCCATTCAACCGGGCGCCGGTCGCGCCGGCCCCCGCCACCGCCCCCCGCCGGCCCCCATTGGCGCGCCCCCGGCCGCCGCCCGCCGCCATTGGCCCTCGCCGCCAGCTGACCCGCCAATACGCGCGGCTGAGGGGCGGGCCGCAGCGGAGCGGCCGTTAACTCCTTCGGCGCTCCGCGCCGCCCTTGGCGCCTCCCGAGGGCGCTCCCTGAGGTGCCCGGCAAGGGGTAGAGCCCACTGCCGGTCTCACCCACCGGAGAGCGGCCGGGTTCCGCCAGTCCCCGCCATAACGGGAGGCAAACGGGATTATCTTCAAGGCTGTGGGCTCTTGCGTGGTAGCCTTCCCTGGAGGAAGGGGCGACAGGGAACTGCCTCCTGCTCAAGATGATGGAGACGTTGACACCCAGCACCGGTGGCCGCAACACTGGTGAACAGAGGAAGGTAAAGGCCCAAAGAAACCTCTCCCAAACTCCGTACCTATTACTGGACCTACTACTAACACAGCAAGTTAGGGTAAAATACGAATACAGGCTTTTAGGTTTGGGTTTTTTTAACCACCTGAACTACAGCCCACGTTTTCATCTGGCAGCAGCGTGACATGGTCTTACCAGAGGGCCTGTTCTCTAACCTGGTTTGCCAGACTGGTTGGAGAGCACGGGGAGGGTACCACAGCAGTTCCCAACACGTTTCAAACACCAGGCTCTTCTACAGTGTTCTTTCAGATGATCCCCTCTCTCTGCAGATGTGAGTTAGCCAACTAATCATTTACAGTTTTGAAGGTAAGCATCATATGTACTAAGAATAGTACATATGTACAAGTCCTTGACAGGACTTGATGTCTTATTAAAAACAGTCAAATCAGATAACTGATTAGCTTAAGTAGCTGAAACTGATAATTGTCTAGATGTTGTCCAAACATCGAAAATCCCTGCTCACAACTAGCCCTTAGTAGTAGTAGTGCGGAAGCCGTGGTTATCAAGGGACAGAGATAAGGCAAGGTTTGTAGAGAGGTAGCATTGGTGGATACAGTTGGAAAAAACCTTCCAAACACAAGGCCCTCATGTGTCCTTTACATTTGCAAGTAACCCCACAAAAATTACAGCAATTTAGGCCTCTCTGCAACTCAGTGAAGGTTTAAAATCATATGCTGAATTTTCAGCAGCTGCTTCCAACAGAGCATCTTTTACCTACCAGGAATACCCAGTTAAAGATTTTCACTAAAAAAATGCATGCAACTATTACAGCGGTGCTCACTTATGTGGCATTTTCCTGCCAGATGTTACATACTGCAGCTGATCAAAATTGCCTTCCCGATTCCCTTTCCATGAGGAGGCATTTTTATATATAAATACTATTGTCTTTCAGATGGAACTTATCTTTTCTTGACACATTATACAATGCTGTCACTATCCATAAACTACAGTAGAACAAAACTCAGGAATCCTGTGGTTGGTTACTCTGGCTGCACAGTGCCTCACTCTAGGGATAAAGACAGTGAAATGATTCTTCAGTGAGTCATAAATTGGGACAGGTCTTTTTGTTTTGTATGCAAAGTCCCATTTTGGAGCTCTTCTCTAAAAGCCAGAAGCAGCTCTCACTTTTTCACAAAAATGTGCAACTGTAAAACCAAGTAAAGGGAGAAAAGATGACCCACAACTACTTTATGTTTAAAATTAATTCTGCTTGACAGAAAATGACTAAGTAGGTATGTATAAGAACCAGGCACATTCCAGATCAAACATTAACATCTTACTACATTTAGTTCTGGATATCAACAAAGCATTGCTCAGGTAACAGGCCAAATAATTTTAAGGTTCTTATGTTTTACCACTGGGACTAAGTCAGGTCTTATTTAGCTTTTGCATCACGATAGCCTCTAGAAGCCTGAATCCAAGGCAGGATTCCACTGTACAGTAAGCTATAGCCCCTTCTCCAGAAAGTTTGCGTATACAGGTACCAGAAACTGGTAGTTTAAATTCTAGTGTATCATTCATGTTTCTTTTCACTATGTAATTTTGACATATGAATAATTTTGCTTTTTTCTAATGTTACAATAATGATGCTAAAGCTGAAGACATCAAAGTTTGGTTTTTTAAAAAAATCCCTTAGCCAGAGGGGAAAAAACTTTGTCCTTGCTAGAGGGGAAAACAAGTCTTCAACCAAAAGTTTATAACTTTAAAAATGGGTAGGTAAATATGAGGTGGTAAGTTCAAAGAAAGGTAAAGGAGCAGTTAGAAGAGATTCTTCAAGAAATCTGCAACTTGTGAAAACAATAAGGATGCTGTATTAGAACCAAAGAGTAGTGCCAAATAATTGGGCACTTCACACAACAAGGCTGTATAGGGCTATGACAAAGAAGATTAAGATTGCAAACAGATACTAAAAATCTTAAAACTAATGCCTGCTTTTCAGTGATCATATTACTGGTTCTCATATCTCAGAACTGTAGTAGAAGAAAGCTAACTAGTAGGATATTGAAATATTAATGATACAATTTACAATAAGGACAGCTTACCTACAGCTTTCATTCTAACATGCAGTTTCTTTAAGCCCTGGCTTCTTGTCTCTAATTCAGGAACCTGATTATAAACAGCTGATGAGGAACTATGTTTGCCTCACCCAAAAGAGTTATGCAATAAAGCAAAACAACAGCATATCCTGGGTGGCTGTAAAATAATTTTTAAATGTCCAACATTTATTATAAGAACATTCAGGCATTTATTCTCTGTTAATAAATTATACGTAGATAACAGTTACCTTTTCCTTTGGTGACTTAGTCCAGTCACTTTCTGAAGAATACCTGTAAAAGTGAGGAGCTTTTATATATCAGTCCCAATTCGGCTATTTACAAACTATGACCTTAATCAATACAAGTATTCCTTGTATTCTAATCTGTAAAATGAGAATATTTATTTGTTGAACTCTATGACCAAACACAAATATCACATGACTATGTAGTACCAAACCAGAGAAATTTACTATTCCTTATCTAGAAAGGCTAATGTTCCACCTTCCACCCTAGCCTACCCTTCCCAAATTCTATTCACCCAATCATAAAAGCTATTCCTTTTTTTGGGGAGCAAAATTCCATTAGGTACCCTCACTCTTTGGGCTTCTCTCTTTTTCAAGAAGTGTTTCTCTAGTTAAAATAATATCTAAATGGAAGTAGACACATGGAAGATTTAGAGAACGCTAGCACAAAATTACTATAATTGTATCAAGTCCACAAGTTCCTTCAGGAAACCATGAGAGAACCAACAAGTATAGTCAGAGAGCTAAGTGAAGCACAGATCTAAAGTTCTTCATATAAAGTCTGATTTCAGATGTAGCCTCAGATCTGTATCAAAACATTTTTTACTTTATTATTATTACAACAGGTGCAGTAGACAAACATTAGCATTCTTTCTTTGCGTTATTTACTTAAAAGGGTGAATAACATCTAGATAGTGACCTCAGAACACGCGTCACACATTTCGCTTTTCATGGCCTTCATGCACTACAAGATTCATGCAAGCATTAAATCCAGAACACTAAAATATCTATGCTCCCTAAATTAGTGAAGCATTTATAAAACAAGTTCTTGGTCCTTTCACCAACTATCTTTGCATAGTCCAAAGCAGCCTGCTGAAACCCAGAGCTAATGACAGAATCCAACTTGGAGGCATGAAATACTGAAATTGAACAAGCTGCCGTTACATATTCTCTTTCATTCCACCCCCCCACCCCCCCCATAATCTGATGATTCACAGGGAATAGAACCAAAAGTGAGTAGAAAACTGTGAAAATACAAAACCACAGCCATTTAAAAAATAAACAAAAAACCCAGCCCAAAACAACATGACTCATCACTGACTTTAAGGGCTTTTTAGAGGTACATAGAAACCTAGCAAACAAGGTGCTTATTGAATCAGGTTTATCAGCTTTTCATAGCAGCATCCACATCATTTCACTCCAAATGCAGAACTAAAAGTATTTGCATTCCTATGCTGTTTAGGACAAGCTAGACCTGGGATGCAGATCTGCAACACATGCATATATGTAATACAGGATGATTGAATCATGAAATTCACCATAACCCAAAAATTCCTGTGGTCATTCACATGGCTTTCACTTAATCCTGACATCAAGAAAAGAGCAGCCGAGGATTCCCGTTCTTTACAAAGATTGCAAACACAGCAGCTCATTTGTTAACTGTAGTCCATATATACCTACTCAGTATTCAGCCTTGCCAGTTCACCTATGGATACACCAAAGCAATGTTAGCGTGACTGAAATAATGTGTCCTAAGTAGACTCCTGTAGCCTGTATAAAGCTCAGGGCAAAACAATTATGCTTTTGGCACATAAACTAGCTTAAAACTGTATAGTTTATCAAATACCTTTACATAAGCTGTAGTGAGGATCAGTGTTAAGTTCCACTTACAAAATTACTGTGCACACCTGCAGTACAAGCACAAATTGTTAAAGGGCACCAATAGTTAAAGTCACACATACCTAAAATAGAAGCATGTGATAGGCCTTGTTATTATACCACTAAGCACACCAGCAACTCATCAACTTCCACTACCAAGAAGCCTAGCTTCAGTACACCTGAAAACAGGGCCCAGAGTCAGGGGGTTTTGCTCATCAGATTTACGCTGAAAAAACCAGACTGATACAGTCCTAATTATGTAAGGAACCACAAGAGGGTGCATGGAAAAGTGTTTTTCTGTGCACAAGACTAGCAAAACCTAGTCTCAAATGTTTTCATCTTACTTTGTGTCCACGCCCCTCCTTATTTACTCTCACATGAGATTAGCACATGCTATAGATGGCCTGCAGCTAAGCACAGACACAAGTCATAAGGATTTCTCTGAGACTTCTACCCTTCTTTCAAATCTGGCTAGTACTTTGTAGTGACTGTTGTCCCAGTCAGGAACAGGTAAATGGGCCAGAAAAAAAATATTGCCTACCCTGTTTTCATTAGAAAGCCAGGCTTAAATAAAAATGTACAAAACCAGACTTTTTTTTTTATTTAAAAGTTACTCTGAATTACACAACTTCAATGGGCAGATGACAATACATTGTACAGTACATTTATTCTTAAGAATTCATGTAATAGGACTCCAATGATACTTCATTATGCAAACAAGTATCAGTTTGAAACATGTAACTGAAAATAACTAAATCACATGATTTTTAACACCAGTGGTATGTAGTAGTTTTACATCTTTCCATCAGCAGTTTATTTCTTCAAAATCTGACAAATTATGGCCTGATCTGCAGCCATGTATCACCAGGAACCTGGAGCATGCTGGCCCACGAATGCTTATGTCTGCCCCATGTTTGTATGCACCTGTATGCCTAGAGCATATCCACATATCTTTTAATTTGACAATACTTTTTGAAGAATAATTCAATTACCTTCAGATCGCACAGTTTACTTCTGGTAGGGCTTTGACAATACCAACCCTTAATTTCCAGTCTCATTAAGTAAACTAACCAGCAATGTTTTACTTTCAATTTCACATCCATTTTCTTGATGACACAAGAAAGCTTTTTCCATTGTTCCAGTTTGCTAACTTCAGAACAGTTAAAGTGCTTTGTTTACTTAATCTAAATTGCACCAAAAAGCTGACTAAGGAAAAACATTTAATATTCAAACCAGTAACTTTTCCAGAAGTAGTTTATACACAGGAACAGAGGACTAAAACAGAGCACCTAAGCCAGTGCATTCAGTTCCCCATGATCATGTAATAGACAACTGAAGGAGAATTAAAGGAACTTCATGTCATCAGCACACCAGACAAAATATTGCAGCATTTCCACTAAGTGTTGTTATTCTGACTTAAAAAAATAAACACAAAAACAAACAAAAAAATGCCCAAACCAACAACAACCCTCCCCACCAAAACCACAACTACTGGATACCAAAGGAAAAAAGGAAGAAAGGTTAATTTTTTGCCAACTCCCAAATATTCTTTAGGAAGCACAACGGTAGCTCTGTATCCTCCAGTACCTCTCCCCTTCTTCCATCTCATCTTTTTATTGACTGTCATTTAGTAGAGGAGAACAGCACTTAGTATCTTTTTCTTATCCAGTAAGTGAAGAGGTTGTATTTTACCTGAAGAAACCTTTAACTAAAAGGCAAACTGATTTCATAAAAGCAACCTAGTGTTAGGCTGACTGGAAGGCCCTCCACTTCCTATATCCTCTCCACAACCGATTTTTTTGTAGGTGTGCTAGATGCAGAAGAAACAAAAGGGCTGACCTTTAAAGTGACATGAACTTAAAACTAATTTTAAAGAAGATACCCCAAATGCCTATATATATTCTTCAAATTATCACCCACTGTTTTTAGAGTGAGACTAACCCACTGTAGTGCCCAAGAGGTTGAATGTAGATTACACAGCAAATATGATTCCATGTGTTCAAGTATTCAAACTAGAAAAATGTCAGTATTAAAGTTTTTAATGTACACTTGTTGTAAGTGATAACAGATGGTTTGCAGAGATTTTGACTCCTGCTTCAGACAGTCTGCACAAAGACAGGACAAAATGCAATTCAGTGTTCACAATTCAGCTGAATAAGCTGCTGCAAAAACTTCCACCAATGAATTTCCCAATAACAACATCCTCATGTAGTACCAGGTAACGTAAAATTTCTACATACAACTATATGGAATTAATTTAATCTACAGAGAGGCAGTTTGTAGTGACGCAGAGTTTGAGCAAGTATAACTAGACATGGAAGTGTTTCTAAATATTGTGAATTATGCTTTTACAGTGGAAGACTGAAATAATATGCATCTACTTAAAATACTAGAAAAATTAAGATCTAATATTGACAGTAACATCTCTTTCCCTAATATTAGCACATTATTAATGTCAGCACATCAAAGAGAAAAAACACACCTCTGACAACACTAATGCCCAGCTAATCTGTGAAGACATAAAAAGGGCTTTAGGATCTTTAACATCAGTAAAGGAAAGTATTATTCTGGAAATCAGTGACCAACAGTATTAAAAGTTTTAAATTTTCCATCCACATTTTTAGTTCCAACTGCTTCAAGGTAGCCTTCAGAAACCACCACAGAAGCTTTATTAATTCTCTCACTACAATATTAGAAGTCTTCTGACAAGTGTGAAAGAATATTTGTTCAGGAGATGGGAAGCAGAATTTAAAAGCCATTTGATATTGAGTGGAAGTTCCAGGCAGTCAGGTGGCTTGAATCAATCAATCCCAACTCTAGAAATGCTCAGTCCATACCAAATGAAACTGAATCACACAGATATTCAAACCTTTTTACTTTATACTCAGCACACCAGCACAGATCCTTCCTCAAGTCTTATGTCAAGAACTGCCAATACTTTATTTAGGATGAGCCTTAAATAGTACTGTGAAATTAATTTGCTTACAAACACAGAATCCTTATGCTTTTCAGACTTTTTAATGTTACCCTAGGTAACTAAAATTGTTTCCACACATACTGTTTTCAAAATGCAGAGGAAACACAAATAACCAGTAATAGTTATTCTAAGGCACAAACGGAGCTCAGCACCACTCTTCACGGCGTAACATTTCAAAGAGAAGATTTTAATTACACAGTAGTGCTAAGTCACAGCTATCATGCGTAGGACATGTGCTGATGCTGGGAATGACATTATTTCATCCCGTCTGCAATCAAACAAAAAAATCACTGTAGTTGTGCAATCTTATGACAAGCATATGCCTAGAAAATAGTACTCACTCTGCAACTACTACTCAGTTCCTATTAGAGGATTATAACTTGTTATTTATGAGCATTAATGGCATCTAGACACAGTATTTAACTCTCTCTCAGGAAGCGTTAAAAATGTTAAGAACGTTGCCGTGGTAGCAGACATATTATATTTAGTAAATGAACTCTGAAGTATTCTGTTGCATTAGTTAAGCATTCCACTATATTTGTAATACTCAAACAATTTTGGTTTTGTAGAAAACCATCACCATCTGGAGTACAGGTAACAAGAGGAGAACAAAGAGCTTGCATTCTATTGAGGATCCTACAGGAAGTTTTAAGTTTGAATGTTAACATAGTCAGTTAACACATTATGAATTCCGCTTTTAAAAGTGAAAAGTGGAGCATTCATAACAGTATCAAGTTTAATTCATTTGAGCTCAAAAGTATACCAAAAAATCTTGTAAATTGGAAAGTACACATTATATACAAATGAATAAAAATACAGCCCTAATTCACAAAGTACCTGCTTTTGTTCCTTAAACAGTAACAATACAACGTATTTTGTTCAGAATTATTTTATTTGGATTATAGCAATTAGTATCACTGATCAGTAGGCCAAATCCAGGCAGAGAGCACAGAATCAATTTCACAAGGCAACAACACAGACTACTATTTTAGCATACAAACCATTTCACTGCATTATCAAGTAGAAATATCTTCCAAACATGCATAAAAAGTCTATGCTTAATCTTTCAGAGCTCCAGGTAATATCAGATTCCTAAATATACAAAAAATACATTTAACTTATAATAATCTTAGTGAATCAGACTTATAAAATTACAATTTTATTCTTCACAACATAGAAAAAAATACAAAAATGACTATATATAGTTTTCACCCAAATTTCACTGTCATAAATATACATCAAAATGTATGATTTGATGTATACTCATGAAAATTTTAAGCTGAAAGATAGGTTTTAAAATGACACTGCAGATTGGTCCACACAAATGCCAACCTTTTACTGATAAATAAAAAAAACTTTGATAGAAACATCACATTGTGAAAAATTACAATTTACCTGCACTGTAACCTGCATCTTACTGTAATTTACAATATGAACATTTCTACAATTCCAGTTGTAAACTATACACTGGTAAGAACCTTGGTCTTTTAGAGGGTACTGACTAACTCAGACAAAGCCGTCATAGTAGAACATAAAGTACTGTCGACTGAACTAGTGCACGCAACACGAAGACTACCAAAGCAGAAAACGTGTCTGCTGCGGAAGTTTGGTGATGCTGATAGAAAGCATGCAAGCCAAGTAAATAGTCTGTGGGGAAAAAAACCCTCTACATTTGTGACAAAGAGTACTAATCAAAGCTTCTATTATAAAGTTCACATAAACCACATTACAATTTCAGTGACAGATGAGGGGAAATTTGTTCTTATTTTATGAGGAAAAAAAAAAACCCACACATGTGTCCAAAGTCAGTGTTAGGGAAAAAACCCAAATAGTATTAGGGCATCGCACTACAGTTCTTACTCAAGACCACCTTCCAGTGATTTTCATAGAAGCTAAACTTGAAAAAGCACTGCAAGCTGAAGTGCTGGAATTCTTGTATGTATGTACTAAGTGCATGTTCATACTTCAGAATACAATTTTTAAATCAACTTTGCTGATAAGATTTCTTACTGTCAAAGCAATTTCTTTTTCTTTTAAAAGTAACTCCATTTTCTTTTAAAAGGCTGTAGTTTATTTGCATGTGTAGTAAATTAATATTTCCAATTAAAGTAAATATTCCATAATAAAGCTTGTTCAGTAAAGGCATTGGTTGTACAAGCCTTCTCCCTACTGGCAGCTCTCTCTGCTTTTCCGTAATGCCAATGTTGTCTAATACAGATCTGTACCACCTCTTTCTCATCAACAAAGCTATGAGTTTGTTTCATATAGGAATATTACACAGCCATTTTTTTTCCTCCAAATCAGACCAACAAATTTGAAAACAAATCTTTTATTTGGGCACAGTAATCAAATCAAGAAAAGTTCACGAGCTCAGCATCAACAATATCCAGTAACCTGAGTGCATCAGGAAATCAGATCTTTAGATGACATCCTTCAGGAATACTGACACTAATTCCTTTGATAGCAGGTATAAGCAAAAGGAGATATTTTGTTCAGAGGTGGAAGTTTACACTTTTGAACAATGAGTTCAGTATAAAGCAATGTTTCTTAGATCACTACAACAAAGCACCACATAACCTAATGGAGGAATGAATTGAAATCATTGCATCTCTAAATCCAAAACCACTTTGAGGTTGTATACGGCCATAGCGGTTTTGATTACAGCCGATAACTGTCTCCAAAAGGTTTAAAATAGAAGCAAAGATCATTATTGTCTCTTATCCTCTCCCGGCTTACAATAGTCCTGTTTGTGTTCAACAGGAAAGGTGTTACATGTGTTACTGAGCCCTAGGAAAATTCAGACTTTTTGATCAAGCCAAAGGAAATTACTGAAGAATGCAAAGATTTTTTTTTTTTTTTTTAAATATAGCTCTGACAAACATAAACCAAAATAATTGTAAATCCAGCTCTCCCCAAGTGCTAGAACAGAGAGCCTGTACTTACTGGCTATGTTTAGGGAGAGCTGTGATGCGTCAAGCACAACTAACTGGGACACAGATATGGGCCACGTCCAGGGGGAGGTGCTGGCAGGCACAGCATGAGACTAGTATTGCAGGTACCATGGTAGTGGTCACACCTCATTTATGCACTAAATGATGATGTTACAAGAGGGAAGCCAGAGAAGCCCTTTTTTTTTTTTGTCTAGTGGCTCTGACTGGGTGAAGACAGGACTAGTCGACTATCAATTCCTAATGGAGCAAAGACCATACCTACACTTCCTTATGCCTTTACTTAGATACCCGTTCATTTCCCTGCTCCTTTTGTCCCTTCCATTCCTCCCCACCCCCAATCAAGAGTGTGTTCATAACTTGGGTTACTGCTCACACAGCATTAATGCAATCTGCCTCGCCAAAAGGTTTTCTCAGTTCTTACATTTTCTGTTTTACCTTCCCAAGGGAAGGCTTAGCCTGAGAACCCAGAGAAAGCACCTAGGAAAATTTAACTTTCTATGGTCTTCTGCTCTTTCAAAAGAGCAAATGAGGGAAGGCTTGTCCAATCTGCAAAAGCAGCATGTAACACATGAGATAATCTGCTTTCAAAGAAGGAGCTTAGGACTTCGCAACATTTCAGAAGCTGAGTGCCTGGAACTGCCTGCTTGGATGTGCCAGAGTGATACACATTAGTCACTTGAGAAGAGTTAGGTTGAGGAACAAGGCCCTCAAAAGATTCCACAGTAGACCAAATAGTCCTCAACAGTGAAAGATGAGTACCACTGAGATAGTGGACAGTGATTAGAGATGATAATTTATAGTAAAAAAGGGAAAACCGCACCTGTTTCTGGGTGACCTGCCTCCTTATATTGTTTAGAATCATCACTGGTATCACTAGAAATATTACAGTTAGTTTTTTAAATATTAAAAAAAAAGTAATACTATCCAGGGATGCAGTACTTAGAGTTTTAATGTTTCAAATATGCATTATAGCCTCTGAATTAACACTAGCATTTGAGTAATCAGCTTAAACAAGATCTTCGGAGAACACGCTCTGGTCAGACACCCTACTGTTTAAATTCCTAAAGAACCACATTCCCCTCATTTCCCGTAATTGGTTTCATGTTCTTGTTCCCATCACCTTTTAAATACATAACCTACCTTTCTAAATTCAAACACTTTGCCCGGATTACATTGTCCACTGGAGTCTCTGACAAAATCCTAAAGCATTCCAGAGCATATTGTTTGCTTTCACAGCAATACATACAGTTTCTGGCATGCAGTCAAGCACTTAAAAATAAGAGGTATCAGTAATATAATCCCAATTCAAGCATTAGTGGGTACAACTTCATCATTCATACTGCAACCTTCAGGCATTTAGTAATAAATGAAAACCATTTAGCAGATCATTTAAAGAAAAGCAAAAGGCTAACTGCCAAGCCATATAAAGTTTAAAAGTTTTCTGAAGCACTGCAAGGTGAAAATTATTTCACTGTTTTACATTGTGGAATTTCAGTGACATCAGATTTATTGGTTATTCTTGCTAAATTATTGGTCTTTTACCTCTGACTTATTTTATCCTGGTATATTCTTTATAAATGTGCTGGGTATTGAAAATCTGCAGCATTTTGATGTTTGAAAAGTTCTGAAAAAGAGTTGGAATTACTCTGACTTCTTGTGTTCTTCAGTGTGGGAGAGTACCTTTCGCCTCTGATGTAGCATATGAAAATACAGCTGAGGAAAGACTGAAGAGAAAACAGACTTAAGTAAATAAAGTATGAAGTGAGGCTTACATGTCAATGAAAGATGCACAGTCACGTGTTCAAGGTCACCAATTCTCTATTAAAAGAAAACATGCTTACCCACTTTCTGCTCAAGTCATCAGTTGCCTTTTATTCTTTAAAGAAAGTGATATTGTCCTTATGCTTCAGGTACTATTTAATTTTTGCTAGAGCAATCACGTTTTTAATTAAACATGAAATGCCTTCTATAACTCTACATGTACACGCAGAATGACAAAAGTTTCCTGAACTGCACACACACATAGAAAGAAAATATATTGCAGGGAGGAAGTAGTCCTTCCAAAAGAATGAAATTTCCAGATTTGTTTCATTTCTTGTAGTTCTACTATCACTTTTTCAGGATCTAAGGAACTTTATACAAACTGGTGCCTCTTTCATCTCTGTTCTCTTTATCCTCCATGCAAAGCTGCTTCTCCTCCTATTTCTAAGACATTACACAGTATGTTTGCAGAACAACAAAGTAGGGGATGGAAAACATACGTATATAAACAGCAAAAGCTAAAATTGCCATGAGACACTAAACATTTGTGAACCATATGAAAATTAAACAAGGTCAGCATCAGCCTAAATTATATCAGTTACACATGCAAAGCATTTGTCATAAACATAGGCCAAAGTCTATTTAATTTGTGTACTCAATCTTTTTTTTTCAGGTCAACATTTTTTCTTTTGGCTTTCTTTACCCTGTATTTAATTTCCTGATTGTTTTCCCCCTATCCTGATTCACTCCACTGGTGTTAAGGAGTGAATACAGCTGTCCAGAGACGTAACAATACAGAGCCATGTGGTTTCTCCATTAGAAGTCTAAGCAATGGGGATCCATTATATGCAAAGAATTTAATGACATCTTTTCTAGCAAGATGTCAATTTTGACAGACAAGTACTAAGTTAGAGATTTAAAGTAAGGTAAATGGTAAGATGCAACTATCAAGAATATAAAAACTCAGTTTTTAATAACAGTTTTCAAAGCTTGCTTTCCTTGTGATATTAATATTCCCAAAATTTCCAAGATCTTCAGTGGGTTCAGAAGGCCTAAGTCCTGCATAGGTAGCTTTTATGAATAAACAACCAAACTATGGTGCAATCAATGATTTCAATGAACACTGCTTTTCTTATATCTCAGGAATACCACAGGAATACTTAGGTGAAAAGGCACCTAAGACTGCTTGAGTCCAAGCACTTGGTTCTCGGAGTTAATGTACCAATTCACAATAATAATTAAAAAAATAATAATAATAAAAAAAGATCACATTCAAGTTACGCATCCAGAAAATGGTAACAGATCACAGAAAATACCTTATTTAAGAAACAGCAATTTTAATGGAGAAAGTGGGCTAAAATTGTTACTTGGGTTCAATGTGGGTTCTATCCCACATGGCCTGTCAACTGCGATCTAGCTACCACAAAAGAAATAATTAATACTTGTGGTTATTTTGACTAAAACAAAAGATACTATTCTGGCTGCTTGGAGTTAGTAACATCACCATTTTTGGAGGAGGGAGACAAGGAAAAATAAGTGCATGAAAAGTGGGGTTTTTTTTATTAACAGCTGGAAAAACTTATGAACCTTGATGTGAGAATTACAAGATGGTTCACTGGAAGTGTAAGTGCTTGTTATAGAGACAGCCGCACTACTGAAATATACATCTTTGAATATGGTTTATCATTCTGCAGAAACAACAGGGTTCATATAAAGACAGCTGAAGAGATAGCTAATAGTAGCAACATCATCACTACATTATTCTGCATGTTAGACTTTATTTGCATATTTAAATTTGCAAAAGGCTTCTGTGTTCCTATTCCCTATTTCAAAGCAGCAAAACCAAATCTTCATTCTATCTATAGAAACATTAACCAGAGATTATGACAATTTAAGTTAGTTCAACAGAAATGGTTCCATACCCACTAATGCAAAAATCAATGTTCTTATTCCTGATAAAGAACTAGATTTTAAGAAGCTGTTTTGACCTTTGTTCTCCTAAAAGTCTGTAAGTGGGGGAAGAAAAAAATATGAAGATGTCAACATTTGCCAAGTACCACCACAGTTATTTAATATTCCAAGTATAAGAGAAAAAAAAAATGTATTATGGTTTTACAGGTCTTGTTAGAAAACAATCCCTGCATTTTTAACTCCAACTTCTTTTCCTTAGAAAATTTTCAAAATTAATTTTGCAAGGTTAGTTATATGTACGTTAATCCCACAATTATTAGCTTTCCTGTTACAGCTTTTAATATTAAAAAAAAACTAACAAACTCATACTTACTTGGAATGTAAGAGATCATAACGAGGATCAGGAATGTATAGTAGTCAAAAGAAAAATTGTACTTGTTAGGTAAACTAATGGAATACAAGCCAGACTGCCTGACGAACGGTAATGCAGCATATATTGTGAGTAATTCGCCTGAGACTCCCATTGGATACAATACTATAAACAAAGTGTACCTAGAACAAAACATTTACAGAAAGGATTAAAAGTTAGGACAAATGCTGACAAAGTATTTGTTAAATGCTATTATGGATATTCAAATTTTAAATTCTCAACTTGCTAATTATTTCCCTTAGTTCTTATTTGATAAGAGCATTGCAAGGTGTGAACGTTATTGCAAGAGAAGTATTCAAATCAGCAATCAGTTTGAATTATTTAAAGATTACCTCTGAGAACCTGAAAACTATCTTTAAAACTATTCTCCCCTTCCCCTTCCGCTCCCCACTTTTGTTACTTTGATTTCTAAACTCTTTGGTAGAGGTCATTATATTACTTCAAATGGGGTCAAACACAGTTGATATTGATCAATGACCTTACAGATTTTGTTTCAAGATTACAGATTGGATTCAAGGGTTACTGTTAAATGTCAGTTTACTTACTGTTACCTCTTACTGTTAAATGTCAGTTTCTGATAAACACAATCACTTTGTAAATGGGACTGAGTTCTGACAAACTACTGTTTCAGCTTAAAAAAATCTATTACATTGTAACCCAGAAATCTGCTGGAAAAAAGCTAGGAAGTCACATTCACAAACAGGGCAATTACCTTAAGGTAGAATCTAATTTTTTGTACTGTAACTATTTTACAAGATAAATATCTCTGTCAAATCAGTGCTTTAAGGCTCTGATTTCTATTATACCACCTACCTGGCCCATTTGATGAGATAAGGGAGATGGTTTAACAAGCTAAACGTATAAAAAGAATAACGGATTATCTCAGTGATTGTCCAGGCTACTACAAACAACAGGACACTATCTTCAGTTTGTACCTGTAAGAAAGAAAAAAGCTCAGTATGAATTCAAGTGTTATTATTCACCAGACTCAAGAAAGCCTCAAAAGTAATCAATTCCCATAGGTTGCTTTACTGCATCATTTTATAGAATGGACTCCAAGAATGAGCTTAAAAGCAACATTAGTAACAACACTAAAAACCCTTATCATGCTCCAGCTTTTTCTAGTTGCTTAAGAATAGCTCTGCTTAGTGATCGGGTAACTTAGGATCTCCCATTTGTACTCAAGGTAAATCAGTACAAGAAATCCCTGAAATGCTGAGAACAACTCATAACTGATCCTAGTCCATGCTACTTCTGAGTAGAAGCACTGTTTTCCTCTCGCTACAGATGAGAAACTGGGTCCTAATTTTGAGCAGCAGGAAAACAGCTAACGCCAAGACATAGGCTGGGAGGACAGAAGAAACAGAAGCTCAGATTGTCTCACGTCAGGTAAGCTGGACCACTACTTGCCTCACTGTTCCTTGCTCCTTTTTCTGCTTACTGTATCCAGCGTAGTTCCTCTAATGTTACACTCAAGGCATTATTATGTTTCACTGCTTTACACCTCTTAGAGCTTTTATTTCAGACACACATCACTGAACCAGCTTTTACTCCCTTCATATTTTGAAGGTTAATCTTCAAAAGCATGTATTTTAAAAAGAATTATTAGATTTATTAGATTTGGGAGCATAATTATGAGGTTTAAGTTTCACATGGAGTAACACTGATGTAGTAGTATATGGGGTCACATAACCACACTACAAACTCTTGAGAGAGCAAACACGATTTTTGTGCAGCGCTCCCGCTCCTTCCCTCCCTTTCAACAGAACTCTCAGCTTTATGAATACCTTGAGCCCAAATTCAGCAGACCGTGGGAACAAAAAGAGCTCAACCACAGGGGCCTGCATTTTCTTTTTTCCTCCAATTCTTGAAAAAAGGGAAAAGGAAGTTAGTAGGTGCAGGTGGTACACTCTATTCATCTTGGGCAAAGTACATGTATGAACGAAAAAAGGAACAAGAAAAATATGTGGGCAATCAGAAACCTTTTAATAGGAAGGGACTGATCACGTATTTGCATTTAGAAACGCTCATGAGGATTACCCATAAAAAGCTTTCTGTTACAGACTACAAAACCCAGAAAGATTTATACATAAATCTTGGGATATCCTGGAATGTAGAGCTGCTGTTAATCTATATTCTGCTGCACATATAGCATTTCAAGTCACTGTCATTACACTTTGCAGCAAATGCACCTTGTCGTTTTTCCACACGGACCTCTGATAATTTGCTTATATATTAATCTCCCTTACATCATCATAAAATAACAAAATCCAAAACTTATTTGAAGATATTCAAAGAAGAGACCAAATCTATATTTACATTGCTACAGGATCGTAATCTTGCTTGGGTTCTGCTTTATACACAGGACTTAGTTCCCAACCTGGAAAAGTTAACAGCACTTCACAGATGATGCTGTTCCCAAGGAGCAACATGCTCCACAAGCACTCCAGAGCTGCATCTTCTGGTCAAATCAGGAGTAGCAACTTAGTGAGTTCATCTAAATCTATGCATCACAGACTTCAATTTGTACTTTGAAACCCCACTTCTTTCCCTAACTATGCAAGTCAGTAATACGAACAAACAAAAATTTGTAGCTTGAAGTAGCACCCAAGGACATGAGCAAGAACAAGAAAACTAAAGCTAACAGTGAATGATACATGTAGAAGTAGAAAATCTGGCAGTTAGTATCCAATTCTATCACAAGACTTCTGTAACACTGCCTTCTCAGGTCTAGTCTTTCCCACCTACTTTAATATTAAAACTGTGTTTAGAAGTTACTGAAACAGTTCACACCATTATAAAATGCACACGCACAAAACCCTGTTAAGGTCACTTAAAGAATCGCTGATTGTGCGTTTACAGCTTGTGTCCCTATTTAAGGAAGAAAGAATACTGGAAATTGGTGGTAGTTTTCATACAAGAGTGACCTGTACGATTTTCAAATAGTTCCATTCTGTGCAGTAAGGAACAGAAGACTACTGTGCATCTTATCATATTTTAATTACATTCCACAGCTCATCATTAAAAAGTATGTTTCTCACACTAGCAGATCTGTCAGAAGTCTGTCACTATTAGAACATCTCTTCGAGGACTTACAATTTTTCAATACTTCAAATAAAGATGTCAGAGATGCACATTATCAACCCCCTGGGAACTGATTTACAAACCAGCCTCTCGAGTCTTTTTCATTTAGGCACTGCTAATGCTACATTTGTATCGTTTCTCTTCAAAGTTGAGGATAAAGGGGATAGTACAGCTAGTGAACAGCAGACCCTTAATAAACCACTAAGTCCAATGCTGCCCTGAGAACTCGATTTCTCTTCCTCTACTTTTTCATGCCAGTCTTCAAAGGAGGAGTTAGACAAAGTCAAAGCACATCTTATACTTTATTTACAACTTATTTGTCCAACTGCCTTAATAAGGGTCAAGCACACCACAGGCATAATTTTTTGGCATGTGTTTCAAACCAATTTATCATCAAGGAGGGTCCTGAATATATTTTAGCTTATCTTCAATACTATGAATAGCAGACAATGTTTGTTAAAATGTAAGAGAATCCATAGCCTTTTAAGATGCAAAGATGAGAATTGGGAATTGACAAAATAAAGCCTGAGAGGTTTTTACTGTTCTCCTTATGTGTGAAAAGGGAAATTCTATAGATTTCTCCACGTTAAGAGTAACAGTTTGACAAATTATTTGCAGAAAATTTCGGCTAAACACATAATTAAGCAATCCAGTGCAGAAGAGTAAAACCAGCAGTACTATGCAACTGTAACAATGAAACAGCACGTCTCCCTCCAGAGCACTGGTTCTCTGGTACATCAATTTAAAAAAAAAAAAAAAAAAAGAGGAAGCTTCACAGTAGGCACAAAGGGCCCAATAGACATTTGTGTTATACAGTATTACTCAAGTTTTACATAGATGTAAAGCAGTGATGAATCAGGCTTTTCAATTGCACTCACCCGTTTAGAGTTCTGAACTTTCTAGCGTGGACTTCTTGTACTACAACTTAGTCTTAAATATCATAAATTAAGATGCTCTTCCCTCTTTAAGTATGCTTTACTACTCATTGAAGATGTCAATTTACAACTGCAGATACCAGAGTCTTAATTACCAGCTCAATATGCTGTACATGTCATCTTCATACCACCCCTTTTGACTGCCTGTTCTAGAAAGGTTCCTCTAAATATATACCATACTTATCTGCAACTTATCTGTAACTGCACCCAATTGGGTAAGTATTAAATCACTGCTGACACCATTTTTTAATTTCCCATCAGAACTGGGTGCGGAATTATCTATCAGAATGGAACTTTACGAAGGCTTGCCATGATGTCACCAGATGATTTCACTGTTTACACAAATTCAAAAAGACAACTTTGAACTGAAGGGCACCTTCTGTTCTCCTATGCCTACTTTCTTCTAGCCTTCTATGCCAGTCTGCTCATTCTCTTCCCTCCTTTGTAGGAGAAACAGTAAAATTCACCAAACCGCTTCCTTTCCGATGTAACGACAAAACACTTACAAGTACTGTAACACATGCCAGGCCCTCCTCCACTAAGCTAAGAGCTACTCATGTGGTGGAGGTAAGGGGAATCTCATTGCTACCCAAAGAAGTGTGCAGTGCTTTAACATTTGCCATGCTTTAACATTTATTATAAATACTTTCATATTGAATTTAACAACACATCAGCACTAAATTCAACAAAAAGCACAAACATGTTAGTGGCAAGAAGCATGCTTCAAATCACATCACATATCTAGAAGTGTATTCTCACAGAAAGGAGGGATGCAATACAGATGTTTGTTCTTTTAACTATATTATATATGAAAACAGTCTGGAAAAGCAAGATACTGAACAAGTCTCACTCAAAAAGTTAAAGAGGAAAACTGCATTTTATTTTACAAGAACCTCATCATGCAACTGCATAGCTTACAAGTTCCATAAAGCTGTGTGAGAATTTAATCCTGGACTTCACCATGGAGCTCACTTGTGCAGACAGCCCTTTAGAAAAAGTAGAACACTCGTGACACTTTCAGTACATCTCCCCAGGTGAGACTGCATGCTCTTCGGTTGGGGGGAAGGGGAGGGGTCAGAATACAGCCTCTTCATTTGATTTATTTGCTCTCAGTCACAGCTGAAAAATTCATCACAGGATTCCTCATCCTTACCATTCTTATGCCCACTTTCTAAGACATTGAAAAAAAAAAGTAACACATAGTACAGTCTCTCACAAGACTTTAACCAAGAGACCAGATAAATGTGAGGAAAAAAAACTGTGTGTAATATTGTTGAAAGAATCCTTGTTAAAAAAATCCTCATTAAAAATTGAATGTTAGGCTGAACGTGTTGCTCACATTTTCTCCCATTTTGCTGGTTTTCTCTGGTGAGAATGTGGGCATAAGTTTCAAAAAACCTAACCCACAATCATTTTACAGACTTCCCTTTGATGTCTAACAGACAACACATGGAATAATTCTAATCCATTCAATCCGACCTTTAACATCTGAGTTACTTCAAAACCAGGAGGCAATTCATAAAAACAGATTATCGCTGTTCTTTATGAAGCACCAGGTACCCCAACATTATACAGGTAATAAGTAAAATTACAGGCATATTCCTTTAAAAATATTGCATACATGTATCTAAATCCTAACATCTTGGGATTACGGCTTTTTTTTCCTCAAAATCTAGTATTTAATTCACTGGAGATAACAAAGACTGGAGTACATTTATTTGCACCAAAAGTGAAATCTGTACAGAAGGTAAGTATTTACAAGATTAAAGTAATTGAGAAAAATAACATTCCTCCACTTTAAATAGCATGAAACTAAGGCTCCACGTGAACACGCATCATAATATCAGAAAGGGCTGTTAATTACTTGGAACTACAGGGACTTACGTTACTCTACATGTGGATGGACGCTCTGATAGCAGGTTTGGAGTAAGGAAAAGAAAGCAGCTTCCCTAAAGACTTGGTATTGAGACAAGCTCCTTAAGATATTCTCCATGTCAAGTCACAAAAGATCTTATGCATATGATGACGCTAGATGACAATCACTTATTTCAGGCAGCCGTGCTGACACTGGCATCGAAACTAATTTCTTTCTTTAATGAGAAGAAAACCAGTAAGATTGGTTGGCTAAAGTAACAGCACAGATGTGGCATATCTGGGCTACTACAAGGTATTCAGATGATATAAAAGAGTTAGTCAGTATGATCTGTATCAATTAAAGCACGTTTAGATTTTAAACTAACTGTCGGGAATAATTTTCAAATAAGATTGCTTCCAAAAGACTCTGCAGAGATTTGTATAAAGTACAGCAGTATTTGGTGTGGTAAGCAATGAGAAAAAAAACACACAGGCCCCAAAACCCACCTAACACTTGCTTGAATGTAAGAAAAATGAATGAAGGATGGAGGGAAGATTATCCTGGAAAGTGATAATGGAGAACATCCAGGCATTGCTGTGCACAGACAGTTGAGGGGGAGCTTCCACATACCATGGACAAAAGAAAGCAAATTGTGTATGAATGAGGGGGCAGTGAGGAGATTTTGCTATTAATTATGGCACTAGTGAGATCAATACTAGAACGCTGTCCCAAATTCTGGGTTCCATATTACACACTGGAACCTCTTCAACTTTCAAGTAAGGACTGAAAAAATCTATTCAGGAGCTAGATGTCTTACAGACCTCAGTCTGTTTGATAGTCAAGAAAAGATGATGTCAGATTTATTTTTATTTCTTTTGATCCACAGAAATTCACATAAACAATTTCACATTGGAATACAAACAGAAGTCATTTTAAGAAAAATAAGCCACAGATCAACACTTGCTTTTCACCATGGGTCATTAGTTTTTCTATCTGTTTTGTAGCTTAACTTACCTCTTTTACACTATGTGTTACTGCCCACGTCAGGAAAACCCTTGACATCACTTGGAAAGCAGTCAGAACAACAGAAGACGGAACAATGCCTGGAAGATATTTTGCAATTAGTAAATATTCCTGACTATCGGGGTGGGAGGTGTGGGTAGGGAAATAAAACACAGCTAAGCCAAGTCCAGTTATTTGAAATTTCTGGAAGGAAAACATTTAGGGTTTTTTTTTTAATTTGAGAGTATGAAGTCTGTCCTGTGGTGTGTTTACACATCCTAATGCAATACAATCCCCTGACAAGACTTTGTGCATCAAAATGCAAATAAAAGTGATCGGTCTTGTTGCAATCATAGCACATTCCTTAATTCACAAAACAGCTGAATAAGATGAGATAACTCCAATCAAATAGCTTTGGGATACAGTCTTTCAAATAAACCCTATTTGATTAAAATATCCAAGATACTCTTCATTACTGTGATTTTAAAAAGTAAAAACAATAAAGATTTTTTGCACAGTATATCCCAAAAAACCAGCAAGCAAAATGTATAACTACTTTGAAGAACTACTGATCTAGCCCATATACAAAGTTTAGTATTCCTAGGAAGGAATTAAATTTTTAAAAAAAACAAAACCAAACCAAGGAATAGCTGATGCACTAGTAGGTACAGAAATGATTTTAAAATTTTCCTCAAGGAAGCAGATTTCACTGGTTCTTCTAAGCAAGTTCTGAGGTGCTGATTAAACTGCCACTAAAAGGATTCTATACCCCCAGGTCTGACAGAGCAGGAATAGTTTTAGACTGCAAGATTACACAAAATTTCTAAGCTTCCCAGCAAAGTTTTATTTTCTTCCAATAACATGATGAAGACAAATGCAAAAGCAGTTGCAGCTCCTAATATACAGTAAAAAGTGCTTCTAAAACTAATGTAAATCACAGCAAGCAACACAACAGCCTCAGAAAGATGTAAAGACCAATTTGGAAAGTGGAAGAGGAAGAAAGAGTAAGAAAAACCAAAAGCAAGTTTCATTAGAATTATTTTCAGTCACACAGTCATTATGTTAGTCTTCTTTCAGAGTAAAAAGAGGGAAAAATCCTACTAACACAGCTCTCTTCAGTTTTACCACATATTGTTCATAATCTAATTTCTGTTGTAAAACCTCAAGGCAGAATTTCTGTTACTCAGACAACACAAAAGGGGGTGCTATAAAATCCCACAATCTGTACTCATTAAAGGCTCACTCCTACAATGTAACAGACCTTTTCTTCTATACAATTTAGATCATCCCTTCCTAAGCAAGATAAACTAATGTTCTTGCAAAGGAATCTATAAATAAGCCAAAAAGACTGTAGGAACCATCCAAGATTATCTCACAAGACAAACAAGGTTTTTCATTACAGCCGAGACAATGCCAATCTATGCCAAAAACAGCAGATCAAAATAAGCAACTCACCAGCTACAATTTACGTAAACTTTATTTGCCTCCCATTATTTACTCACTGCACTGAAAAGGTGCCCGACAGACAATTTTAAACTTGGTATTTTTAAAAACATCTGTCACCGCTTATCCAACACTGCACGTGCCAGAGTGGTGGTTGACAGGGGGCTCAGGTCCAGAACCAAGCAGCAAGTAAGCCATGCCCAGACCTCTTCCAGAGCCTGGACTAAGCCTCCCACCTCCAGCAGGAAATCCTCCAACTCTCAGTGAGTGCTTCCTCTCTCCAAGGAGTTCCCAACTGAGAACAGGCTGTATGCATAGCTTACAGGTGGAGCCCTCATACACCTCCAAACTGAGCAGGCTAAAGCAAAGTCAACCAGTGCTGACTTTGGCTTACCAGAGGGTTACTGGTAAGCATCGCTACGGTAGGAAGGCTGGTACTGTAGTGATTCTGTAGGCTGGGCCTGTACTCACCAAAGCCTTCTTGATTTTCTTCTCCATTCCCTTCACAAACTCCCTGTACTACTATTGCTTCTTCATTTTGGTGGCTCCTGTCACTTCTTTCCATACCAAGTTCCTCCAGAACCTCTTCCATGTTATCAATGCCATTAATACACTTGGATTCTGTCTGCTACACAAGTCAAGGAACTGCATGTTCACTTTCCATTTGCCTGTCCTTCAGTCTCTCCTCTTGGTCTCTGGGCTACCCGTTACCTCCTCTCTTCACGTAGAGCTTTCCTTCTTAATTTTTTAAATCTTTGCCACATGCCAAAGTTCTGTTCTCAACTATGCTTGATAGAGACATTCTCCTATCAATCTTCATATTTTGAAGAGCTTGCCTCACAGATGCTAACATTTCAGATTCTACTGAAAAGATGTGGAAAGAAAAGTTATGCTGATACACACAGCCATCTGTCACAGATAAGCTCCTCTATTGACAGAAAATTACAGCTTTAGTTATAGCAATTAGTTTAGCAGGGGCAAAGGAATCTGCAAATTTCCTGTTTCTTCTTGCATAGAAACTTTTACCAGAGTCAGTAGGACTATAGCAGACAGCAGCAGTGTATCCAGCTGTGCAAAAACCCTCATTTTATTTGGCTGACAAATGCTTCCATTAAGATGAAAAAAAAATCTCCATGGGTAGTTTAATAAAATAAGTGGGGGTTTTTGTAAAAAACTTTGTTAGGGAAAGCAAAAAGATCATTATAATGGTATAAAATGTTGCAACATTCCACTAATGGCTCTCTTCACTATTATTAAATTGCGCGACTGGGGATAACATGGGCTAAATGGATCCACACCTCAAATCAGCTGAGCCAGGATTATTAGCTTTGCACACAGACAGGCTGGTACAGTCACCTTGTTTCCTGTTCTGCACCAGCCTGGAAGGTGAAACACAGGACTCTCTCCTGCTATTCAATGATCTGTGTGGACATATACTCTAAAGTGTGAGGAAAACATAATCCAATTAAATTTTTTACACTCTTTCTTAGACGTAGTACTAGTAGACATTGACATCTCCACAGAAGTTTAGCTTAAGAAAACAGCAGAGCATTACAGATTTAGGATGGTAAAATAGCGTTTTATTTGCAAGTCTTTTTGCCCAGTGTTCTGAGATTTAACTTGTCCTTCTTGCCACTTGTTAAGTAAGACTTCAAAAATTTCACATTTTATTATTAATTTTTGACTTTTTTTTTTTTTAAAGTAAGCATAGTTTATTCTGGTAAAAAACAGTAACTGAAATTTAATAAAATAAAACAGTATTGGAAGGACTGCCTTGGCAGCACAGGCAACTATGTGATACACAGTTTACTCTGAGAAGCCTTTACATTAATTTGAGGAGTATATGATCATTCATTTCTTGGGGTGATCTGTACACAGTCTACAAACTGTTATAACATTTTCAGAGTAACTGAATTATTCAGGAAGGTCAGAACTACTTATCAAATACAGAATTCGACTGCCCTCTGCTGACATACTTATGTATATGATTTTAAGTTTTCCAACTACACATTTGGTTATCAAAAAAACCCCAAAAACTTTTGCACAGAAATTCAATACAAACCTACTTGTACCATAATGATACACCCTCCAGTATGTAGATTGTTTGTACGATACGTGAAGAATAGCAGGTTTGTAGCTGCAGCTTTAGGAACCATAATGCCATCTTTCTCTTTAAATAGTAGCGCAAACATTCAGATAGGACCTCAGACACCTATATTTAAAATCACAAGACCAACTACCTGAACATAAGACTGTCCCTTTGTGAAGACTGAATTGTTTAGAAAAACCAGAGTTAAGCAAAGGTATGCAGGCAGGCACTGCTCCCTTTTATAGAACATTGGCTTTGATTTTGCAGAGACTGTGACACACCATCTATTCTGTAAACAAAACATCCAAATGCTGAGGCCAAACCGTTCATTAATCATGACGACTAACAAACTAGACAAGGTGCAATCCTGTCACTCAGACATAAGACTCTTCAGGCTGACTGAACCATGACACTGCTACTGACCCCAGGCCACGTTATACACAACTGAGTTCCTGCCACCAAGCTAACAAACAAGCCTCACAGTACAGGCTAACAAGAATTGTCGAGTCAAGTCTGAAGCAATTCTTACTCTCCCAAACAGTTCCATTAAAGCACAGCTGCATCTGGGATAAAGAGTGGTTACCCCTTCCTAATTTCACAACGCTCCATGCATGTGGGCAACGTTTTAGTGCTTGAAATGTTATTTTTATTGGAATTTAAATTACTTCCAGCTAGAAATATTTTTTATTGAGGAAAGACAGCTTGGTACAGAATATTATAGGATGTAGAAGAGATGGAGAGTAATAATCTACTATAAAACATTTATAAACTGCTCTAAGATTTGTAGCATTGGAAGGATCTAGATAAAAATAGAATGTCAAGTAATTGAAAACCTGTTACACTATTTTCCTTTTTGTGATTTAACTTGTCAAATTATTTAGTAAAAAACTGGAAAACTGCAAAAAATTAGTGAGTTATGCAAGAATTAAATCTGGCAATTCATAGACCATAACAGTTTTACTGCTAATATATCGCTAAAGCTGCAGTGTTCTATAAAAATAATAAAACTGAAAATTTGCATGCTTACCAAATGCACAGTGCAGAATCTAGAACAAAAAGAAAAATTCAAATCACTAACATTTCAAATGAAGCACTTCAGAAACACATTTAGTTCTATCACAACAGCTTAAGATTCAATTTTCATATTTCAAAGATTAAACTTAATATTTAGCCCCAAGCTAAGTAGCAGACAGTAAGCTCCCTCACCACTTGCTAAAAGGAAAAATCCAGCATTTGCGTGAGGCATATTTCCTATGTTTACCTTCAAATCACTCTATAAATGCTAATGAAAAAACAGGTGCCTAGACAGTACTGTTCAAAGGCTGCCTTATTTCTCCTAAAGAAAACACTCATGCAAATATTAGTAACTCTAGGAAAGACAACTACACCTACCTCAAGCAAAGCTCCAGTTTGGAAGAATTTCAGGGGCTTTTCTATTGAATAGTAAAGGCTATGGTAGCTGCCTTTAGCCAGGTATGCTCGAACTAGACCAACTGCAATAACAAGCCATCTGAAAGAGAGAAAAAAAGTCTAAGATAAGGAGACATTAAGCAGAGCATAAATACAACAAAATCCTTAATCCCTCTTCTGGTATCTGAGAAGGCAACTGTCCTGAAAAATATTAAATTTTTGCCTACCATCTGCAACACTGAAAACATTAAATATTTGGATTCTCTGCAAATTTATCAAAGTTAAAGATTATGCATTTTTTAAACATCTTTCAGCACGGACATAATACCAATGTCTTTAATGTCTAAGTTTATTTTTCAGTGAGCTGTATTTAATTTAGTTATGGAAGGTATTCATGACATTTTAAACAAGATGGGCATCACATTTTGTTTAGTTTAAGCACAAAACTATTTACTGCTAGTCAAAGATCTCTCACCATACCATGACTTGAAGAAGTATGACATAAACAATTAGGATTCAGAAGGCATTCATTTTAGTATTTCAGTTCAAAGTACACCCTTAGACTTTATGACAGACCATCCAGCTTAATTGCTAGCATATATTTTATGAGAAACAGTTATGGATAAGTAACTGCAAGAAAACTGAGCCTGCTAAAGCCCTGAAGGCAGCGACGGCCATTCCTGTCCCAGCTTTCCTTTTTAAGCAACAAATATATCTAGGCCTGTGTAAGTAGTGCCTATATAACTGCAACTATACTATAAATAATGTGACCTGTTAACCTTGCTGATTTTCCCCTCAGGTAATTCAGGAAGCAACTGTAAAAGATTTTCTTCCAGTCCTGGCTGATGCAGCAACATCTTTCACTATCACAGCTGTCCAGGGTTCGTGTTTGCCCACAACCTCAGAAATTCTTCAGTAAAGTCTAGGACAAGCCACAAAACTAAGGTGGGTACACCCTGGTAAAACACTGTTTCATTTGAAATTAGCATCTATAGTTAACTTTAGTTTCCAATTGCTTGTGGCAAACATGGGGAGAAGGGGATGGTCAACGAGAAGTGGAAATCCTTACCAGGGGCTCCCAAACTTTTCACTCACAGGCTCATCCTGGCTGTCTTGCCCTCAGCTACTCTTCATGCTACCCTACTCTACCTCCCTCCAAACCCAGAAGTGCTATTACAAAGCTTGTGCTAACAGTCACCAAGCATCTCTGCTAACAATGGTGGGCCTCACTGGAAGTGTATATAGACATGTAGGAAGTCTCCTCACTATGGAATAGCTTTTTACCCTTTGGAAAAAAATCTGCAGCTGTGGTTTTGTAACAGGGAAGATGAAGAAATTCCCTTAATTTACAGCACATTAGATGCTTACAAGTACCACATTACCTTAGGTATTATGAAGTATATACAAATAATGTCCCAAATGTAATAGTTGTTTGAAATACACTGTAAAGTTCAGATTTTTCAATAACAAGTAACTCTGGCATCCAAGTTTGTGTTCGTAACAACTTTTGTTAGTACAACTGAAAAAGAGCTATTTCATTTCTACCTGGACTTCTCAGAAGACTAGCACCAAAGAAAAGCAGCAGGAGCAGGAAAGAGAAATGGGGAATGAGAAACAAGCCCTCCCCTTTTTCAGTAGTGACAAGTTATTTCAGTTGAAGCTGTCTTGTGAAACCAGAAGTCAAACATTTGCCAAGGAATTGCAGTTTACAAAGAAAGAATCAGATTAATATAGTATTTGGACTTCAGTGTAGAATAAACGAGTAAGCACTATAGGATTAATGACTCTCCCTTGCAACACTGGCTGTTTCTCTTTTAGAACAGTAAATCAGAGCAGGTTGACACCGTTCCTATCTGTCAGGTTTCTCTGTTCTTCCTAATCTTATGTCTTTGTTGAGAAACTTTGCTAATTGAGCAATTTCTCAGGTTGCACAAGATACCAGTTCTTGGTTGTGCCTGCAAACTGTTCTCACCTGCAGACCGTTCTCACCTCAGCTGAGCAATTGCTCAAGTACGTGGCGCTCAGAGGAGCTCCAGCCCCTTGCTCATCTCCACTCTCCCTGCTGGATCACTGACTCCAGAAAGACTGTACTTTCCATCACCAAAGACCACATCTCTCTTTTAATAATAAAATTACTGTCCTTCAAAAAGCATTTAATACAGATCAAAGTACTAATCCGCACAAAATTAAAAGCTGTGCCTACTTTATGTTCAAGCTTTTAGTACCTCTGTCTGCTTCTGTGTTTCTTAAATAGTTCTTCACCCTCTATGACTAGAGAAAATGGAATAGGAGTAGGTGAAGGCAAGGAAGATCAACTGAAAAAGAAACTTCGTGAGAAGTTTAAAAGGGCAGCAAAAGGCACCACTGTCACATGGAAGCTAAGCTATAAGGCAGTTTTTCCATCTTCCTCTGACCTAGACACTGAAGTCTACCAGATATACCAGCTGGAGTTACGTTTCATTAAATTACCATTGCCATACATGTAAACTTTAAGATAGACTCTTAATTACTCTTAACACTCTTTGATTAATCCAAACTAAGGAAAATAGATACTGCGTACATACAATTTATTTTTTTTTACTTTCAGTTGCTCAGACTTGATAAGCAAGCTTCATGCTCAGGTCCTCAGTTTAATTCCCTTTATTTCTCTTACAAATTATAAAAAGGTGTTTTCTTATGCAAAGTTTACTGAGGTTCTGCCTCATTTATGCAAAAGAGCAGAGCAAAGCTATGCAGTGAATGAACCTGAAAAGGGAGAAGTGTACTTTGACTCTCAACCAGTCACTGAAGACGTGGACAATGAAAGCTATAAACCAGAACACTCTTTGCTCAACACTGATAACATGAACCCTTGTGAATTCAAAAGCTATTACATTAAGATCTATCTTGTTGAGTGAAATGCTTTTGAAATTCATTGTTTATACCACCATCAGCTACTTCTTCCCAGAAGTACTAGTCAGTTACGGCACTTGACTAAAAATAAGAAACATAATCACATTTTAAAGCAGCTCATCAAACATTTACACTCAACTCTAACAGCAGGCTCTCCCTCCCCGCCCCCCCATTATTCAGTGATTTCAGTCAACCACGGTTTTTAGGAAATAATTTCTATGCTGCATCTATGCCTCCAGAATGAGCTTGTTATGCCAGGTCAGGCACGGCTGCGTGACTTCATGCTGTGATGGGAAAATAACAGTTTGACTGAATACAAGAGAAGAAACATGCAATGCTTTCTATGTCTTAACACTGTGAGACATGGTCAAAAAAACCTGAGCGAGTACAGCTGAGAACCAACTACAGGACTGGCTATGCCCTGTTACATCTGTCAGTCCCTTTTCTGAAAGAAAAGGCCCAAACGTGAACCAAATGGTAAGTGTATGCAACTCCATTTAGGGACCTACAGGTATAGACACTTTTTCTACTGTTTTGCTCCTGCAAAAGCCATTGTATTACTAGGAATCCATATACTACATGCACTACAGTATAAAATTAGAAATAAGATCTGTTATTTTTAGAATCAATGTTTTCTTTAGCTAAGTCAAGATAAATGCAAAGCAAATACAATAATTATGCCAAGATTTTTCAGTTGTTACTTGACCCATTTTAAATAAAGCTAATAGCTAAGGAAACTATGATTTTAAAACATTTACTCTACTACCTGTTTACTGCACGACAAAGCTGTTCTGTGCTTCAGTTTAAAAGCCAACTTTCCGTAAAACAAACCCAAAAAACCCACTTTAATTATTTTTTTTTTAAAAATCCCATGTGCTTTTACAGTCTCTTCATCATCTGGGCACCTTCAAGTTTTTGGTGTTTTCTTTTCACAGTTGTCTTTCCAAGGTAGGGCTGCCTGAGAAACTAAGTCTGAGCACTCTGACTGACACAAGGATGGTAACTTATTACTGTCGCCAGCCATGTGTCAATCTTTTCATATGAACAACTGACCTTCTGCCAACCAGCTCCTGAAAAACTACTTTATTATGGATTCTTTAAGAAAAAAAAGAAATAAACTACTTGAGGGTTTTTTCCCTAAGCTCAACGTTGTATATTGTGGAATTTCAGCAGCATCCAGGGGAAGCACAAAATCCTCACCCATTTGAAGAAAAATTATCAGTCAGAGCCCTCAGCCACCTACCCCAAAATAACGGCAATGAGTGACAACACAGAGATACAAACCCTGATCACAGGACAGGTAGCTCCCCAAATTGCAGAAATCATCTAATCACAAACATGTCCAGAAAAAAGCAGCTCATGTTAAAGCACCATAAGCCAAATCCCACTCAAGACTGGAATTTTCTAGGAAGTTTGGTATAAATCAGATAAACAGGTAACACCATGATCAAGAATTACGTGACAACAGGAAGCTAAATACAGATTTATGCTATTTATTTCTGAGCTTCTAACACACTTGAATTTAATGTTTTCCTCTAAGGAAACAGAAATTTCATATGCTTAGGAACTTGCTCGCCATGACAAAAAGTTCAGGACCTTTAAAGAAACTTTCCATTTATACTGCAATTTCTGTGCCCGGTTTTTGAGCTCTTTTATAAACGTAAGCAAATTAAATATTAGCAGCTCAATGAGCAGGCAAATGTTTTTACTTCTAAGAAGAGCTCAGTTAACATCGTGCACACAAGTGTAACTATCTTGTAAGCTGAAATAGCGCCAGCTGTCACCAGCAAAGACAAGAATCATCATGTCCTATTGCCTTATTGAAATAAGTAGTACCTATATGAATTCTATACTAATTTTCCCCCAAAATAGTGAGACTAGTCTGTTTGCCTGACTCCTCACCCTCCAGGATTTATCTAGCAGAAAAATGGCTCATTCAGGATCCATTTTAAAGGCTTTTTTCTCCTCCCACCCAAATATCCTCAGTCTTTCAAAAGATGATTTTATTTTTGTATGGATTCCAATAAGACTCCCAAGTCTCCATTTTGCTACACAGGGCAAGAGCAGAGCATCGAGCAGGCCTAGGAGCTCACACATCGCAAGCAGCAGCTTTCAACTTCACCTGAAGTATGTACCAGCTGAAGGGTTTACGGGGAAATCGCACAGGGCTCTTAAGGGGCACAGCTTTGCCTTCTTGACTACTACTATGGATAAATTCCCTGCATTTAGGTTCACCTGTACTGGAAAGTGCTGGAGTCCACAGCACAGACGTGGTGAGAAGGGTGATCTACACAATCACCCGGACAAGAGAAGAGTTGTACAGCAAATTAAGGTGTCGATTATAGAACACAGAAGTTCCCAGAGAACACGCACTTGTGCTGTTGCGCTTCATTCGTTTTGGAAGGGGTGCGTGGAAGAAGAGATGCCGCAGAGGGGCTCAGCCGGTGCTGAGCAGGCTGACACCGAGGAGCTGCTGCCGTCCCGCTGAGGCCTGGCACAGGCGGGGATGGGGCAGCACCGGGGACACGCTCCGGGGGGACACGCTCCGGGGGGGCACCCAGGCACCCAACCTTTGTCAGCGCTGGGTTACCGTCATAGCGCATGATGGAGAGAAACGAGAAAACAAGCAAAGCAGCTTTACGAGTAGGCACAAGAAACCCCTCTCCAGCACGAGAGGGTTTGGTTGCGGTTTCTTCACGTCATCGAAAGCGTGAGGCACGACCACCGATTGCACGAGGGACACCGGGAACGGCAACGCGTCTCCAGCCGGTACTGGGGCAGGCACGGCTCCTGCTCAGGCACTTGAGGGAGGACGGGGACAGACAAGAGAAAGGGCACAGCGACAGAAAAGACCTCCCGAGTCCGTCCGACTCCTCTCCTCTCCTCTCCCAGCCCTGCCCCGGC
Source organism: Gavia stellata (assembly GCF_030936135.1). NCBI lineage: Eukaryota > Metazoa > Chordata > Aves > Gaviiformes > Gaviidae > Gavia > Gavia stellata. The sequence continues at coordinate 12,762,579 of NC_082601.1, read as the reverse complement.
CCCGCTCCACCCGCCGGGACAGCGCCGGGACCGCCAGCCGGAGCCGCGCGCAGGGCGGGCACGCACACACACGGCTGCAGCCCGTCCCAGCGGAGCCCCCCGGCGCTCGCGGGCTGCCGCCCGCTGCCGCTCGGGCACCGCGCGGCTCGGGGGGAGCGCCGCCCCCGACGGGACGGGAGCCCGACCCGCCGCCGCAGCCAGAGGGGCCGTAAGAAGCGGCAGCGGCGCCCCCCCCCGCCCCGCCAGGCGGAGCGCAGCCGGTGCGGGGAAAGTTTCCCCGGTGCGAGGAAAGGCGGCGGCGGCCGGAGGGACGGCAGCAGCCCCTGCCCCGGGGAGGCGAGCGGGGCGCCGAGGGGAGCCCGGGCGCAGGCGGGCGACGCGCCCCTGCCAGGGAGACCCCGCACGAGCGGCCGCGCCCGGCGGCCCCACACGCCTCCTTACCCCGCCGTCATCACCACGTTGTAGATAACGAGGTAGGCCGTGGCCAGGGCGCCCGGGCCCTTCCTCCGCCGCGGCTGCTGGCTGCTGTAGCCGTTATCCGCCCGGCTGCCGCCGCTGCCAGATGCCGCCATGTTGCAGCGCTCCCGCGGCCTCGGCTCCCTCTCAGCGTACGGCGGGGCCGCGGGGCGGGGCCTCCCCCGGCGCCGGCGCCGCCATCTTGGAGGCGGGCAGGGCGCTCTGCGCAGCCGTGGGTCCTCCCGCTCTGCCGCGCCGGCAGTGAGGCGGAGGCTCCGCGCGGCCTTGCGCGGGGTCGGTGCTGCGTCCCCCCGCCGCCCCGTGCCCCGGGGGCGCTCCGGGTCACAGCCGGGTGCTCCGGTGCCCGCAGAGGGGAGCTCGGGAACGTGAGCCGGGAGCGGTGGCAGACTGCGGGGGAGTTCCACTTCATCCGCCGCGCTGCCCCGTGCCCGCCCGCCCGGGGCGCCCCGCGGGGAGGCCGGGCCTGGGGCCTGGCGCTGCCCGGCCCGGCGGTGAACGACCTTTACGGTCCCGTTCTAAAGCCCGTTAAAAATGCCCCTCTGCGGCCTCGCTCCTGCAGCAGGAAATAGGTCTGTCATTTCCCTGGAGAAATTAATAGCGTTGGTTTTCAAGTTGAGGATATTTTAGGAGTATTTAGTAGGTTCTCGTCACTTCTATAGTTTAATAAAGCTGCTGAAGCCGAGCGCAGCCAGAGCTGTAACTCCTTCTCTGCTGAAGTTTTATACAATAGCAAAAACCTGGATAGCGTTACTTTCATAGCGACAGAAATTCAAGCATCCTCTTTTGGGGAGATGAACTACCTTTCCAAAGAGTTACAATGAGAGGATGAAAATAAATGTTCTTTTTTTTTTCTTTTCCCTACAGAAATTGTAACTATTCTGCGGAGTTAACTTCTCGACTTCCAGAAACAATTCTCAATTTATTTTTCATGCTGGTTACGGTGCAGTTCCATCATAGCAGTGCGGAATAACATCATAAGCCTCCCTCCCTGTGCCAGCAAATTTTGCTTTCACGTAAGTATTTATGTGGCCTAATAAATTCATGGCGTTACATGTGCATCTTTTGCAGTCGATAGGGCTCAAAATTCAAAGGTGATTTATAAGAATTTAATTTTCAAACAGCAATGTTTTAGTGCAGTGTTCCAATAAACTTTCCAAGAAATTTTAGAGAAACAGATTGTTCATTATTCATGTATGCAACTGAAAACATTTTTCTACGTTGTCAAAGCCTGACACTCACTACGGAGGAGAGAGCTATGAAGTCCTGCGCTGACTTCTTGTGAGCAAAGAGAAACAGTGATAGAGAAGTCTTCGCATGCCACGCATACAATTAGCAAAGGTCCCTTCATCAACCAGAAATATGCACAGGATGCTTGGATGGTTGGACAGGTCTGTAATTAAGTAAATTAAGTTTCTGCAAATCCAGAAAGCCAAGTAGTAAAAACCAGTGGCCAGTCCCAAATTTTCCATGTCTCTTGAGAAGATGATTGAATTCTATACAAAAGAAATACAAGAAGAATTACGTGGTCCATCTTGGACGGTACCAATGTCTTGCATAACCTCTGCTATTGGGGATTGTTTCAACCCTACCACAGCCTGAGAGTGGCTCTCTGCAAACATTACACAAGCAAGACAAGGTTTATAGGCAGAGGTAGTACCTTTCTTTTATTAGACCAGTTAGGATGGCTGGCAGGATTAGACAGGATTTCAAGTACATAAAATATCCTTCTTCAGTGGGAACAGAATAATCTTTTGTCTATTCTTCAAATAAAACAAAAAATTCAAGGCCAAATAGAGGTTGGAGTCAATTGCTCAGAGTTGAATTAGATACGTATCATATCATTTTTGAAGTAGAGGTCATTGTTTCCTGCAGACTAGAAGGGATGTTAATAGGAGGCACCAGGGAGATGGTAAGCTAGTTATATCCTTGCGGAAAAAGAAAAGTAGGCAGTTTATATCCTGTGGGACACGGAAGGACTAGTAAAGGAGGAGAGGGAAGGGAAAACCTGTGCGGGAACACCAATATTCAGTCTGTGGGTGTTGCTACCCAGTGCACGTACCCACAGACCTGCCATGCCCACAGACCAGGCCATCAGAGCGAGGCCTTTTACTGCTTTATGCATGTGACTACCTGAATGGAAATCAGCAGTCAATTAATAAAGTTACGCACATTCACAGGACAGTAGAGCACATCTTGCAAAGGTGACTGTTTCAAGGACTGAAGATTTGCCCAAGAAACGTGTTGCTACAAGCAGCGTGTTTTGCGGTCTTTGCTTTAGGGAGTTTCTGTGTGGTCCTGCATGGTCTGTGGTGCCTTTGACAGCATGTTAGAAGTCTGCATAAAGGCAGCACAAGCATATTTGCTAAATATCTTCATCTTTACAGTTTTTAGGAACATTGGTATAAGTACACATCTACATTTGGGCTTCCCTGAATTTTTTCTCTCTTGCTCTTACGGTCTTTCTGAACTATACATTTTCCCACCGTAAGGGAATTCTCAACTGTAAAAGAAAACCACAGCTGTCAAGGTGCCCCATCCACATTTACACGTCTGTTCGTTGTGAAGAATGTGATGAGGCTGGAGACGTGGGGCAGAGCTACAACTAGCGTCAGCACTAGGCTGTACCTGACAGCATTCCGGCAGAGCAGCCTCCGCACAGCGCTAGCCTGCGCTGACGGGGTAGGAGAACTGCAGCAGCACCACAGAGATCAAGGAGGTTTCACTGTTGCCACCTCATCCATGTGAGTGCCAAGCAGCTCTCAAGACAGAAGAGAAGACTGCTGCTACTAATACGCTTAGCCAACATGAACGCAGTGACGCCTGCAATAGAGTATACAAGGAGCATGCTTTGTGGTATTATTTATTTAGGAACTGTGAGTAACTACAGCCGTAGTGTTCTCATCTTTGCAATTCTGATGGTTTAACAAACTGGGAGAACGTTAGCATAATTTTATTAAGGTATAAAATACACCCCGTTGTTGCCTAAAACATTTTAAAAAACGTGATAAAAGCTCTGTATGCTCTAAATCAGATTCAAAACCTTTCTGTATAAGGAATTGTGGCAATACTGTGTTTAGTATAACAAGAGGTTTTTATCAATTGAAAAGGAAAAGACATGCTGGCAATCTGAACTTAGCAACAAAGAGTAAAGCAGTTAAAACCCATTGTGTCATCCACATTAGTTGAGCTTTGAATGTAGAAGAGCAAATCATATGAAAAACATACACAACTAGGTAATATCAAACAACCTAAGGTTGATATTGTACACACCTGTATTAAAGTACACTGACTACTTAATGGTGAGGATTTAAGGTAATGTTTGTTTTTAAAGAGGTAACCTTTGAAATGCACATGGTTGCACTTTACACACAAAAAGTGGAAAAGAATCACTTTTGGAATGATACATAGATATAAGACACACTGGTTTTGGATTATGCATATCACCTTGCAGCCTCTGATATTACCTCTGAACAACAACATAAAAAAATTAAAAAGTGCCAATACTGTGAAAGGAAAGCAAAGTTACTAAGTCTGAGTGCATTAACCATTTCTGAGGAAAAAACACGGGGTTTGGATTTTTTTGGTTTGGTTTGGTTTTCTGCATTTTTAAAAAACGCAACAGCCTCACTGGTGCAGGTTCAAGACAAAAACAACAGTCAAGCTCATAAGGTAGAAATAGCTCCTATATAGGTTAAGATTCTTTGGAAACTGCTAAATATAAAGGAGTTTGAAATCCAGGCTACTATCTTTTTGGCTACTCCAAAAATCTCTGGGAGTTTCCAGCTTATCATCAGTTGAAACCTGTTTTGCAATCATCAAATAAACGCAAGTAAAACTTCAACTAACCTGGGATTCCATTCACACACATGCACAGAGAAGTCACTGATTGTGCAATAACTTGTTTTTTCACAGCAGCATATATATGAATCATAAGTCATTATTAGACTGACCAGAACAACAGAAAATATTCTCAGTCTCTGTGTTTTCAGTCTGTTTCTTAAGTAGGCAGCTGTAACTGCACTGAAGTGACAGGTTCTATAAGGGAAAGGTGGCGCGGTGGGATCAGCTGGTTAAAAGCAAGATCACAAGTATCTCAGGAAACCACTTGGATGTTTAACTTCAGCCAGTATTACAACAGCACTAACAGCGCACTGAGAGGCAGTAGTTTGAAGTTAGGACCATGAAATTCTGTTCAAAACAAATGAAAAATGACCCATACCAACACACAAATTACAATGCTGGCTGTGTCAGACCTTCCCTTATAGAAGATACTGCTTGGGGAGCAGGCTGTTTCTCAGGACGGGAGAGATTTGCTGCGTGTCTGGCAAAGGATTCCTTGTAAAGCGTATCTTGGGGAGCCAACTTAGCAGCAGTTTTGGCTGAGGAAAGCGATGGTATAGAGCAATGAGCTCAATAAATAGACTGTTTTTCTTTAAGACATTCAGGATATAACTGTAGACTTGTTTCCCGTACATTTGATTTTAAAAATAGACTGGGCAACTTAGTTGATGACTTGCTTAAAGTAAATCCAATCATGCTACCAACTTAAAATTGCCTGCTGATTTGAATTAATGCCCATACATAAAGCAAACAGGTATCAACTGATCATGCTGAAAAAACAACCCCCGAAAGACCTACGTATCACACAAGGTGCTTTTGATAACTTGGTTTTCTGAGCTTTATAAGGAGAGTCTTTAAATATTTTTTTTTTCAATTTTTTTTCTTTGAGCCTTGTTTCATTCTTCCTCCTCCTCATCTTCATCTTCTCCTTCTTTTCCCATTGTTTCCACAAGGAGTTCTGCGGTGCACGTGGCTTCCCCAAGGCTGTTGACAGCTTTGCAGGTGTATTTGGCATCATCGTCCCCACATACTTCAGAAATAGTCAAAGAACAGTTCCCATCCTCATCATAATCTATCTGAAAGTGACGGGACTCCTTGACAGGCTGATCATCTTTGTACCACATTACCTCAGGGTCAGGATAGCCTGCAATAGTGGAGAGAGAACAGCAATTGCAATAAAACAGTATTAACTAATCTGTAATTACTTTAAGCTCTAATTCAACGTCTGTGTATGGACGTGCCAATATGTTGATGTACAAATATTTCATTGAATTCTATTTAAAATAAATGCAGATAATGCGAGGCTTTTTTACTTCACATTTACCTGAGAAAACTTTATTATGAATAGGAAAAAATGGAAAGTTAGCATTGAGGTACTCGCCAGATTCCTCTTTCCACTACTTTAGCAGTGACTGCAGACGGCTTTTTGTGTGTCTCGGACATCAGCCAGCGAGGGACTCTTTGGTAGTGTGTTCGAGGCTTACCTTACATTGCAGCATTTGTGGAAACCACAGTTGCCAACACAGAGATCTAGAATTTCAAGGGTAAGGTGTTTTGGGCTACAACTACAATTTAATATCCTCCTCAGGTTGCTTTGTTGTGGCTATTCTGAATCTTCCTCCTCCTAACCTGCTCCTTACACACCAGCCTGTCCTGTACAGTGACCGTGGCACTCCCATTTCCTATTTGTGTTTGTTCGGATAAGCGAGGGATTCTAAGAAAAGCATTTTGATTATGCATCTCAAAAGGTTTTGAACCCTTTTGTGAAGCAAATGACTTTTCTATACTCAAAGCATCCAAAGCAGGACTCTACAATGCATGCTGGAGAACAATCCCTTATACAGTACTGTTGGCTGCTGTAACAAATTGAAGGCTTGTTTTCTCAGCCAAGTTCTGGACTGTGACGGGAGGATGATTTCCCACTGAGCAGAAATAAAGTGGAGGAATCCCTAATACATAATGAACATTACAGCGATACACTGGCAAGTTTGGCACATGAGCCGTGGTACATCCATCTGCTTTATTCCATGCAGTACTTATGCACGTACCCCTCACGCTGAGCATCCATCAGCAACAATAATCCATCCTCACATCTCCGCTGTGAGGTAGGAAACACAGGCAGTGAAGGAGATTAGAAGCACAGAAATAAACAAGCAGAAGGTCAGTGAGGCAGTTTCTGAACCTCATTTTAAGATTAGAACGTCGTTTTAAGATTAGAAATTGTCTAACTTGAACACATGCAGTATGGTACTGACTCTATCTGTTTTGTTTGAACAGCTTTTCTCTTCCTAATGTCTAGATTTCATCAACAGCTGTGATACAGAAGCTTCAATCTCATTGCAATAGAAGTGCTAGCGGTCTTGGCCTTCAGGCTGTTAGGCTGACCAAGCCCAACCTCCTTAATGGCCTTCGCATAAACTTACTCTTTCTATCTGCATATTCCAGTCTGAGTTTTCTTTCTTGAACTCGTAGATTAAAAAAAACAATCAACAATACAGTATTTTCTAGATGTGACTTTTGTAAGTAGCGCAATGATATTACCATTACTTCTCATGCAAATACACTGTTAGGGACTTTTTTGCCTGTAATACAACGTATGTATGGCTTAAAGTTATTTTGAGGTCACCTGAAACTTGTCTATCATTTCAGACAAGTGACTTTCTACTTATTCTTGGTTTCTGCTAAGCAGTCTCTAACAGGGTACTCTTGAAATTTGTGGTTCTACGTTGCATCTTGTTTTTACTGTTTCTACCCTCAAAAATCATCGTACCATTCCCACTTGCTATTCTGAATTAGTGATTTACACATTGACTCTCGGAGACTTCTGTTCTATGGCAAGCACGAAACAAGCCCATGCAGCTCCAAATAATTTCTGTTATTGCAACACATTCATGCTGTGACATGCAGATATTGGTAAAGCAAAATGGCAACAACTCAACAATAATACAGAAAAAAAATTTGAAAAATATAAACAACAGTACAATACAGAATGCTGTCAAGGAAGGAAAGAAAGAAACAGATACGCTAATTCAAAGTACCTTCAATTTTGCAGTCAAATCTAGCAGCGCTTCCTTCCACAACCTCTATGTCAAGGATTGTTTTAGTAAAATATGGCTTTACATGGGGCTTTTCTTCAGCCACTTCTTCAAGGAAAGCATCTGGAGGACAGCGAAGAGATAGTTAATAATTTTACAGGGCATGTTCTCAAAAGATGCATTTTAATTTTTAATTACCAGATGGTAATGAAAGCATCTTTTATTTCACTTAATTCTGTAAAGCTAATGGGACAGTGAGGACGTTAGCAGCTTAGTTTTGTGCCAATCTTTCGCAGCTGGACGAAGATTCAGGCCATAAATAGAATGCAATCAACATGCAGGCCACCACGCTACAAATCATCTTTATTTTTTCCATGAATTTGTTTCTAACCAAGCCTGGGCTTTTGCGAGTCAGAGGGGTAAACCAGTTCAACTTGTATCAGGCCCGCAGACTATGTGGATATGTCAAAATGACTTGCTTGATTTTCAGAAGTGTCAAACATCTGCACCTCTGATTGTTACACACCACAAATCCACATTTCAAATGGGGACATAGGGGAATAATGTAGACACACTGTCTGAGGAGCATGGTTAATGCAGAATACATGTCTTGGTTACAGCAAGTGTTAATACTTTATTGCTTGCTCGCTTGCATGAGAAGGCAATACATCACTGTAATCTTTGTATAAACATGCATTCCTAAACGGATAGAAAGTGCAGCTGAAAAATCTGCCTTAATTCTTTGGCTTTAAAAAGAGAAGAGTTTACTGCCGGTACTTATACTGGGGCATTTTGAGTAGCAGAACAATATGAGAACAATGAATTTTTGATAGATTTCTTTAAAAAAAAGAAGAAAAAGAGAGAGAGAGAGAGAGCAGGAATAAACAACGTGATGATTGGTCTCTAGCATTTTGCTAAAAGTTTTAGTAAGATTGATTCACAGAGAGGTAAAAATATGGTGCAGCAAAATTCCTTACCTTCGTTCTCTACTTTGTCTGCATTTATAGGGCTGGTAGGCGAGCTCCCAGAGGCCTTCCTTCCACTCATACCAGAAATCATTGCCATGGATGACAGTCTTCCTATTGCTCGGACAGCATGGCCTGTTTTCTAAGACATAACATAAACGGCTTCTGATCAATCCAATCCAACAGGCATGTGATTTTCTGTAACAATTGTGCTTCGGACAAATTATCTGGGATCTCTGCAAACCTCACTGGAATTGTTGGACAAACTGCTTATATATAGCTCTGTTGTTTTAGGAGAGACAGAGCAGGCTGGTCTGAATTACCAAATTTAGTTGCAGATATAAACTTCCCCTGATGAACTCATACCTAAATGAATGTCTCTGTTAGCTGCGGATAAAAAGCACTGTGCGAGAGGAGGGCCAGCAAAAAAGCTATGTCCCGTTTAACTGGAGCTTAACTCTGGTGGCGGAGGGCTCTCTCAATAGCCGTATGGGCTGGACTGAGTTTCATCAAGGATGAATAACCAGCTGATGTGAAATGAATGAGAAAGTACCATCTGCATGATGGAAGCAGAGCTCTGACAGGCTCGAGAATCAGCCACTAGGATACTAAAATACGCTCAAACTACGTTGCCTCCAGTACGGACACTTGTATTTTTGTACAGCTTGCATGAACTCCTAAGAAACACATACAGTAGAATGTAAGAGGAAATACAAGGTAGATTTACATAAATGAGTATTTTGTAGGCTACTCAAAAGGCTGAATCCAGGATTTTATACATCAACTCCTCTAACTATCAGAACAGCACAGATGGACCTGCTACAACAGTGCCAGCATTAAGAAAAAAGAAGATATGGAGACCAAATACATCAAAGAAAATGATTAAACCAATCTGACCGAACCCATGAGAAGCTTGGTGCTCCAACAGGACAGAACTACTGGCTTAGGAGAATGAAACTACCACAAAACGAGGTATCTTTAGAGAGGCCAGGCGGATAAGCTTTTCCCTAGCTGTCCAGGTTTAAGGATAGCATAATCCCTCAGCCCTCAGCAGCATGCAGAGGGCAGGGAGGAGAGATGGTCATACCCCCCAAAGAATAGAAAAAACTATGCTTGAACTCATACGCCTGTTAGTAGCCTGAAATGGAATCATCACGTGTTACATATATGCAGCCGTGCACTCTCCTACTGCTCGCCCATAGAAACCAAACCTGCTTTACTGCATTCATACTCTGGCCACACTGGAGTTTTCACCAGCAGCAGAAACCACCTGGCGTGACATGTTTCTCAGAATCATAAACATTAGAAATAAAGAGACTTATTGGGATAACTAGCCCATCTCTATGTCCTCTTCATTACCTGCCATTTTCTTCTGGCCATATATTTCTTCATCCTATCTTTGGAAAGTTTTTTGGCTTCCATGTTTTTGGTGTCTTTTTGCAGCCAAGGATGCTGAAGACATTGAGTACAATTTAAGCGACTCCTGTTTTTATATAAAAAGACTAGTCAGTGTTGCCATTAACAATAGTTGAACCTACCTGCTTTAACATTATTTTGCGCTCTCTTTTCTGAGAGCTGATTTTTCTGTTTCCTAAATTTAGCAACATAGATCACATGGCGCTGCTTTCCCAGCCGTGCTTACTTCTTAAACTCCCTTTCACAATTTCTGTAGGTTTTTTTGAGAGAAAACTGTGCATTTTGAAGTGTTAACAAAACATTATAAAACAAAGCACGAAAAGCCATATGTTTTAGACATGGAACACATACAGCAGAGCCACAATGGCAGTGATTCAGCTACCTCATGCTGGCAGAACCCTGTCCCAAATCTCCCTTCCTTCACGTACAGAGATTTCCCCTTTCCCACCACTTAATACCCTCCCTCCCTGCAGCACTGAACATTTAACAAAACAGAAATGTCCGGATCTGTAATCAAGCCACACCCGTTCTTCACTTTGTTCATGGTACACAGATCAATAACCCTCAGTTCTCCATCCATCCCATTGCAAACTTGCTGGAAGGACATTTTCTTTCCTTGGTTTGTTCAGAGTCTGCTGTGAACAGACTCCTCCAACTCTGATTTTTTTTTCTTGCCCAGTTACTAGATTTATAGGAAAATTGCCTACACAGAGGTACTGCACTTAAAAGCAACACCTGGAAATAAACCCGCCAAAATTGCAACCCATTCAGATCAAGACAGAACGTGTCATGCAGGAATCCGTGTCACATAACAGTGAAGATAAGAATAGCCACACAAAACCTCAGAGTGCATCATGCCAAAGGGAAGGGAAAAGCAGAATGAGCAGGCAATTAAAAGAAAGCACTCCATTCAGACCCTGCACCCTGCACGTAAAATAAACGAGAATCGCACACAGAGACAGACAGGCACACAGAGCTCCTTATAAAGAATCGCCAGAGGTGCCTGCGCCGACGTGGAGATTCACAGTGGGGAAACAAGAATGGCAAGTTCAGCTAAATGCAAACATTGAAAGTGTATCAAGTCCAACAGCTTTACTTCATATCTTTCTTTAGTAGATTGCTGATAAAGTCCTTGGCATCATCAGAGATTTCATCAAAAGCCTCATCATCGAAGTCCCACGTTGCTGAGGTAACATTGGCTAGGGTTTCGTTGTCGTTGTCTCCCATGAAAGGAGAAAGTCCGCTGACCCTGGGGATAGAACAGACAGACAGACACAAAGCAAACAGAGTCAATTTGCAGATTATCACAGGAGCAAATTAAAATCGTGCGTGACATCTCCAATGCTCTGCAGCTGTTTATCAGTAAAAACTCCCTTTAAAAAAATCCAGAACTTGCAGCTAACTACAGATAGTCTTTTGGGAAGGAAACTAGAATTTTGACTGCAAAACTGAAGGGAAAATTTTTGCTGTTTCTTTCTCTTTTCCCAAGACATTTTTGAGGAGAGAACTAGAATTAGGTGAAAGTGGAGCATACGAGTTTGTTAAATGACTTCTCTAGTTCTGCATAAATAATACTGCAACTTTCACACCAAATTCAGTTGAATAGCTTTTTTTTTTTCCTCCCAGTGCTTTCAGAGTGACTTTGCCGCCTTTATGGTCAAACCAAGTTTTTTTGTACATTTTATTCCATTTACTCCTGCAGAGAGAGCTCAAGAAGAAAGATGCATAATGAAATCATGAAATCCACAGGGCTATTCTGTAAACAAAACCACCCTGAATTATATAGCCAGATAAAACAGTGCTACATCACTGCAGACTGTAGTGTTATGCAGATGCATCCAAAAGTAATTTGGTCTTTATGTTCTCAGTCAGTCATGATGCATGAAATGGAAATAATACTCTTTTATAACCTAAGTTGAGCTTCCAAGGCTTTTTACTTATAAACAACTGATAAATTGTCAGTGAAAGGCAATTACAGAACATCATGGTGTCACTTTTGCAGGGTATCTTTCTCCAGTTGAGCATTATCCTTTATTATACTGTACCTTTGTGCATCCAGATACTTTTGATTCCTGTATGTAGCATCCTTTCAGTAAAAACTTTCAGGTGAAAGGTTGCTTATTCCTTAGAACTACAAGTTAATTCAGTTTTCCAGGTCTTCTTCCTGGCATGCAATTTACATAATAACCTATTCTTCATGAAATTTTACAGACTTTATTTGCTTTCTCTGTACAATCAAGTTAACCAGTTACAACAACCAGTTACATTTCAACAATTGTACATTTTTTTTAAATATGGAAAAATAAGTGGAACTTGTAAGGGTTCTGAAACTAGCATATGGGTATAATACTATATGAATATCGTGATGCTACAGAATGTCACAGAACAGACTGGCAGAAAAAGAGATTGGGATGAAATAAAGTGGTCTACTTGATTCATAATATTAGTATAATCTTCTCCTCCAAAGTTATTTTGCTACTCTTTTGTAACTAATTACATTCAAAATCTGACTTGGAATTTGTTCCTGAGGATTTCATTTCTATAAGCAAAGCAGAAACACACACTCTTTGATGCCTCAGACAAAGCAGATACTAAATCTTTTACCATTTCTGGAAGTTATGTGCAGTACAGCACAGTCTAGAATCTTACGTGTATACTTCAGAAGTTTGCTAGTAATAATACATGAGATGAAGATAAAAGGTTTGTTTCTTCTCAGGCAGAAAGAGGTAAATCAGAACAAAAGGTATTTGCTGTCTTACTTTCTGTTATATGGGGTGCATTCAAATGCAACAGTGAAGCATGACTTTATAAACGTGTAAGGTGGCATAAACCCATTTGTGAACATATAATAGGCATGAGTTACAGAAAGCTGAAAGATTAACATATCAAAAAATGCTCACATAAAACAACTTTACCATGACTGTTCTCTGTCTTTGACACTTACTTACTGGAAGAGACTAGGTTTATGCCTGGTAGCACTGGAGAGCTGGTATAGCTGCGGCGCTGTGAGAGACTTTGTTCTGCCCTCATTGCACATCAGCCGTCACAGCCAGGTGAACCGTTGAAGCAAAATCTCTGTCCTGGTATCCACAAAGCACTCCTGCAGGGCCTTAAATCTATCTCCACTCCCATATTTAAGCATTTTCCTATTTATGATGTCATCGTTCTCTACAACGTTTTAGAAAGTGAAAAAATCTCATCCAGACTGCAGTTCTAAGTTTTGGCTTCCAGATACTGATTGCTAAATTGTCTCTTTTTTGACTGTGCAGTAAGTACAATAATCTCTCAGCCAATTCAGCGGCTGCTGAAAAGGCTCATGTTTTATACAAATGAAGGGTCTGTGAAGTATTTCTTTGGTTCACCGTCAATATAGGAGATGCACGCCTTCTCTTCATCCAGTTAAGCTTCCAGAGGACACACTTGGGCAGCCAGAGCAGTAACAATCCCGTTTCCCTTCAATACTTGATCGAAGTATGGCAAAGGTGACCTCTGCGTAGTATTACCACAAATAGTATTGTGCAGCTCTTGCGCTACATCAGATAATATTTCTGGCCTATTTCCAGAGGTTGAAGCTGCAATATTGAGAGATCATTTCCATGCTAAAAAGACTGCTACAGATACAGAGACATTGCTTCACGTGGAAACGCCACTGTTCCACGCTGCCGTAAGAGGCAGTGGTTATAAAGATATCTAGGTTTCTGGGCAAAGGGATACTGCATGTCACACTCAGCTTTTGAGGGATGAGGATAAATAGAAAGAGATTAGAGAGGAAGAAAAACCTTTGGTTGTTTTGGTTGGCTTTTTTCCTTAAGAATTGCATGACAGAATTATCAGATAAAATCTTAAATGCTGCGGTAGGATTGACCCATTCCATGCATTTGGTAAATTACCAGATGGGTATCAGTTAAGCCTCCACTCACTTCATCATTTCCAAACACCAGTGTAACAGTACCCATTCAAATGTTTCAATGAACCTATTTTCGTATTTCCGAACGTGCTGTTGCAAATTTATAAGGCTAAAATAATATTCTCTCTCTACCACAGTTTTACACGGTGAATCTGTTGCCTTGTCACAGAAATTCTTGGGAGGAGAACTAGATCCTTCTCTATAGACAGAAAACAAAATTCATCAACTAATGTAGATTATAACTGGAAATTCTTATCTTTAGCACAGATTTCACTGACCTAAGTCTTGGCTGTTCATTTCTTAATAGCCATTTAAAGTAATAATGGCCCAGCAACTCTTTTGACAGATTATGGAAACAATTTCTTTTTGGAATGCTGAAGCTAAGTGATAAAGAAGAGCTACTGCTCCAGAAAATTAATACTGAGCTTACACTGCAAAGTTACTATTAGACAAGCAGCAAGTTGTTTACTGAAAACATTTTTCCAACTACTTAACCAGGCATCTTCCTGGCATGTTAAGAACCATTTGTTTAGAAAATCTTTCACAGTTTCCACTTCTAAATAAAGAAGAAAGATATTTTATCCTCTAGAAGTTCCTTAACATTTATTGGTCTGTTCTAACAAGGCTCTGAGTGCAGATTTAGAAATGCTAAGATCAAAAGGGTCCAGCGTGGTCGCCAGTCTCGCTGCCTATGTAACAAACACCATAGCATTTCACTTGGAAATCTTTGCATTAAGACTGCTACTAATCCAGGAAGGATGAGTTTGCTGCATGTCTCAAAAAATCAGACTCTGAGCATTCCTCTGCAAGCAGTGCTTGCAGCAGCAACTGATTTGGGCGGACGACACTGAGCTCCTCCTCACAGTCTTTGCATTGCATTAGCAGTGAAAAAAGTAACAGATTTCAGTATGAAGAGTACTATCTGTTTCTGATAAACCTGTGCAGGTCATGTCAAATAAGCACATGATAATGCCTGCACCCTGGAGATCATGAAGAAATTCAGTTCTTTTACAAGTGAAATAAAAAAATAAATAGTCTCCGTATACTTTTGGGGGGAGACACATCCACTGGACAAAACCACCTTTTCCTTAGCTGAGGGCTGACTGACTTTGTCTCAAGGAAGAAACAGACCACTGAACCCACGTAAAGGAAGACAGCTCAGTGCTGAAGCAAGGGTCTTACTGTGTTCTCATCCTTCTTTTACGGACCCAGTGGATTAATAAGGAATCACGATTTGCCAGTGCCACTGAACAAATAATTAATTTTCTTTTGAGCAGTACAGTCATGACATTAAAGCCCTCCTAACTTGCTTTATTGAAAGAACAAGGAGTGCTCTCTCATCTTTGTATTAACAGGGCTTAAATTTTTAATACGACGTGGAGCCAAGTGTAAGCCAGCGCGTGAGTGTCTTGCCTTATCAAAGTCCCAAGCCAGCACACCCAAAAGATGAATGATGCCGAAAGATCTTTCAACCAACCCAAACTGCCAAACAAGGGAGGAATAACAGCAGTGATGAATAACACAACAGATAAAAAGGAATGTTCGAAGAATCAGGGTGCATGTTATTAGGAAGGCGCTGAAGGAAAAGAGTATAGAGCAATATCAAATGTGATACTAAAAACCAGCCTAAGATACAGCATATTAAAAAAAATATTAATTGACAGAGATCAACTACTCTGAAACAATACACCCTGTCTAGCACTGATAAAACAAGAAGAACTAATGGAAAGCAAGCAGAGGTTTGAATCAGCCACAGACAGTTCCTCACTGAAACTAGTCAGATTCTATGGTGACAGAAGGAAAAGGGCTATCCACTTTTTCTGTACATACATGCAATGCTGAAATCTTAGACTGAAATTCGGTTTGAAATAAAAACAGAATTTAGAAATTGTTTCAGATTACTAAATATTGGAAACACTGACTATCCAAATGGATCATCAGAAAACAACTAGAAATAGAAAAAACAACAAACAAATTCAGCAATGCCTGAAGAATGCATGGGGCAGAAAGAGTTGGAAAGAATTCAGAAGGTTTAACCTTCATTAGATAAAGATTATTGTAAATGCAGAAAGAAAGACTGAAGTAGACATAAATGGAGATGATATACTCAAGCTGTAATATTTGTGGCCTGTTACTTCAAAGGCAATAGATCAACTTAAGTATGTGGGACAGTACTGCAATGCAGAACAGGACAGAGAACAAGATAAAAGTGGAAGATAAAAAACACGAGGTGGAGAATACAAACAGGGAAATTTAAGGAAGAGCAAAGACTCATGAAGAGACAGGACTGAATAAGTTATCCAGAGAGATTAAAAGGATTTAATGTGTATCTTAGAAATGTGGAAAGGGAACCCACGAGCTGTAGGATGGAATTAAGTCAGTCACGCCATAAGGAAGACAGATGCAACATCCCAACAGAGAGGGTGTTATCTGTACTTACGCCTGCATAGTAGAAGGTTAGGAGAGAGGTTTTGCTGCAGGGTTTTGGAGGAGCGCTGTCACCCTGTTTCCTGCTTGAGATTACATGCCACCATTTATTCTTTTGCAGGGAAGACCCTTCACCCACCAAGATCTCTTTAGCAGCTCTTTGCTAAACCTGGTTTGTATTCATTGTTGTACAGGACATAATGGAAACACTCTCCTTCTAGGCAGGTTACAGGTCTCTCAACACTCTAGAATCCTACCTTAAAAGAGGTGTTATGTCAAGTCATGCAATAGCATGCTCCCTGCTGCTTCACTGAGGATGTATGATGGACACAGCAGCTTTGGGCCATCAGCTGCCATAGCAGACCTGTCCTTAAGTCCAGTGCTGCTGCAGTGCTCACCTCTTCCTTCGTGGCCCCACTCACCATGCCAGGCAGAGAGGGGATGTAAATGCTAAGTTACAGGCACAGTGATGATAAGTGAGACAGACACCAAATGAGTGTCTTAAACTTTGTGCATGAGATTTGGCAGTTCTGAGCTTATAATCAAAACAGGAAAGCAGAGCTACAACTAAAGAGAGATGCAGTTCTCAATGACTTTTATTTGCATTCTGTAATGATGATGTGATGGTCCACTTTGGGTAATGGCTTATAGTTGTGAGCTTGTGAAAATAGCTGGGCTTTAAGAAAGTGAAGACAGATTTGGAGCCTGGCACCCTCGGTGGAGAGGGAGAGTCCGAGCGATGACTCACAGGTCTTCCCTAACTTCTATTAATTTATTCTTATCGCAAGAAAGACAAAAGCTGATTATTACCGTTAATCATTATTGCAGCAATAGCTATGCATCAAAAAGAAGATTTTTGTTGCATTTGGGTAATGTAATTTTCCCCTCACAAGGAGTTAAATGAGCTTAAAGACACCTTAGCAAACAAATAATTTCATAACATATTTCACAAGGCATATCAGGTCATCTGAATCAAGTGTAACACCACTCCAATCCCATCAGATGAACATTACAGCATCCAAGTATCTCGCTTCTGGTGGTACAGAGAAACTGGGAAGAAGCAGTTCTGCCACTGCCAGCAGACTGGTCTTTGGCAAGACATTTCACCTTTTCTCCATCTGTTTCACCTGCTCCCTTTGCCTTGTCTACTTAGACGATGACGGTGTTCTCCAGCACATACCGTATTGGAGCAGCGGCCCTGGTTGCCTGCCTAAGCAGCACACACAACTGCTATCACCGATTTTTGCCTCCATTGTGTGACATGTCACTGCTTATACTGCAAACACACAAAACCCCACGTATACTTTGATAACAAATGACAGCAAAAGACGTTAAACCCCCCAAACGTGCGTGTCACACTGCGTTAATGTTGTGTTCCTTAACACGTAAGAGGCCTCTAGAGGGCAATGCAGCATTGATGGCACTGTTGGGTTTTCCAGTGCCGTGCAGGCAGTCTGGGATCCCCATACCGCTCTTCCAGTGCTCTGTAACTCAGGAGGCCTCAAAAGCTAGAGAAATAAATGAATTTGTCATCTGAGTACTGCGTGTGTGGTCTACATTATTTGAACTACAGAATAATCCAAACGAGCTTTCAAAATCTAGAAAGAAATGCTGGAAGTGAATGGAAAATAAAGGTCCTGTAAATAAACTGGCAGAGCAAAGTGACCTTGAAGAGTGTAGCACGCTTCACATAAGAAACAGAAGATAACAGAAATATTCAGAGTCTTTGCTGGGAGTAAGAGAGTTGATGTAGTAGCTTTTGCACAGGACAAGAAAGAAAATTATATTGCTTAGTTTGGAAATGAGAAGAGTATGAGAACAAGTATAGGCTCACAAGGCAAGCAGAATCACAGAAAGACTGGGTAAAGATGAGGCAAACAACTGTGCATTGCCACGCGTCAAGGAAGAGGGTAGGCAGGGCGGAGGGGGCTCTTTTAAAAAAGGAAAGTAAGGTATTGAGAGAAGCCTTTTAAAAGAATGACTGCAAAGCAGATCTGCTGTTTACTTACTACTGAAACTGGAGCGAGGGAGAAAGAACCATGCTCTAAACTGAGCTTCTCTTTTCATTTGTTTATATGGCATCAAATGTGTAAAGTCACAGTTGGAAGAAGATCACTTGCTGTTCTAGGCATGGAGATCCTACTTCCGTATACATTTCTTTAGACCCACTGAAGTTCATAATCATGTGTTATCAAATCACATATAAAGATCAAATCAAATACCAAAATATGTAACCAAGAGCTGCAGCCAACCGTCCTCTAAAATATTTCCATGAGCTTGATCCATGCAGCTTATAAAATATATTTATCCAGTGGTTTGTGCTTAGTAATAAATTAAAATGGGAATAAAAGAATGGAAATTATCAGTTATTAGTGCATGCTCAAACATTTCTCTTTAACATCTGGGAAGGAAAAATAGTTTGAAGTTAATAATAAAATACTGCCACATTGTCTTTTTAAATGAGGTGAAGCGTTGCTGGTTTATGATGTAAGATATACGGCACTAAATGGCTGAATTTCCAGAACTGCTAGTTCTGCAGTTTACCAGTTACACCCTTCAGAGAGTAGAAAATTTTTTCTGTACATGCTGGAGCTGCTAATTAGAATACAAAAGGCCTGAAAATCGGACAAGAATTCAAAAGTTGATGGAAATTTCGTATGTTCAGCAACTGTCAGGATTTGTGTTAAGAATAGCAAAGGTACTCACAAAATGTAGCAGATAACTCCTATACTCCACATATCTGTTTCATATCCAATAGGTTCATAGTTTATAACTTCTGGAGCCACAAACTCAGGTGTGCCAAAGAGAACTTTCAGAGAACCTGCATTTTCTGTGAAGAATGAAAGAGAAAACCATTAACTGCCACATGCAGATTTTTAAAAACAATTATTCCCCGGTAACAGGAAAACCAGTTTTGTCCTCATATTTGTGATTTTGTTAAAGATCCTTATCAGAAAAAATAAATAATACCTGAACTGGTATTTTCTTAGCTGATACATGTATAGCAATAAAGAATTATTTATTAAGCATCCTCAAGCACCCAGCACTATACAAGGCACATGATAAGAAGGTTCCTATTGCAAGGAGTTTCCACAAGACCGAGTCTAAGAAAGAGGAGAACTTTCAGTGTTTAATTCAGATTTGGATGTCCGGAAGTACAAAAGTGTTTAAGCCTCC
The DNA here is from genome assembly GCF_030936135.1 of Gavia stellata. Taxonomy (NCBI): domain Eukaryota; kingdom Metazoa; phylum Chordata; class Aves; order Gaviiformes; family Gaviidae; genus Gavia; species Gavia stellata. The sequence goes on along the minus strand of NC_082601.1, from coordinate 12,743,335 downwards.
ATCACTTTAGCAGTTGCACAAGAGGACTTCAGGATTCCCGTGTTAGAAAGAAGTTGAAGTTTTCACAAATTATCTATCAAAGCTCAGGGATCTGCTCAGCGATTCTACTGTAAAGAGAAACAGTGGTGATAAAATTATAAGAAATAACTATTTTAATCCAACACATTTTTATAGTTTAAACAGGAAAGAAAATCAATACTGGGTTGCATGTCTCTGAAATTTGAAGCGGCACAGGTCCGTGGTGAAACAAGAAAAGAAGCAGATGACATGCATCTGTCAGATCACTACCTTTGTCTGTAAAACTGGCTTTAAGGCTGCTCTCAAAACCAGGCTTGCCTACAAGCATACCTGTGGAGCTCCAGAGTGGTGAAGGGGAACCACAAATGCTTAGTCATCAGCTGCCACTCCAAACTTTTATTCAGCTGGCCTGTAGCACAGGTCTCCTACATTTGGCTCTGCTTAAATACCATGTGGATGCTTTTAAAACAAGTTACAATGAAGCTACTGTTAGCAATATGAACTGAAAGAATGAGGTCACGGGACACATGAACTTGCTCTTCATTTTTCTTGTGCTCACCCACCAGTATTGCCCTACTGGAAAATAACAGGGATTAAGGTAGAATAACAGCCTGTATAGAACCTAGTACTGCCAGTTTATGCTGCCAGTGTGCAGCTATGAGTGTTATGTCTAACTTCTGATGGTAGTGTGAAACACAAGTCATTTAGATAGAACTTACTAGGCAAATCGCAATGGACTGATTTTCATGGATGCTTATTCTAAATAGGATGGGACGAAGAAGAAAAGAATTAGCAAGGTCAGGAAGGAAGGAGACTAAGGAATAGATTAGGGATTGGGGAAAAAAACCAATCCCAGAAAAAATTTTATATTCTGAAAGTGTAAAACTGTCAGGAAATAAATTGTTTCTGGCTCGAAACGGGCTTGGATTCAGGTTGAGAAACTCTTGTCCAGTCTGCACATGTGCCTGAGCAATCAGTGTTCGCCTTAAGTGAGATTCATTGCATTATGTTTATCTTTTGTGCAAGAGTAGCATCCAGATTAGGCACAGTAGAATGACATAGTGAGGAACCATCCCTCTCCCAAACAGATTACCATCTAAACAAAACAGATATGAATGGGAAGAAAACCAGATGTAACAGATTCCAATCCTGCTCCTGTTAAGGTTACAACAAGTACAGAGATTTGCAGCTCTATAATCAAGAGAAAAGCTTAAAAACCCTCAAACAACAGCAGATCAATGTTTTGAGAAGACTACAATAGAAGCTATTTGTCCACAACACTGAATCGTTACAGAATATTTTTATTTACCAGAACTTCCACTACCAAGTTTTGCAACATAAATGCTGATCCCAATACTGACTCCACACCTACAGTTACCTCCATTGAAAGCTGTTAAGTCATTTCATAAAATGTAATCATACATCTAAGTTTGTACTCTTTTGAGGTATGCAAATCCCCACTTACCAAGTGAAAATTGAAGGATATATGGGGTTAATAACTTGCTTAAGGATTGAGTAGCATGTGTGAGGCAACTTTTAAGTACTACCACAGTAACTCGCTCACAGTCGTGCCAGTTTCCCATTTTAAATGCTGTGAAACCCTTTTTGCTCTGCTCAGGTATGGTGATAGTAAATTCATTGCAGAAACCTCATTTTCACATGTTATCCCTGCTTTCAGAGACCTGTCCACGCAGAGAGTACCCATTTCTAGAGCCAGAAACAGACAGAAGAACGCCTGGGAGCAGCCCCAGGAAATCACCCAGATCGTCCCATGCAAGTTCACCAACATCAAGACCTTCTTGCCAGATGTCTGACTAGCCTTTAAAAAGGACATTCAGAAGATAGTCCACAATATCCCTACACTCACATAACCAGAGTTCTCTTAGCCCAAAAGGTAGGATCCTTTTCTTAATATCCAACCTAAACTGACATAGCCTAAAACAAAGGCTATGTCTTCTCCACAGTGGCAATGAGGAGTGAGACATCACCCTTCCTTTTCCAAGCACAAATGGGAAGCCTAAGATCCCATCTTCCTATTTGCCTTCTTTGTAAGGTCAACACCTACCTTTTTTTCCAACTGTCCTTATGAAAAATTACTGAAATTTGTCACAAAGAACCTATTTTCTAAAAGCTTCATCATGATTGTCCAAATGTCAGGCTTAGATTTTCACATCCAAGTTTGGAGGCTTTTCTCTGCACTGTGTAAACTACCACCAGCCACTGTGTATGCAAAAGGCTGGTGTATGAAATGTGCTGCCCATAGGTCAGAGAAATGTTTTTTTGAAAACACGGCATTTGAGTGCAAGCATACAGTGTGAAACAACTGATACAGCATTTTCTGTGTATGAAAGAAAAAAGAAAAGAAAAGAGTAAGACCTTTTCTATGCAATAATATGTCAAATCTTTACCCAGATGTTTACAAGCTTAGTACACAAGTAGGATCTGTGTTTGGATATCCCTTAGTTCAGATAGAAAGCTGACAAGCGAGCTGGAAACTGTTGCCGACACTGTGTATAATCAACTAATTAAAAAAAAAAATCTTTACAGTACTCAAAAACCATTCGCTTTTCTCCTCAAGAAGTTTATCTTAAACAGTTTTCTGCATGTGTTCCTCAGCACACCAAAAAAGGTCAGGAAAATATCCCACTGCAGCTTTGGTATTTCCTGACAGTGTAAGAGAACTAATTAGCTGCAGAAGATGACTGCAGAAGAGCTGATTCTAATTTCTTTAAAACTGATCAAAACACTGAATATTTAGAGGCATTAGTTTGCACTAGTTACAAAAAGTTAAAAGTAAATCTCAGAAGTTGAACTGCAAAATCAGTCACTGTTCCCTTCAGCAGTCCCTTGGTTGAGCAGTTTCTGCTCAGCCACGGTCAGGCCCGTAGTATAAGGACTCCAATCCCACATCTATCAAAGCCAAAGTGAATTTGACAGCCAATTTCAAAATTGCAAGGCTTGAAGCAACACAAGTGGAAGAACGTGCCCTCAGTGCACCACATAAGACAACCGGCAAGACAAGGGCACTTCGTGAAAAGTGGTTTTAGCAATTTCTGAAAGTAAATGAAACAGTAAAGATTGTTTTCTACTTTTGGAAAACATTTCAACCAAAATGTTACGACCATCTTCATGATTAACACAGAGCTTTTGCTTTATGGGCATGGAATGGGAGGGCACTTTCTCTTCCTAGGGAAATGCCACACACGCTGAGTTACCCAGAAAGGCAGGCTGACGAAAGAAACAGCAAATACCTATAATGTAACTTTGCAAGAATTAGCAACATATGAAGCCAAATGAATGTACAGTATTGTAAAATCAAAATTAGCATCAGTGCCCATAGCTCTCATCCTTCTACATCAAGAAAAGTTATATACAGGTTAGAGATTTACTACATATGGCATGACTGTAGCAGCTCACAAGCTGGTGTCAGCTGTGCAATATACAGTGATGCCACAAGATTGACAGAAAAATGGAAAAGCTGATGGATATGAACAGGCTACTGAAAATAGGATCTTCCTTTTGCTAATGTGGGTTTAACTGTAGTTTGAAGTCAAAAAGATAGCTGAAGAAATTTTCATAAAAAGGCCATTCTGTGATTACATTATATCTCTTGTTGATGACATCCACTCACTGTACTGTAAATGTATAGTTTTCAGGCTGACAACTGAAACGTCATGGGATGAATACATTCACACACCTCTGATAACAAAAACTTCAGCACTGGAACTTAGTTAACACTTCATCTGTTTCCTCAACAAGAACAAAATCCAGTTCATGCTCCTAGAAAACTATTGGCTCCATACTGGTAAAGGAACATAAATAGCAGCCATCTCTTTTTTTAATGAATGAAATAAATGCCTTATCTCCGAGTGCACAGTGCATCATCTAAAAATCTGAAAAGCAGATTTCTTTTCCCTTATTCATTCAACATACTATTTTTGGTTTGTTTTAGTAAAATCATATCCTTGGGTATGCAGTAGCCTGTTACTTCAGTGTCAAAAGAAGTAGGATGAGCAAGATGTAGGCAGATAACAAACCCCAAAAGGTTGTAATTCCAAACTTTACTCTTACAAAAATAATTGTTCTACTTTTTAATAAGTATTAAATATAATTTTGTTTAAAGAGGGAAGGCAAAAGATTACAACTAAGTATCTAGCTGTGGGCCACTTTATATAGAGAGTAGCAATTCTTATGAGTTGTCCCAATCAATTTAATGGCAGAAGAGCCACAAATCTCACCTCTCCCAGTATAACAAGTTCATAAAGTATTTTAGCTCCTTTTAATTCCTGGAACGATTTTTTTTTTCTCTTGTGAAAACACAAGACTGAAAAAGATCAGTGTGTGATGTTGGCATTGTTTAACACTAACAAACACAACTGGAGGGCTGCTTTTTAGAGCTGAATTAACATGGAGCAGTATGAAGACAAGAACCCTCCAAAGTCTTTGGCTTTCAAATTGCAGAGCATGTTGGAAAGCTTAGTCCAAAATGAATGCTAGGAAGCAGCTAAAACCAGCTTAGGAAGAGGAGGAGCTTGTCAAATGGAACTTCCTCCCCTCTCCCCCAATCCCATTGCATTTTTTTTTAAGTAGTGCTATTTTATTAATCATTTTGAGCATGACCAAAACACAGCTCTTTATGGAATTCCTCCCACGTTTAACATGTATGACAATATGCTGCTGTTTAGGATAAGAAATGATAAAACCACTGGGGAACTGTAAATCAAATGTAATTATCCATATCTGAAAGTCTTCTAGAACATCAACTTAAATAAAAGTTTCAAGGATTTGTAGTATTCATGAAGATGAAGGGTTTTTTTTCTATTTTTTACAGTTAGAGAGTTAGTGTTCTACAGTTTCTTGTAGCAAATGTAAGTATTTGTTAACATTACTGCTACTGTGTATTTTACCTTGTAATCTAGAGGGATACCCAGCCACAGAAAGATAGGTAGATTGTACACACTTCACTGCAAGCTCCTCTTGAAGATGAGATGCCCTACTCTCACTTTTGAATGTCTTCTTTTTCCCTTTTCTATTTTTTCCTAAAACCAGAACTATTTATAGGAAACATGTATGTTTACTCTTTATACATAAAAGAACGTAATCGTAGGTATGAATTACTGCTTGTCCTGCCCTTTCCCCCGTATCATATTGAAATAGGCAGAAAAGTCATTACCTAATCTTCTTGCAAGTCCAAAGTCAATGAGTTTGATACTTGTACCGGTCTTGTTGACACACATAATATTTTCTGGCTTCAAATCCAAGTGGACAATACCCTGCTTATGGATGTACTGAACTCCTTCTGAAATCTGCTTCATATATTTAATGCACTCTCTCTCTGTCAGTTCAAAGTCTTCATCAATGATTCGTTCAAACAGTTCTCCTCCAGAAACCCTATGAAATACAGAATAAAAGAGGACTTCTGTAGAATTTTCATTTTGGGAGTAATCAAACTATTTCCTTTACACAAATACAGATCAAGCTTGCAATAGCCACTTCAGGACGCAATCTGTGTTTTGTAATGGCATTTTCCATAGACACACAGATCACATAGGAAGAATCACCTCTTGTGTGTGGTATAAATCAATAGATTTTTTTCCATTCTGAATCTCTTTCCCACGTTAGGACTGTGAAACACTCATACTGTTATCCTAGGCAGTAGTGATGTACCTGGATTTACATCGTGCCTTTAGGATTCAACCATCTGCAGCTGGCAGTAAAGCGCGTGCCATGCGATTGTCACCCCGCTGACGCGTTTGTAACATTGCTCCGGACTCTGAGCTCATGTTTCTCACTGCTTCCTTCCCTCCCATGCTCCATCACCACACAAGTGCAGATAACATAATTTAGAAATTAAAAACCCTAAAATACATGGGGTGGGTCCCAGGAAAAGAGGACAAAACTTCTAGTAGATGAGTAAAAATTTGGGAAGAAGAGAGATTGAGAGTGACAAAGAAAGGCTGAAGAAGGAAGAATTCCAATGATATGGTTAATTGGAACGCAAAGCTCGAAGGGTAAATTACTGACCCAAGTGAGCTCAGAGGGAATTTCCTCCTTAGCTATGAGAGGGCAAGGATATAACCCACAAGTCTTTCAGTGCTGGTATTTTTAGCTGAGCCATCATCACGCTCCTTGTAGGTCAATTCCATTTTTATGCTTATTTAAGATGTGAAATAATTGGTCTTTCCAGGGTAGAATCTCCTGGATTGAACTGCTTGTGGAACTAAAGTGGGACATTTTTAACCTAGATTTAATAAAGTAAAATTTAAGTTGTGGTTTGGCTTGTTTGTTTTTTTTTAATTCTGAGGAATCACTCAACTGTTTATCTGTTTACGTTCAAAGACGGGAAATACTTTTTTTGTATGCGGTGGGTGAATGACCCATACAGAAAGGAGCAAATGGTGAAGAGCAGCTTTGCTTTTAGAAATCTGTTCTAAATTAAATGCTCCATGATCTTTATATGGTTTAATATTTTGCAGCATTCATGCTTATTGCCAAATGTAATTGCACATTTCAGTTACAGAAAGAAAACACACAACTTAAAACCAGCCTTGCAATGTTTGCAGGTTGTCAGATACATGATTATATCCCTCGTGTACTAAACTGAAATTGAAACATCTGGAGTTCTGGACACATTTGTTGCTTTGGCTATAAGATTTCAGAAAATAGATAATTAGAAATGCTACTGCAGTTTCCTATTAACATGAAAATAGTAAGAATAGCATACGCTTGACAAACTGAGAGGTTACATTTAATTATAACACGTTTGTAACATAAAGCTGATAATATGGCTAGAGCTGTTGCATAAACAGCTCTGGTAAGTTGGGGATCTAGTACTTTGCTACTTCAGTAAGACATTAACCAGTATGGAGGTGTTTATGAAAAAATCTGCATGCGAAATGTTTATATCCGGAGCACTCTGCAATTCCAAATGCTAACCATCCTATTAATAAAAAGTACCAGTTGATTTTTGACTGTTTAACACAGATAATAATGACTTACTTTTACTATAAAAGTGCCATATTTTTCAGATCCCTACAGTGAAAAAATTTCAGAAATTGTACCATTGTCTCAAGCACCGCTTTTTAGCATATTATTTGGAAATTAACTACTGTTAATATATCTGCACGCTGTTTTTACCCTGAGATCTCTACACACTCTGGTAATATCATTAGATTAAACCACAATTGCATTTACAGAATGCATATTTTTGCATTTATATCCTGAACCAAATCCAGCTTAATTTTTGCCAGGTTAGGAAGCTGAACTGAACCAATGCAGATTAGGTTCTACGCATACACAGAAGGAGAAGTATGCTTTCTTCACGCAGTCACAACTAGTTCAGAATCTAAATATCTCATTCTTTTCTTGATTCTCCTCTTTTCAGTCTTCTCTAGATGAGGTCACAGAAGCAAACATTCCTGTCTATACAGTCACAGAATATACATTTAAAAAATATTTTATTAAAAGGTTTTGGTCATGGAGGAACAGTGAGAAGAATCTACCTTGGAGTTGTCCAGGCAAATACTCACTGCATTTTAATAAATCTCCCTTCAAAACAAATAGAAAACCTTAGTGACTTTTGCCAACTTAAATCGCACCAAATGAATGGAGAAACACAGAGTTTACTGCTGAAATTTTGCATAATAATCTTAATTTTCAATACAATAATATTCTGATCTACGTCAAAATAAACTGATTATCTGAAGTATGTAAAAACTTTAAGGCACTTAGCTCCCAATGCTGAATGCCATTCACAATGTGCTACTATTTTTCAGATGTTCTTTTTTCCACTGAGATGCTTATTGTGGAACAGGTACATCGCTATATTTGAAAAGGAAATGTCTGAGATTTGCCCCTGACTTCCAGCAAAGGGTAGATGGGAGGGTTTTCAGGTAGGAGCACATCAAATTATTTGAATCCTTTTGGTGTTTTATTTCAAATGAATGATAAAAATGTCTAAATTTATTATAAATATGAAACGAAACGCTATAAAATAGTGGCATGACAAATATTAAAAGGATAAAGGACAAAGTTCAAAAAGTGATAAGAAAGATATGGGAATACAATTAAAATGGAAAATTTAGAATAGATATCAGGAAGTAAAATCCAACGGTGCTCCTCATCAATAGCTCAAATTTGAGTGGTGGGGGAGCTGCTAAATTCCAGTCACTGCTAAAATCTGGTTTAAAAGGAGACTGATGGCAAGTGAGCTTGATTTATTTGAGATTCATGCATTTAGACTCTGCTGGCAGTAAAGAGAACAGCTTGGATACTAAGAATTTTTGAAGGTATTTCCCACAACTTCTTTGATATGCAAAGAAATATTAGCCTAATAGCTAAACCAGAAATGAACCGTCAGTTGCTGTTTAACAATATGGGTGCAGATACCATGCTGGGACTGCGTCAGCTGGGTAACATGTGAGGGAGGTAGAGGCTACCTCTATGACCAACATGAGTTGCTAGAGGCTACCGAGTCATCTGACACGAAGGTGTCGCACAAGCATCTCACTGCCCAGACCTGCTCCACAGCAGGGACAGACTGCTACCGCCTGCCTGCCTGCTGCTTTAAGAACACCTGCCCCTACAGCTCTCGACACTATGGAAATTTCAGTGTGGGGGTTCAAAAGCCAGAAAAGGTGGCCACCCCAAATGAAAATCACATCCTAATTAGACTGGTTAACAAAACTACTTTAAATTTGATTGCACTTTTCTATATTTTTAAAAAGTAAAACCCCTTTGTTGGCAGGGGGGAACTAATGGAGTATAAAGCCATATGCTATTCAAAACTCTTTATACATTTCCTTGTTTTCCATTAGGTCTGCCAGCTCCCAATTCCAAGCTAAGTAGGGCTCCCTTCCCTTACCGTCATCAGCTTGCTCAACTGCTGAATCTAAAAATAAAAGCACCTTCCTGCACATAAGTACCAAGGTTGTATAATGGAGATCCAGTCTCTGAAATATGCTAGTGTAATAGTAGTTTGCACATAATCCAGGCAAGTGCAAAGCAAGCAAAATAGACGTATAGTCTTTTTTGCTTTTAACAATTTATATCCTATTCAGCAATTCCAGCCAGCAAAAAAACCACTTCTTCTTGAGGCAGACAGTGCATGAAGTAGATGTGGCAGCAGAACCGTGACTGATCTAACTTTTTGGGAAAAACGACAGCACAGTTCAGGATTTCATTTTCTTTCCAGCTGCTACTGCCAGAAGTATGGGATTCACACTAAGCAGGTGCGTTATGGATGATGTAAATGTTGATCATGTTGGTCATTATTGTTTCTGACGTCTGACCATTACTTTCCATCCCATGCTGTGCAGATTCTTTTCTTATAATGAATTCTGGTGCATGAAAATGTTCTGAACCTTTTTTTTTCCTGGAAGCAAATATCTACTATCTTTAAGTACAAAGATACCCAAGTCACAGCCCTGTGAGGTGCTTTACAGCACTGTTTTTATGGTGCTTTTCTGCTATTTCCCACAGTGATGTGGCATAAGTAGCTCAAGGCGAACAATTTCTGGGAGGTAAAAATAAATGTTGCTATCTTACTCAGCAAGAACAAGAGAGCAACATAGGCTGTCTTCAAACTCAGCTTTACTAAATTGTATAGCATTGGATGAAGAGTGCAATGACTTTCAAGTAAAGGAGAAATTCCCTTCTACAACTGCTACACGTGGGCCATCATGGAGAATCTGTGTATCAACATTAGGGGCAGATCAATTCATGTTTAATTAGTTTGTTTGGGGAAACAGTCAGTGTAACCAATCTTTCTGCATCTACTGGTCTAGGTTTAGAACATTCACTGTCTTCACCTGTGGAGATTTTCCAGACAGCACTCCCTTATAAACAAATGTTTTACAATCAGAGTATTTATGTTGTTGCAGGAAAAACACGTCAGACTAATACTTTAAGGTCTCTTAAAAATATAAAATCTGGATATGGATATAGCACTTGATGAAAACTGAAATGTTCCAAATACCTCTTGGGTCCTATAAATTTGCCTGGGTGAATTTTCTATGGGAATTCAATAATTTTGTTAGAATGTAGCTTAGATGTTTGCATTCTCAAGCATATCTTTCTGTCCTACTATCTGTTGTGCACCAACATTCAATTGTCTGCAAGAGACAACTGATCAGTTTTTAAGTGAAATTTGACACAAGGTTCTTCAATACATGTTTAGAACTGCCTAAAGAAAAAAATATTTTTTCTCCCCCTTAAACACGTTTTTGGATCTAAATGCAAGGCCAAATTGCAGCTAATTTTTTTTCTCTCCCCTCCCAAGTTGGCAATAAAAGAGTAAGCTGCAGAAAAACACCACATGTACTTGATTAAAAACCAAACAAACTAGACAATAAAGACTGTAACACATCTTCACTAGTTTTAGGAGATACAACACAGATTCACTTAACCAGTTTAAACAAGTTGGATAAATAATTGGAAAAACTTGCAAGATGTGAAAACCATCCAGGCCCTGCAGATGCTGAAGCTTTTGACAGTCCCATGTCTAGGTAAGTTGCTACTTCTGTATGCGCAATTATTTTCAACATTATTAGCTTTGTTATTGTGATCTACTTTATACTTACATTTCCAAGACCATAACGATGTTGGCTTTTTCTTCAAAGGCATCTACACATTGGACAAGTTTTGGATGATGTAGACAGTTCATGATGCTGATTTCATCCCTTATGTTTTCTTTTTCCTTAGCAGAATATGCTTTGAAAAATTTTCCTGCCCAAACTTTTCCAGTCTTCTTTTCAACAAGCCTAAAGACTTGTCCAAATTTCCCCCTGAAAATATATAACTATTTCCATAAAACGTTTTTGCAGTGTATGGGCCACCATGACTAGCAACATTTTACTAAATATTCCAGCGCAACCACTCCATTCTGAAATAGAAATGTCTTCATATCAAGTACTGTTCTGTACTGATTTTCTGCAGAGTAATCTACAAGAACTTTTGCATGAATACCGCATTTAGAGATACCCTGCTATTCCAATTAGTGAGTTTTATATAAGAGGGTTCAAAAAATGGACTCCTACGAGGCTTTATTTCATGTGACTCAAGTTTTTCTGCACACAGTTTTCTATAGGTCATACACCTCTGAAGGGACAGCAGATAGAAGGCATTTCAGATACAGGATATTGGTGAAATCAGAATCTGCATGCTAGAGGCTTCAGCACTATTATTTCACATTGCTGTATATGTACAATTCTACCTCTACGATACACTTATCAAGATTTGTTAATGGCAGCATACAGGATCCCCTGGCCTTCAGCACCACCAGCAGCACAAATTGCTGAAAGATTATCACGGCAAGCAATTCACATAACCACGAGTTTCAGCACTGAGAAACACAGCCAGGCTAATCACTGACCTTGACTGAGCAATGCTATTAATGCTCTTGGGATTATGACCGCTGTCAACAGAGATTCTAGCCCATCTGCAGGATAATCTTATTACCACTAATGGATATAATGGAAATGCAAGTACACAATGCATACCTTTTTTCAGCTAGCTTTTAGAACACTGAACAAAAAATGAATCCTCTAGCTTTATTCATTTGTGGGCTCCGTTTTCCTTTCCAGAAATGTATGTAGTGCCTATTTAAAATTGTCAATTAATAGGAATAAAGGATCTTTATGGAGTGGAGGGCAACATATGTTAAAATCTATTTTTACTGCAACAGAGGGGCCCAGCTGGAATGTTGAAAGTGCAAGACACCATCAAAGAATGAATGCACATGATCTTTATAATTGACTGCTGGCCTAGAAAACTCCATCTTCAAAAGCACAATATAGTACTTACGATCCCAGTCTTTCTTCAATATTATAGACATCTGAAACTTTTTGTTCAGTGTTGATAGTAACCGTCCGATAGTCGACGTCTGTTTCTTTCCCTTCTACAAATAAGTATTAAGGACCATGATTAAAACCTCCATAAAACATGAATTAAAAACACAGCTTTGCATTTGTCCTGATTAAAATATGAACTTCTTACCATCATCAGATAGCTCCACTTCGTCCTCTTTAAGTTCTATGATGAAAATAAAAAGACATTAATAACTTATTATATAAGATGTGGTACTTACATAAGATAGTCAAATTATTCACAGTAACATGGGCAACTGGTAGACCCTATGGCTAAGCATCAAAAAGCAGTCAGGGATTTTGTGCGTTAACTTCATAATTAAAATCACTTCACCACTTCTATGTGACTATTGACTACACAATCACAATCAGGTCACTATTTCTTAATAAATCAAGTTCATGTGTTTTGCAGTACTTGTCTATTTTACCTGCCTACTAGAAACATCAGCATACTGAATCAGTTCAAAATCATCTAATAAATAGCTTTAGGAATGCCTTAGTGAAATAGAGAATGAATCAAAAATATTAACATCAATAACAACACTTCTGGTCCAATGACAAATCCTTTTCTGTCTTTTCTATGCATTTTTTGGATTGCAAAGCCAAAAGTAAAGCAAGTTTGTACATGAAAAGATTTCCTGCAAAGCATCCAGACAAATTTTTCAGATTCAAGATAACTAGAAAATTTGGATAGCATGCACCTTCCTGAGCATAGCTGAATTTTGAAGTCATTGAGGTCCAAACGGAGCCTCAGTTCTACAGGCATAGTCAAAGGCAGGCAGAGATGCTGGCAAGCCCAGTGACATAAGACAGAGTAAAAGCTGGCCTGAGTGTCTTGATTTTAATTTTTAATTTTCATATGCATGAACTGTTAGGAGCACCGGTTTGGGTGGTGTTCCCTATGTTGCCTGCAGGTATGAGGGGAAAGGGATTGTAGCTGGAATGTTGTTATATATTACTTACACTGCTTGGGCTTGCTCCTAAGACCTGTGGCTATGACCAGTAATTTGAGAAACTGCAAAGGCAGTTGCACAGTGACCTGTACAATCCTCCCTTTAGCTGCTGAATCTGCACTTTGCCATCGTAGAGTGCAAGCCTAACCAAGCGATTTATCCCCACCGTGTCAACAGATTTATGTTATGAAACATTAATATGGTACTCTGGACGCTGTTAGGTGCTTTAGAGTATAGAGTTTTATGCAACGGATGAGAAGCAAACAACAGAAAAAAAGGGTGCAGCGTGAGCAGATAGCTGTTCTGATGCGTGGGCATCACCTTTTCACATCCAACACGTAATGCTGCGTCTGTATTCTGGTAACAAAGCCAATCAAGTAGATATAATCTATTACTAAAGCCCCACTCTTTTTCTGGATTTGCAACCCTTGTATGTCCCAGCACAGACTAGCTGGTTTACAGCCATTTACCAGAAGAGCAGGGAGGGAAGCGATCCCTCCTCACTCAGGGGTAGCTGTCCTCAGAGCTTCCTCAGCTAGAAACCACACTTGCATAGAGCACATCACATTTTCCTCCCCTTTTAAGGGCTGCATAAGGGAGCTGATCCCAACCATGCTGCCAGTAGTTAATGTCTGCCAAATACTGATTAGACAAAGAAGTCAGTTCACAGTTCTGCAGCGACACTATATTGAAGACATGAACTAGAAACATTTTGGTCCACCAGTGGAAGCCTAAATTAGATAAGCAGAACATATCTGAGCTTTGTAAGCGCAGAGTAGCTGTGCTAAAACCTTTCTCAGAAGTGAGTCAACAGTACCAAATTTTCCTCAAACATGGCAATGCCTACTTTAATCTGTTGTGACTTACAGCCTTATTTTAGTAGCTGTTTTCTTTAAATGCACAGTGAAAAGTTAGCCATGCCTTTCTTCACCAAGATTATATTGAGATTGCTAATATGCACTGGCCACCTCGGTATGAACATCAGTAATCAGTCTTTCTGGCAGCAACAGAAAATCCCTAGTTACTCAGCTAAGTGTTTACATAGATGGCAGCTTAAAGTCCTGACTTTGAGAGGTGCTGAAGACATGCATTTTCCACTGCCTTTAATTAAAGAACCAGTTATATTCACACACTTGAAAAATCACGCTTTATATGACTTGCCCTTTCTCCACGCTAGCTGAAGTATCAAGAATTGAAATCGAGAAGCCCTGGCATTGAGAGCACCAAGACAACCCACCCTCCTGCAAACAGAATACATTTTCTTTTCACTCAAGACAACTTTTTTTTTGTTGGTTTTTATATGTATCACAATGATTCATACACTTTCTAGCTTTTTTGTATTCAATCTGTGTAAGAAAACTCTCTGTCTTAAAAAGAAAAATAGCTTATTTGCTTTGGTCCAGTACAAGTACTGCTTGCTCTAGGAAAAACAAATGTAGGGAAGAGTCAGGTCCCCAACTCTAGAAGGTGTTTGTCCTGCAACTAAAGAAAGAGGGCATTCAAACACAGGGAATTTTATTAGGAAGAGCCAATACCGTCTAGCTTTCTTTCAATTTTATTGCTTCCCTTAATGTTATTTTCCCCCTTTGAAGAGAAGCTGCAGCTTGATTCAGATCAGATTTTAAATCTTTAAAATAGAGGAAAGAAATTTCTCAGAATGCATCCAGTTTAGCACTTGAAGATAAATATGATTTACTTTTGTTTGGAAATGTCTGTTAAGAGGCTTACACAGTTGTGTGATGCTGCAGCACTTTGTTATCATTTTGTCTTGCTGTGGCAATAAAAGATAACATCACAAGGATTATGTGGGACACTTAAAACTCCAAAGCCCTGCATACATAAGTAAGGAGGGAGAGATACAACACACAGTCCACTCCTCAAAGACAGGAAAAATGGCAAAATGCATTATTCCTGGTCTGGGCTTTTTGGTGTGGTATGACTGTCAAAGTCATCCTTGCGCAGTAGGTAGATGTGGGTGTGCACAAAAATATGCATTCAATATCTGTTTTTAAAAAATAATCCTGATTTTTGTGTGTGTGCGTTTAAAATTTTGGTACCAGTTTCCGAATAATTTCTAAAATGCTCCAGCTCTTCCCATTAGTCCTTTGAGAAGATCTTAAGCAAAAAATATGAGGCAAAAGATACTGAAAAATATTTTCACAAGTACATGCAACTGTAATCAAAAACCCTAAAAATATTTTTAGCACGCATAACGCTGCAAAACCAACATGCGAAGTAGGATAGCCTTGAATTCGCAAGACTGGTGTACTAGGGGCAACAGGACTGAGGTGCTCTGCCTTGCTGGGATTTGAAGCATGGGAACCACAACTAGGTATGAGAGGCTAATTCAGTTTCTGCTGCATATTCAGTGCTTGGCTAGCAGCAAGTACATTTACTTTTTCCAAAAGCAACTTTTGGGATAGGGTTTATGGCTTGTTTTTCCATGGTGTGTCCAGCATAAACTGTAGTGAATCCATGAGTATGTTTCAGGTAAGTCACCAAATGTCTGTCATTGTCCAACTGGGCATGGTCTGAAGGTGTAACTCATGTGTGAAAGGTTTCACATCCCATTACCTGTGCACTGAACTACAGAAGTCTGTCAGCCAGCACCCACACAGCAAGCCAGAAGTTGAATTATTGGTGGCTTTCACAAGGCAGGGTTTTGGGATCCCTGAAGCAAGTTTCCACACTGGATGCATGCAAAACTTACATTCTCAGACACCCACATGAAGTCTGCATAAGCATTCATCGCACAGAGGCACATGCCCAGGAGTATGTAGAGCTGCCTCACTGGGGAACTGTTAAGATATTGTTTAACTGAATGTAGATTTTTTTTTTCTCTTAAAAACTAACCTTCTTGTTTCTCTCCAACTTTTACCAGCTCGGATTCTTGACTGGGCTCACTGATGCCATACACATTAGCAGCTCGCACACGGAATTTGTATTCCCGGTCAGCCTGCAGGTCCTGCACATTGAAAGAGGTGCTGCGGCAGGTAGTGAGATCTGTCCATTTGTTATCCACTGAGTTCCAGATCTCCACAGTGTAGGACTGCACCGCGCTTCCACCATCATAAGAGGAACCGTACCACGAGAGAGTGAGGGAGGAACTCCGTATGTCTGATGCGCAAGGTGTTCCGGCAGGTGGGTCTGGTTTATCTGCGAAAACATATACACAAAGCACATTAGATGAAATCATGAAGGTAAGAGGTAGGACTTCCATTAGGGTATTACTAGCTTTAGCTAACAGCCCTTTTCTTTCCATGCCACTGCTCTGCTTCAGAGGTTTGTACTACAGCAAAAAGGAACAATTGCAGCACAGATAGACTTACCTGTAGCTAACATGGATGCCAACCCCACATGGGCCTCAGCATGGGCTGTTCAATTCCCTGGGCATCTTGCTAAGCCATGCTGAAGCCTAATGCCCTTCACAGCTATCATTACAGAAACTACTGAGACTAAAACCAGTCACAGCTATGCGTGCAAGTGCTGAAATCAAATTTCCCACAGTAGTGCAAACTGCTCCTTGGTGAACTTCCTTAGAGGTTTACCCCTGTAACAATCACCATAGCTGTGATGTTCTTTCTCCAGCTCCCTTCATCTGCTTCCATACTTCAGGGCCGCTACTAACCTTTCACAGCCTCAGAATGTGCCACTTATCTGACACTACCTGGGTATCAGAGATACCAAAACCAGTTTGTTGGTATAGAAACACAGATCTTGAAGGGTGACAACTTTGTCTGTCTATGTGCAGTTTTTGGAAACCTAGTGTACTTTTTGCTAAAAAGGAATTCAACTTAAAATATATCATTTAAATATTGAGTTTTTTTTAATCTCATGTGCATTTTGGAAATTGTTGGGGAGGTGGAAGATAGAGACTTCTGTTTTTCCTCAGTTGGAGGCTTGCTCCCGCAGTCCTTATTTGCACGAATAGAGCCAATATCACCAGAACCTGGTGTGCAGATGAGCAACCAACTATGCAAGCATCCGACACAATACAAAAACCTTGCAGTTTTATGTCTTTTTCAAAATGAAGTTTAATGATTACATAGTTATTGAAATGAATGTTATCCTAAGACAGAAAAATGTCGACTTTTTAAAAAGATACTGATGAAAAAAATAATTATGGAAGTTAAGCACTTCAAAAGACTTTAAAGGGAACAAATATCTTCCTTGGCAATAACCCTCTCAGAAGTAATCTAGCAAAACCTACAAAATAATGATGGCGTTGATGTGGATGAAGTAGCGGCCAAAGGTTGAATGAAAAATCAAAGGATGGGATAAAATGACAGAAGATGAAAAGAAAAAGATAGAAAGTGTGAGATGTTACAAACAGTGGTTACACTGGACGTGGACTGATAAAATCCTGTCCCATTTTGCTGGTTAAAAGTGATAATGGACATTACCACCTTCTCCTTAAGAAAGGCAGAGCTGGCAAACCAGCCAAAAAATACAGCCACTTTCTCGACAATAAAAACATCCAAATGCTGGGGAAAACTGCTGTTGACTTTGATCAAAGCCTTACTGTGGTAGACTGTATCAGTTATCCCTCCATACTCAAATTATCATTCCTAGGAAAATCACTGAGCAGACAGAAATTGCCACAGTTTGCCATAAACATGCCTTTAGTTCTTGGACAGAGGGACTTCTCTGACTGCTGTGGTTTTACTTATAGAGAGGGAAAATTGGGTAGTCTAATCTGATCAAGACACTGAAATGTCAGTTCACTATTTGGAAGAGTGAAAGTTCCACTGACTAATGAAAAAAACTGAAAAAACTTCTGTAATTCCTTTTAGTTCAGCTGTGATGGAAAATCCATCTCCCCGCACAACTTAAACGTATTAGGAGATATCAGGTGTTCAAGGAATGTGTGGATGAGGCATTGTGGGACATGGTTTAATGGGCATGGTGGTGTTGGTTGATGGTTGGACTTGATGATCTTACAGGTCTTTTCCAACCTTAGAGATTCTGTGATATATGAATAGAACTTTTAAGTATGAGGGAAAAGGCTGGGAGGGAGGAAGGGAGATGGGCACCATGGGCAGGCACCATGGGAGATTTGCCACTGCATTCAGCATGAGAATGCCCAGGCGGAAGAAAAAGAGACTGCCAGAATGTAGGTTATCTTTATTCATTTTGACAATACTTAAAACACCATTCCACTAGGAGTCATCATTATACAGTACATCTCTTGTTAAACACAAAAATCAGAGACCAGATGTCCTTAACCTCTGGAATGGCTTACTGCCCTGCTTAGTTGTCACATTTTACTCGCCTCGTTTTCTGGAAGAATAAAAGGGACTATTTAAACAAGCATGAATTTATGTGTGGATATCATGAATTGAATCACAGAGAGGTTAAATGATTTGTCCAAGATTAGAAAGAGAGATTGTAGCAAAGATGAGAACTGAATCTTGATCTCCTGGTGCCCAAACAGCAGCGCCCCTCTTCTGTACTAGTCCTGCCTCAACCTCCTCAGAGCTGCAAGAAGTGCAAATTCAATGCTCACACCATTCACAATAACAGAACCCTTGTACAATACTACAAAGAGCTGGTTGCGTGGCGCACATGGATTGTATGATTTTAGTCAAACAGCGGCGATAGCCGTCTTCTTTTCACTATAATTTATTGTCCATGTAGACCTTGCAGGGAATGATGCCACCTCTGTCCTCTTCAAAACCTGTACAGAAGAAGTATATTCTGTGTCTTGTTTTCCTCCTATATAATCATCATTGCATCATCTCAAGATGCAGATAGAAGAACTTGGATAAGTAACAGCTGACTTATCCTAAATCCAAACAGAACAGAGCAGTTGCTGATAGCAAGAGGAAAATACTTTGAAGAAAAAGCTAAGCCAGTAGTCTATCACCTTACAGAGGCATCTGTTCGGGTTTGTCAAAGTAGTGCAGATTCTCTGACATCTGCTATGCACACAGCTAAATGTGGACAGTATGTGTTTGTTTTTTTTTAAAAAAAAAAGTGTTAGCTTGCTCTAACACTTTGCACTAAATTTTACATCAAAGGAGGAAAAAATGCGTATGCTTCAGTCTTTGCAAAGCACAGCAGCCTGCTTCCCATACAGGACATGAAAATACAGTCTCTCTTTGCTGACTTTCAACACACTTCTGTTTCCAAATGAAACTCTGGGCATGATTTATCAGTGGCGTAGGCCACAGTTACCTTAGTGACCTCTCTTTCCATGACTCACCTAGATAACAGCAATTCATTTGGCCAGCATAGTTTACAGAAGCAAGGCTTAGATATGTGAGCACTGGAGAGAAAATATTCATGGCCAATGGGACATCAGTAGTAAAGAAAATGCTACATGGCTTTAGCCTAATATCTGCCAGCCCTGGGAATATTTATACTTTCCTAATAAATTTTTCCCAGTAGGCAAAGATGAAAACCTGCAACCCCAGCTGGACTCTCTTGAGCCAGCAAGATGCACGTTTTTGTTTGAAGTCTACCATGTGCCGTTGCTTGCAGATCTGCTCAATGTATAAATACTAGGGTAGTAGCTGCTATGGGAGATCATAAACAAGAATGTAAGCCTAATCTTTGCTCTTTCTTAATATGACAGATGTATATGTACCATTTTATCATGCTTAAAAATTATTTGATATCAGACTGGATGGTATTCTACAGCTCTGCACATTCAGAGAATTTGCAGATGGTTTCTCCATGTGTCTGTTTTGTTTCTCAACAGTTTATTCTATGGGGATTTTAAAGGTTACCCTTTATTCATCTGTCTGTATTGAAAGTTGGAATATTTTGCCAAACTACATTCCTTTCTGAAATATGAAATCTCCATCAGCACAATTAACTGCTTCCAATAAAAATATCCAGTGGGTTGAGGAGGGGTGTGGAAGTCAAGCACAATTCTCTATTTTGTCCTTCTGTTTTAGTGTTTAGTATACTATTAATGTCCTTGAACTGCCCATCTTCAGTATTTCATTTGCATGTCATGTGCAGTCTTTTACACACACAGACATACTTCATACTTAGGCTTATATTATGAGGGCTTTACATAGGCTTCATTGGACCACAATTTTGTTCTTCCTGTTCTGGACCAAACCATAGCCACAAGCCAACATGTGAACTAGAAGGAAGGGAGTGCATCCAAAAGTACACTGCTCCTTGTGAACATTTCTGTAGGGGAAGCAATGAATTTAAAATATCAAGCTGTAACTTCAGTTTCACTATTACATGCAACAAAAGAAAACATGTATGTATTATCGACCATAAGATCTCTTAACTATATGAAACTAGGGGTACTCCAGTCTTGGCTAACTTACAGTATGCATATAATACCAAAATCCAGACTTAGCTACACTTTATGATATTTTAGATTGTCACAGTCAAATTGGCTGTATCCACACAGTCAGAATCCTACAAATGTCACCTTGTTTGTAGCAGATAGTACTTACACCTCTTTTACTAGGATGCATGATCACCTCATTTGCCTTATATTATGACTGCAGAGGCTAACAAGATAGTTGGAGGTTGGACAGTTAAATGCTAAGGGGGACTCAAGCACAAAGCTCCCTACATAATCCCTTTAGCTATATCAGTAGCGTTGCCCCAAGCTGGCTCCCAAAAGCTAGTGGCAGGCAAAGGAGATGGACAAGCAGCTAATTTGGCCTCAAGCCTGCCTCAGGGACTGTTCTGCACTGCAGCACGGAAACTGCATAGAGTCACTCACACTAGTGGCACAGAGGAACTAGCAGTAGCAACTCATGCGTGCTATATGCCAGGCATACGGGAGTGGAGGTGATGTGAAGGAAGGCTCTACTGCTTTCCTCCCTTTGTGCTCCAGCAAACTAGGCACAGATTAAAAAAAACCTACTTCCCAACAAAGGGAGACACAAATTACCACTAGCCCAGAGCAAGGAGGTCAGATTCCAGTTTCTTCTCTGTGGCTCGCGTTCCTTAGGGCAGATGGTAAGGTCACGAGCTGGTCTCACATGAAATGTATAAGCCACATTTAAGACCGTACCAGGATTGACACACGCGCTTCTTATTTACTCCCAAATTGAATTCAGCTGCACTCCTTCCTCAGACAAATTCTCAGAAATATTTTGGTAAACAGGTTTTCATATACAGCCTGGAGTAACCTTTAATTAATTGGTATTTGTACACTCTGAGAAGCATAAAGCATAAGCATGTTCAGCCTTTAAGTCATTGCTATTTATGAAACAAATTTGACTTGAGACCCTTGCCTTTTTTTCAGTGGTGTGTAACCCAAAATTCCTCCTGATATGGAAAGGGACTTTCTTTCTGCATAGGTGGCAAACCCACAAGCTCATACAGGACACCCACATAACATGACAACTGTGCTATCCAGATCTCACTCCCTTCTCCACATGGCTCAGTTTACAGAGTCCGCAGAACACAAGCACCATTCCAGGAGACCAAAAAAGGCAGCAATCTCCTTATCTAACTCTGAGTGCAGGGAAATGGAAATTGTCCTGCTACTTGATGTGAGGGTCAGGCTGAGCCAAAGCAAGGTGATAGGGCTTGCTGCACATTAAGAGC
This sequence comes from Gavia stellata, assembly GCF_030936135.1. Taxonomy (NCBI): domain Eukaryota; kingdom Metazoa; phylum Chordata; class Aves; order Gaviiformes; family Gaviidae; genus Gavia; species Gavia stellata. The sequence continues at coordinate 12,721,968 of NC_082601.1, read as the reverse complement.
TTTCAGGGCTCTGGTGGGCTCTTAAGCAGCAATGCTGTTCCAGTAGAAAGCCTCTGAAAACTGAGAACAGTACAACCACAGCCTCTGAAAAAAGTTATTCTTCTACGAACAGAGACAGCACTGAAGCAACATCTCTGAAGTAGTTTTCTTTGTCTGTTCTCAAAATTGGTTTGGTTTCTTTCTAAATCCAGTTATCATATTACTGTACAATACTATTATTAGCTATTGTGATATTTGTCTGCCAGATAAAGAACAGACAGAAAGAAACAATTTAATTCCATTCCACAAGCTGTTTAGCCAGAGAAGGTATTTAATAATGCTGCAAAAGCCAGTTGAACACTGTCCATGCCGACAGCACTGGCAAAGCCTTCATCTGAAATTCATCAGCAGGAGAAAAGCGAAACCATAAAAGGTCATAACTGAACTCTGCATTATTGCTGACAGGGCTCGGGGTCATGGCAGACCTCTCTGCTTTGCTCGGAAAACTATGCCCTGCAGCTTTTTTTTCAAGGGAGAGGAGTGCTATAAGTAGAGATATTATTACCCCTTAACACACTGTAACACCCATTAGCACCCTTCTGGATGTACCTAGTGTACCATAGGTTTAGCATAAAATTAAACCAGAAAAGAATGCCTGCGTTCTCCCACAAAACAACACAAGAGAAGTTGAAATGAATAGAAATTTTCTCCCAATGAAACAGCCTCCCCAGCAGAGCCGAGGACCTCATGGACAAGGTTAGTTAGCTCAGGGGACCAGAGTTTGAAATTCACCCCTCCCCGGTAATACACACTGCGGACTGCTGCTAGCCTCCTCGAAGTGTGATCCCTCACCATATTGCCCCTCCTGACAACTCTGACATAAAACTAAGTTATTTAAAACTGCCCTTTTGAGACCTGTAGATAAAGTAGCTCACAAATACTGGAGGCCCAGAGCACTGCTTGGTGGTGGTGTTCCCACTTTGCCAGTTGGGGTAACTGAGGCATAAAAGAGTAAAATGACCTTGCCCCAGGACATGCAGGAGGATGGAGCTGGGAATGAAACCAGAGCTCACCACTCCCATGCAAATGCCCTCCACACAAGAACATCTCCTTCTGCCACAGGCCTAATGGAACAAACAAATACACAATGCATCCTCAGGAGCCCTTTTCCTAAACCGTCTGCTCCTGTGCCTGAGTCAACAAGCTATTCGGATTACTCATGTACTCGGATGCCTACGCATTAGGCATCTGGTTGGATAACTGATTGAATTAGAGCTGCAATACCTGTCCACTGAAAGGCAGAATAAATTTTAGGACTTTTCCTGGTAAGACTGTCAGTGGATTCCACGTCTCCACCAGGGTCAGTTTGGGTCCTAGGAACCCCATGTTTGTGTGCAGGAGTGGTGATGAATCATTTCTTAGTAACTAAGACATTCCTAGCATTTAGCAGCAGATAAAATACAGGAATTTTGTTGTGAGAAATACTGTCATGATATTTCCTTGTCTTCATCAGAAGAAAGGTGAAGGTAAGTATCAGGAAAAATAACTAAGCAGGGAGTTCTACTGGAATTTCTCCTAACACAAATGACATTGAAACTAGATGGCCCTTCAAGGAATAAATCTGGATCAGTGTACCAGCACTGATGCATAGGGCAACATAAGCTGTTTTTCCTTTATACATTGTTATCTTGCTGTGAAAATTTAGTTTTGATACAGCTACAGAGTTTTGCCGCCAAGCATTAGTGGGGAGGCTTGACAGTGGAGGGTACAACACTGTTGAACTACAACAGCAGCAGCAACAACAGCAATGTAAGACATCTCTTCCTTAACCACCAGTCTAGTTGCCCTTTAACCATAAAACTGGTGACAAAAATCCTCCAGCGATCCAGAGGAATTTAAAAGGTTAAAGGTTAGAGACCAAGTCCACCCACATATTCTTAGGAAATTAACTGCATTCTCGACCCTAACTGTAAACAGGGAATCACATGGATACTGCAAGATATAATCTGATGCTTCTCAAAAGAAGGTGAAGTTTCAGAAGCATTCATGTTAGCACTTCTGAGCTGCAGTATTCTCTGTAGAAGTGTCTGTGGTTGTTCTGCTTCATTATCTGCTTACAGATGCCTGCACTTGCTTTTCCAGAGAGAGAACTCACAGTTTCTGACCACCGCTGGATGCAGTCAGTCTGAGCGGCTAGCACTCACAAAGAAGTCTGATAGTGCCACTGTGAACTGTTGGTTATGCTACCACATTTCCTTCTAATAGAGTTTCAGGACAAAGAACTAAGGCTGATATAGGATGCATATATGTCACTTGTTAAACCAGGACCAAGGCCTTCATATAATCAATTAATAATCCTACCATTATATTCAGTGACTGTTGGAGTTAGTGATGATCAGATCTTGTTCTCAGGTTAAATTTGTATTTTCTCATTTTTGCTTGGAAAGACTCTGCACATACAGATTCTGCTAAAGGCACAGAACAGTTTCCTCACAGAAAGTAACTTCATCCCACCTCAAGTATGGAATCGTAACCTCATGCAGAGGAGCAGGTATTAGTTAGTGAATTCATGTTATACTACTTGCATGCCTGTGTGCAACATGCTTACATATGTGTCCTTAAGTACTTGGTTTATCACTGTCCAACAGTGCATGAGGACACAGTACACAGGATGTGCACAAATGCTCAGAGTAATAAAACCACCAAAACAATTATCTGTAGGCCTCTCAGGGTATAATAATATTGCTCTCATTCTTCTGCGTATATCTATTATATAGCTTACTAATCAACATGATAATTTTTTTATAGAATACCACACCAGGAACAGTACAAATCCAAAGGATTTATAAAAGACAAAGTTGATCAAAATCAGCCCCCATGTGTTTTTACTTCTGTATTAACAAAAGTAAAAGATGTCACTAATATCAAAAGTATTCACCAAACACTGATCATCAGAAAACCCCTGTGTACTAGGCATGGAAACATGAAGCAGTTTGCCCAAAATCATGAAGGATGAAGGATGCTTGTGGCATAGCTGCAGAACAGACTACTTCTCTAGTGCCAAATTCTCTTTGTTGAATACTCCATTATTCTTTTGACTCTTTGTTGTAGTGTCCAGCTTTAGCCAGTATGAAAAACAAGTTCCTTCTTCAAAAGTGGTTACAGATTGTGGTATTCCTGCCACATAGCTAAAATGTTCGGAACCAGAAATTTGATAAATTTACTCATATACATCTAATAAATGGCATGAAAGGAATGACTATTCCTTGCTATCACCATAGAGTGAGAGCTCTACTTTGCCTCAATCAGTCCTGTCTTACACTAAGCTCATCACCGGCTCATTTAATATAGCTTTGACAACAGAAGTCCACTTTAATCTGATACAGTGTCTGCTGTAAATCATTAGCTTAGTCTCACATCAGGCCATTTTGGTTTTGGACCAGAAACAAGTTGCAAAATCTCCCTAGAGAGATCACTCAGCTAATGAAACTGCTTATTTAAGAGAGCTAATCATAACAATAGAGAAGAGCTCACATGGACATTTTGGGAACAGTCAACCTTTTAAAAGAAGAAATTGCTTAACTTGGATGTCTCACTTCTACTGCAGGTCTCCCAGTGTTATTAGTGCTTATACAGACAAATCTACACAATCAATCAATGTGAAACTCAAGATTCAGTCCTTGTGGCTCAGTGCTGTGTACTCAACACCACACTGCACTGCCTATCAATTAGCAAGTGTCCTCTAACCCAACTACGTATCTGTGCATCTGGTGTGTGGACTGCAAACAGCTCACACTGGAGGCTGAGTGTAATGGACATTTTGTTCATTGATATTCATTAAAATTGCAAAGGAAAAAAAAATCCTTAGAATAAAGTTGGGTTTCTTTCAAGAGCATCTTTTCCCATGGCACAAACTGCATCGAATCATGCACTACTCAAACTCTTTAAATGTCAGAATCCCTGCTCAGGTCAGTTAAGCTTGCAGTTGGAAGTCTGAGCTTGACAGCGTGAGCAGTTTTAAGACTTCAGGAGCCAAATTCAAAGGAATGCAGAGTAGATTTTTTTCCCTAAAAGTCATTACTAAAAAACATTTATAATAATCATACCCAGCTATAGTTTACAGTCTAGAACTCAGGGTTTAAATCATAGCAGGATCATTTCTGATTTGAATCCTGGCAGGTAAGCTCAGTCCTTTGTCCTCTGGTTGGAGGTAAGTCAATAATGTTACTTTTTGTGAAGAAAGGTCTTTGAAAACCAAAAGCATAAAACCAAGATTTTAAATATCCTCAAGAAGGTCTTTAGACCTTCTGCTCAAAGAAGAATCAGCTATATGGTTAGACCAGATTGTTCAGATGTTTATCCAGTCTGAACTTGAATGTCTCCAAGGATGGAGACTGCACAACTTTTCTGGACAACCTGCTCCCTGGCATGTGTTACAGTCCAAATTTGATTTGGGAAATGTTTATTGGAGTCTTTCACATGAGAAGCTTGCCCATCAGCATGAAGACTTTGCAACCCACATGGTTGTAAGGAGTAATAATAAAATAAATACATCTTTATTTCCTTATTTATTTCATTTTATATTTTAACAAATGCCTTTGATTTGCTGAAATTCAGAACAGACAAGCCTGTTAGCTGCCTCTTTGAGAAACATAGCTCTAGGTTGGCTCAGACACACTCCTCTGGAGAGCAGATGTTCTCTATTTGTAGTTTCCCTCAATACATTCAAGACTCAGTTGTGGACTGTGGTCAGTCAGCAGTGTTTTGAGCACACAGCATACACACAGATATGCCTTTTATCGCTAAACTCATAGGGAGGCAGCTCACACAGAGGTTAGAACCTTATTATAAACAGCTGAGGCAAACAGAGCTGATCTTTAGCACCAGGGCTTACTCTGCAAACACTTGTTATGAATATGGGGTCAGGGCAGGAGGGTAAGTTTCTTCCCAGTACTTTGGATGAAGCAGAGAGAATGGACAGGTGGGAATTTAGGACTAAAGATGAGCTTTGGTAGGCTAAGAGGTCTCACATTTTGCATATTTAGAGAAGTACAGTTTCCCTATTTTGACTGGAGCAGGCTTTGGAGAAAAGTACCTTCCAAGTTGCATGAACATGTAGCATCTTCGAAGGTGCAAATGGGGTGAAGGATTTTATCTCAGTAGAGAGATTCTAACTCACTTCCTAGAAGGAAGACATTTTTGCTCCCTTTTCCCACATTTTTGAGTACCCAGATGGAAGAATCTGGCCTTAAAACGCATGTGTAGCAAGCTAGGAATCTTGAGGCTTTGTCATGCCCTTGGCAGTGCTGACATCAGCGAGATGTCTCATTAAAGAGCTCGGCAATTTTACAAGAGGGAATTTATTCTTTTCAGTTGGAAACAGATAGCTTGTCATCAGCCAAAATGCATGGCAAACTCCAGCACATTGTAAGGATTCTTCACCCAACTGTCCCAAAAGCGTCTTTGGGAATCCCACTGTTCTCTGGCACATTTCTTATGGAAGAGCAAAGCAGGAGGTCGAGATGTAGCTTTATAAGGTTATAGAATTCAAAGACTTTCAACCCAATTAACTCCAAAGGATATAAAACAGTGACTTATATAATAATGAGTCAAGGCTCATACAGTGACAAGATAATAGGAGTTGCTGGCCTAGTTCAGCTAAAAAAAATCCATCTTGCCCAATAACCTGCTACAGTTAGCAGCCTGCAGCAGTTGCCTAGAAAAGAGTGAAAAAAAGGGAAATGTAAAGAACGATTAATCTCCTGCTATTCTTCTTGCTGCTAATCAGCTGTGTTGGGGCTTTGGAGCCAAAAGCTGTACCCAGAACAATGTATATGATCATTATTCGAAGACCAATTTTTCATGGTGTTTATTTTTAACCTAGCTATACTTCTGACCTGCACAACCCACTGCTGGAAGGGGTAGTACAATTTATCTATGCATCATCTGAAAAATACTTATTCTATTTTCTTCTGTTCTTGAATTCTCTGGCATGTTGCTGGAATCTACTTGATATTTATACTCATTCATTCAGTTATCTTTTAACTGCAACTAATGCCACAGATCAGATGAAAGAAATTCATGTAAATAATCAGGAGGCCTCTACTGACAGTATATACAGCAGTATGCAACTGAGAGACATTCACTCTTTAGCAGTGGATAACGTACTTGAAAGTATGATTCTACTCATTCAACTTTGTATGTTATTCACTGGACTGCTGGAATGAATCTGCAGTCCAACTTTGGTTAATGGTATTTTGCCGCTGATTTCATTGGAGTCAGATTTTCATCTTTGGCCTTATACCTGCATTTCTTTACTTGCTCACTAGCCCACATGTCTGTTAGGACAGCAGAGCCAATGCAGTTATGAGTGTGTGATTAGCATGCAGCCTTGCTGGTTGAACTAGAATTCGTCCAAATGCCTGGGCAAGCTCTGCCCTCCCCCACCTTGTGTCAAAACCCCTCTGCAGGCCATAGAGAACAGACCCATCCCGCAGACTAACATTTTAACCAAATCACCCTCTTCGTTTGTAGAACTTCCCTGGAAACCCTTTGCTGTGTATCCACACCAAGGTGGGTTCATTAGCCCTTTCAAAACTAGATGTCACAGCTCTAGGTTTTGTCTGATACTCAAGCTAGCTGGTCTAGATCTAGGCTGCGGTTTTAGCTGCAAACATACTGCAACTGTCTACCAGTCTACAACTATCTGCAGCTGTCCACAGCCTGCTACAACTAACTGGATGGCCTGAATGTGTCATCTGACAAGGCTGCTTGAAGCTTTAAAATACATGTGTGTAAAAGCCCATATGTGAAGGGGTCCATATTCAAAACAGACTGCCTTTATTCACTGCTTTCTGTCACTATAAAACAGTAGACAATGGTAGGAATTTCAATTAAAAGGATAAAATCTTCCTCCCCCAAGCAACAGGATGTTTTCAAATTTACAGTCTAATAGAAATTACCTCAATCCTTCCTGAACTAACAGTTTTAGAATTTGCAGTCTAGCAAACATCTGGATGCTGCAAACATTAAACAGGGAAAAGAAGTGGTGTCTAACAAAAAAATGGAGACATGAGCTGGGGGTTTTTTGTTGTGTTTTTTTTAAAGTCTGAGCTATTTTGTACCTCCACCTGTAATTAGTAATTTTTCAAAATAAAACATAGTATATCCCTACTGAACTTGCTTATAGTCCTTATTACAATGTCACTGTCCAGTCCAGATAGTTTTTAAAGTACTAGTTTTTCATTTAAGTCTTCTTAACTTATCTGATTATTTTATTTAATTTCTTGCATATCATCATATATAAAGAAAATGTGGAGTGATGTCTGAAGAATGAGTAATTATCTAAGACATTATTATAGACTTACCAACAACTGTAAGGTTGACCTGTGCTTGTCTGCTGCCAAGTTTGTTCTCTACGACTAGGGTGTAACATCCACAGTGTTCCTGCTTTGTTGATGATATTGTTAGCTTGCTGCTGTTTTCAGCATTCTCAATTTTAATATATTCATTTTCTTCAATCTGCCAAATTCAAAAGAAAAAAAAAAGAAACATTTTATGGGATAAATTTCTTCATATCTGAAAGAGCTCAAATTACAATACAAGGTTATCATATTGAGTGTTATCTTCAGATAACACTATTACAGCAGTGAATATGTGCAGCTGGTAAAGAGTGTAATCAACACAAAACATCTAGAAATGCAGTGGAACATTATAATGTCTCCAGTCGTGCAAAGGCAACAGGGAGCATTGGTGTTGCTGGGACTCCACTAAGGAACAGGAGTTTCACTTTCTAACTCCCCTTTGACAGGCTGAAAGTGCAAACTGTGTAACTGGCAGAAGAACGAAGTTTGGTCTCACATATCTCACAGAGACCACAGTGGAACAAGGGTTTAGCTCTAAATACCTTAATTCATTTGCCATTCCCCTTTAGAGGCCCAATATGCAAATCATCCATAGCTGTGACTTTTACCCTCTTGTCTTAACCAGCCTTATTCTGTACTTCCACATAAATCAGGGTAACAGTTTCTTGAGTTTGAGCAATTGAAGATGATGTTGCCTGAAATGGAGATGGAGTGCTACAGCTGTGCAGAGAGACATACAAAGAGCAGATCTAGCTTTCCTACAGCACTTTTATTTTCTAGAGAGGCAAAAATCAAAATCTGAGCTGAATACCATAGACATATTATGAACTACTTTTTAATTGAAACAAAGCTATCATAGCATAAATGGCCAAGGAGACTTAGATTTTAATTGGTATTAGCTTAAGACATCACAGATTAAGAACCTCATAATGCTACACTGCAATTATAGAAGCTGTACACTATGTTCTTATGAAACAGACAACATAATGTCAATGCCCTTCTTCCTCCCACCACTTCCTTCTCAGATAAGTGACTCTTCCAACTCATTCTCAGAATTTCATTAAAAATTAAGGCTATTTCGTTTGCCTTATCTTGTCTTATATATTCGGAAGATAAGAAATTACAATGCTAAAAGCAGGACTTTTCCTGCTTTCTCCTCAACTGAGATAGAACACATGCATTGCTATATGCCCAAAAGTAACCTGAGAAAGATGCTCCTACAGTAACTTGAACAGAAAATTAGCAAATGGGATTATGTAGGATTACAGTTTAAATTACACTGAAAGTTGCTCTCCCCTGCCCCCGTACTTTATTCTTCTGAGATTCTACATTGGCTTATATGTTTTGTTTCACTAGAATTAGTCAAATAATAGTAATAAAAAAATCAGTCTAGTAGAACTAGAGCTGCGTTATGCAGAGAAAGCCCTGAAAGGATGCTCAGTGGCTTGCAACCGTTGTGGGGAACAGGAAGCTGGATCCCCGTGTACCCAGAAGAAAGTCACTGGTCATAGTTAAGAAGCTCCAACAACTGGCAATGTTAAATGATGGAGTTTGTTCCTCAACTAACGAATAGGCTTTCAAAGGCAGTTTCGGCATCCCTCCACTAGACTGCCATCATGTACAACAGTATGGGTCACAACTTTGTGAAATACCCTTTCTTCAAGCAAAAGATATATGTCCAGAATATACCCGTGAGAGGCCACTGTGGCTCTCTTGAACCTGAGGGAATGGGAGGAAGGAACGTGGAGAGGACAAGTCCCTTCTGCATACTGCAGCATATAGTGGCAGGGCTGAAATCACAACTCACCACTTACTGGATCTGCTCAAATAACTACTACAAATAGCCCCCAGGAAAACTGTAAGAACACCTGGGTGATTTTCCCATTTAGGATTGGGAATGGAACAGAGTTAAAATCAACCACATTTATAGAAAAGGAAGAAATCCAAGAATAAAACAATGTGGGGTGAAGTATAAGTGAAAAAGAAAGGAGAATAATGGTGCAGCACAGTACATAGTAACTGGCTCCCCATTTAATTTAATAAATGAAAGACTGCTGCCCTCATTTGTCCTCCTACAGTGTTTATTAACCTTCCTGAAGTTTTCTTCTTTTCTATCTCATTCACCTGCTATAATGAACCATTTAAAAATTTGTATGACACTTTAATGTATTATTTTGCAAATCTTTAGATTGTCTCATAGTGAATAACTAAAGAAGAAAGTATAAAGATGGTAAAAATAACATTTTACAAAGGAAAAAGGTGTAGAATGACAAATTATGGATCTGATGTGGGTATTATGAGCTGCTGGTCTCTGTTATCACATAGATTTTGTATATAAAAATGGCCTTGAAATCTATGTAAATAGGATCATTGTATTCAACAATGTACTCAAAATTCTGCACAAACCAGAAACTCACTTTTGAGGGGTACATTTTACCCACGAGTTAAGACAGAGCTTAGCAAAACAGGACACTGAATGTCACTGGAGCTTCTGAGACCTATTGTTGTGGAAATGAGTAGGCCACTTTTTAACTCCAGTCTTGAAACTAAAGAATTTTAAGAAAATATAGGAGTTGGGGAAAAAACCACATCCTTTTCCCTAAAGTAAGAGGTTATTTGGGGTTAGCAAAGATGGACTCTGGAATACCCTTTGCACTAGCAAACTGGTTTGAATTCTTTTAATTAAATGCTGACACATCGGGATTTATAGTCTAAACTTCCTTGTAGGAGGAGATGTTTTTATTTATGTTCTATAGAGTGCATAACAAGTTCAGAATGAAATAAACAGAATAGCAGCTACAGTACATATTTATATGTGCTCCATCCTAACACGGCACTTCATCTTCCACTTTGTACTTGCATATTGGGTTATTTGATTTAAAGTGGTTTTATTATTCGCTAAAGCAACTCTCTTTAGAAACTGTCCTTATCCACACATGTAATACAGTTCAAGGAAATTAAATCAAGTAGAAGGAACTTTAAACCTAGGGGTGGGGGCACTCACAGCAGCATAATTGTTGTTATGCCTTGCATGGTGACATTTGTGTTGTAAGACATTTCACTCAAGATTCTTATATGGCATTTTGCTCCTCTGACATAACTTTAGACCAAGCATCAATGAAGAAGAGGTTGTTTTTGAAGGAGATAAACGTTTCCTGTGACAGATACTTTTCAGATACCTATATCTTTCAGATCACCTATCCTTTAATCACATGGTCTAATGCTTTTCTCAAAGGAACAGTCATTTGTTATAGGAGGGGACAGGGAGCAACAGCTTTAAACTGTAGCAAGAAAGATTTGGGTTTGGCATTAGGAAAAAATTTCTAACACTATGGATATTTAAGCACTGCAACAGGTTGCTAATGGGTGTTGTGAAATATTCATCATTGGAATGTTTTCAGCAGAGGTAAGGAAAACATCTCGAAGGAATGACATGGACTTTGCCAGTTCCTGGGAAAGGGAGATGGACAAGATGGGTCATTGGAGTTCTTTTCCAGCAATACTTTTTCAATGATTGTTAAAACAGACCAGAAAACAATTTACCTGCTTACGAAATTTCATCCAGGTGCAAGTTATGGGTGCCGTCCCTACCACCTTGGCACACAGTTCCACTGATTCACCCGCACGAACTTTTCTGTCTTCTGGGAACTGAGTAATCTGAGGAGGAGCAGCTGATGAAAAAAAAATAAAAATATCTTTTTAGTTGACTAAAGTGTCTATTTTTCTTAAAATTCAAAACACATACATCTCAGCTCAACAGTTTCAGAGCAGCATTTGAAATCCAGATTAGCAGTTATCTGTTGCTTGCAATGAAACAATTCTGTGGACATCGTTAATTCCACTGTAGTGAAGCAATAACAATCTACGCATCAGAAGTTTGCTCACACAAGACCAAGGTACAGAAATCCAAAGGCCAAAAGTGTTAAGACCTACCACCAATTCCAAATATATAGCTTATGAAATTTTGTGTTGGATTTTTCAGAAAAAAACTTCTTTTTTCTTTTGCACTTTGCATTTTTGAAGAATGGCTCCAGCTAACTTCCTATCATTTTGTGTGTGCTGAGGGCTGTCTGCAAACCTGTTCCCTACTATCATCAACAGCATTCAGAAAATTTAAGACTCAACACCTGCCTACGAAGATTCTGGCTTCAGCAGCCAGGTAAACATCACGTGGGACATCTATTAGAGAGACAAGGAAGGACATCAACGTCATTCTCCATCACACTCAATTTTCCCGTGAGCAATGACAGATCCTTTTGTTTGTGAATTACAGTGCCTCTTTTAAATCTTGCAGTCCCAGTCATACTCCTCCATGTCTGGATCAGGTATTTCTCCTCCTCTTCCCTCTCACTACCCGAGTATCAATAGATGACAGAACATCTCTTTTGCTAATAGGGCTACTTCCTTACTCTCGGTTGTGATGCTGAGTCTGCCAGACCCCTGGTAGCTGCTAGGGACAGATGCCAGAAATATCCCAGCGCAGACAACTCCAGGGTGAAACCTGTTCTGTTGCTTTACAGGAGCAGCACAGTAAAAAATATTTGGGGGTGGGGTATGTGTGTATGTGTGCCAATTTGAGGGCACTTTGACAGAAACAGTAAAAGGCATTCTCTAACAGTAGAATGACCTCACTGCCAAATGTAACGTTCCTGTCCAAAGCACAGAGCTACTGGGCATGAAAAAAAGTGCTTGCTTTTTCTTTTCAGTGTAATTAAAACAAAGTGGTTTTTTTCCCCCTAGACTTGTTCTTTGAAAAGTGTTTTTGTTTTGAAATATCTGAAGGAAACTAGGCTGAGGCACACATCTGGCAAAGAAAACAGCTTGAACAGTTTAAAAGTCTGACAAAGTTTTAAGACACTGAAAGCAGGTTCCTATAAAAGAACATTCTGGGTAACTTGCAATATAGATAGCTTTGCCCAGGAGAGTGAAAACATGTGAACAGGTTACCATAATGCTAATTATGAGGAAATGTAGAATCTAACTTCTCTGTGGTAGCTACCCATGCAGAGGCGGCATTCTGTGATACACAGAAAAATCTCTTTCACTGAAGGCTAAGGTGTGTTGTTACAATACTACTGCTGACATTTGGTAGGATTTTGCTATAGTTTATTCAACAGTAACTTTTTTGCATGCTCATAATTTAAGTTTAGTGCAGTGTAACCTTATGAATGAGTTTTAAAAATGGACTTTGCTTTCCAGTTTTCTCCTCGTAGAACTCCATATTCACCGTTTAATCACATATGCAAACAAATTTAGTAGGCAAACAGCTGTACTTAGAAATGTGGTGTCTGTTCTTTAAAACTATTGCTTTATTATTTATTCCTACAGGATGACACACGCAACAAATTACCTGCTTTTGGAGGAGTCTTTGGAGCTGGTTTCTTCTTCACTGTTGCTTCACCTAGTTTAAAAAAAAAAAGTTTATTCAAAGGTGAGCTTTGGAAGGTACCAGCTTAACTGCAAAGCTTATATCCATAGCGATGCTTTGTTGGCAGTTGAAAATCTAGTATGTTCTTTCCGCATATTAAACTCAAGAATTAAAAATAATTTTTAAAAACTTTTTTATTATCCTGAGTGATCCTCAGAATATTCACAGTTGAAGCTGGATCTTTTAAAACAATCAAAGCAATCTGCTACACATTTCCCCTGTTCTGTAATACTCCATTCCTTATAGCAGTTTAACTGGGGGGAAAACACCAGGCCAAGATCTGTCTCATACTGAATTTCTGCTCAGATTTCCAGCATAACCAGTGCTGAATGAGGGCAGTTAAACTAGGGTAGTTAACACCACATACTACTTCTTACACCACTTGTGAGCTAGCAAAGAAACAGCGATATACAGGCAGTAAACACTAGTATCACTCCTCTGTCTCCTCCTCTTCCCTAGGCAGGGACAACTTTTTGCTATATTCACAAAGGAAAGGGTCAAAACAGAATTTGAAACCTGGGCACATAAATATTGGGAAGACAATGTTCTACAAATTGTGAATGGTAGGTAGAAATATTGGGAAGACAATGTTCTACAAATTGTGAATGGTAGGTAGAAATATTGGGAAGACAATGTTCTACAAATTGTGAATGGTAGGTAGAAAGAAAGTAGAGAAGACAGGTAGGTAGAAAATTACTATTAACTATTTTTCACAAAACACAGTACTGGAGAGGCAGGATATTCTTGCAGTACATATGGCTGAGTCAAAAAAGAATAGTTGGGTATCTCCCAAGGAAGCCTTTCTTCTATGACTGTCAGCTCAACAGAACTAGTTAAAGGTTTAGATCAGTACTTGTGAGGTGTTTATCCTAATATAACTGGATGGCTGGTGCATGAGCTAGGTATCTGTCCTGCCATGTCTTCCATGTGGGCTTAACCCTGTTTAAATGGAGACCTTCAAAGAGCACTACTGCTCATTAAAGAGACCCACTACTTTTCAGACCATGAACCGACTGACTTGTACCCTGGCTGCTGTAGTTAAGTGACAGAAAATATATTTCCAGCTCCTCTTTCCTGCCCAAGCTCTATGAGCAACAAGAGGTGTTTTCAAAGCAGCTTTCCTCTTTGTCATTGTATGGTCACACCCTGAGCTGAAATTCTCACTTATTTCAGGCTGTAGTGACAGTGATGAAACTACTTATATGATCAGGTGCCAGCTGGAAGGGTTGTAAAGTCTGGCCTATCATCTGCTGTTAAACATCCCTGTTAATGGAGTAATCCATTAATTATTCATTAGATGCATAATCCCATGCAAACTAACTCAGTTATGTGATTTAAAAACGTGTAAATATTTGTGTATGTGTGTGCTGTATTAGACATCAGATTCTCTGCTCTTCTCTAAACTGAGAATGAAATAGCTGTTGGGTATCTCCTCAGAACTATAATGGCTTTTAAAACAAGCTAAAGCAATGACATGAATTTGATTACTTCCACACGTTAAGCCTGACATGAACAAAGAGCACCAATGATGAGGAAAAAGCACCATTTGTCAAGTGCCATCTTGGGTTGCAGACACTATTGCTACTTTTCAGAAATGTCACTGCAGACAAATAGGAGGAAAAGGAAATTCCTTAATCCAGCATGATTTTCACTCAGCTATCACCTCTTGGCCTCCATTGTATATTTGTTGCACCTTAGTTAACAAGCAAGGTGCTGGTGGAGTCATCACACTCCAAATGTTCATGTTTCACTCTGACTCTTAATATCTCAAGATATTTTTTTCCTCCTGGCTGACAATGTCATTCTCTGCCTTTGCACAATACGTGCACAAAATGCATATCTATATACTCAGATACCCCTCTCACTTTTCTCTGCCTACTATCAGTCACTTTCAGTTCATCACGGAAGGGACCCCATTAACATAATTTGTTCATTCACAACTACAGTCAGTGACATCCAATTCATCACTGTTAAAGAACAATGTTTCTATACAGGCTAGGATGTATAATGAATGACCAGGTATTACATTTACCTGTAAGTGGAATGGATGTATGGTGTCCCTCCCAGACCTGGAATAAGTAGGGGACTGTGCTTAAGGCAGTTTAAAAGGCTCTCACCTCAACAAGGATTTCCACAGCAGCAAAGCAAAGAACATGAACCCATCACCTCATTCAGCTAGGGTACTGCTTTTTATATGTAAATACAAAATTTTTGTTTAATTTTTAGTTTTTACCCACCAGGACATTACATTCACTTAACTGAGGATATACAGACTGTCACTGGACTTCATCAAACCATGCAGATTGCAAAGGGTTGCTGGAAGGTCTGGCTGCATATCCTGTTTTGCAGACACAAATAGCCCTGAGCAGAAACGAAAGGAAGGGGCAGTGTGGAAGGGGGTAAGTACAAAGATGCGTCTGGGTCTGTGAAGCTGACTTCTTTGGCTAATGGTGTACACTCCACTGTTCTTAGATCTTCCTTAAGAATACCAGCTCATCTCATGCATCTCTTTGAAACGCAATTTTTGTTTCAAAAGCTGCTGGAGACAGTTAGTGAAAAAAATCTAATAAGATTACCCAAAGCTGACAAGGTCAAATGATTGTTTTCATTAAAATATTTGAGCCTCTTGGAAATGTTAGTTCAAGTCTGCCTCTGCTGCTTTTTTAAAAAAAGACAGTTTGTCTCTCTTTTGATATTTACATTGAAACAGGCTGAAGCTGAAAACCAGCCTGGAAGAAAAAGGACATAATATTCCCTCCTTAAATGAATGTGCCTTCTAGAAACAACTTAATGTAAACATTACAGGGCTGGTATTTACATAACTTTATAGGCAGGTTTGCCTCTTAGAGAACTTGTGTCGGGGGGGGGGGGGAACATAAATTAAAAAAGGGAAAGATCCCATACAGGCTGATAGCTGCGGGACATTTGGTTGTGCCGTTCTTTGCCCTCATGTTGAATTCGTGAGAGCAGATATGTTCAGAAGCCTCCGTGTTTCTTTTTTGTTTCCATTTTTGGAATTTTACTAAAAATAGGCAAAGCCCTCCCCTGAAATGGCTCTCTGCACAACTTGCTTTCATGAAGCATGAAGTAAAACTCTTACAGTCTGAAAAAACCATCAGTACTCAGCATTTCCAACCAGTCCATAATTTCTACTGTTTGCTTGAGGGACATGCCTAAAATTATGTGCATGTCTTCTATATTGATGGATTTTAGCACCTCGTAAACAAGTACAATAAATACCTAACACCATTAACATAAGGAGCAAGACATTTCCCTGCTTCTGTCTGCTTGTGGAAGAGCCTCATTGGAGCTCAGGATAGGAGAAGGGCTAATGCATACTCTAATACTACAGTCACATAGGAAACCATTTTCCCCTCATGCAAAACTTTTCAAGATTTCATCTTCTGAGAGGAACCAAATCGTTT
The DNA here is from genome assembly GCF_030936135.1 of Gavia stellata. Taxonomy (NCBI): domain Eukaryota; kingdom Metazoa; phylum Chordata; class Aves; order Gaviiformes; family Gaviidae; genus Gavia; species Gavia stellata. Next base: position 12,705,772 of record NC_082601.1, on the reverse strand, counting down.
TTTTCCGTTTCCTTTAAGAGAAACTGAAAAAAGAAATCATATCTGTAATGTGTCAGATATCATGGTAACAAGAATATTTACACAGGAGACGGAAAACCCAGATTCAATTCTCTGCTCATTCTTCCCCATCTCACTTGAATGCTTCAGACGTGTGGGATGTGACATTATGAAGTCTCTCTCTCCCACATGTAAATGAATCACAGCGTAACCTCTTTCAAACCCCTCTACTAGAAAGCACGGAGTGACTGAGACCTAGAAGTACAGAAAAAATAAAACACTTGGCCTTGTGGTCAAGGCAATGAATTCTTCAGTTCTATCCTTGCTTCTGTCACAGACTTCCTTGATGGTACAAAAACATATTACAGGTATTACTTAGCACAGACAAGATGAAATAGGAGAAAGGTGATGGCTACAACTGTAGTAGGAAAAGACAACACATCATTACTTACCAATTTATTCATACATTCATGAACCTATGCTAATTGCTACAGAGAAAAATGACAGTGACAATGCACTAGCACCAGTAGCCTGAATATTTCATCAAGGTTTGAAAGCTTAAACAGTTCTGCTTCATTGCTTCTCAAAGAGCAAATTCCTCATACTGTTTCCAAATAACTGCTTATTATCTAAATACAATAAACTAGAAAGCAACTCTGGCTTAAATTTGATGACAAGCAGAAATTAGAAAACTAAATGCCATACAAGTCAGTTATTTGAGTTTGCGTGTTTCGGAACAGTTTTTAATAGCTTTTATTTTTTCATTAAAAACAACTGTCATTTTGTTGCAACATCCCATATTTAGTTTCTAAATCATGCAGAAATTGTCCTCTAATTGAAAAAAATCCAGCCTCCTCCTTCTCAAAATAAAAATAAAAATCCAGCAAATACTCACTCCTGCATTCCAGTCAAGAGAGAGCTAGCACGTACTAGCACACTCAGAGCTTCAGTAATGCAACACGGTACACTGAAAGTAACTCAGTATTTTAAAACAGCTCAGCTGGAGGAAGAATCAATTCCATAGCAGTTTAGTAGCACAGTGCTTGAGCAATTTCTGCAATTAAAGCAAATCTGAGCAGTGCAGAAGAGATCCAGTATCAGAGCTTACAAAACAACCCAGGTCATGTGAATTCCACTAAAAGCTCTGGTGGAGAACACGAATGCTAATTTCTTAAATATAGATTTAATTTTCATACTTCTCATGTCCTGCGAGAACAGCTACAATTAGATGTTAAAATGCTGTGCCCAAGTGCGTAGGAACAGCAATCTAAACTAGGTTACTATGCGGCTACCCAGTTTATTAAGCAGGAAAATTCTGTTGGGTATTTGGACATTCAGGTGCTCCAAATGATTTCAGTGGGAAAATCTAGGTCTTATGTGCTTTTACACATTAATTAAACCAATGGATTTAGGTCCCTGTTTTACAGAGAAGAAACTTTGATCAATGCTTCTATTACATGCCTCAGATCTGCAATTTCTAGTCAATGACTTAGCTGGGAATTAACGGTACATGGCACCTCTTCAGTTCATGTTGCAAAAACGGTACTCATTTTTCTCTGCATGACAGTCAATAAACATTTCTGTCTTCTTCTGTCAACATACAGCTATGTAGGATGGACTATATGAAAAACACATGGAAAATACTGTCCTGTGCCAACATTAACTCAGAAAATGTCAGTATGGTGTGAGATGTAAAGTAACCTGGCAGAGATTCAAAATGCATACCTGGCATTAGCTAAACAGTGCTGAACTGGGCATCAAGGAGAAGTTATTTACACCACAGATTAGTGTTTCTCCATTGCTTTCTTTATAAGTACAGTAACTGAATTTTCTTTTCGTCTGTGGAGGCAACTAACCTTCGGAATCACCAAGTTAAATCTTACATTGCCTTTTTACTTCAGCTAGTTTGGTTGTGAGGCCATGTGCCACAGTTATTCACCCTTGGACCCCAGTCCCGAGGAATGAAGTCAGCACCTTTCATTATTCAGAGTTTCAGAGAAATCATATCTAGGTCTTAAAAACAGCTCATGACAATTTTATTTACCTATAATAAAAGAGGAAGTTTCAGCTTCTCTTAGAAAAAGGATGATTTTTTTTTTTCTTTGAAAAAGTTTGGTCAGAAGCTTCCCTGGCAATGTAACTCATATTGTTCCAACACACTAAGTAGATACCTTGCACTCACTGTGCAGAAGATGTCTTGGTTCTTGCAACAGCCAGGAGTGGAGCAGCATGGACCTTCTGACAAATGAATGGGACTGAAAGAACTGGTTTGAATAGCCTCACTGACCCTTAAAAGCATCTCAGACTATCCCAGGGACCAAAGAGGACAGCAGCAGCACAGTCACCAGATCACAGCTGCTACCCAGTGCTCTTAATTCTGCAATTAAGAAAACATCTCTGACCTGATTAGTCACTTCCTTAGTAACTGAGTTCTTCCCTTAGACAGTGGCAAGTTTTATACTGAGGACAAAACAATCTGACATGAAGGGAAGATTTTGAAATATTTTATACTCATCAGTGCTGTGTTTCATATTATATTAATAGAATGGAAATCAACAAAAAGACTTGAGGTGTTTACTGATTCAGTTATATATTATCTAAACCAGACACATCAAGTTTAATGTTTTAATGACATTTTCTTAAAATGGTGCTTGTAGACTTGCGTTCTCTGACAAGATTGTTTACTGAAGAGCAAATAACAGAACTGTGTGCTAATCTCTTGGCCATTGACTCATAATTTTTCCATGGTAATTAAAATGCTTAGAATCCCCCCCACTATGGAAAAGAATATATAAAACGTTAAGGAGTTCTGTCTGACATATGTACATTTCTGACATGCTGCTTCAGAGATGCCACTGCTCAGTCTTGCATTCAAGTACCAACGATGTTGAGAAATCAGATCTGGGAACATAACAGTGCAGCCTTCCAGAGGATTTGATCTGGACAGTGTCAGTGGCAACATTTTATTAATAACTGTCAGCAAGTGAGTGCATCATTACTAAACCAAAAATGTGTTTCACATTAAATTAAACAGATTTTATACAGTAGCGGATATAAAATATTTTTATCAGCAAGTTACCAAATACTAATGGTACTAAATAACTTATTTTGGGCTCCTTTACTTGCAAGTGTATGGAGGAAATACTTTTCTTTGACATAACTTTATTTTTAACTGAGCAGAAGAACTTTTATTTGTGCAATCAAACTCTGTGCTGGGTCATCCCTTCAACGTATGTGGTTTGGATATGAGAACAGCGGGTTTAACAAATTTCTTACTCAGATGAGGGAATCCGGGATATCCTGTCAGATTTTCATACCACTGGTCATGACAGGTGATAGTGGCCATTTCTTAATATTTACTGGAAGCAGTGCTGTGCATTAGCCCTACAAAAACCAGTAGGCATTTCTTTCCAAATGCTTGAATCTAATGCTTAGATTTAGGAAGGTTATTTTCTAAAGCATTAAAGCCAATTCTTTTCTCACTAGCAACGATTGGGATAAAGTTTCTTCCGACTATAGTAAAGTTATGTTGCTCTGCTCAGCCCTGGTGAAGTTTTAAGAAATAGCATCTCACTGTTGTAACATGCCTTTTCCCCCAGTACATCTTGAAAAAAAACCTTCAAAAAAAAAATCTGCTTTTTGGAAAACTCATGTTTTATGTAAAGTTTTGGGATGTCAGTTTAAAAAGTATTGGTATTTTGGATATGGCATGCAAATGAATCACGAGACTGAGGATCAAGAAAGTTGGGTTGCTTGATCTTGGGCTAATTGCTCCAGCTATGATTTACTGCTGTTTTGGACCTCAGCTTGAGACACTTTAAGGAGGACAAAATATTAGGAAGTGTGGAGTAGTAATAGATTTTTTGAAAAAGAGAATATTTATTTATAAACCATGAAATCCTTATTTACTCTTAAAAATCTCAAGTAGCACTTTGATTTTTCCACAGCCTGTTGGGCCAAAACCATTTGTTTAATAGGCACTGAAGATTTTGCAGGTGGCCTTGGTAATTTAAATAAGCAATTCCCTTTAACTCTAATTTGAAGTAACTTCTAATTTCAATGAGAATTGGGTGCCCAAATCCCTTTACAGAGATGCTTTCAAGGCTCACTAGAGAAACGTTCAAGTGGTGAGAATTTTTAGCTTAGTACTTCTGCTGCAGGGTTATGTCAAACTAGAAGACCCTTATATCATCCACTGATTGTTCTGGCATACCATGGAGTATGCAGTATGATAAATAATGAAAGGTTCCAATTTTCCACTGTCTCTTCTAGTCTTTTATATCTGCACAGAAGAAATGTAACACTTTATTATTCTAACTCAGTAGCATTTCACATCCACCTAGCAAAGACACAAGTGACAAAGCCTAAGTCAATACGGTCAGTGAAGAATGAACCAATTCCAACGTTAAAAAGAGAGGTGTCCTTCCTCCATTCTTCCTCTGGATTGATTTCACTGAGATTCAAAGCTGGATCTGTTTGTTATTCTCAAAAACATTATTACTTATTCTATTTATCAGTATAGAGTTGCATTCTGCAGAGTCATAATTATTACTAAATTCTGGTGACAGAATATTAATTGTGAGCAAAAAGAAATACAACATAATTTTCCTAATTTGCTAGCATGGGAGCGATCTTTCTGCATGTAAACACTGCAAACATCAATTCAGAGATATTGTTAAACATTGAATGCTACAAAGCTGCCTTCATAGATGTTCTGCTGAGAATAACTGCTTGTTCTAATCCAGAGTCTAGTATGTATTGCATTTCAAAAGAGTTAGTGCCCAAAATTTTACTTACTATTGGATTTCTGTAGCTTACAAAACCCAAGCTTCCAGTAATAAAATAACATTGTCAGAATGAGCAGTCAAATGACCTGGGTCAGCAACTATTCTCAGAGCAAGAAAAATTCTACAGATTAACATACCAATGACATTCATTCTCTTTCACAAAAAGAGATGTATTGATCTTTGCTTTCAGGAACAAAAATTAATTACTTTTCATAAGATTTCCTGGAGGTTTCTACTAGGGCAAAAACCAAGGATCACTTATCATTTATTTGAAGGGAGAAAAGGTTGACATAGCTGCTAACCATGAAATTTGACTTGTACTTTCTTACAGAAAATGGACAATATGGATTTTTTTCCGTGAGAAGTATTTCTAAAAATGACAGAGAGTATATAGCCTCTGTACCCCATACAGTATATACTGTTGTGACTGGATTCACTATTCAAAATTCAGAATTTATTCAGTGGGATTATTAGGAATTTTTGTTCTCTATTTCTTCCATATCATTCCTTATACTCTACTTGCCATTAGGACTGTTCATGAGTTGGTGTGGCAACAAAGACTAGAAGAGATCAGAGTAAAAATTTATCTCCGTATTAGATTGGGACATCTTACTTCACAGTCATTCTTTATTAGCCTTCTTTTGGAGAGAAATATAGTAAAGATGCACAAATACCCAACTTGTTAAGCCCATTCTCTTTCAGGTAAGGAACTTTAAATTCTCTACATCTGAAAGGGATTTCAGTTTATATTGAAACTGTGAAGTCTACCGGATCAGTCTGCATATTTTGCCCCTGACAAATGTACAGATATAACACTCATTTCAGGCAGACAAACACCCACAGTCCTCAGAGACTGAGGTTGAGATGTTAAAAACCACCTGTGGAATCTCTGCAGCCAAATCCTTTCAAAATTAGATATGTATTTTTCCAAAGTTTTCCAAAGCCCAGCTTTCTAACATTCTCTCTGGTTACCTTGATGTTTTCAGCGCAACAGGAAAGTGCATAGAAAACACTATTCAAAACACTATCCCGTGGAGCTTTAAATGGCTTTAAAACTTTCTTTTCTATTGATGTACAAGAACAAAATTATTGTTCTTAATTGCTATTATTCACAGCATTTGAAGCTCAGGTGTAGAGGTGGAGCATGTCGGTGTGACCCTTCCCACACCCCCAAATGATTGGCTGGAGGGAAAGTTATAATGCTCAGCCAGCAACTCAGAAATTGCTGTAGCCCAGAGCATAGCTCTATGTAAGTCAACAATTCCAGAAGCACAATTATTACCTGCGATCATCAATCGGTACAAAACTGCACTGAGTCCTGCTGAAAGCAGCTGAAAATGTTCCATGCTGGAAAATCAGATTACAGTTTGTTTCTTTTTTTCGAGAGAGAGCTGGATAAAATATTTTATGTTTCCATTGGAACCGTGTCTTTACACCTTTTGAGGAACTCATGTGGTGGACAACTTTCAAAATCCAGTGTTTGATTTAAAGAGATCTTTGTATCCCATGGACGCTTAATTTCAAAAGTACTAGTGGTATTGGGAATTTCTCAACTGACATTATTGTGCTGCCTTTGCCATTTAAAGTTTCCTCTTAATCAAATGCATGTATTCAGAGTGGCAAACATGGGAATTTATAGCTGATTTGTTATTTCAGAAAGCATTAAAAGCAAGTAAAGCATTTAGGCTTAAAACAAGGAATGTAAAATTCACCAAACCATTCTCCATGGTCATGGGAAAATGGACAGATTATGCTACAGGACATTTCAGTCAAGATACCTTGCCTACCAGTGGTAAGACAGTATATTGTCTACATAGGACACAACATGACTTGAAGCAAACTTCTCGAGAATTTCTGCGCTTTTTGGGAGGCAGCCAAAAATAAATCTGTGTCATAAGCTTATGGCACCATTATGGAAAACTGAGAATAGAGTGGGCTAGATCTGAATGCACGGTTTCAGCACTTACTGCTAATCCCTACAAGGCAAAAACCTCATTTCACATGACTTATGTGCAGGGGTTAAAGAAACAGCACAAGCTTCTGATACTATGCCTGCAAACAGAAAGGAATGACCACAGAATCCCAAAGCACTCTTTTGTTTCCAGTGAAAAGGAAGTAATTAAAATCACTGTCACTTACTCTCTGTTGGTAGCACAGGGGGAAGTGTGGTCTTAGGCTTCTTGGTCTTCTTCTCAGCGGGCTTTGAGGTCTTTGTGGATGAGGCATCTGCAATCAAAACAAATAATAAAATACAAATCCTATTGAAAAATCAATAATGAAAAAGCTGCCTATTAACATCAGTTTGTTTTGGATCTTTCTGCAAAGTTAGAGGAAATTGCTGTCCTTTTGGTTTTTAAGAAAGATTTTCTGCACAGACTTCTAAAAGGTAGAGGGAGCAGAGAGGGAGAAGCCCTCTGCAAAAGAACCTGCACTGAGAACCTGAGAAAGCAACTAGACAAGAGGCACCGTCCAAGCTGATTAAGTCTATTTTAACTGAGTAGAACAAAGTACAATGTGCACAAAGCTGCTTTAGGCAGTGCATGGAAAAGGGAAACAAAGGCATGTTTGAAGCATCGTTTCATCCAAAAGAATCTCTTGCCATGTCATTCTTCTATTCCATTGTCTATGTGATCTATATAGATGAACGTATTTTGAAAAGTAGCATTTCTTCTGTATGTTTAAATCTTTCCAAGAAAATATCGGTTCATTCCTAAAGAAAATTTGCAAAAGGGACACCGCAGGACTCAATTTTGATGGATTTCATTATTCTCAAGCTTGCACAGCTCATATCTAGCAACTACTCAGCACTGCAGGCTCCACTGACAGCTGAGAGTCAATACAAGCTCTCTTCCATGTGTACCAAACAATTCAGAGCAGAAGGCTGTGCTAGATCTGAGTTCAGACACTCAGATTCTACAGATTTGTCCCTGAGCTAATTTGACAACTGGAGTCAAATATTCCTCCAGTGATTTGAGTCCATGGGGCCAAAAGGAATGTAATGATATTTATGGTTACTTATGGTTACTATCTGGGATGCTGACAGCAGTCTGAGTAGAAAGGAGCAATTTTAATTGTTGTTTTAGATCACAATTCTAATTCAAAAATAACAGTCATCCCCTCTGCCAGTCACAGACATGGGATATTAAATGGGGTCTCTCCTAAATAGCTGGAGTTTGCTGTGGTGCCATTCCTCAAAAACCTCTTCTCAGCCACACAAAGCAGCATGCCAGTAGGAAATGGAAAAGACAGATGAGGCAGCCAGTATCAAGGTAAAAATGAGGTCATCCTGGAGTCCAATATTACGTAAGCAGTTTGCTCCTAACGCCATGGGTGCCACTACCAGGGTGAGCCAGACAGCTGATGTTAACGCCAACCACCTCATCATGTAATGAATATGTCATGAGCTGAAAGCCTCCCATGGTCAAGACTTTGCAAGCCAAAGTCTACCTCCAGCCTCCTAGAACATGCATTGCCCAGCAGGAAATTGGAAGTGGGAAATATGCTAAGGGAGGCTTCAGGAAGAAAAGCAACTACTTGAAGGAGATCAGAAGACAAAGTCAAAGGAAAAAACACATAGGTGACTGAAACATTTAAAAGATACTAGGGCAGCTCTAGAGAACTACTGTGTGCTAAGCACTTGATGATCTCATCTTTAACCGTCTGCATCTGTGTCGGTTAAGGTGTTACAGGGTACTAGATTTTGCTTAAAGCCTCTTCTTGATAGTCTTCTTTGAACTTCAGCACTGGTAAAATTTATTACTTTAAGTACAGAAATATAAACAATAGTTTACCAAATATCTAAGCCAGACTACTTTGTGACCATAGTATCATGGAAAGTGCCATTACAGGAACCAATATAATTAATTGTAATTATATGTATAATTAATTCTTTTTCCAGCTATATGAAGACTGACCCTTACTGATGGAGTTACAGGATCATGTTCTTACCTTGTGTCATGCTACAATAATAGATTTCTTTTCTAGACCTCCTGCCCAAAATACCACATCTGCAACACAGTTGTGAAGGCTTAATACACAAGATCTATGTTATTGGGCTTGTTGTTTAGTTTTGTGTTCTTTTTAGTCACAGTGGAAAGTATCAGAGTATTCAAGGATGAGCTCACCAGAAAGTGAGCTGACAAGAAGCACATTTGGCTAAAGTCTCTTAGGTAAGTTAAAGTCCTTGGCAGTTTTAACAGTCTGTGCTCTCAACCTCATGACAAAATATTTGCCCAAGGCCAAGACTACTTGGCAAGAGTACAGCGTCATCAGCATGACTGAGGCTGAAAACAGGTACCTCAGTCAGCAAATTGTCCATGTTCTAAGACTGGCATACAAGGGTGGTTGAGCTGCTAATTTGTTTATTTTTACTCCCACTAGAAAAAAGCCAAATGACCAAATGGCATTGGATGCAAAGAATTGAAAAGTTCCGGACTGAGAAATGTGCCATACATAGTCCTGAGGCGAACTGGTACCCAGGCTCACACACCGAATTCTTACATGCTCTTAAAGAATGCATACCGCTCAGAAGCAAATCTTCATGTGTTCACCTTACTGTTCTCAAATCCTTGTAGAAATACCGCGGGCAGCAGGAGAACATAGATTATTCCACAAAGCAGCCAGAGCCCTTGGCTCTGTACTGTCTCTCTCCTCATGCTCCTTTATGGTAGACATTGAATTACATATTGACCGAAAAGTGCAGGAGGGAAGGGGGCAGAGTTCTATTTTGTGTATGTGGTTCATAAAGGCTGGTATTGGGAAATAAATGGGGGAAGAAGGAAGTTCTAAAGAAGGGTTTTCCCATACCCAGCGAAGTACTTACCTTCTACCAGCACTTTGCAAGCACATTCAGCTTTTCCTGCTGCATTCTCAGCTATGCATTTGTATTCGCCCCCATCTTCAGGCATGGCCTTCTCAATGGTAAGTGAACACAGTGTCCCTAATACAAAGGAAAGAGAGATCAAATGGATATTACGCTGCAGTTCACATAACCTCAGTGCTATTAAGGAACAGAATGCATCAAATGATCCAATCCTTTACTACAGGTGAACTTCACTGCTAGAAAAAGATGGTTTGTCCTTAAAAATTCAACATCAGAATTGGAGCCTTATTAATGCTAAATAAAATAAAAACACATTGATAGATAAATTGAATGTTATTGCTGTTCCCTAGGATACTCAGAGCTGTCCCTGCAGCCCTAAAGTGGTTAATGGATGAGGGTAGAGAAGACCTAGAGCAGAATCTCTGCTGCTCTTCTTTGTCTTCTAGCAGGGATAAGAAGTCCTCACTCCGATGATCTTTTTGCAAAAGTGCTAGCAGTGTAGGACTGTAAATAAGAGGGCTTCTATCAAGTGACCATCTGCAATATTTTGATTCAGCCTTATCTCTAGCACTTCCATGAGCATCCACGTGTGAAAGTAGAACTTCGGCTTTATGCCCAAGTTTAAAAATTATACTGAAAGCCATTTTCTTTTTGCTTTAATTACTCTGAGAACAAGTGTCTGATATTGTAAAACATCTGTTAGACAGTTCAATATATCAGTGGCAATCAAATTTGTCACTGCAATGAATACATTTCTTTTCAAACAAAAAAGCAAAATTTGACTTCATTGGGTTTGCAGAAACAGGATGCAACATAAGCTCTATCAAGGGAAGCTTGGTATGACCCAGGGGAAATACATTTCCTCTTAAAAAATAAAACTCTGTGAACCAAAACAGAAGCTGTTCCCAGTAGTTGGGGGTGAAGAAGGAGAACATAGTTTACCTAAGCCCTTATGCTCAGTTGCATTGCTTGGAACAACAAAGTACTGTGCTCCCCAGGAAAAACCCCTATTAAAACTCTCCAGACTTTCCCCTCCCAAATATCCTTCATTAAGTGAGGGTGAAGTGTGGGCTTGCTTTCTCCTTCCTTACTGGAAAGCCTGTCCCCTAAACACAGCCTGAGACATTGTGCACTTCCACCCATTGCTGTTATATTGTCCAGAATGCCTCCACCCTCCACTTGTTTCAACCGCAGTAATACCTTCCCCCTTCCTCCATTTACCTTTCTCACAGTCTCTCCTTATTAATGGCAAGAGTGGATAGATGTTCTTTTTTAGACATTTCCCCTGTGTCCTGAGACATACGGAAATTTCCCAGCATCTCTTGCTATTTGTCACCTTTCGCTCTATGTTAACTGGAGGCTGCCTTCTGCCTCCCAGAGTGCCTGATCCCAGGCTCCCCATCAAATAGATCCCTTGTGATGTGGGAGATGGCACAGGTGACAATGGTCCTTGAAAAGGACACCCCTCTATCAGAAAAACTTTGGGAGTTTACTGACTCCCCTTAGAGACTAGACCTCAGTTCTGATATGGCAATTAAGCTTTTGGCATTCAGATTTGCCCTCACTGTGAAACTGGATGTTATTATTCAAGACAAATCTTATTAAAAACATTCAAATGGTTCCCAACAAATCTGGTTTGCCAGACGCATGCAAGGGTTGGAAGAAAATGAATTTTTCCCACCTCCTCATCCTCCACAAAATCAAGAAGCTCTAAATAATGACAATTTTACCCCTGAGAAACAATGTGAAAAGTATTTCAGAAGGGAACTGACCCCTCAGTCTCATGTGCTGTGCTTAGCCAACCACAGGATGAAAAGAAAAGCCACATGCCTTCCCTGAGGCAACTCATCTCCACGAGTCAGGCTGAGCCAAAAATGTCACAAGCTGAAGTTCCATTCCAAATGGAGGAGGGACACTAGAAAAGTATTCTTGCAGGCATCTAGCAAATATAAATTCATGCGTCTGCTGTTTAGAGACAACTGGAGAGCAAGCCAAAGATAACTTCTAGTCTAAGAATTTGTATAAATCTATATAACATGATTAGAAAAGATCACACATTAGAACCTAAAAATGCTATTGCAAAAGAACATAAACTATGGAACAATGACACATACATAGGAAGGAGATCTCTGGCCAACTTACTGCAGGGAAGGAGTCTGGCTTTTAAGGATAACTGGATCATTAAGGGACTGGAACAAAGCAGCATTTACTTTAGTTTTTTGCTGGAGTTTTCTACCTGCTCAAAAGCCCTTCTTCACCTGCATGCTAATCACCTCATTGAAGACTAATGTGACATAAGGTCTTTCCTCACCACTCATACTGTTGCAGTGTTGTCCATACAGCATACTGCATACTGCAGAAATGTAAATTAACACCTTATAAGAAACACTTCCTTATGCAGCATACGCGAACAGAAACATCCCACCCTAACAATAAGTCATTCCCCACACTTATACTAAAATCTAGAAGCAAATCCTAGGGTTTTCTCATGATGATCCTCGACTTGCCATGGGCATTTAGTGCTTTGTTAGTTTTGCTTTTAGAATCTAGCTCTGGGTAGGCTGCACGGCAGGAGTCTGATGGAACCTGTATTTGGCTTATTCCACTGGAAGCAGAGTCCTCATGAAATAATGACAGTCTTACTCTTTCCAAAAGAATATTTATATGTGTTGAATTTTAATTAAGTTATTTTGTGAGAAGGAGAATGAAGAAATCTGTTTTTTCAAGGTCTGCATCCTTTTTCTCCTGAATTCCACCCCCCTGCAGCAACAATCTGTATCCTATTTTCCTCCACTTCTTCATACTCCCCAGCAACTACACTGGAACAGCACATACAAAGTACATGGGGATTGCTGGGCTTGTTGCTACCACCAGATGCAATGGTGATATTCTGCCCTCAGTGGAGGAGTGGAGGGGAAATGAGATAATTTGGGTCATTCTCCTTTACTTAGCCACTAGTTTTCATGAAACTGTGGACTACTAGGACTTAGTGTGAAATTGGCCAATGGTTCAAAAAAATATTAGCCAGGCTGGGTTAGGAGTGTAAGGGGAGGCTGAGAGAGCACATGGCTGTAGAAACCTCATTTTCTTAGAAAACCAGAAAAAAACCCCACCACCCAAACAGGCAAAACTTGATGACATTTCATAAGGACAGGAAACTCCCCAATAGGCCTATGTTCTGTGATCTAGAGCTACAGTCAATTCCTGTGGCTATAAAGCCAAATGTCTTTCAACAAAGTATTTGGTATTTCCTCTGCAAAAACCCTTCATGACCTGAGACAAGTTTATTTTCTCATAACTATAAGAAAGCCCAGACCGGTTACTGCAGTTGGGTATTCTGAATCCTGGCACTTCACAAATCCCAGTCAACTAAAAGAATTTGCTATCAATTTTTTCCTCCCATCCCTCTACTTTTTTTTTAGGAACCAGCCCATGGGCAGTCTTTAAAAAACCGTCACAAAGGGCAGGATTGGAATAAACATGAGTACTGGGATCTTCCACTTACACACTGGAACTGGTGCAGCTCTAGAAAAGACCTTAACAGCCACAGAAGCTGACAGTTTACTGGAGGCTCTGGTTTAGATACACAAAGCCTTTCCCTTGCATTTTGAGCTATTAAAGGATTTTCTGACTTACTCAAAAATAGTGCAAGCCAGTTCAAAATATCTCTAGGCTTCTGCATTCTTTCCATAAAACTCCACAGAAAGTCAACTTCAGATATAAAACAAATACACAAACCAAAAAACAACAGCTCCTGAGTCTAATTCCCTGCACTGGCATCTAGCTGGCCAACTTCCTGACTCCTATCCGTGATGCAGACTGAAGTTTATGTCTTTCTCATATGTACCCCACCGGATAAAGAAGTACTATGGAATATTTAGGCAATATTAATAAATACTAGGCCATGAGAAATTGTGCCTAGGAGCTGTAACAAATTTGTTAAGGAACTTGTTGGCCCACTGGTGTTAATTTTCCAATAAATCACAAATTGTCTGGCAAAGTGCAAATATATGCTAGTGTCACAGTCATGTTTAAAAATGGCAAGTGGGTTGACCTGGCAAATATTGACTGCAGTTACAATGACAACAAGCAAAGTAGTGAAAAAACTCACATGAGTTTCAGAGAAGAAAAATTGTCAAATTTAATTATTGCTAATTGATAGTTTTAAGGAAAACAATGTAAGAAACCTACTTTTATTATTCATGAGATTACACATTTAGCTGGCAAATGTATCTGTGTAAAGGTAATTTTCTTAGTCTTTACTGAAATATTTGTGTTATTTCACATTATTCTGCTTGCAATTGATGTTGTATTACTACATTAATGACATTCATGTTAGGAAGAGTTAGAGCTGCCAAAATAAAGATCTCATGAAGAAGCTGACAATAGGAGATCATCACTTGGTATGTTTCTGGCTGATTTCCTCTGTGATCAGACTAGAACCAAAGTTATTCAATATTATAATCTGTGATGTAGAAGTATTCATAAATTAATGTTGATAAACTTACAGATGATAGAAAAAATGTTGGAAAAAAGAAAGACAGAAAGAGAGCGAAAACAGGGCAGTCCTCATAAACAACCTCATTTACTTGTTAAGCTGAGTCCAAGAAAATGGGGCTTAAGACAGTGAAATGACAAGCATCCAGGGATAGCAAGGGATGCTCTATTTTCAGAAGATTTAAAGGTTTAATACAAAAGTAACAAACATGAGCTCCACTGTTGTGAGGTAGAAAGAAGAAGACCAATGACCTCCAGTAAGCACAGCAATAGGAAGGTGACCTCCATCTCACTGATGCTGATACCGACATACAGTTCTGCTGCCTATTTTCTAAATAAGATAATAAACCAGCAAACAGCAACTGAAGAGGAGGTATTAAAATGAAAATCAAACCAAAACAGCCCCAAGCCTCCAAGGGCTGGATAAAGTGCATTATGGAGAGAAAGTTAGTAAGAGCTTGACTTGTCAAGTTTCGAAAAAAAGAGAGAGGTATCTTGATTACAGAGTCAAAGCCATTTATCAAGTACAAATGGGGTCTTTAGCTTAGCATAGAAAGGAAGCAAGTGTATGGAAGAAGAAACCAGATAAATTCAAATTAGAAATAAGACATTGCTTTGTTTCTTGGTTTAAAAACAAAACATTTATAAGAATAATTAGATATTGCAATAAATTACCAATGATTATAGCAAATGTCTCTCTTCTGCTATATTTAAACCTACACTACATGCATTTCTGGAAGAAGGAAGATTCAGACAAAAATGGCAGTAGAGAGGGAAATTTTGTGGCATGTGAAAACCATGGAGTTGTGTCAGAACTGATGCTGAGACGATCTCCCTAGCCTTAAACTTTCTGAAGAGGCTTTTTTTAAGCTGCAGAATCTATCTACTTTCAGCAGTACACAGACTTGTGTTAATTACACATCAAACTCTTGCTCAAAGTTAATTAAAAAGAAATCAAAAAGTCATGGCAGATCCTTGTTAGACTGACAGACACAGACTTGCACAACTGAAAGGAAGATTTAGGAGTTATGTTAAGTCACAAGAAAGTTTTTAAGGCATTACTGCTAACACGATTACCAACTCTTTATGCTGCCAAGACACTTAGGAAGAAAAAAATGCTGTCTTACACAAAGCAATACAAACTCTGGGCATTTTCTAAGCTACACCATCACTGCTACCTGAGCCTATATTAAGAAGTTCCTCTTCAATCTATGTAGTCACATAGTACTAAATCTAGCTAAACAAAGCAGAGCAAGCTGATTTAAAAAATGGCAAGTTTGCCAGTATTGACTTATATTCACTGTGCGCCTCAATTCTCCAGTCTAGTAAGGAAGCCAGCTTCCAATCCCCTTTCACTGTCGTCTTCTAGAACAACTTTTGTAACCACGCAAAAATTTTCTATCCGGATTTTCTATTCAAGAGTGAGTCACATAGCAGGACACTAGCACAGGGTACTGCTGTGCCAAGTACTATACAAATGTAAAACAAAATTGTTCCTGCTCTAAAGAGTTCACGTGTCAGGAAGCTTGTTCTACTCAGTCCTTATATGTCTAACTCCACTGTAATGTCTGCTAGGGCCTTCTTAAAAAATTTTTTCTAAACAAAAAGCCCCCTGTAACTTCAAATAAAGAAGAACTCTATCATATTAAAATTAACTACCTCTCAACCACACACGAGCTAACCTGCCCATATAAATGCATAATACTCTAATTTATGAGTACCCTCTTTTGTGTGTTTGTTACAGTTACCACTTATTTTGAGATTTCACAGGCAAAACCCATTCCCAGGAATGTAGATAACCACACTCTGACAAGTGTTTAAAAGAAGAAAAATATACAATCAAACCATTTATAAACCCTTAGCAGGTCAGACATGTTCGTAAAAGAAAAATGGTGTAAGAGCTCCCTTTGTCATAAAAATGATACTTTAAGCAACAATCACTCACGCCAATCAACTGACAGAATACTATTTGGGAAATTATTAAAAGAAATGGAGAAACAAGTACTGATGTTCATGATTTCAAAGAGAAACAAAACAGTATTAATAGTTGAAATGTAAAATGGAAGGAATGAGATTGATCTTAGGTATCTTGTGATTGTGACATTCAGTATAATGCTGCCCAGATTCTGACTTCTAATAGATAATGTAAACTTAACCCTGGAATAACGGAATACATTGCAAGCCCTAGATTAAGTACTAGAATACAGCACAAATACTGCATAAATATGCCTGAAGATGAAGGTCTTTTTTGGAGGAGGATTTAATTTTTCCTTTGCCAAAGACCTTACCAATCAGTGATTATTCTGATCCTGGTTTTTGAATTGGGCTTCTCTGACGGTACAGAAGTGGGGCTAACATCCCCCCTTCTCTTGCACACTAATGGCTGAACTGCCTTGGACAGGCAATGTAGTGTTAGCCTCTTCAAACACAGAGCAGATGTGTGAATAGAGTTGTTTCTAACAGGTAAAGGGGCTTACTATCAGCTAGGACAAATATGCCAAGCAAAGTTACTTTCGGTGAGTGACTACATAAAGGGACTACTTAGTTTGCCTATCCTGTGAACTTGTTACACACAAGTATACTTTTAAGTCTGCCCTTCCTGGCCAGATATGCCACTTGTTTTATCAGGTGGGCATGTTCCTGAAACCAGATTTTATGTATTTATCTTCACAATATATTTGGCACCAGGAGATTAGCAAACTGCTATCTCTTTTTGCTTTCTGGCAATGACAGAGAGGGTTAATTTAATTTCCAAAAGACAAATATATGGCATTCTGCAGGTTCATGTGTTACTTACATTGAACAGTTTGTGGGCCAGTGGCCCATACTGACTAACATGGGCTTGTAGTATGATAAGAAGCAGATAGACATGTCTCACTCTAGATAGAGGATCTTACAGTATCCAACTCACTAAGAACAAGTAAGTTATTCTTCTGTGAATTACCGCTGGAAAATTTTCCGTATGTGAGAACCAGTGTTCACCACCAAACATCATAGCAGCACAAAACCAGTTGATGAAATAGCTAAGAATAGACCCAGTCTATCCACTTCCATAGTGGAGTTTGTTGCTGAACACAAAAGGAGCAAAGTCATACCAAAGAAATAAAAAATGGCTTTGCCAGAACTAAGCCCATTAATGTGAGCTAGGTCCATTTGTTCTGAATTCCTCTCCTTCCCCACAGACTCAACCTTCCTTCAGCTGAGGATGACTCAGGAGGATTATATGCAGAGCCCATTAAATGTTACTCCAAGATGGGCCAAAGGCACTGCTGCTGAAGAACATGACACCTGCAGGCATGACAAAGCTGCCTATTCAGTGTTTGGGGCAAAAGATGGAATCTGGGATTTTGGCATTGGGCTGCTGAGTATTGCATCTAGTTTTATTGTTGCTCTCAATGTTTAAAGCTGCTCCAAACACTTTCTGTGAGACTAATCCATACAGTTTCTCTATTGAAAAGTATTTCCTGATACTCATCCTGAATTTGTTATTTCTCAATTCTAGTCTGTAGCTCTAATTATTCCTTCTCCTCCCTTGGTTCCTTCAACTATTTATGTGTTCCTAATTAGGGAAAAAGAGAAAAATCAATCTCTAAGAAAACTGGAACTTACTTAAAGTAAGTATCATGCATACCTAGTTAATTACTTAACAGTTGGCATGAAAGCATCTCACAGTGGGAGAGCAGCAACACATTGTTCTCCAAGTGCCAAAGCTAGCAGGTACTGTCAGGAAAAAACCTAAACTGACCACCATGCAATGCATCCCCTCAGTGTACCAGAGGGTATGTAATGAGGTTTAAAAAAAATCATTCTAATCCTCATTCCATTTCTCTCCATTAAAGGAGAAAACTGTAGCACTTACTTCCCTGTGTAATATTTCTTTCTAAGATCCTCTGCAAATATGTGCAAAAGAAAGCATAATTTTGAAGTACTGATAATACTGACTACCTAAGCATGATACTAGTGTAATAATGCAAGTACAACTCAAACGTAAGGACAGTTTCTTCACTCCCTGCAAGAAGCTGTCCTGAAACAGTGGATTCCTTACCCAGTGGTGACCTTCGTTCCTCACCTCAATGGAAAACATTGCTGAAGTGTGACATCCTGACAAAGTGTCAGCTCTGGGGTGTTGCGACCAAGAGTGTCACCTAGCCCAGACAAACTGGATGTGATAAGTCACATGCCCTGCTCAGGCAGGTGGCAGAGCATTTCTGTACATGAGGATCACTTCAATGTAAACACAACTACACTGGATTTTCAGCTCTGCAATACCATTTTTTAAAGTGAATATGAGTTGGGGGATTGTAACAGTCAATTACTCAGATTATTTCAGTCAAGAAAAAAGCTTTCTGCAGCACCACAACACTAAAGCTTCGAGAATTTAGGAGGCTCCACGATAGCTCAAAACCTTTGATACAGAGATGCTGTCTATCTGATGTGCTTTGATAGGAGACATGAAACTTTGAGATGCATAATTTCTTTTCACTCTGAGCAACTCAAAGAAAACTCTTGAAATCTTGCTTGCAGTGTAAAGCTGATTAAATTGCAGTCTCTCACCTTCCTGATCCTCTCAGTCCTTTTTACAAGGATGGCATTTCCACCAGTCAACTTTTTCTCATGTACATGACAATTACCCCTATTCTATACAGTCCCCTCTGGTGAAAATCATCATGTACTGATAAATAAATTTTTTATGCTACTTCAGATACATGCCAGACACAGTGCACCTGCTACCATTTCCCTCTTTCATTCTACTTACTTTGGTATCCCCTTAATGTAGTACTCAGGTACCTTTTTTCCCCCCACCCTATCTGAAGGCAATGTTGTTTCTGACTGCATCCACTTTAAAGGAATCCTCATGTTTCAGTGCTTGGAACACTGCACAAGGATTCACTCATTGTGGTGAAACATTTTGCATATTCATTTGGTTCTCATTTAATAACATTGAAAATAGTCTGGATTAAATGAAGAAAGATTCACAATTAAGAATGCAGACCCCTGTGTCAAGCTATAATTCTTATTGTGAACATGAACTATTTTACTACAATGTGCAGGACAGTGTCATTTTCCATATAATTCCCTCAGTGTTTTATGAAACATATATGAAGCAAAGAAGGTTTTTTGTATTATCAGTTATCCTCCCTATTTTGTCCTAAGGAAAATATATTTTGTTTAGATACAATATTAACTTTCATACAAAACCAGTCTGAGTTTGATTATCCAGAATGTGGAATATAAAGAAATCACTTAATCTGACAACAGTAAGTGTTCTCTCTGAGGACTTTTACCAAACTCTGTACCGTTTTGAAATTAATTAAAAGTTGTCAGGCCAGTGGGGTTCATGTATTTCAGTGTCTGTAAAGGCAACAGAAGCATCTGTGGTGGGGCATTAAATAAACTGGAAATCAGTTCTCAACTCTGATCTTAACTATGTAACTTGAAGTTGTAGTAATTTCTTTCTACAACACAACTGCTCTTGGCTTCTGTGTTTCTTATTGCAATAAAAAGCCTGAAATATTAAACACACAGAAGAGTTAAATTAGAATTTGTAAACCAGCAATAATATTATTCTGTTTTCAATGTTCTAAGTCCTTGAAGTTCAGCTTAAATAAACGGCATGTACCAGCTCCTTAAACAGCGTTAGCAATGTAAATAGCATTTAAAAATGCAAGAAGTTCAACTTTATAAAAATTACATCTGCAGGCTGTTAAAGGAGAATCTGCAAGAAATGTCAAACAATACTGTTCCTTGTGTACTCCACTGAAATAACAAGAAAGTTGCATCTGGAAACAGTTACTGGCACAGGACTTAAATAAAGTATTGTGTTACCTTTAATGAACTAAATATTATTAATCAAGAGCCAGATATAACAGTGCGCCATCCAGCTGGCTTGTAATTCAATTAATTTACCTTCTTGGGAGATGACAATGGACTTTGATGATTTGATGGTTTTGCTGTCTAGAGTCCAGGTGACAGCTGCAGGGGGATCAGAGGAAATCCGACATTGTAAGACCAATTTTTCACCATCTACCACTTGAGCATCCTGAAGCTTCTCTGTAAAGGAGGGTGCTGTTCCTTTGCTTGCTGGTGGTTTGCTTGCTGTTGCTTTGTTTTCAGCTTTTTTCCCAATTATTCCACCATCTACCACTGCGCACCCATGTTCACAGTTTCTGTCGTTCTTCTCTTCTTTTTTCACTGCTGGTTTGGCAACAGGGGCTTGAGAATTGGGGGTCGCATTCTGGGCTTCAGAATTGGTGCGGGCATTTGGTGCTGGGGTGCTAGCACTGCCATTTTCTGCAGGTGGCTTTTTCTTTGAGCCCAGCACAGATCTGAAATCTGTAACTGCTGGTTTAGGAGGTGGCACCTTCTCTGGCAGTGGGGTTTTTGGGGTGCCTTTCTTGGCCAGCACAGAGCGGAAGTCCACCTGCTGAGGAGCATGAACTTTCCTTTCCTCCTCTGACAAGGTCTTGGGTTTGACCTGCCGTTGCAGGTTTGCTCGGAAGTCCATTTGCTCGGCTGGGATTTCTTTCAGTTCCTCCTCAGAAAAACTTTTGGTGCAGACTTTCTTGCCTAAAATGTCACGGAAATCAAGTTGCTCAGCTTCCTGCTGCCTCAGGCTTTCCTCTGTGTGTTCCCGAGTTTCTACTCGTCTCTTCAGCACACCTCGGACGTCTTCCTGCCCTTCCTCAGCTGCTCTGGTACCACTGCTGTTCTTTTTGAAGCCACTTGTTCTACCAAATGTTAGTTTGCCATGATCTCCACCATCTCTTCGCTCTTCAGAGCTGGCTGATTCCCTCCCACTATGATCCGAAAAAGAAAAGAAAGAGAGCCAGGAAAGGGGCTGGTTTAAAAATGTCAGGGAACAATCTCAGTGCAGGAACAAAATGTGTTTATAGAAGGGGAGGTTGATTAGAGGAGCACACTCCATTAGTTTATTGCATCAATGATGACTTCAGGAGCCATATAAGGGCACAAACAAAAAAGATCTTCTCTACTCTGGCTTGGTACAATGTGCTTAGCCTGTATGATGAAAACAATTTGTTGGGTCACATTTGGGGATTAGGTTGAACAGCAGCCAGCCTGGGTCTGTAAGGGCAGGGAATTAACGGAGCAAAAAATAGAACCCACCCATGCAAGTCCCTGGGAAAAATACTCACTCTCTGAGCATTTCTGCTCTGGAAACTGAACTCTCCCGCAGCATCAGAGACACCTGGCAGCTGCATTCTCCAACTTGGTTCCTGAAATATTTAAGTGAAATCAGAAAAGCAGAGGCTTCTCCCTCCAAAACTGTAACTTGCCTGAGCTAAGTGATTGTGTGTTGCACTAAAGCAGCTCAAACCCAGTGTGGCATCCTCCTTTCCTATGCCCAGCATTGTGGTGGTTGACTGAGTGGATTTGGTCCCCTTACATTTGGAGCCAAGTTATCTCAAATAGCTTTTACTGATCTGTTGCTGTCTACACTGGGAACAACATACTCCCTGAACAAAAGTCAAAGCAATTTACAGAATGAAACAGCTGCAAACAAACAAGCTAAAGGAAAACAAATACAAAAGCTGGAAAATCAAGGCAGAGGAAGGGGCTGTTTTGCAAAGTTGAAAATCTTTCCAACTCTGCCTACTGTTTATTTATTCAAACCCGAGCTCTTAAGTTTTCTAACGTTAAGATATTAAAAGCAGGGTCTCATTTCCTTCCCTCCCCCCTGGCCCAACCAATCAGCAAAACCCATCTACATGGATTGCTCCAGCCTGTACATGTTTATATTAAAAAACATAAAAGTGTCACCATATATGGTGCTCAGTACTTATTCTTCCTTTTGCAGAGGAATACCATGGATGCCTTCTGGAAAGGGCTCCTACTAAAGAATTCATTTAAAGTGCTCCCCCCACTCCCTCTGCTCCCTCCCTCCCGCAGATATATATCATTCTTCTAGCCTCAAACGGCTCTTCTCTACTTAACACAGGAGATGCCAAAAGCAAAATTTTACTCCCCAGGGCAGCAGTTGTGTAACTGCTGCCACCACTCCCCTGGACTGCTATTAAAAAAACGGCCTTGAATTGATTAAGGAGTAGAGATATCTTTTATTAGTGAAAACACTTTTGTTCTTCCCAGTTTAAGTATAAGCTTGTAAACGGACTACAAACTCCTGGATGATTTCTCTTTTTCAAACAAAAATATTTTTTGCTACTGAAAACATTTCCTGGACATGAACAAAACACATGTGTGTTAGGGGGAGGAAGAAAAGAAAGACGGGTTTTCCCAGCTGTGTTCTTCTTTCAAAAGACTTGCTACATAAAAGCACCTTCAAGTCCACTTTGCCCTCAATTTTAAAACACAGACTCAGGACTGCCTTTCTGTTAGTTTGCCAAAAACATATTGTCTGGCCTGTTTTTTAAATAGTGAAATACATTCCTAGATATGGTTCTGTTTGTGTGAATAAACTATAATTTCACCCATTTGCAACTTGCAATGAAGTCACACGGTAGGCAAGAACATTAACACAGATGCACCACTCAGTTATGTCTTTATTATAGCAATTAGTGCCATCACCTTTTCACACAGATTTCCTTTGCTTTCTGTTGCTTTAGAAAATGAGAGTGGATCAGCCTAATATGAAAATCAAGCCTTTAACACCAAGAAGAAATTGGTGGGGTTGGCTGAAGTAACTGGATTGCAAAATAAAGGCCCTGCTGGTGGGAACACATCTTATTTGACCTTAAGACCATTAACAAGAAGAAGCCATAGAAACGTTTTCAACACTTTATATCCAACAAGTACACTAGAAACTGCTATAGAAGGCAATCCATAAGGACTGAAAGCCTGACAATCCATAAGCACTGAAAGCCACAACCCTAATTTCCTTCAATACAAATGACTAAAGAACATCTGAGTACCAAACAGAAACTGTCCAAATGGCAGGAGAGGATCCAAGTCAATGCAGAGAGTGTTTAACTCAGTCCTGCACTGGAGACCTGCCATTCTTACTTCCTCTTATGCGTGACATCAAGTGATGGCAGGGTACCAACACTGCTGAAAACCTGCTGTCTTCAAACAATGCATTTCAGACTGGCCCCTTTTGCCACTATTGAAACTCATGAATTTTTTTCCTGCTTCTCAGAAGCTTTTAAGAAAAGCAGACACACTCTGAAAATGCTCAAGTACTTCTCATTCACCAGGGCTGTTAGCAGGCTGTTGGTTTACCAGAAGATCCCTCTGGTAAGTCTTCTAGAGCTCAATTACTCTTCCTTTAGGACTTCAAACTAATCCAGAGCTGACTAAATAGAAGTCATGCAAGCTGAAGTATAGACAATTTACAGCATACATCAAATAGGGAGGCACCACTGCTCAGCTTCTGTCATGACTGTATGGCAAAAATATTTGCCCACAAGAATTGTGTCACCAGTAGGACAGGTTAAAGTAACAGAGACAGCACTATCCCAGGAGAGGGATCTAGGGATACTGAATGTGGTCCTGACCACTGTTAAGAATAATAGCAATTCTGCAGGACCCATTTCTACCATGCTTCTTTCCCTCTGCAAAATCTTCACACACGCAAAGAAAGAAAGAAGGAAGGCAAAGTAAACCTCTCTAAACTAAGCTATTTTTCACAGGGTTTGGAAAATAAAGGAGGGGGTAAGAAAGCAGGAGAGCATTTTGTTCTTTCTATTTTTAAAACCTTGGGAAGCACTTACAAATTATGGCAACAGTGGGACATAGAAGTACCTAGACAGAAAAATTATTCACAAGGTAGTTTTTTGATCTTAATTATGATTTCTGATTCAAGTGAATGGCTGAAGACTAGAGCACTGGATACAAACCTCAAGTCTGTGTCTGATCCATCATATCCCTGTTCAAAAGTGTAGCCTTCTCAGGGCAAGTCCTGCTCCCAATGAAATCAAAGTGAGTTTTATTACTGATTTTAGGAGCAGGGAGAACATAATTCTGACTTCTGAATTCAGTTGCAGAGTCTAAAAAGGTGAAGTTAATAATGCTGACCCACCTTGGACATCACAAGATGGAAAAAGAGAAACAAGCCAAGAAAAATTAAGAAGGACTGGATGGTTTAGATGCTAAATTCAATCAAGAATAATTCTGGAAACTTTGTAAATATTTTTACATTTACGCAATTTCAGAATCTAGGCAAGGCAAGATACATAGGGGCAGTTAGAAAAAATAGAGCTTTGCAGTACACAAGCACTACGTCAAGTCTTTCACGTCTCTGCTGTTTTGAATCTTGGCAATAACAATATTACTTCTGCAACTTGAGGTTCTCTGTGTTGGCATTTTATCAACAAAACCCTAGACAAAGACAGATCTTAGTGGCTCTGTTATTGTGGAATAATGATAGACATGGATAAAACCTATGCTTAGTAGCTATGCTGTAAAGAAGTGGCTGGAAGTGTTGACTTTTGCAGGATTGTTCCGTAGAATGCCCATGCACAGGACTTATCTTTAAAATGTCAAAGAATAATATTAAAAAAAGCTCACCAAAAACAAATAAAACTCCAGCTGCAAAGCCTGAAGCAATTTTAAAAATAGCTCTCTGTCCTATTGTGGGATCAGTTTTCCCTAGAATGGCTTTTATGTTCAAAATATCTTGAAATAGTAGTTTCTTGGCAGAATCTACTCAAATATTTTCACTGAACCTTAGATGAGACTTATTGTCTGTGTGTCCCTAGGAAGCACTCTCTGGAGGAAGAGGAAAAAAACCACTGTTAATTATAGTGTGGGGGGACACCGAAAATTCCTACTGGCCTACCAAGTGTGAAACAAGTATTGCGGAGTAAATTACATTTTTTTTAAGAATGAACTGAAAGGGGCAAAGAAGTTGATCCCTAGCTATAGCTGGTGCTTCAGTGGAGGTAACTGCAAAGCCTCAGAATGAGGTTTTGCAACTCTTTTGTGAGTTTGTTAAATGGAGAGAAAGTCCAGACTCTATGAAGCTTTAACCCCAAAGAAAGCAACTAATCTACTGGATCACTTTAGCTGACATAAAGCAGAGCAGCTCTACTGGCTTCAAAGAGGATGCACTGATTTACCTTACTTGAGGGTTTGGACAAAAGCTTTTTATACCTGAAACACCAATCATTTTATTTGCATTTTACAGCATTGAGTGCGAGAATGGAATGGGAAGGGTCATGGTTTTCTTTCCTAAAAATAGTCAATGTGTTGATAGCAGAAAAGAAGGTTTGCAAACTGTATTTTACAGAAAGAGAGAACTATATTTACCGCTTGGTGTAATGGAATGTAATCTTACAACTGCTTTTTATATAACCTGAATTGCAGAGTATTCAAGATACCACTGATTCATAAGATGAATGTTTACCTCTGATTTTAATCAGATTATCAAAATCTCTAAATAAGATTAATCAACACTAACCAAACATTTATGGAAGATGGAGTGGGGGAGAAAAGAAATACTCTAGTAGAGTATTTACATACTTCTAATAGAAGACAAAGGTTAATGAAGCAGATGATTTGTTTAAGGAACTGCAGGAGGATTTCTGAGGTCTCTCATGTTGACTGTGCTGTTATAAAGATAAAGGCTTTGCTCAACAAATACAGTCTCTGTCCAGTACTTTCAACCTCTTTGCTTACCTCTTCATTTACGATATGCACACTGACTGAAATAACATGGGAAAGTCATACTGGGCTACAAAGATGCCAGTGCTTGCATCACTGGAAGGATGCAAAGGACAGGAGAAGAAAAAGATGTCTGTGGTTTTCTGAGTCAAAAAAGGATTGTTATTTCCCATTTCAATCACAATGGTTTTACAGAGACACTGACTGACTTCTTATCCCTCAACTGCACGAGCCAGTTATTTCGCAGGCTGTAAAATGTTCAAATTTCAATAGATGAACCACAGTAGTGGGTGAATCTGTTGTTCTTTTTATATTTATGCAACACCATTCCTTGAGGTCTGAGGAATAACAGGCTCAGTGGAACATTAGTAGGACAATTAAAATGAAGAATGCAAGTGTAGAGGAATCAGAGGTCTGTGTAGGTTTAAAACAAGGACCAGGAGAGGCTACAATGACTACCCTCTTAAAAGTCAGACTTACTAGTCTGCTATATAGTAAAAGGCAAAGCAAACACATATTCTAAATAATGCCGAGGGAGGGAAAGACAGAAAGCCAACGAGCAATCATTGATGGATCACACTAGGATCACACTGGGCTATACATCCTTGTCAGCTCACTCTGATGAAAGGAAAGAGACAAATAGATGTTTTGTTAAACCCAAATTTTTAAGACCAGAGTTTTAATTTGTGAGCAGCCAACACAAAAGGAGAATTGTGGAGGTATTAGGACATAATTTAGAGCTTAAGAATAATGGAGAAGAAAACTGGAAAATAATTAACACTGGTAGGAAACCATGCACAGACTAAATTAAGAGAGTTGGAGAAGGAATGACTCCCTAAAAGCAGCTATGCAACACGCTTCTAAAATTAATACATGAAAAGGAGCTGCATAATTTTATTTAAAAAGAAAATTATTGTTTAAAAATAGCCCACTGTCAACTTTTCTATAAACTCTTCAGTGAATTGACTTGTGGTTTCTCAGTTATTCCATATTTTTAACAGACTTTGTAGGACTTTTTCAGAGAAAGACACTAAATGCAGCTCTCCTCCTCTCAGGTACTGTTAAGACTGTTTCTGAATATATAAACAATTCTCAATCAAGTATTCAAGACAAATGCAGGCAGTTCAAAAGCTATTTAGACAAGACTATTTGCTGCTGAAAATTATTGTGGCTCTATTGCAAACTTGAAGTTATACAGCTGACATTTGGCTCCTTGGATATCCCTGAGGCAGTTACTTCTCTTATTCATAGTATACAAGCAACTGCCTAAAAGCATATGGCTTTCTGCTCCCTGAACAGTAACCAAAATTTTACAAATAACAGCAGGGTAAAAAGATGTATCTGTATTCCCCTTGCTCTAACTGCAGCATAGCTTTACTCATTATGGATTAGAAAAAGCCAACATGAATGCATTGATCTTTGTGGGATCCCCAGCTATTTCTCCAGTAAAAGGATTAGGGGATAACTGAAACTAGCATGTAATCTGCTGTGTTGTTTTCTAGCTTTAACTTTACTTCTTCCCACCCCCAAAAAAGTTGTTCACCTCTGCTAATTTTCTGAAGTAATTTATTTTCTAAGTGTACATTCTATTATGTTCTAGAGTCATGATATCATCAGGCTTCCATTTGACAAATGTCTTCATTGATGAGTTTGGCCTGGGTGATCACCAGCTACACCTGACCCTTAAGGTCAGCTTGCTCAAGTCAGCCACAACAGAGTCTTCCACAAAGCCCTCTTGGCTCTCCTTTGTTCTTCCTGTTCTTTTTCCATCCCTGAAATTTTGCTGAAATACCTCATTCTCTTTCCGTTCAAGTAAAACCACCAGCATATCATAAGAGAAGATGCCCATGTCCAGGGCACAAAAACCACATTGGGGAAATGTACCAGTAGGACGTAGCAATTCTCACAGTTTGGCCTGCTCTCGCATGTAGAGGTTAGTGACCTTAATGAAACTGAACTGGCATTTCTAATCCCACCAGAGGTAATGCATGTTAGAGATGCCACTGATCCCCAGAGAGACTTTTCTTAAATGCAAGGACATGACCTTCACAAATCAGCATTATGAATCCCTTAGATGACCTGGGCTGATTGTGAAAAAGCCAATTGTTCTGAAATGAGTCAGTTCACAATTTATTGCAGAGTACAAAGGGCCTAAATCTACTGAAGAGCTTATTTGCAAAAAGGTCACAGCACATACGGCTCTACCTACATAAATGTTAGTAATAAGACTTGAAATTAAGTGTAGAAAAACCTCATTATAGGAAAACTTGATATACAACAGCTATAATTTTCTAAAGCACCCTTTTCTGGTGAGAAGTGAGTGCCTCATCTGACTTAAAATATACTGAGGCTACTTTGTGGCTGTGATAGTCTGCGGAAACATACCTTAGAGCTAGGCATCTACTCAGTGACATGTCCATCATTTGGACAACATTGGTTGGAAAATAATCTATAACTATAAAAAATTAAAAATTTTTTTGAGGTGCTGGAGCATGTCCAGAGAAGGGCGACGAAGCTGGTGAGGGGTCTGGAGCACAAGGCTTATGAGGAGCGTCTGAGGGAACTGGGGTTGTTTAGCCTGGAGAAGAGGAGGCTGAGGGGAGACCTTATCACTCTCTACAGTTACCTGAAAGGGGGTTGCAGAGAGGTGGGTGTTGGTCTCTTCTCCCAAGTGACAAGAGATAGGACAAGAGGAAATGGCCACAGGTTGCGTCGGGGAGGTTTAGACTGGATATTAGGAAAAATTTCTTTACTGAAAGAGTGGTGAGACACTGGAATAAGCTGCCCAGGGAAGCGGTGGAGTCACCATCGCTGGAGGTGTTCAAGGAACGTGTGGACGAGGCATTGTGGGACATGGTTTAATGGGCATGGTGGTGTTTGTTCGTTGATGGTTGGACTTGATGATCTTACAGGTCTTTTCCAACCATAGTGATTCTGTGAAAATCACTGCTTAGAGGCTAAATGGGTTAAATTTATTAAGAAATGCCCTCCCTCCTTGGGTTAGGAAGACATGAGTAATTTATTTGCAAGCAGGCAAAGGACAATTCAGTTTTTAAATTTTGTACTACGCTGAAGTATATGAAACAAAAATAACTTGTTTATAGCATGAAAAAAGACAAAACCCACCATAAACCGGGCAAGTGCAAGCAGTGCAGAATTGCAATGCTAACACTTTGTAATACTGGCAAGTATCTATCTAAACTGCTTACTGGACTAGTCTGTCTGGACTAAAAAGTTAGCGTGTGGAGCAGAGCAGATAATTTTCTTCCAGTGTAATGGATTCAAATGTCCATGATGGTTAAATAAATTTTAATAAAGAAAGTCACAATATTAGCCAAGTAAGGCAATATATCTAAGCACAGTAAATAGCATAGAATTATAACATCAGTTTGAAGTTGTACAGTAAGTTTTCAATAACCACATAAGGGATATGTAATTACACCCAATCTTCACCGTTGGAGGTGGAAAATGCTGTGGCACTTTCTACAAGGTAAAGAACCAGAAAATCTGATTCTTCATTTAAGGACAGTTATTTTACCAGAAAAAAAAAAAAAAATTCAAAACAGCTCTTCCAAATTTTGTAGGAATGAGAAGTTCAAAGCATCAGGGTGCCTCATTTCAAAGATACATCCAAAAAAGGAGACTACAATTTCCATATAAAATTCAGACATTTTAAACATGGCCAGGAAACACTTTATCCTCTTAAAGGTATGGATCATAATCTTGTGGAACAGCCCTTCATGGTCAGAGTGTTCCCATGAAAGGAGGCAAATACCCAGAGAGGTGCCAAACATGATAAACAAGAGCTCCAAAATCAAGACATTGATTGTGGTTTCCCTTGCTAGAAACCCAAATTGCTTCCCATGCTGCTGCCACAAAGCTTTGTTTTTCAGGATCCCGAAAGGAAACTCTATACTGCTTTGTCCTTCTTTCTGATTCTTCTTATGTTTCCTCTTTCCCCTTTGAGTTTTATTAGTTCTTTTCATCCCTCAGAAATATTTTGCTCCTTTAGTACCCTACTCTTTTGTGCAAATAGAAGTGAATTCTTTTCTTCTTCAGGTGGGAATTTCAACTTGAGGGTCAATATAACTAATTGTTCCAAGGGAACAAGCTCTTTTCATGGCAAACATACCTGAGTTGAATTTCATATTGCCCTGCATGACGAGACTGCACATTCCTCAAGATCAGTGTGAAGATGTCTTCATTTTGCAGGATTTCACATGCTGTTCCTGGCATTATTTCTTGCCCATCTTTAAACCAGTGAACACTGGGGAAAGGATCTCCAGCAATGGCACAGGATATAAGGACATTTTGCCCAGGAGCTGCGGTCACTGATCTCGGTTTGCTAATGAACCAGGGCTGAATACCATCCTGAGGTTCTGTAGTTTACAAACACAGTTTACAAATCAGGAGAAAATGCCAAGCTTGAATGTAACTAATAAGCTAACTAATTTCAGGGAAAGCAATCACAGACAAGCAAAGTTATTTTGAATATGCAGGGTATAAGTTTTTAATCTGAAAAGAAGTCAGGCTTTAATTTTGGAAGTAAGTCGTGTTGGTAATAAAATTAATCATTTACTTGGCACTTTACTGGCTCAATCCAGGCATATATTAAGAGCAAAACAAAGGGACTTTAAAGCTGCCCTAAAAGGAATCTTGAAGATTTGTCCTTAGAGAATACGGGTAGGAATAGCTTTAAGGGCAAGTGACAGTACTATGACTGCTGTGCAGTTGAGAGCTCATGTGAGAAATCATGATTAGCAATTGGATAAAATTGCTTTTAATATAGAAGATGGACCCTGAGGCTAGATCTCAAGGGAGCTTAGAGAATAGAGGAAGGTCTGATTTCAGAGCAGACAGTGACAACAGACTACGGACTCACCTCTGGAGGCACAGCTCTCTGAAATCCTGGGGTTAAGATCCTTTACATTAAAAATAATAAAAGTCTCCCATTGATTTCCAATAATTCTCAGTCATGACTATGGGAAATAGTATGTATGCCACTATGGTGGCATACAGTAAGATTAGAGGAAGTCCCCTGTCATGAAGGTAGTGAATGCCCAATCACAGGAAGTTTGTAGGTACTTCAGTGTTTACTGTGGGATTTATATCATACGTGGAGACTGAAAGCCAAATTTTTTGCAGCTAGTTCTCAAATTGCAGAAATTATGTGTTCCTCACCTGCTACAATGCTAATATTAAAGCCAGGATACCTGGCTCCTAGACAGCTTTTCCAAATACTCAGGGCTTTAATTAGAAAGAAAAACATCATTAAATGGTTTACATTAAGTCCATAGCTAAGTAAGCCTTATAGTTCTAATCTGAAGCTGCATTTAGCAGAAGTTTTGCACTGTCCCTAGGAATAGGACTCAGGAATGCATTTTTGAAATAGTAACATAATGTTCCAGAGTGAAAAGATTTTTTTTAAGTTGCTTCTGCTCAATATCCTTTTTAATTCAGATGCAGAGACTGAGAACTCCTAGCATCCTTCAAAACAGACCTTATAAACACTCATGTACTTTAAATAGACACTCCTCCAGCACATTAGAATTATTTTCTTTTAGCATTTCCTAAGGTGGAGAAGAACTTTATACCTTGAACTGTCAATGTAGCCTGGGTTTGAGCTTCTCCTAATTCATTCCAGGCTTCACAGGTGTATTTGCCTGTGTCTTCAGGAAATACTTCTTGTATGTACAGACTGTACTCATTGCCTTTCTTCTCAAAGTGGAAATCTTCTGTCTCCTGGATTTCTTTCCCATTGTGCAGCCACATAATCTCAGGAGGTGGGTTAGCTGAAAAATAGGAAACAACAAAAATCAGAGACACACAGGAAAAAACACCATATATTGATTAAGAAAATGAACAAGGTTGTTTTTCTTCTGCCACCTGATTCTGCAATTTCATCTTCAGAACATACAGGAATTTCATTAACTCTGTCAATGCTGTGTAATGTGGAATAGTTCTAAGTCTGTCTTATTACAGTTATAATGCAAATGAATAAGGGAAGCGTGTATACAATAGAGAAGGAAAATGAGTTCTATATCCCACAAAGGTGATTATCAAGGATTTCTATTACCAAAGTTCATACCAGGGCTGCCCTTTTCTGCAGCACTAAGCTTACCCCAGGTGACAGGAATTCAATCTTGTTTGGTTCACAACAAAAGCTATTACAAGTCCACTGAGACTTAGTTTTAGTTCAACAGTACGACCCAATAACAACTGTATTATTATTATTATTACTCCAATGAAGAAACATTTGTACAGGTCTGAACACATTAACACTGGAGAATGTTCATCTACCCTGAAGACCAGATTAGACAAAACCTAGCTTTTACTTTTAAAATATTGGTTCCTTGAAATAATATTTCCAAATGCAAAGACACTTGCTAAAAGAAAATGACAGTGGGAAAAAAAGCACATACTTTGCAGCAGGACTTAAAATTTTTAAATAATATTGTTCTACAGCTACGCACCTGATATCTCCACAGTCATTATGACTTGACTTCCATCCATTACTTTGAGGTCAGTCAGGCCTTTAAGGAAGAGGGGTGCAAACGTCTTGTTTAACTTGGCAGCCTGTGCACTTTCTGCCTTCTTGCTGCTCTTCTTTTCTATGAAGTCAAGAGGAGAACAAAATGGGTCTCTTACTGGAATTTTCATGACAAATTTTAACTGACCTTAGGTTCAAACTGATTTCGAGTCAGTGGTCTTGTTTCAGCTCTCAGAAGGCAAAAATCACTGAAACCACTCAACATAGCTGTTTTGTCTTGCCAGTAGTCCAAGCAGAAAGGCAAGAAAAGGGAATGGAACTGTTCTTCCTCCAGGGATCCTCCTAAATCATGTTAACAGATATTTTAAAGTATCACACAGAAATTTACACTCATTTTCCCCAAGTACACATGGGGAACAACTTGTAACCAACAATTCAATGCCTTTAATCACTGCTAAATTCACATAAAAATCTTAAGGTATCTTACAAGTTGCTACTCTCATGATGGATGAGTTAAACATGTAAACTCACAGGAATATAGGATTTACCACCCTGTATGAAACTACAAACCATTTAAGATTGTTAGACGGTCAATATCAAATGGGTTTGAGTTCACCACATTCCTCTCCTGTATTACACTTAGCGAACTGATTGATGATAGGAAAGATAGAAACCTGAGGTTATCAACATATATCACAAAACAAACTGTTGGATTAGGGCTTTTTTTTTCTTTCTTTTTTTTCTTTTTTTTTTGTGGCTGTACACTAAAATGATGAGTGCTGGAGTTAAATTAATCACTTTTAAAACTAAAATCTATCTGTGATAGATAAGTAATCTACAGTATCCACAATGGTCTCCTCTGTCTCTGATTCAGAGGCTATGAAGCAAGATCATTTAACTGTGACCTATAAGGTACACTAGACCAGGAAAGATACTTCTGCTCTAAAAACCTGAGCAAAGGCACTTCTGAAGCCAAAGTAGTGATCATGACCAAATGTAAGAAGTCATAAATATTTATTGGTCACTTGGATACACTTTTTGTTTTGTTTAGCTTGAGTTCAGACCTCTTACGTCTTGCCTTTAAAATGCCAACCCTACTTTCAAAGTCCATACATGAAAATAGCTTCATTTTGCTTATTCCTACCTTCAAGATTTTCAAAGGTGTCTCAAGATCATCCAAAACAGCATCAAAGCAACACAAAGTGCCAGGCTGGAAAAAACCCACCATTCATAAAAGGATGGTGATTAGAAAAGCTGGAAGCACCTCACTGAGCAAGCCCACTGAACCTCCTGGAGGCAAAAATTTAGGCTTGTCCCAGGGTTATTTAAGCTCAATATAAATTTGGAAGCTGCCTGGAGAGGAAGTTTTTCCTCTTCTCTAGTGAAGTTTTTTCTAGCCAAAATCTTGTCTCGCTGGCTTGTGTCATACATCTTTTCTTGGCACTGAGCAGTGAGACATTGATGCATGTGAGAATGGAAATATGGGACCTGACTGAGACCCACTCAGCTCGGTGTTATGGACTTACTACTCTGAAATGCCTGATTCACCATCAGGCCACATTGATCAGTCTTAGGGCCTCCTATAGCACCTTCTTGTAAGTGACTAATGCTGTATAGAAAATAGTCATGAAGTTGGGTCAAACCCATCTACAGTGGTTCACCATATTCCTCTGTTTTGTACTGTTTACTCAGGGAAACTGCTGCAAACAACTGCTGGACTAAGCAATATCAGTACATACTCCTTCACTACTCTAATGCCTTGCAGAAAATCCCTTTGTCCCTCAAACAGAAATAGACCTGGGAGGGGAAGCAGAAATTCATATAAGGGGAAAAAGGAGGAAAATAAGAAGAAAGAAGGAAGAGGAGAAAACAAGAGAGTAATGACAGGAAAAAGGCATAGAAAAAAAAGAAAGAAAAGGACACAAATGATAATGATTCTGTTATCCCTTTTATTGCAATTCATAACATTGCAAATCGAGAAGGCAGACATGCAATAAAAGGAGAGCAAGGAAAGGAAAAAAAAAGGTAGAAAGTAGACGTGTGGTTCTAGACCAACAGAGAAACAGACCTGGGGTATGGTCAGAGAAGTTCAAGCCTTCAGAGAAGGACAGATAAAAAAAGAGCTGAAATAGCTCCCACAAGAGAGTTAACAGTGACCAGGAAGCAAATAAACTAGTAGTGGCTCTAACAGCAATTCTTGCAGAGCAGTCGGAGCTGCCTCCAGCAGAGCCCTGGTACAAAGAGCATTAAGTACTAGCAGCACTCCACAGCCCTCACAACTGGCTCTTGGCTTTATCAGACTGATGTGCCTGTTCCATGTAGTCTAAATAAACGAATTTCTGTAATCAAGGAAGACAATACAGTATAACAGCCTCAGCTTATTAAAAAGAAATGGGTGAGCAACTACAGAAGTAATAGAGCAAAATGACTTCCCAAAAGGCATTTTTCAGCAATGCTAACTCCTCCAAAATATATGCTGCAGAAATGAAAGTTTCATGTACTGGAACAAACCTTTCCTCTTGCACAGAGCTGCATAAACATTAAAAGGAAGTAAGCAAATAATTCACAGTAACTGCATGTAAGAATCACAAACCCAACAAGATTATGAAAAAGTTAGGCTGCAGTTTCTGAAGTTATCTCAGGCAGCTGTATCCTACGCTGGTGAGGAGACCTACTGATATGAGTGACATTAAGATTTACTGGGGATGCAGGCCTCTACCCCAGCAGGAGTGACCTGCAGGATTAAAGGATGAAGAACAACTTGTCCTTGTTACTGATCAGTGTTCACTATTTGTAAGTGAAGCTGCCAAATTGAAATGAAGGGGGCCAGAACTTGCCTCACCATCGCACAAATCTTAAAAATAGCATTTTGCAGAATTTAAGCACTGCATAGGTTTATGCCGATCTCTTGTACGAAGACCAGTTCTGTACTTAAACAGAAAATTATGATGGTAAGTATCAAAAAAACAGAAATCTATGGTATATGGGTAGTAAAAACTTAAAGGGTACAGCTTCAACAGTGCAAGAGAAGTTAGTGGAGAGATGAAAGAGTTATTTTATTAGGAGAAACTGAATGTAATCATGCAGAGAAACATTAAGATGGATTATTAAGTCTGAAATATTGAAAACTTGATGATTACTCCAGGCACAGATACAAAGGCAACTTTATATATTATAACCTTTCTGAAGACATTCCTATCCTTGTAAACCTATCATATCCTAATGTACATACACTGTTTGATTTAGTCCTTGAAGTATTACTTGATTTCTCAATACCTATTACAAAGCAGGAGTAAAAACATCACCCTTTCTATGACTGATGTTCTTTGGAGCACAGGGGTAGTGAAGTAATTTCTTTACCAACAGATATGAAATCTGCTGTATGTAAAAGCTCAAAAATTAGAAGCTAGCATGGCTAAGGCAACCAGTATTCCTTTTCAAACGTGTGATATCCAGGATACAGTAAATATACAGCTAAAAAGACTGACTCCACAGCAACTTGAACAGGCCTTCTTCAAAACACAAGTATTCTCCTCTGCTTTTTAAATATTTTTTTTTAATGGGGATCTCTGATCTTATGCTACTGTTGTTCAGCAGTATATGTTGATCAGTAACATATGTTTATTGTACCAACAACTTAAGCAGAATATCACCAAAATTGTCTACTGTTTCTTGACTTGGCAGCAACAATTAGAAAGACTTAAGTTCTAATCCATAAATGCTATTGGTTCATTAAGAAACCATTGGGGCTCATTTCATGTACCATTTCTTCCTTTACTTAAAATTTGATATTGTAGACTTCTAGACTTAGAAAAAAATTAAAAGTGACCTACTGACAACTTCAGTGTCTAGCAGATGTTTTACACACGACAACAAAGCCTGGTTTAGGTATATTATTTAGTTTTATTTAGTCTTGGTCTAAAATCATTCCATTTTCTCCGAAGGGACTGATACAATCTTGCAGAGGCCAAAATACGAAGCCTGAATGTTAACTATTTTCAAATTCTTCTGAAGCTTGTAAATGCTTTTAGTTGTTTATTTATTACATAGCACCATGCAGTTACTCAGTGCTCCTCTGATGAAGGCTTTAACATTTCACAATTTTACCACGAGATAGCAGCGCTGTACATTTTCACAGCTTATTTCAATATACCTACGGGCTTCTTCAATTATAGCCTTTACAGCTCCTGTTTGGAAAAAAACCAATCAATTTGGTTTTGGAAGGTACTTGGTAAAAGAAAGGACACTACTCATTCAAGATTAATCAAATAACTCCCGTTCCCATTTATGGTGAAAAGACACTGTGTGATTCTACTTCCTTTTGAAAACATTTGGCTAATTATTTTGCCAGGAAAGTAGTACAAGGAAAACCATACCAAAAAACTAGACACTGTTTACAAAAGGATAGCTTCAGAAAGTGTAACAACCATGGAAGTTCACATTCCCTGGCCATAGCTAGGTGCTAGCTAGTCTCATATATCAAGAACAAAATCCATGACTTGCACCAGGAAAATGGGGAGCAAGGAGATAAGAAAAACAGGGCCCAAATAAGCAAGCTGCACACAGTGAAAGGCCAGTATTAGGGCTTGCTTTCCCTCATTCCTCCAAAGCCCCTTTCACTACATGAATTCTGCTGGGGTTCAAAATTCATATGCTCTTCAGTGACAGCTGGCTTCAGAGCCCAAAGCCCAAAGCAGGGGGAAGGAAGAGAAAGAAGAAAGCACAGGTACAGCTCCAAGCTCAGATACTGCAAGTCACAATGCTTCTGGCTGAAACAACCTCTTTTATAACACTGCAGGGTATTTTTGCTACCAAAGCTATGGACAATAAAAATATGGCACATCTGGCACCAGAAAGGAAATCTGGAACCTAAGAAAATTTTGTCTGACATCAGCATAAGGGCTTGATTTTTTTATATATCTACACATCCTCAAGCTTAATCAACTGGATGTGAAATAGAGGAGATCTAATCTCTTCCTATGATGTTAATGCGCTCTAATCGCCTATAGCCATTTAACATCTCCCTCAGCACTCTTACTTCTTATTACTTTCAATTAGGAGTAGGTTTACCTCTAGGAATGAAAAGAAGGAATATAAGAGTTATCACACAGCAGTACTGCCATAG
This sequence comes from Gavia stellata, assembly GCF_030936135.1. Taxonomy (NCBI): domain Eukaryota; kingdom Metazoa; phylum Chordata; class Aves; order Gaviiformes; family Gaviidae; genus Gavia; species Gavia stellata. Next base: position 12,668,477 of record NC_082601.1, on the reverse strand, counting down.
TGACTAAAAAAATTCTACCCCAGGCAGTTAATTTTCTCCCTCTCTTTCCTTTCTCCAATCAACTTCTGCTGCTGCCGTGAGTTACCCCCAGGTGGACCAGGTCACAGCAATTCTTGAGGAACATCAGAAAGCACTACACAGGGTGGGCTTGATAAAACACAGGTACATTTCAATAACTTGTTTTCAGACCGTGCAACTAGTTTATTTTACAGTGGCTTATAAAAGCTGTCACAATTTTTAACCATAGCTGTTGGTTTTGTGCAAGTCAAAGCACGCAAGATAATACAGAAGATACCATGATTTTCTCAAAGGCTGCTTACAGAGCACTGAATTCTCAAAGGCTCTTATAAATTATGAGCTCAAGAAGTTTAACAGTTTTTGCTGTGGTCTGGCATAATACGTAAGTTCAGCTGGAGCACTCTCTGGTGAGCAGTGGTCTCACTGTCATTTCAACAGGCTTTTGATAAGGCATTACATAGGGTGATAGATTTAAAAGTCCACCACAATGATCCCACTTTTATGTTTCCCAAGTTTTTTGCCTTTCCTCAGGCTTTAATATGCATGAATGTTGGGAAACAGCAAGCAATAATATGCACAGCTCAGTGGGAAACACAGCCTGGGAGACCAGAAATGGTAAGCAAAGCATTTAAAGGGTACCTTATATACCCACATATGTTTTCTACAAAGCAAAAGTAATATAGGCTTTTCCCACAGCATTGCCTTACCCCTAAGGGTTCGTTCTTTAATTAAAAAGACACTCTAATGAGCATCCATATCTATGTTTATAAAAGCCACCTAGTGCATTAAATCCACAGAGATTAAGGATAATTCAAACTCTTCCAGTTTCTTACAAAAATAAAAATTCTCAGCATATTTGGATGGCAATGGGAAAAGAGATACATTGCCTCTGATACATGACTATTTCTATTCGTGTCTTACTCTGTTTTCCCGTGTTTGTGAAATCAATAGTAAGTTAATCCATCTACAGCTACCATATCAAACATCTGTTTATCTATAAACCCGTATTAACAGAAATTTAAGGTGATAGAAAATGCTTTCCTCTTATTTGACTTTCCTCAATCCAGGATTTCAAGAGTCCTCACATAAATTTAACCTCCACATATGTGCAGACTAGAAATTATTGCAAGAGGAGTCTTAATGTTAGCGGTGGGCCTAAGCCAAAACACACTTGAATTTTTTAAAACCTAGTCCTGGTTCAGAACTCGGTGCTTAAGCACAACTGTAAACATCTTTATGTTGATGAGCAAGGGCAAGTTATTGTGTTGAAGGTGTATATGTAAAAGAAAAAGTGGAAAATTCATGCTGTACTGAACAGTTAACCTACTACAAATCAATTGTACAATACACATGTACCAGTTTAACTGCAAGTATGCAACCAACTATTTATTTTGTAAGGTAAAAGATATAGATAAATCTATACACTCGGAGAAAAGGAAAAATAAGAATCAATAACTGCACTGTGGAATTTCCATTGCCAGATTTGCTATTGAAACTGGAGTGAAAAAGAAAATCCAGATCAGGATGCAAACTTTAAGAAGGTTTCCAAAGACTGGACCTGGCTTCTACCTGGCCTGTAGCCAAAACAGTAAACATTTTATGGACATCATCTGTTCTAGTAAATTTTCTTGTTCATTTGCCTACCCAGATGCACTGAAGATGACTTTTTAATGTGAGCTGCAGAATGCTGACATCTCCTGTTGAAATATCAAGACTTCAGCATGCTCAGTACTGCACAGAATCACACAATAATTGAGTTTGGAACAGACCTCTGGAGATCATCTAGTTCAGCCCCCAGCTCAAGCAGGGTCAGCTACAGCACTGCACATACACACCTTCAATACAATAACTCAGCTGCACAAGCTCAGGGTGACAACTGGTTACAAGTCAAGGACATGCAAAGACTAGAGAGTTTGCTGCCTTCTGTTCAGAACACTGCAAACAACTTGCAGTGTTTAGTCTTAGAAGAGATTTAATTATACTCAAGGAATCTGTTTGCCAGAATCACATGGTTAACTGCCAAATAATGCCTAGTCTGAGCTGCACGAAAGGAGTGTCTCAGCAACATTTACCATTTATGGTGTTTAAATATCATTTTGGCTCAGAGGCTAATAAGTCAACTGAGCTGAGAATGCTTAACTCAAAAAGCTCTCTGTGTGAGCAGGTTCAGAGGGAAAAGCAGCAGATTCCACTAAAATCTCTCAAAGCAAGACTCAGGTTCACACACATACATACAGCCAGAGTTGTAAAGCAGCCTGGCCAGCTGAATTACAAATCTGGAAGAGAGTTTCACCTCTCCAAATATTTTCAATGTAAATAAATCCAGCTGTTACCAGATCTCACGTTAATAATGCTATCAACTCAAAAAACAACAGATTTTATAATGCAGAAAACTGATATCAGGACACCCATCTCATCTGTCTTTTTTCCCATAAATACTTTATGGGAAGTACAATTTGCCCTTGTACTCCATGCTGGTGAGGCTGCACCTCAAATACTGTGTTCAGTGTTGGGCCCCTCACTACAAGAAGGACATTGAGGTGCTGGAGAGTGTCCAGAGAAGGGCGACGAAGTTGGTGAGGGGTCTGGAGCACAAGTCTTATGAGGAGTGGCTGAGGGAACGGGGGTTGTCCAGTCTGCAGAAGAGGAGGCTCAAGGGAGACCTTATCGCTCTCTACCACTACCTGAAAGGAGGTTGTAGAGAGATGGGTGCTGGTCTCTTCTCCCAAGTGACAAGTGATAGGACAAGACGAAATGGCCTCAAGTTGCGTCGGGGAGGTTTAGGCTGGATATTAAGAAACATTTCTTTACTGAGAGAGTGGTGAAGCATTGGAACAGGCTGCCCAGGGAGGTGGTGGAGTCACCATCACTGGAGGTGTTCAAGGAACGTGTGAACGTGGCACTGCAGGACATGGTTTAGTGGGCACGGTGGTGTTGGGTTGATGGTTGGACTTGATGATCTTACAGGTCTTTTCCAACCGTAGTGATTCTGTGTGTATTTTTCTGTCTCAGGCTTGAAGTGATATGGTCAAAATATTTTCTGCAACTTTTCCAAGAATTCCAAACCTGATTTATACTGGCATAAAAAAATATGAGACATCTATGTTCTTGACACTTGTAGAGACATTTTTGCTTTATTAAAGATCTCAGGTTGGTATGCCATTTTGCAAACTTAGGTCATGAGAACTAGATGTTTAATGACCTAGCAGTGTTCTTTACACATCTACCTCCCATCATTTATTTCTGCAGTTATAATCTGTTTTTATAAATGGAAGGCAAGATTTAAATATCCTTGGGAGATGCTTTCACTGAAGAGCCGGGCCAAGTTATAGTCTGCATGTTGTGCCTTGCATTACACAGAAAAACTGTTAACCCAAGATGGACAGTGCCCTAAGCCTATACAAGTCAGGGTGGTTAGGGATATACAAAGGAGGCCAAGTTCCACTTTATCCAGTCTGGCAATCTATTTTACTGCAAGCTAGTCTTCCAGCCCTATCCTACAGCTCCATGTACGCTCCTTCTTTTTCCGAGTCTTTTCCTCTCTATGGTATACCACCAGGTCATCAGCATTTTAACCTCTGCTTTGTCTACTCAGTTTGTTCTGTAATCTACAGCATTTGAAAGAGATGCCACCCCAGAAATCCCACTATCAAAAGGCTGGCTACACCAGTAAGAACCATGATTTGGGAGAAACAGTCAAAATCTCCATTTAGAGCGCAGGGGACAGAGATACAAAGTAGCCAGCTGAGTTCACCGGCAGATCACTTTGCACTCAGCTGACCAAATTCCTCAGTAGGATTCTCACTGGAAGTTTTTGCAGCTCAAGTGGTGTTTGCTTTTGCCTTCAGAACTGTCTGCCTTATTAATGACTAACCCTGTTTGCAAGTTATTTACATCAAGTAATTGCTCTTTTGTCACTGCCACAGACAGCAACTCCATGGAAGGCCTGAGAGTGTGTATACCTACTAAATGCATTTATAAGGCAGTTCAGCTGGCCCACTGCTAACAAATTCCCCAGCATTAGATACCAGTCTGACATGGAGAACTGCACAAAAGGCATTTCATATATGCTAGAACAAGCCAGCTTAGCTCCACAGTGAAAATGTGCATACTGCTGAGGCAGAATTTCACCTACATATGTACACTCTCAATTTTTTGTGTGGCTGCACAGGTAGAATTTAACTTAATTGCAGTGTGCCATGATGTAGAGAGATACCACTTCCATTAGAAAAAAAACCTGGGCTGTGCATGAGCTGAAATGCAATGGAAGCACAATGGGAAAAGGCAGTCACATAAAGCGCAGGTATCCCCAAGGGTGCTGCTGATATACAGAGTTACAGCCCCTCAGTCCTTCCCTCCTCTCACAAATCCACACCGGCAACGGAATAGTTACCTGTGGTAATATTAAAATACTGCTGCTCACTCTGTTGAGTGAGTAATCAAAAGGATACTGTTCTAAAAATGCTTTTAAGGAACCACTCAAATATGACTCAGCTTGAGAGCAAGGAAACATTTGGAGTTACACTAATATAAAGGAGGAAAAAAAAAAGGAAAAAACAGCAACATTGTATTTCTGGGTAAAAGTCTTCTCTTTCTGCTGGTGCTGAATAGCCCTTGCTTACACACTCGCAACTCTTCTCCATGGTCCTCCCATTTCCCTATACTTTTGATAATGCTTTTCACAAGAATATCTATACTGGAAGAATCATGCACATCACCCTGCTCTCAGGCCAATCACTTTAGTTCACTGAGTCTTTTGATTAAAAGCCATTTTTAAATTATTATTTTCTTTAACATACGAGAAAATGCTTGTGAGGCCCTGACGTGCTCTGCTTTTCTGTAAGCATTGGCCATGCTCCTCTGCTTATGCAAGAATCTTTCTTCTGTAAGTGAAACTTCCATGAGATTTTTGCACTGAAGCATATATATATAGTTAGTTGTTTATACGTTTTACAGCAGCTGGTAATGCAAGGTACTCACAACAGGCTTCTAACTACTGTCAGCATGGCTGCTCCCAAATCCCGGAGAAATTAATGGAAAGGGACAAAACTCACACTAACAGAAGTGCTAATTATCTTTTAAAAAAAAAAGTTAAAAAATTAGGCACAGATATATCCTTAGAGTCTGTCTTGCTGCCTCTATAATTTTAATTCTAACATTGGGAAACAACTTGCTTAAAGATGTATTTGACCTTTTGATTTGTAGTTTAAAGGCAAACATCAATCCTACAGATACTCTTCCATTTGTGACTCTCACTCTGCCGAAGTATGAGGCACTAGAGATTAAAAGTTTAGACGTTAAAATAGGTCACTTCTAGCACTTAGTAAGCCATTTTACCTGTGACGTTGTGTTTTTTAATTGTTACATAACCATTCTACAGACTAAACTTCTCTTTGGTGGCTACTCCATCCGACGTATCATGACTGATGGTACATAAGTGACTAAAATATGCATTTGCTCTTTGTCATTTGTTTAGCAATATTTGCACAACAGGACTGTGTTTTGACAAATTCAAGTTAATCTAGCAGTCATGGAAAGGTAGCTCAGTGAAGCCAAGTTGGAAGTCAATTCACAGAAGTAACATAAGCTGGGTGAATTCATAGCTACATGAGAAAAGCAGTAAAAAGGCCAGAAAATTAATGCAGACAGAAATGATGCTTAGTGTCAGAAACCAAGTCCATTTTTCTCCAGAAAAACGCACACTACATCCAACTCTCAGATGCTTTGGGATCGATTTTCAGTGATTAATTCTGGTTAGGGCTTCCTTCCATCCTACAGCTTGCCTTCCTCAAATCTACCAGCACAACAGTAATTTCTGGAGAGTTTTATAATTTGAGCTAATCCTATGAGATAGTTTGATGGCTGACTGTTTGAGTTCACATTAGCTAATCCACATCAGCTGGTCTTGGAAACATTCTTTAGAGTAACATCATGCCCATACTTTCAAAATTACTAAGGCATATATTCAGTTAAAAGGTTTTATATGCATTTTGATGACTTCCACTTTTCAGCTGAAACTTAGAGCATTATAGAATTTGGCAATCCAATTTGGGACAGTTTGCCCCTTGGCCAGTGCAGGACCATTCCCAAGACTGTTACAATAACCATCTGTTTTCTGTCATTCTCGTACATAATAGCTTAACGTTCACAGCATTTGATCACTTCACAGTTGAGAAGATCATCAGATGTAGGGGTAGGGGTTTTTTCTTCTTCCTTTTCTTTTTAAATTAAACATTTTTTCTGTCAGCACCTCATCTTTGTTTTTCATTTTCAAGAAAGATTAATGCAATACCTGCCATTTAACTTTCGCTCATTCTGCAAGCACTCATCCCTCATTTCATCCAAATTTGGTTCCTCTTTTACTAGAAATTATTTATATCAAGAAACTGTCTTTAGAGAACATTGTTTATATTGATGGCACAAATCCTATATCATTAAAAGCTTCCACACATGTTTTGCTTTTGTCCTTCATTTTTGGTCTCTAGCCAGCATTGTGTTTCATGTTTGGTCCTGAGGTGCTGAAAGAAGGCAATTTAAAAAAAAAAGAAGCTTAGTATTACAAGGACTACAGCTGTTAGTGACCCATACAGAGTGCTGGACTGAGAACTTTGGGACACTCTTGAAAGCACTGGAACAGAGTGTCTTTAATGCTCACGACAGCTTACCTCTGACCTTTCGCTACAGTAACAAAAAAACGCTCCCTTTCACTTAGTGCTCCGAAACCAATTCTTACAGAGCTGAACGGTTCCACCAGGCTACTGGTCTGGAATGCCTTTTGGACATCTAATAAGACTAGTTTTGTATATTTTGGAAAGTCTTCTATAGTCCTTTATAGTTATGTTATGCTTGAAATACAGCAAAACACTTTCAAATAGTGACTTTGAAAAGTTGTCATAAATATTTCATCACCTTAGGCAAGTAAGACATCATACTTTGTTTACCTTCAGCAGAAATATATATCTCAGAGAAATAAAGCTGTAGCCTCTCAATAAAGTCTTCAAAGAGAGGCTGCTTATTGCAGTGATAACCTTCTTTAAAAGATTAATGACTAAGAGAGGTCATTCAGAGACAGAAAGAAAAACAACCCATGACCTAAAGACAGCATCTCTCATGACTGGAAGAGAAGACTCCTACCTGAAAGCCTTTCCTCCCCCTGGTTATATTTTATGGTCCCACTTACACCAGATGGAAGAGTTACAGGAACAAAACGAACTAGTTTTCCAGAAAGCATCTCCCTTCACTGCTCTGATAAACTGGTTATAGCAGGGACTCTGACAGGCTTTCAGGTAACTCTAATCTGCTCGTCCAATGACCAAAGAATGACTACAGTAATCGGATTGTAAGGGCTACAGGCTTCCCAACATAGACACTTGCGCTGGGGAGGCTGCACTAAGAAAAAAAGTGTGAACAGAAAGTGGTGGGGGAGAAAGGGGAACAGATGTGAAGTCAGGAAAGTGCACTGCTGGCAGGGAGGGAGAAACGAGGTCAAGAGCCAATGACCAGGAGCAGCAGTATTTGCTGAATAATGTTTGCTCACCAAGGGAGACAGTATTAGGCCTCTATTCAAAAAAGCAGTGTGCAGAAGACAAGCATCAGCAAAATGGGTGGCTGCAGAGCATTAAAGCCCACCAAAGTACCCTGGCTGCAAGCCAGTGCTGCTGCTATCACTACCTACGCTTTGTGCCCTCCCTCTTGAAATCAATCAGTGATGCTGTTGCCTGGTGGGAGGAGGCTGGAGAACTCTCAAGGAGCCTGCAGTGGGTCAGATATTCTGTTTGTCATCTACTGCAGAACTGCAAGAGAGAAGGACATTCTCCTAGGAGTCAGCCCTCATGTAACAAGCACTCCAGCTTGATACCATACCTAAAGAAAGCTGGAAAAAGCAAGTAACTCTTACTTGCAGAGTCTGTTTGCAAAAGAACAAAAGCTTCCTACACACAGTATTAATTTGGTTTGGCACAACAGTAGATTGAGCGCATCATATGTCCCATACCTATTCCCGCTCTCCCTCCAGCCTATAATCTTGTGTAGTAGTACACCCAGGTATTGGTGTGAATGTCGTTAAATATCCCTTTGACACATCTTTTCTAGAGGTGGATCTGACCTATAATTCCTTGTCAGTGATTAGTTAACTGACAGAGACAACCACATATCAGAAGGCTTATCTCAGGTATGAGGCGGACCTGAAGAGCAGTTACTATGCCTGGGAGCTGGCCTTACCTTCCAGCTATACCCGCTATTACCATTAGTTGTCTGCCTATATACTCTGATTGTCACAGCTACAGCAAAGCACTTACACTGACACTCACTATATAGGTACATCCGAAGTCAATTAACTTCTCCTCACCTCACTTTTCTATTCATAAAAAACTGATTAAGATGTTCAGCCAGCCTGATAAAAAGCTGATTAATAGTAATGTTCAACTTCAGTATCTACAATCACCATCAGTATATAATCACTGTATATTTCAAGTGACCTGAACGTACTCTGCATATTCCTGTTAAGGAGCAGGTTTTGGGTTTTTTTTCAAATGGGATGCCCAATGTATTTTAAAAATGGCTTGTATAATTATTTTCATACCACAAAACAATATGAATATTGTAATATTAAATGGGAGCACCAACCCAATTGCCTAGCTTGTACATACAATAACAGAAACAACTCAGTCATGCACACATTGTTTAAAAACTGTTTAAAAAAATTGTACATCAGCCCCAAAGCCTCCCAAATTCTGATTTTCCTGGGTATAGAAAATGATGTGTAAGTTTAAAGGAAGAAGATTCTAACATTTGCAGAGCAGCAAATGGTACCATTTCAGGAACGTCTATCATAGACTATTTGAGTAACCTAGACCATGTTTCTCACCTCTCAGGTTTTCTTGCATTAGACTAATTAATCTAGCATTTTATTCAGTGCATCCCACTCACTGGAGAGTTCAGTTAAAAAAAGTTCTCATGGTGAAGACATTTGTTAGGCTGGTTTTTCAAAGAAGTGCTGCTCATTCTCTGTAGTTCATCTCTACGCGTATCTCAGCTGTAAGAAACTGCTGTCATAGGGAAGACAGCTGTCAGGATTCAATTTAGTCGACTTAGTGTTTCACAAGGCCAAAATTAGCTTCACCTTGATTAGCTTAGTTTCTCCACAGGCTTCCTAATGGATCTATCCCAATTTACTCAGCCTTCAGATCACTTACTTCAGTGATCTGAAGATGTTATTTTCTTGTCTTAAATAAGCAGAAGACTGATTAGTTTGAATTTTTTAAGACCACTGCATTTCTTATGCCCCATCCATATGAAGTGTGGGACTTTTTTGACACAGTGCCAAAAGCCTTCTACAAACACCCTTCAGCATTCTTCATACATAAAAACCAAGGAAGGACTGAGGTTGCTCAGCGCTAGGCAGAATTTATCCTGCTTAATAATAAGGAAGCAAAAGACAACCATAAATGAATCTGAGACTGATGACTTAGAAGGAATGCTATGCCACAATAAGCCTAGCTAGTTATCCAGGGCCCAATGCAAAGCATACTGAAAGTACTGGAAAAAAATCCCCCGCTTGTGTTTAACAGGACTTGGAGCAGTATCCCTTTATGGGGCAAAGGGCCTTTAAAATGTTGTTTCCTACAATGAACCCACAAAAGGAAATTTCCTTTGACAAAAACAAATCAACAGATCTTCTAAAGGACAAACACAGAAAAGATGATCAGAAAACATGATATGTGGCCAGATAACACCTGTAACCTACTAGCAGGTTTAAGTATCGTCTTTTACTATAATTCACGTATGAGGCTTACGTTGTGGTTGGTTTTTTTTCTCCTTTGAACAGTTTGTCACCGACTACCCTTGCTGCTGGTATGGGACTTTTCTGAGTTGTCTGTGAGCTTAATTTAAATTAGAAAGTGGAGCTTTTTGCCTTTGAAAAATAAAATTGAGTTTTACTGTTAAGACAGACAATTCACTCCAGGTAAGGTTTCCCCAGTGATCACAGCAGATATGCCCCTCCATGAGACCCTTGCTGCATTAGAATAGCAAAGCCAAAAATGGCAATATGAAGTGAAATGTAGACCTAGACAGACTCAGAGATGTGTCCAAGGACCACAGTAGAAAGTTAAGAAAAAGGTGAATTCTTACATGGTCTGATACTGTTGATATGCCAAGAACATCCATTCCTTCTTAGATTAAATACAAATTACTTTTCACATACAAAAGGAAAATATTTCTCTAGCAATGAATGAACAAACTGAGCACTGCATGAAACCTGTAGACTTCAAATCATCTTGGAGACAAAAAGGAACTGGAGAGAGATGGGTTACAGTTCAGAAACAGTTTTTACAGACTTTATTCCAAAAATCAATGTCTGGTCAGGAGACGATTTTTGCATGTACACTGATATCCTGCTGTAATCGGTCTGCAAAAGCTGAGCATTTAGAAAAGCCTTAGCAGCAGCATTCAGAGTCTCAGAGAACTCTAATGCCAATAAGCATTTGCTAGAGGGTCTGATGGAAAAAAAATGTATGAACAGATAAGAGATTTGGAAATCACTATTTTAAATTTGGTACTATTTTTGGCAGGCAAATCCATATTGATCTGAGTCTTGGGGAAAGTTACTGTAATCCTCATGGTAACAGAGACATAATGAGTTTTAGGAAGAAAGTGGAGGGAACAGCTAAAGCTGTAAAAATGTTGAACACATGGCTTTACAGCCTGTCACGCATGTTCTTAATTCTGCTCTTGTTCTTCCCCCCGCACTCCATGACTCCCAGAAAATAGAACGGGATGCAAAACAGAGGAGCTAGCTCCCCATAATAGTGGCAAGGCAGCTTTCTAGCTCCAGACTAGCTAAAGTACAGGAGAAATCCAACTCAGTGTCACAGCCTGAAATAGCTCAACAGAGTACACAAGCCTAGGGAAAGGCTAGGTCACTATTGCTCCCACAGCATTGTATGTCAACCCTAAAATAACTCAGAAATGGTTAGTAAGAGAGGGGCTGTCTTTTTGGTTTCTGTGTCCCAGTGAAGAATCAGCAGGTCCCATGTCAAAGACTGCTCCCTTGAGGTGGAGCACTCTTGATTGGCCCTTAGCTAATGCAGATGAAATGCTACAGAGAAATTATAAATGACGGCTTTGAGAACAGATTAGTTTCAGGCTTATATAGATCAATGTTTTCCGACTTTGTGTCTTTTTTCAGGAAGGGGGAGGACAGGGAGGGGATGACTGCATTTCCAACTTAGAAATCAAGAAATTAACTCATAGGTTTACCAGAATTACTTTGTTTTCATTTTAAGCTTGTCTCGAGTTTTAAATGGATTCATACAGACAGAATAGGGGCAGGCATATCACTGAAGTGCTGTAGACAAACACCACAGAACACTGGCAAACAAAGACAAATCTTGGGATCCCAGGGATCAGGGTACATTTCCCACCAAGCTGTGTGTACAAATTTGGGGCAGATATTATTTGGTCATAGACAAATGGAATAGTTCCCTTGGCAGCTGTCACTCAGCAGTCTGTTGGACAGGCAGTGCCAAACAATAATAACTTTGGGAAAAAATCATTTGCAGATGACAAATACCAAATACAGGCTTGATTGTAGAGGGAGGGGGAGTCTGAGGGAGAGGGATTGTAAAGGGAGGGGGCTGATCATCTCCAGGCCATAAAATGAAACACCTGTATAAACTGATGCACAGTGAGATTATAAGAATAAAAACCATAATACTGATTGATACTACCTCACTGTTCAATTTATCCATGGGATTCTGTCATCTCTTGTCTTCATTGCAATCTCTGGTCTTTTAGACTGTGTTTGTTCAGGTCCTAGTGCAGAATTATGGCTTTCATGGACAAATCAGCTATCAAATCAGCACTGAGGGTATCAAATTATTGATATTTGCAAAAAGGGTACTCTGAGATTTCGGAGACAACAGATCACCTCAATTGCTTACTACAATGTTCTTCTGGTACTTTCACTATCAAAATTCTGCTTATTTAGAGATATACTATTCCCAATTAGCTGATACATACCTCTTCAGAATTATCTCTGATAAATCCTGGTAGCAGAACAAGAATATTGGCATTTGCTATCATAATTGCAGTCCCTGGCACTGGTCTCTGCTCTGCCTTTCAAGAGAAAGGGGTAGCATCTGCCTCCTCACCATAACACTCTCTGCCTGATTGGTGATACTGATGATACTGCACTTATTTTTCTTTCAGCAGTAACAGTCTTTTCCTACACTGGTACACCTGTTCCAAAGCCTAGCCTCACTGCTCTGTACCACACTAAGGTAAGGTCGGAGCATTAATACCTTTTTCTGAAGCATGCATATTACTTTACATTTCACAGTCCTTAAGCACTTAAATGGCACACAACTCCAAGGGGGAGAAAATGTACCCAGCTGACAACAGCTTAGAAAAAAACATGGAATCCACTTACAACCACCTCTGTTAAGGATCCAAGATTTTTTTTTTTTTTTTAAATTATAGTTGATATCATTGCAGCAATTACAGCAGGCTGAGATATTCACCTTTGACTGTGACCTGAGCACTGCAAGATGACTGTCCTGTGTTGTTTTCAGCCAGACAGGTATAAATGCCATCATCTTCTGGTAGGGCATCTTGGACAGTCAATTTTGCAACTCCATCTTCAAAAGTGGAATGGGCGTACTGAATTGGCTGGTCTGCAGACAGAAAAGAAGAGAATTGTCTTAATGCATCAGCCACAAGTTTCAAAAGCACTTCTTGTTTTCAGTGAAATCTGGATGCCTAACACCAGCCAGTATATTAAAGTGCAGAGCCAAATCCCACCCTCTGGTGCACAGCCACTGATCTCTAGTGAATACAAATGGCATCCCAAGCGCAAAGCAGAATATGGTTGTCAGACAAATCTCACCATTAGGTTCACTGGGTGCTACCTTGAGTAACAGCAAGAGGAGAAAGGTTTATCTTTGTATTTTGAACAGATTCTCTTTCAGGTGGATAAGAAAAGCAATGTCTTGTGTGGTTGCTTCAGACATTGTCTCCATCTTGTACTTTGCCTGAAACTAGATATTAGCGTTACTGTATAGATGTGCAAAACTTGTTGGGCATGGAGAAGCACTTGAAGTCCTCCATCAAGTACTTTGTAGTGGAAGACATTCCACTACAGCAGAGACAGCAAAATCTATAATGGAGCCAAGACGCTGATTTACATAAGCAGTCAATCTACACTACAGTATGTATAGTCTGGTAACTGACAGGTACAGTCTGATCTGCAGTGATGTGACTATTAAAGACGTTAATTTTAAGAAACTGGTTCCTTGAATTGGTTTGGAACATGCTTAAACGTTAGTGTAGACTGGTTATAGTTGCCTTGCTATTGTTTCAGGAACTGTCATCAATCTCAGCCTTACTTTCTGAAATGCTTCTGCAATCTGTTTTCCCAATATTAAATAGTTTCCACTACTGACTCATCATTGGTTGCTTTCCCAGTGCATGCAATGCTTAAGAGGGCCTGATATCTGTGCATAAACATCATGCTGGAGAAAGAAATTAGGGTCATCTAAGAGAAGAGGGTGAAACTGCAGAGAAATTGTGCAGGACTGAATCAAAGACTTCTGTCACTTGGGAAATCATGGTCAAAAGGCAAGATCAAAATTGATTTCATTGCCAAAATAATTTCAAAAGATCAGGACAAAAGCTCTGGGGTTTCTAAGAACCAGCTCTGCACTATGAGCAGGATAAATTAAATGATGGGACAGATTTTTCTCTCATCTCTGGTTTTCAACACTAGCAAACTCAGAAGGCAGTCATTATCTATGCACTATCTGCATATAAAGTTCCATTCTGAAATACAAACATGTACCAATATCAGCATGATCCAATACTTACATATACTTACATATTTTATAAAATGTGATAGATGATCTTATTCTTTTACTTATGTTATAAGTCATCTGTTTATTAAGTTAGCGAATTTTCTACCACATGAAAAACTGGGGTGAATAGCTAATCAACTGCCAAGACAACTCCAATTTTAGAATAAACTCTCTCCACCTTCTTCACAGGTTGCATATTCTTATTACCAGTTCCTATGAGCTCCCTTTCACTCAGTTACACACAGACTGTTGTAACTATTAAGTCCAATCACATATTTTTTGCATTTGTGAATAACATTACATTCAAATATGTACATGTAGAGCTAAAGCCCAAGCAGACAAAGCTTTCTGTAAGAGGACATGGGGCACTGGACTGCCTTTCTGGTCTGACTGTAGAACATCTAACCTGACAGGGATCCAGTCTTGGATTCTGACATTGAAAATATTAATGGTGCCTAATGATGTTATGATGATAACTGTATCAGAAATACACTCAGGATAAAAGCTGCATCATCAAAACCAGAACAATGCCTTTTTATTCCTGTTTTCAATAAGCAAATGAATAGGGTAAGTGTTGTATGTGGAAAAAGAAAATGTGGTCTCCTTCACTGTGTCCTCAGATTTTGTCAGGGCATCCTCTTTTTCACTCCTGCTCCCAACAAAACTGTGACTATTTTTTAGCACTATTCACAGAATAGTGAATTCACTTACAGAACAGCCTTTTCATCAGACCCCAGAAAAGAAACACAAGTATATCAGCCCTGAGGAATAACCTGCAGCAAGATTCTCAGTTATGTCCATTGTACTTATACTTTGATCTAATAAAAACAACTCTCGCGGTAGTGAAATGTTCCCTTCTCCAGAGGCAGAACAGTCAAATCTCCATGACAGCTTGGCAGCAGGAACAATAACAAAAAATACCTTTCTGCCGGCATGTTATGCCAGAATAAAGGAAATTTTCCCCTGGCCCATTTATTAAAAGCTTTCTGGACAGATCAGAAAGCTATCCTAAAACCAAACACTACTCAGAGAATTGTTATGCTAAAGTCATGGTCATACTGGTTTTAAATTCAGAAGAAAGAGGTTCAATTCAACAAAAAACACATGGAAAGCAATATGAAAAGGAAGATATTTAAAATACAAATCACACAGGCCTTATTCCTGCAATTTAAAAAGAAGTTACCAATAAAGTATTTAAAGAAGCTGAAGTACTTCAGTACTGAAGTATTGTCACAGATGCCACATGTAAAAAGTTATTTATAAGTCTTTGGTGAGGCCAGAACTAAAACACAGTAATTCTACTCTCAGGGAATTTGCTGGTAAATCAGGGAAAATTCAGAAATAAACTTAAAATAAAGGGCAGAGTGAGAGCAATAGGACAAAAGAACTGTCTTGAAAAAGTTGGAAAAAAACTTTAAATCACTAAAATAGGGAAAAAGTATAAGAAAGAAACTGAAGATGGTAGAGCTGCAGAGAAGAGTAAGAGCTCAAATAAAATCCATAGTTCAGTCAGGTAGCTCTTATTTGTGCAGTCTCTATGAATATGGAAAAACTACTCATTCTCATAGATGCTAAGAAGTAATTATAGACAATGCACAGCATACATCATCTATTTTTTGTCTGTTGACCACAAAGAGAGGTCAATCTATATAATGGCTTGGAAAATGTTTTAAATTTATATGTAGTCACAGCTGGTAAAAATGCTCGGTATCTAAGTATCTCAGTACTTGTATGCAACATTTTACAAGAAGTTATTGTAAGTCTTTTAGTTCTCAGGTGGTGTGGATTCCTCGGAGATCGCGGGAAAACAGACTGGACAGCACACAGGCTGTTCAATAAATATCAAGGGCTAGCCAGCCTAGGAGTGCGTCTATTCTGCTTTTTTCCTATTTTTTATTTGTTTCTCAAAGCAGTCTTCTGTTCATATTTCTTATGATTTGTTAACTTGGTCTTTACATTCATTATTTCACTGCGATACACATACTTTTCTCACTATTCTTTTAAAAAATTAATTCTAGTTTGTTATTATTGTCATGCGTGGAAGACAATTTGCATTTGATATTTTCTTGTGAACTTTACACATCCGGTCCCATGTGATTTTTATTTCTATGGAGCTCTGCAAAAGTGCTGTATTTTCAATAGCAGTGTGATTGCTCTAGGCAGAATGCTTTTTTCTCTGCTGCAGCCTATCGGTTGTGAACGTAAAAAGCTTTATATTCCAAGCATGGACAGCAGATTGTAACACACCTTTTTTTAAAACAGAATTTGTCTGCCTGCCTCAGATTATATACTGCGACTATACTGTTTTCTTCATATGGCCAGTTGATGAAAGACTCCATCACGCCATTTTGCCAAAAGCATTCTTATGTCTGCTTGGAGCAGTATTTCAGGATCAGAAACACAACTTTCTTCTTTATCTGAAAATGGATATAAATATGGCAAGTTTGTAGTATCTAGCTAGCTGGTAGACAGGAAGGAAATGTTTGCTTTCAAATGGATATCGCAATAGCCAATTTGATTCTTAGGTAAAATAATGACCCTGGGAGCGTACATGGAATTATCAACATGAAACTATTGTTTATAATCCATTTAAGCTTGTATCAAAATGGTACATAAACAGTTATGTATCACAATCAGATGCAAGACAGAAAAGCATTAAACTATAGTGGTATGTTTCAGGAATCTGGAATGAAAGTAGTGTGCTTATGTCTTTAGAATAATATATGATGTCCCTAATTTTTATTATTGTGATAGTTTCTTGTGCTTCAGTTACTCAGGCTCACTGCGTTTTGATTTAAGAGCAGAGTTAATGTTCTGGCTTTCACTTACAGAACACTAATAGTTTGAAATCCAACTATCTGAAAAAAAACCACCTGCTTTTGCCTCCTTGTGATATTGATCCAATTGCAGTTAGAAGCTTGGATGCAATATAAACATGGTTATAACTGAACAGGGGCAGACTCATCTGAGATTAGTGAGAAGAAAGGTCAACGCAGAACAAACCTCCTGAAAAAAGGCAGGGGGGCACAGTGCATACTGGAGGCCTACAGAAACATGTTGCTTATTGATCTCTAGGCTCTATTTTTCAGGAGACAATGGTTTTCTGCTTAGCAAAGCAGAACATGGTTACATCAATGGAGACACTGTATCTATGCCTGATGAACTGTAACACAGAAAGTCATTTGAGACAAGAAGATGCTCTGTATGTGGAAGATAACTGGGTATAACCACATCATTCAATGACTAAGGGAACCCTTTATGAGCAGGGGGTGCCCTTGGAACATGAAGATGAAATGACTGACCCTATGGGTCAGAGTTGCTCCTTCTGTGCTGCAAGACACAATTCTTGCATAGCAAAACAGTGATTCTACTCATGTCTGCAAAGGAGGAGCTGCAGAGTAGCCTTCAAACAGAGAAACAAATTATTTCCAATGGGAGAGCATCAGAGCCTTTACTCACATGTTTCGTGTTGTAAATAAAGCAGTGGTCTTTCTATTCTAGACATGGAGCTATTGGGAAGGGGAACGGACCAGGCTGTGGGAACATACCAATCTCAAGGTCATGGTTCATTTTCCCTGCCACCTTTTTCAGTTATCGCATTTATTCTGAATAGCTAAGGAAAAACAGAGATCATGTGCAAATAATTCATTTTAAAACAGTCCTGGAAGAAACATCTTTAGGGCAAAGTATGGTATTCTTTGTCTTTAAATCACACACACACACATACACACAAAGATAGATAGCCTGGGAGAGTCTACAAAAAAATCAATTGCACTTCAGGAGTAACAAAGGTGATCAAGGGTTAAGCTGAATAAATCTGTCTAGTGTTTAATAGATGTGGCTCTAAATGGAAAGAGACCTTAGCCAAAGCAGGTAGTCCCTGGATCTCTGAAATCATTTGGAATCCAAGCAAAATGCTGATGTTTGGGCCAAACTCTGGTATTAAGAGGGGACTGTTAAGGAAACTTGCATGTTCAGTTGTGTAATCAGGACAGGGTAGGAGATTATACAGTCTGATAAAAGTAAAAAATATTTTACTTATCCTTTTTTTTAGTCAGCTTTGGGCAAGTGTTAGAATCTCAAGGAACATATTTCTAGTAGAGAAGCAACCGGAAAAGCTGTGATTTTAAGATCTTGGGGACATAGCTTCTAACACTAATTATGAACTTCCCAGCTGATGGAAGGGTGGAATAGGGCACGGGTTTCCTTCCTACTGTAAAGATTGATATACTGCACTTATTTTGCTGAGAACTTATTATCCCTGCAGACCATGATGCCAATCCGTTACTCTCAGAGCAGAGGCCAGTGCCAAAGGAGTGGGGGTCGCACAGGATTCAGCATACAGTAGCAACACAGGCTTTGCTGCAGCGTGCGGAAAAGCTGTGTTTTAGGAAACCCAGGACACCCATCTGCGTACAATCTTGTCAACAGAGTCCCCTGCTGGACATACTAGAAAACTGCAGCAAGACAGAAAACCTCAAGAAAACCACCCTTCCTGCTTATTATGTGCATATAAACCGATTTTCTTCAAATATTTTAGTGGATTATATTACTGTGATTTAGAGTGATTTGTGCAGTATTCACAGCCTTGCTATGTACTGATCAGAGTGGCATCTGAGACTGCGGATGTAAGTGCATGCACGCCTGTATTGCAGACCAGGGGATTCCTTACCATTGAGAAGCCATGTGATCTGAGGCACAGGTACACCTCCTACACAGCACTGCAGCACAAAGTCTTGCCCTTCACTCACAGTGCATCCTTTCAAGACACTGGAAAAGCATGGAGCAACCTCTTGAACTTTAGGCCCTTTAAAACAAAATGAAAACAGTTCCTTTAACCCATTGAAAAAATTACCTTTACCACTTAGTGACTTTCTCTAGGTATGCTTAGGTGACATGGCTGGACTAACAGATTCATCCCATGCAAACAAGCAAAAAAAAAATCAAAACCATGGTGAAATATTTTATTGGGAAATAGAAATCATTTTGAGCAATGGACTGGTGTAAAGAAGGGGTTCTTCTATAATCTACAAGGCAGGTGTTGCCAGCCCTCAAGCTGTATCTTAGGTGATGGTTTTCTATGCCAGAATCCACCATTTGCAGCCAATCACTGGAAGTGTATGCAACATATTACCAGAGAGCTCAGTGCAAAGAACAGAAAGGATAATTCTTCTCTCCTCTTGTCGTCTCCCAGTCCCTCTCCCAAATTTCCCCTGACTGGCAGTGAAATAGGGTGACTTAAGGATGCAGTTTACAGTTCTCTCATGAGACAGCAAGAGAGTATCTTGGGTATCCTGATTTAACCTCAGGCACAGCAAATAGAGAAATGTTGCATAAACATGATCATAGCTCCAGGACAAAACCTAAAACCAGGTGAAAAGATTAGAATTGAGGACAAGATTTGCTAAGAGGCTAACAATTCTTTCAACCAGACCAGTAAGACAGTGCCTTCAAGCTCAAAATAATTTGTCACTGGGAAGCGAACTTGAATTTAGCAGAATGCAATTCTCATTCCTTTACTTTTCTTCTTATTTGCTTTGCTGCACAGGATTGGTTTGTGCTCGCAAAACATTTTAGATATGAGTGTCCTATAGAAACGCTAAGCAGCTCCAAGAGAACTGAATGCAGAACAACAACAATAAAATCTTTGGCAACCTGTATTAAATACAAGCATTAACAGAAAACCTCAGTGGAGAACAGGCCTTCCTGTGTACAAAACATTTAATGAGATGGTTTTAGCTATACAAACAACAGAAACAAAACATCAGAAGGGAAACCGATGCAGAAAGTGGCTTGCCAGCTATCCCACACCACATTATTCACAGGGCTAGGAATCAGAATTAACCTGCATTGAGAAGCTGTAATAGAAATTTTGTAGTTACCACCCTCTGACAGCTTAGAAAAGCCCAGCCACAGTTTTCAAAGTGGAGAAGGGCTCACAAGAACTTACTTACTTCTGACAGTTAACAACCAGCTGGTGGAAGTCTGGCCTTTGGGGTTGAAAGCTGCACAGCTATAAGATCCACTGTCCCCCAAGGAGGCTTTCTTTAACCATAGGCAATGAACTCCATCTTCTTCGTTTATTTGGACATCTTCTCCAGTTTTAATAGGTTCACCCTCTTTGAACCACTCCACATCTGGTTTTGGTTTCCCTGAAACTAGACAATCAGGTATTTGAATTTTTATGAACAGTTTTTTCCCTTAGTATAATTCCATTATTTGCTTTAGTGTAAATTAGGTATAATTTACATATACATAATTATATAATCCTTAATGAGCAAGTAATACACAAAACTATCTTCAAAAAGATGGTTTGATATTTCTGATCTTCCAAAACCTCTTGGCCAGTCCTTCTTTTAAAATAACAAATATTTGGTAACTTGAAAAATCCCAAGCACTTCTATCTGAAAATTGTTCCTCTAAAAGTCACAGACAAAATGGATGTGATGAGGTATTAGAGGAGAAAGAAATAAATTTCTCCCCATTCCTTCCTACCCTGCTAAACTGGTTTCTCTGAGCACCTAGCAGTACTTTGCAATCCACAGTACCTACCACTGAGGTTGTTTATTCTGTTCAGCCTGGAGAAGAGAAGGCTCGAGGGGGATCTCATCAATTTATATAAATATCTAAAGGGATATGGAGCCAGGCTCTCTTCAGTGGTGGCCAGTGATAGGACCAGAGGCAACGAGCACGAACTGAAACATGGGAGGTTCTGTCTGAACATAAACACTTTTTTACTGCGAGGGTTACTAAGTACTGGCACAGGTTGCCCAGAAATGTTGTGGAGTATCCCTCCCTGGAGATATTCAAAAGCCACAACCTGCTTTAGGTGACACTGCAGGGGTGTTGAACCAGATGACCTCCAGAGGTCCCTTCCAACCTCAAACATTCTGTGATTCTGTGTGTTTTTCTTCCAGACTAGGGTCCAGGTGTAGGTAAAGCAGGCAGCTTCCTAGGACAGTAAACTTTCAGGGAGCAGAAGCAAACCAGCTGTGGTTTTACTGCCTGTTTTGCCTGCGTCAGAGCTCCAGAAAACCACATTTGGCTCCTAGTAGTGCTGAGGGAGGTCTGAGCTTCGTGGGGCAGTTGCTATGATGAGCAAAGAGAGGTTAGGAAAGAATGCCAGGAAAGGTCACCCACCCCATCCTTCACTTATTTTCAGCAAACAAGGCCCCCTGGGGCTTCCACCTTGCTGATGTTCCTTCCCAGCTCTACCCATTTCATTATAGCAAGAGCGCTCAGCCCTGGAGGAAGGTACAGACAGTAAAAGATGGCAGGAATATCCGCAACAAAGACGTATGATATACTGCAGGAAACCCTTCTGAATGGAGAAAACAGAAGGATAGGGCAGTGACTTATCAAGAAGAGGAACCCTTAGCTAGAAGCAGGACTCCACCTGATATAAGTGACTAGAAACAGGAAAACAAGGAATTCCTTCTTTTTGAAAAAAAAGCAGTCCCTAAATCCAGCTCCAAATCAATAAAAAATTTGGAAGGGGGCAGGTTACCATTTCACCCACAAATGGGGCAAAAAATGGAATGACCGTTACATACATCGGAAAGCAGTAAACATCCTTTTTCTGTGAATTTTTTCCACTAGAAACTAGACATTATTATTCAGAAAATATTCTCTTTCCTGCTCAGCAGAGAAAGAGTTCCTCGAAATCCATAGACAATTAGTGAAGAAGAGCAGAGGTGGGAGAACCTCCAAAAGCTGGGGGGGAAAAAAAAAAAAATCAAGTCCTGAAGTGTCAAAGAACCTAGATGCTTTGTAGTAACCATACTGACCCAGAAGCATGCTGAGCTGACAGCCTGGCAGGTGGAAGCCTCCTTAAGGGTGTAACAGCATTTCCATTGTCCGTTGCAACCAGGAAGCAGAGGTACCTGTGAATGCAACCCTGGTGACCCTTTGCGGGGAGGATTCTTAGGAAAGATAGTTTCTCGGATTACTTATTGAAGTGCACTAGGGACATGCAACTGTAACTTCCCTACAGACACATTGCCTTTGCATGTAAGAGTTTGTGCTTTGGGTCCAAAACCAAACAAAAAGGCATTCACTGGCTTCAATAAGAACTGAATGATCACCTTGGTTTCTGTACAATAAGGACTACATTTCCCTACCAAACAGGATCATGAATTAGTTAAACCTTGCAAAGTTTTTGAGGTGCTCTGATAGTACTAAGAGCATGGATTGCTTTCTAATATACCTGAAAAATAAACTATTGAAAAGGTGCCAGGATCTTTCGAATATTTTCTCCCCTCTTTACTCTCTGGGCTTGTGATATAAATTGTATTTTTTACTCATGCGGCAAGAACTATCAAGAAATGAAATAAATTACCATGGTTTTGTTGTGATTTTTTTTCCTCCAGAGACATAAAAACCAATTTCTCTCTCACTTGTGGGAACACTTTAAAGTGTGAATGTTATTTTAAAAGAATAGCAGAAAAATGTTTTGAAATTATTTTATACTAAAATTGTAATTAAAAAAGTGTTCCAGATCTACTCCCTGGATTCAGCAAAATGCAGCTCTCATTACTCTTCTGAGAGGTTAAAACACGGTCAAATTCTGCAGAGCAAACTCTAAACCTCCCTTTTAATTCTGTCTTTATCATTTCAGCTGTTAGGAAGCACTCAGATCAGCACTGGGTTGACCAAATATGAGGGGTAAAAGTAGATGCTGCAAGGGAAATGCAGTGACTGATTGTAGTTTCTTATCTGAACATTTTTTTTGGCTCAGGGGCAATGTAACTAATAACAGTTCTGTAAAGTGTACCATCCATTTTCTCTCTTGCACCCTCGTAGAAGAGGCCCTAAAACTACCTCCTAGAAAGAGCAGCATTGATTACATCTGGGGAAACACCAGATGAAAGAAGGGATGGACACTATGGTATGGAATGATTTGAAAATTTCATTCAGAAGAGCACTGTGGAAACAGCATGAGATTCTGCATCTATTTCCAAAATACTTTAGGAGGAGGACAACGTGCAATGAAGAAGGAATTGCTTCCCCACTTCCACACATAGAAGGGGAACCTGACTAACCCCAGGGCTCTGATAACATTCATACTTTTACCTTTGCTCTTGAATTTAATCTCCTGGCCTTCTGATGCTTCCAGGCTCTGTGGACAGCTCTCAAACTGAGGGGGAATTCCCAGTGGCTCCCTCTTCTCCTCCATTACAGCCTTCCAGGCTCCAGATCTGCTTTCTCCTTCTCTACTCCTTGGACTGACTTGCCCTGCCAGAGATGGGGTTTGTTGAGCTGACATCAGGGGCTGCACAGCCCTTTTCCTGTCTTCACCATGTCTGATGAAAGTGGCCTGGGGTTCTGTCTTTGGTTCTGGTTGCAGTTTGACAGCTTGTAGTGTGATGGTGCTTGAAGTTTTCTGCAAGACTTGAGATCCCTTTTTTCCTTCTTTAGGTTCTTGAGGAGACACTGCACTGGCTTCTTGGTGCTTACTGTCTTTGGCTTCTCTGGCAATGTAAAAGGTCTCTTTCTTTGCTGACAACCTGTCTTTGGTTTCAACCATGAGTTCAGTGCTGCTGGATTTCAGCTCTTTAGCAATCCCATTGCTAGTTGATTGTTTGAATTCTGAATTTTCAACAGCTTTAACAGCAAGCGTTGTTGGTTTTGATGGCATGCTGAAGGAAAATCTTAAGTTTACAGATGTATGACACTGTATAAAGACTAATTATTATTATCACCAATGATACACAATCCCTTAGCAAGAATGTGAACTAATGAACCTTTAGTTTCCTTCACACAGATTAAGAACATGGATGAAAGAGGCGAAGTGAAAAGCTTCATAAAATGTGATCAGTGCTCAGATACTGTCTCAGCTGAGGAGTTTCTGGGTACTAATCCACTGCTCAGGTTCTAACATGTTTTGTGAGTCAGACACCTTGCATACACTGCTTTAGATAGAGAGCAATTACGTGACACCCTGGAATGACCGTGGTGTAACACTACTTCATGCTTTAATAAATTGAGGTCACCTATAATTATAGCTCAAAACACCACATAAAATAGTTCCTTAAAGGGAAATGAAAATGTGAATTGTGCAGTGAATTTACTATTTCTAATTATGGTGTGTTGTAATTTAGGTGATTTCAAAAGAGGACTGATCAGGAAACTTGAGTAAAGTCTCTGGGAGGGAGAGTGGGGGTTGTAAAAAAAAAAATCAATTGACTGGATGTAACAATATCAGCTATGGTTTAATTAGGAAGAGTTTCTCAGAATTATGATGGGTCTGCTGCTCAGTACTTTGGGGGCACAAAAGTAGCTGACTAATTGGGGAGTTGAATCTAAGTTTCCTGCATTGAAGTTCACTGCCCTGATCACTAAGCTATTATCTGTAGAGCACTGTGTCTGTGTCTCACACTTCCAAAGCATTATTCGAAGGCAGAATTGGAACTTATTTGAAATACGGGAAACAATTTCTAGCCCAACTCTGTTTTGCTATACTTAGTGCCATTGACTTATTCTCTCAGGGAGATTCAGGATATTTATTGAGGTACTTTTCTACAGCCAGAGTTCAATGTACTAGAGAAATAATGCCTATGAGATTTGCAGTTACAACTGTAAGATTTTTACATTTTACACAATATCTCTTTTTTTGTGAATAAATGATGGAGGAGGCAAAACTACTCTGGAGAACCCAGCACATGGGGAGTTCTGGCTGCACAGTTTCATTTACACTGAACTTACTTTAAAGTATGTTCCTAAAAATCACACAGACCTGAAAAACAGGGTAGCACAGCATTTTCAGATCCACTTTGCAGTGGACATGGAGTTAGGACAATGTAAACATGCCATTTTGAAATCCCATCCAGGGCACGTGAGGACAGATTAAATACCCTGAAGACTGTAAAGCAACTGGCCTTCATGAAAGTGTCTTACACAGTCAGCTTAGACCATTTCATTCCTGCATTTTCTATTCATGAAGAAAAGCCATTTTACAAATTTTTTTTTTAATTACAGTGACAATTTTAAATTTAACTTTTAAAATCTTGATAAAGCCCTAAAACATGAAATTTTTTGTTTCTTGTTACTTTACCCATACTTTTGTATGTATTTTCAGACAACAGCAAAGACCATGGCCATACCACATTTTGCTTATGACAGCAGAGAACAACCAGCTCGGTACTGAAAAGATGCATGCAGGTTTTTGTCTCCAAAAAGGAAATTTGACAAATTGATACAGAGTATAATTTCTCCTTACATAGTTTTTGTTCAGATTATATAACTGTTTAGCTACATGGGAACAGTGAGCATAAAGCCATCTAAATTTTGGTTTCCTGAGCCAGACCAGAACTCTGTACTTCATAGTGTTGCCACCAGTTCCACCAACTATTTCGTAGGAGTCTACCAGGACAGATTAATTTGGCCGTAAGAGAGAATCTCATTCCAAGTAAACATTTTCTAACTTCCAAATACAGACTGACCCAAAAAGATTTATCACTTTGTGAGGAAGGCTCATGCAGTAAATGACAAAATTAGTGGACTGCAATTATATATTCTGAGAAAGTACTCCAGTAAAAACATACCATGGTGGCTGAGCATATGTGTCAGTCTTATCTGGACCTGAAATAAAAGAAGAAAAAACAGGTAACTTATACATACAATACACCACACCTGAAATTTGATATGGAGAACAGCAAGCTGCTCAGCTGAAACACAAAGAGGTCTTGGTCCATTTTGAGACATTGCTGGGTCAACTAAGTTCAGAAGTCCCTTGAGAACTAAAAGTTCTGTGAGCCTCAAAGGCTCCTTGTTAGAAGAGAGAAGTAAGGAAGAGATTCCAGCTGGGAGGCAGCTCATGAAATCTTATGGGAACTCCACAGAGCTTGTAGAAGTGAAGACAGACAAACACCAGTACTACACCTGAGCACGCCCACAGTAAAATTGCAGCTGTCCTCTGGCTAAAACACAAAACCAAATTAACAGTAGTAAAAACTCCCAAAACCTGAGCCCACCTGCAAACTTTTACCAACTTATTTGCTGTGTAGCAAGTGTTATCATGTTTAACATGAATAACACAAAAGCTAAACATCACATGTCTTCACTTTGCAACACCACCAGGAAATCTGGGAACATGGCTGAGCTGTATTGATTTGCCAAGGTACCTCATCAGCTGCATTGATATAACCGAGCGCGTATTTGCCCATAGTCTCTTAGTTCATATGTATGCAATCCTCCATGCATTCTCCCAGACCTTGACAGTATTTGTTTCTCTTGGGGGCAGCATGAGATATAAACAGTTGGGAGGAGAGAAATACCACTTCAGATCGAGTATCAACCACATCTCTCCATTTTTCCCTAGTTAACACTACAGGATGCAACTTGTTTTCTCCTGGTCAGATCAAAGTTGCATCTACGCTGTTGTCAGCTATGAGACTAGAAACTACAGTAGAAAGACATGCAATAATGAATTTGCAAGATAATGAATTTTGCAAGTCATCAACAAATACTCCATAAAAATGCTTTCACAGTCATTGCCTCAGGGAAAAGACAAAAACATGTGATGGATGATACCCTGATTTCCACTGTGTTTTGCAAGCAAAAATCCACATCTAAATGCTTGGACTTGCCACACCATTCAGAGTGACCAAAAGAATCTATTTAGACACACACAAAAGTTGCAAGTGAGAGAGGGAAATAACCCACTGACCTCACTTCAATAAACTTGTCAATAAACAGTAACAGAAATTCTTCACATGAAAATTAAAGCTGAAAAGAGACTGGATAAATGCAGAAGAGGAAGCTGAATAACTACTGGTTGCAGACAATACCATACAACCCTGTCAATTAAAAGACCATTTTCCCCCTCCCTCTCCACTTTCCACTATGAGAACTTGAGTAAAAAAAATGTAACTCTTGGAACAAGATTATCTATATCTGAGATTGCATGGATTTAAAAGAAAATGTAGTAATTCTGAGCCACTTGATTGTCTGCTAGCATCTTGCAGCAACTCCTATGACCTGATTTAATTGATAATGAAAGAATTAGGTATTATATATTGTGGTTAGGTAAGTGGAATCATCCGATTAGTCAAGTACATTGCAAGAGAGTGCCCTTTTTACTGACCTGTACTAATCCAAGAAAGAATGCCTGCATTATTCAGAGATGTGGTCAGCATCTGAAGCAAACATATACCACAAATGACTTTGTCACCCCAGTTCCGCATCACCTCTCAAGGCAGATATACCCATTACACAACAGAAAGCTCACCGCTTCAGGGACAGCAAGTAAGGATCAAGTTTCATGTTTAAAAAAAAGGCATATTGAACAAGATGGCCCTTTCTATAAAACATCCGCTGAATAGGCAACCTGTAGAAGCTCCTTATACAATGGCTTCATCAGATTGGAACTTATAGATAAAAAGTACAGCTTTAAGTGCTAAAGGCTAGTTGTGGTTCTGAGGATGCCAAATGTAAATCGTCTTGTTGTTTATATTCTCGATATCTTACAGAGTGACAGCATTGGTGTTAACTTAAAACACATCAAAAAATTCACCGCTGGGTGTGTATGTAACCCACTGATCTTATGACTGCAGCTGAAGCCAGCAGCTGTTGATTTAATTATTTAATTGGGTCCAGTGACTGCTTACCCACTGACTGATGAAATTCCTCTTTAGTGTGGTTGCTGAAGGTTGTATCATTTTGAGGCTGATGGAAAGGGCACCCTAGGAAGCATCAAATTGCAAAATGAACTGTATATGGAAATGCATATATGGAATAGAACATCCTAAATTATTTATACAAAGACATTTATTTCCTTTAACAGCAGTGAAATAAGACAGGGTTGGGAGTTGAGAAGCCTGAATTTTAATTTCATTAAGCTGTTTTTTCTCTCTTACAGTTTAGAGTTATGCTCCTTTACTTTACTCTCCTGGTTCTACAAATATAGATACAATTTTGTTTCCCAAAAGGGAGCTGGTATAAATGTGCATCTGGTGTTGGTACTCAACAAATACAAAATTAATTACTGATTATAATGACAAGTGCAAGGTTTCCATTCACTGAAATTAAAATCTATATTCAAAACATACGGAGGTCAAAATCACAGTAAAAGTGAAAAGTTGGTTTTAAAGAAAGTTGTTACAAAGCATTTGGATAGCCTTTTTCCCGTTGAACCAACACAGTGTTTTCAGCTGTAGCACGCTCTAAGCTATTACAGTATCATTTAATGAAGAGAGAGGAAGATAATGGGAAAAAGTGAATGCTTATACTGAGAACACAACCAACAATATTTTAAAGGAATATCTGTGGTTCAGTTGTGCTCTCTCCTGTAAACTCTTTGCTGTACCTTGAACGGTGAGCTCTGCAGACACAGATGCCTTCCCAGCGCTGTTTACCACTGTGCACGTGTAAATTCCTGAATCAGCAAGCTGAGCATTTTGGATTTCCAAGAATTGGATGCCTGTTTTCTCAAACATGCTGAAACGCTCATTTTGCTGCAACTGAATATCACCCTGAAAATATCACAAGACACCATGAGACATCTAGCTATTGGTAAGAGAAGGGGAGCAAACAATTTTTTTGGTAAAACATCAGGTCAAAATGCCTTTCTCCTGTCTTTTAGCCAAATTCCTTCTATGAATAATAGTCAGATGGTATAAACAAAACCCAAAAGTTCTATAATTCATATCTGCAGGAGGCTGGTTTTCCCTGCATTTTGCCACTCACTCATCTCAATTTGGTTTTGGCTTTTCATTATTTACTATATCCATATTCCTAGACAAATTTCTTTTCACTGTATGTGGGCTCAAACCAGTCTTCTGTTCATGTTTGTTCCAGGAAGTCAAACATCACACTTTTAAGCAAAAACTTCCAAGTTGGGGAGTAGTTCTCTATCCCTCAATAGCTTCTTTATGCTGTATCACTTCAGGAACAGGAAAAAATTCTGCATAAAAGGACCTCATCAGTGGCCAGGTGGGGGTGGCAGAAGGCACCAGGCATACATTAAGAGAGGCATTGCTGCAACACACCTTCTTTGCAATGCTACACTGGAGTTAAATCAAAAGGTACTGCTTTGAGGCAGGAAGAAATGCATGCAGTTCTATGCTCTCTGTTACATAGAGTAGATGATCAGAATGACAATTTTTGCCCCCAAATGCTACAAAATAATTGACCAACACCTCATTTGTGAGCAAATCAGTGCTTCTGCTTCAGCATCAGCCATTAAAGAGGGGTCCCTTGCTATCAGGCACCACAGCTTTTCCTATCCTAAGTTTAGGAAGGGAAAGCGTACAAATCTATGATTTGTAGGGCTTTGGTCAGTAAACATTTGGGAAACACTACCGTGTTTTCAGACACTGTCATTCCTGAAGTCTCTATCAACTTACTGCTATCTGGGTGCTGTAAGTCCTATTTGAATAAAAAAAGCTAGTTCACATCAGGGGTTTGGTGGTGATACAGTAGAAGCTTCTGTTCTTTGCAACTTAACGAGTAGGAAAAGGGGAAAGAAAACAATAAGCAGAGTAAGACATTTACACAAAAGCTTATTAATTAGTTCTGAAAAGTGCAATTTTAGTTTTTTATAAAGCTTCCATGCTGTATGGTGGTTATGTGTTGGCTTTGCACTAGCCAGATGTGGTCCAGCAGCTATGTAAGTTCTCTTCCACGACTCTGAGCCAGAGCTGAAATACCTATCACTCTGCAGGACCCTGCAGCACCATCCTGACATGACCAGAAGCATTGTGGGCCTGAGCTTGTTTGCAGCTAGCCAAAGCACATGCACGATTACCTGCTAATCCATGCCTTATGAACAGTTATGCAAAAACATGCTTCACAACAAGAACCTGCCAATAAAACTCTGATAAAGAGCAACAACTCATTTGCACTTTAAAAGACAGCTTCATGGTGCTCAAAATAGGTGCTAAAATAATATTATGAAAGCCTAAAGAAAATCAATTTAACCAAAAGCAATGGATTGAGGATAAGTTCAAGAGAGTGGACTGGGTGTCTGCAGGCCAGACCTCTGAACGACACACCTGTGGTATTTTACAGAACAATATATGCAGACCTGCTAGTGTTGAAATACATTTTTTAAGGACATAAACATGAACAAAACTCATGGAGATGCTAATAACAAGAACTTTGTATACTTGATTCATTTGATCAGGCAATGAATGACAGATTATAGAATAACACATTATACAAGCTCACAATCAATAGCAAAATATATAATATAACCTCTAACAAACTGCAAAAACATGTACGAAGGAGTACCAAAGTGTAGATTCAAGCTGCTGGATTGCTACTCCCTACTTGCTGCTTACCATGCAGCCCTGAACAAAGAGAACTGAATGACAAATCCTCTTTTGCACCGAGTTGCATGGCTGGAAAACCTGAACGAGTCTGGTGGGACTGGAAGCAGGCTGTTGTGGAGCAGCTGCATTGCGGACTGCCTAGAGAGCCAGCAGGCTCAAAAGAACTGAAGGCAGTTGGAGGGAGAAGCAGATTCTAGATGGAGCTGCCAACTGAAGAACATGTCTTAGTGAGTGCATCCACAGCAAGAGACTGCTTGTTTTCTGAAATGTACAGATGTACCCTGGCATTCTTGTATTACAGACAACAAGGATAAGTCTGGAATAAAGCACACAATGACTTGGAAGCATTTCCCTGCTCTATGAGCAGTTTTCTGGGTTTTTTGGTGGTTTCTTCCCCGCCCCGCAAACCTGGAGATACGAGGTATTTACTATACATAAGGCAACTGTCTGTTGAAGGCTGAAGGGGAGCAGGATGCCAACAGAGCAGTCATATATTTGCTCTTCCAAATTGAAGAAAGTAATTATAAATCTCTAAAATACTAATAGTTTCAGTAAAAATGGCCTAATCAGTGTAATATTTAATTATCACCTGAAAGTTCTCTCCTTAGTAACAAAAAAAAGTGATTGGAGATCTTGTGTATGCCCAAAGGAGACACTAGGACTTAAGTCTTCAATGCTTTTTTAATAGTCTAATGAATTTTAAATATTGCTCATTTATAAAGCTCTTTTATAAATGACAGGTGCTCACAATTCCCAATTTTAATGCAGATCTGAAGTTGACAGCTCAGGTCTCCTTTATTTTATGTCAGACACTTTTCTGCTACCACTATTTTAGCAGAGGTCAGACTGAAACAGTTGAACTGTTCATCTGCCTTGGATTTTTTTTTCTAATTTGCAAAAAAAAAAAAAAAAAAATCGCATATGCTAAAACCCAATCATATCTGTTAATTCCTAAACAGTTAATTTTCTTTTCAGTTCAATTTTATTTCTTTGCAGACATCATCTTCATTCTAATGTACAGGTAAAACCCAATGTGAATGATACAGAAAAGGCAGTTTATGACTGAGACACTGACATGGAACTTGGGAAACAGAGCTGTAATTTTCACAGCTGTCAGAGACTCCTCTGTAGCCACAGTCAAAGCATTAAATCCCTGCAGACCTTCACTATAAAACAGAGATGATGATAACATTCACATTTCCCATTCTTTGTTTATTTCGCTTACCTAGTTAGTAAGGTCTTTGGGCAAGTATACTCACTATTTTTATAATGGAACCTGGATCTTGTTTGGTGCTTTCAGATGACTTTTTGTACAAATATTTTCAACAATGAGACAGATATGGGAGAAGTTTATACTGAGAAGGAACGCTATTATCTTTTGTGTGTTCATTCAGCATAAAAATGAGGAAGAATATGGTTCTCCTTGTATGTAAATTCTCACCATGATAATTTGCAGTGGCAAGTGCATTTTGTCCTTTCAAGTCACAAAATTTCAAAAGAGAAAGCAAACATTAATTTTTTGGGATATCATACCTTAAACCAAGTTACTTGAGGCTGAGGTCGTCCTGTTATTTTACATGAGAATTTGCCTGTTTGGCCTTCACGCACAACAACTCTATTGGGTTTTGTAGCAAACTTGGGTGGACTTTCTCCCCAGATGCTTGGCCTATGCTCCACAGATGGAACAGTAAGTCTTCCCCTGGAAAGGCAATTGACATCCTGGTTTTACAGAAGAACTGGAAGCTGTTGTGGTTAGAGCATGCTTCAGGAAGCATTTTAGACCAGTGGTGTGCCAACAAAGGTATGTAATTGGTGGGTAACCAAGATTGTAGATACACAATATTTTTTTGGCCAATGGAAGAAATGGAAATGCTGCTGCTGACTGCTCTTGACTCCTCATGCAACTGAATAGTATGATGCTGCACACCCTTATCCAGCATACACATAACTCACATAACAGATCTTGGGGACAATTTCAGTTGCTTATAAGCAGAGCTGGGCAAACCAAATGATAGGAAACAGTGCATGCATTTAGTTTTTCATGTTTTCTGTTTCTTAATTGCCTCCTAATAGACTATTTGTGCATACTTGTTTACTGTTCACAGTTCTTTATCATGTAATTTGTTTTGACATTGAGTGCAATGACACAGTAATTTCTGATTTATGAATCAGCAATTTGTTTTTGCAACATTTTTGACATGTCCTGGTAAAGATTTTTGGTTTGGGGAAGGCTTCTGTTTGGAATCTCATTAACTACAATGTTTGCAATGCAAACATGAAAAGGGCACAAAACCAAAGTATACCCATCCCAGGTGAATGTCTATTAAGTGTAAATGCCCAGCTCTACTTACATGGATGGCACAGCTGGGAAACGACATGTGGAATGAAACTAGAGTGACATCAGTGACTGCAGTCCAGAACCCTTAGTTACACAGCCATGAAACATAAAAAATCAAGCAGTATTATAGCAAGTAAAAAAAAAAAAAAGGTGCAACTTCAGGTCTGTTAATGTCAAAGAGAACACTCACACTCTTTGTTCTGAAGCCCTGGTACAACAAAGACACACATTAGCAGATGGCAGATGGTGATTTCGTGGGGTTTTTTTTAACCTTTAATTTCAAGCAAACTGAACCATTTTCAAGGCCTTCTTTTCCAGATGGCCTTTTACCACATGCAAGTAAGATGCATCAATACCTCACCATTTCTACCAGGTGTCAGATACTAACAGAGACCGCATCACCTTAGTCCAAGGTGCTGCCGAGACATGATGGTTACTATATAGGCAGCTCGAAGTTTCTAAGTAAGAGATGATACCATAATGAAAGGATTTACATGGACAAGAGGACCAGCAAAAAGTCTTGGGAGAGAAAGGTGACTGTAATATGCTAAATGGAAAACACTTCATCCTATAATTAAATATCTGATAGCTTTTAACGTCATCTTCCTCATGCTACAACTAAGGAGGAGCATAAATGTGTATTAAAGAAGTCTTTTAGTGACCATCTTTAGGTGGTGTTTCTATAACTAGGTATCTATACGCCTACACTAACGCATTAAAAGAAAATCTACTACTAGCTAGCCTGCAGCTTTATGGCTGTTTCCTAGATATACACAAACTGAAATATTTTTTTTTTCTTTTCCCTCCTCCCTGTTTATGTAAGGCATAAACTTTTCATACCATAAAATTATTAATACTGAATCGGAGTAAAACACATGAGAATGAAAAATGAGGACAATCATTCTAACTCCATGCAGTGCAATGGATTAGGATAGTGCTTTGGAAAGTCTGAACGTATAACAAAACCTAACAGCAACCTCGACCGTCCTTTCTTCCTTTGATTATTCAGCATGCCTGTATTTCTGTAGCACATTTGTGATACAGACATTATCACGTAAAAGCCTTCCTGATTACTCAGTTTCACTTACTATTTTCACTGTTGTAATCTCAGTTAATTTTAAAATTCAAATCATACATAAATAATATTCATACCAACGACAGAACTAAAATCTTCAGGTTTAACTATCTGTATTCTGATCACTAACATAATCAGAAACATGTATTTTTGTCTACCTCCAGGGCGACTCAGTCCCAGGGATATAAATCAGAAATAATTCTGCTTAAGTCCAAGCTACTTATAAAAAAAATGAATTCAGCTGTTGGAAGAATTAGGCCTGGGGCTTTTAAAACAGTGGCATTCACTTAATTGTAAATGCTTACCGAAGTGCAGAAAGCACATGACAGCAAGAAGGCTCTTCTGTGTGCCAGTGCAGATCACCCCATCAACCCATTCTTGCTAACAGTTACTCCAAAACAGAACAATTCTTTCTTCTGGACTACAGTTTACCCACTGTGTTGCTTGGAAATACTTAAATTTTATGTGAGAGAATGCTGATTTCAGTTGCTTTTATTTCTTACTAATGGCTCTTAAAGCAGTATTTGCTCTGGCTTTATAAGGAGACTGTCAGGTCATGGAAGATGTGGGGAAGGATTTCTGAATATCAGAGAGCAGAGACAAGAGGGTGCAATATCGCAGCAGAGGAGGGTGCAATATTGCAGATACAAGCAGAATGTTCTGTTTTCAGCCAGATTAATTCCTGACAGAATGGGGGAGCAGCAGCTGTATCAAGCTACTTATGTCTTTGTGACAGCCTCAACCGTTTTACTAACACAGCAGCTCTCATAGTAGCTATTCTGCTTGAGATAAATGGAGATTTGGACTTAGAGCATTTGAGTTCACAAATATCAAAGTGTTTGTTTTCAGATGTTGCTGTAGCTGGCACTGCCCTGCCCCTGAGAGCCCAGCTATTCTTGCTCTCCCCATCTCACAAGTGTGAGAAATCATGCCAAGCAGTTACTCTATTCCAATGCAATGCCGTGCAGAATTGAGTCATTAATCACCAGGCTTTGCTTTCCTCCATTACCTCTGATTCTCGCACAGGTAAGGAGCCTTGGGGATACGTTTCCAGTGAGGAATTACTGAGACTGGACAAGAATCCAACCCTTTTTGACTGGCCTTCAAAGTGAATCAGAGCTAAAAATGCAAGAAGCACTTAAAATGTGGAGAAATGGTTATTCTTTAGAAAGAGTAATTTTACTTGTTTTCCTACCAAAACATATTTAGGTGTCTGTTAAACAACATCAAAGCCAGTGGACTTCTTACCCAGGTGTTTTGGCACTAGATGGCAGGCTGTATTTCTTCAAAGAGTTTCCTGTAAGATAGGACAGAACAACAGGAAGTCAGAAGTTTTGTCAAGAGCATTGGGAATTACAGATACTAAAGACTATGTAAAATATGCGTTTCTCCAGGTTTCAAACATAAAGGATGAATGCAACACCTGCAGTATAAGGTTATGTAATCTCTAGTCCAAAGTTAGGCTCTCGGATTTCAAGAACAAGTTTTAGCAGAGTTACCATATAACCCCTAGCCTCAGTGGTAACAACTGATTATTCATGCAAAAATATTTTTAAACAAGTGAATGAAACACTGTGTCTAATTTCTAAGTGCAGCACTAATTCAAATTATCAAAAAAAGGGTTTTGGACTCTGAAAGAGGTCCTACTTTATTTGATTTGTTTTTTAGTCCTGTGCTAGCCTTTTCTGTAAAATGATTACTTTTGAAGCACAATAGTTCATCACGCTTGCTGGTGTGAGCAATAGGGTGATGCATATGAAGTCGTGTAAGCTCAGCGCCATCTACTGCACACAGCATTCCTGCTAGCTTTGGCACATTGAAAAAGGGTAGTGACCTGGGGTAGATTCAGAGTGGCAGCATGAAACAAACAGCTCTGATGGCTGTGAAAAAAAATTTGTTCTAGAGCCTTATAAGAATCTACATTACTGTCAGATAGGACAGCCATGCAAGATGGAAAGACTAGATTGTGTTTCAGTCACTCATTTTTTCAAGTAGCAGTCAGCTCCACATAGGTATCTTTGCTGAGAAGAGAAAAAATCTGCGCTTTGCTATCTTGATGCATAGAGAAATTTTTAGAATAAAGACCATGTCATTCTTAAACTCTGAGAAATTCAGTCATTGGGTACTGCCATGAAATTGCTTTTAAACTGCAGCAAAGCTCAGGTCAGAAAAACTGATATAAAAACAGCTTTAAAAAATCCTCCACCTTCATGCAAGTTGTCACTCATAAAAGTTGTCACAACTTAAAACTAGGGGGAAAAAAAGATTTTTCATAATTTTTACAACAGAAGGCAGTAACAATCATGCCAGATCTGTGCATATTTCGGTATGTACTCTGAGGATATCTGTTAGAGATTTTGACTCTGAATAAACCCAAATGCTGATTGTTTCAGGACTGCTGTGAATTTTTGCTTTGCTTCAAGAATTCAACACAAAGTTGTGACCTGAGGCGCTTTGATATTCAACAGATCTCTGACATGACCAAACTGCAAAGAGAGAAGCAGTACAATTGACTTCCATCCTTCCCCAGCTTTGTGTCACTCTTTACATTTTAAATTTGGCAGTTTGCAACTATCCAATATGCAGATGTTCTCTTAAAAATTCCTGGGTTTGACCTTGGCTGTTTCCCATGTGACATTAAGCATGCAACTACAACCAGGCGTTCAGCCTAGCAAATGGAAGCATGCATGGAGAACTCCAGAAACGCATTGCCTCAGTGTATCTATCTGATAGGCTCTGAAGCAACCAAGATCGCCCCAGTTTTTACTACATGGGAGAAAATGCTAACTTTCCACTAGGCCTTTGTTTCTGTCCTGAGTGGTGGCTTCCATGAAAATTACAAAGTTTATAGCAAAGTCCTTAAAGCTAGGTCTTTTGTTACCTGGGCGTTATCATACACATCTAAAACTGAACGCACACTTCTAGCTATAGACATGTAGCTCTCTGCAAAATGTCTTAAAATATGAAATGCAATTAATGAATCTCACTCTTGCACCAGTGAGAAAGCACATGTGTACAGTTGCGATTTTAAGCAGTTTCACACAACTTGTTCATTTAATTAAACACTATAATCATCACAACAACAGTATAAGTATCCTCTTACCTTCCACTGTCAGTTCCACGGTCACTTGACGAACTCCACCATCATTTGCAGCCTCGCAGGTGTATTTACCACCATCACCTTCTTGTACACCTTTGATCACCAAGCTGAACATCCCCCGAATGCTGCGGTCCACAACATAATGGTCTCCCTCTAGGACAGGATGCCCATTTCTGTACCATGTGATCTGAGGCTCAGGGTAGCCTCTGACCTGGAAAGATGTGAGAGTGGAGAAAGAAGGCAAACATAACAGATGATGGTATTAGGAAGAAATGTTGGACTTTTAGCCATGCAGTGGAAAGTTCTTAACACAGGAGCTGTTAAACACATACTCTTTGCAAGCCAAATGGCAGAACATAATGAAATGAAAAAACTCTTGGATAAGTCAAACTGTTAAAATCATAAGACTAGTCAGGCAGATAACTACACAGAGAAGTTTCCCACTAGAATGGTTTACCTGCAGAAGCACAGTGATGGTGCCAACGAAGAATCCTGACACCTGGGTCCCCATTGTTCAGAGACTCAAAGGCAATAGTGCTACTATACCTCTAAGTATGCAAAATTGCAAGGTATCTAGACCAAAAATTTCTAGCATGGCTGCCAAGGATTAGGCTTATATTGTAAATCTGTATGGAGCCATTTCGTTTTCAAATGTGCTGAGATATAGTAGCTCCTGACAATATACAGGCAAGAAATGCAGACACATACCAAATTTTGTCTTGATCTTTAAAAGCAGAAGATAAGGAGCTGCAATTTGAGAAAGTGTCATTAAGGGTCATTCTCATGTTATGGTGGTAGGGAGACTACAAAGACCTAGACGTATTCGCACAAGCACACCGCGCAGCTTAAAGGGCTTTGTAGTCTAATGGTAGCCCAAAGAAGAGTTTTCAACAAAATGAACCAGCCCTGTGCTCATTAAATAGCAACCATATAAATATACTCTTGCCTGCTATGGCATTAATGATACCTTCAGATTTGCAGGCAGATTCTCAGTTGGTATAACTGAGAACAGAGTTACTGATTTCAATTGAGCTGTTGAAACTTGCTGAGGATCTGTGTCTTTCTTTCACAAAAAAATGGGAAAAGCATACATACACCAGTTTCCACCAAAGAATTAACTCCTCAGGCAAAGGTTCTTCCTCTGCTTTATGAGAGGTGCCATCCTCTTTGAAAGTCACTTTAGTATGTGTTAACTGTTAGCACACTTCCCCAGCCATCATAACAACTCCTGATTACAGTATTTCCCCCTTCTTTCCTATTCCCCCAGTCTGTTAGCTCTCCATCTTCTGACTCTTTGATCCTTTGCCTACATGTCATGAAGTAACTGAGTGGATCAAGATGAGCTGCGATGAGTAATAGTTGTGGCTGTGTTTGCTCACTGGGAAAGGAGCAATGTTGCATTTTGAACTACGTTATCAAATCTTGGCAACTGAACAGGAAGTCCCTTCAACCTCCAGGTGGGCAAAATATTGATGACCTGTCTTGATTTGAAGAAGGCTTGGTTGTGGCTTGCCCAAATTCCTCCCAGCATTCTCCTCTCAGTTTCCAATCTGCATTTCAGCTCTGCTTTCTTCTGACTGCACAGCACTTACTTTCCAAATTACAATCTTTAGCCAACCAACCTTACGCATTCTTAGGTTCTCTTCTTTCAAAACCTTTCATTTTTAATCCAGCCCCACCTCACTCCAGCTGGGTTTCTCATCTGTTGGAGCTTAACCTACAGCTGTCACAAATTTTTCTCTTTCCTTTAATTCCTTGGGTATCAGTTCAGACAAATTAATTTTGCCAGTGATGTGGCGACCCCTTCTTCCTGGCACTACTTATTCAAAATATATATATAGGACATTAATGTTTAGCAAGAGCATGAATATGCTGAATAAGCTGGAGAAACTTTCCACTTCTGGTACAAACTTCTCAAGTTCTTTCTGAGTCTATCTTCACCTAAGCAAGAGCCGTGTTCTATGAAGAATATATTGTGGGGTCCAGCACAACAGGGAGTCGACTGCTGTTTAAAAATACCACAGCATCTTTCTAAAGCTCTTTGTGGCCATGCCTTTTCTTTCCTGCGCTTTCTGAAAGACAGCAGCTCCCACTCAACCATGCCCCCTAACACTACTCCAGCATATTGGTTTAGTCCTTACTCAAAGGGCAGGTTCCCAGGAATATCTTTCTCAGCACATCTCATTTTCAGAAAAAGGGAGTTGTGAAGCATCAGTATGAGATTTTTACAGTGGTGTAACTCTTGTTGGTTGATAATGTGCTCACTGGTACAGAAAGTTACTTGTACCAAAGAACTGTTTTTTACTTTTAACTTGTCAATGCCCTCCTACCTATCTTTTCATTTTAGATTAAGAAAACTAACAGAGAGATAAAGTGACTTACCCAAAGCCAGAGAGTATATTAGAATGGAGTTGCTACCTTTCATTTTTGCTCCACTGGATTTAAGATTTCCTTGAAGTTGAAATATTTGAGGCAAAATGGATTTGAAACTACTATTTCAAGTAATACAATACACTAAAATGACAGAGTAGCACTGGAATTGGTGTGAATAAAGAACCACCTTTTCAGTGCATTACATCACCACCTCTTTACTAACATTAGTCTAGCCACATCTGTTTACAGCTGCTGAGATTCTGGCCTGTGAACACAAGTCATCAATTACACATCACCTAATATATTTACTATTTTTTCCATTTCACAATCGTTCCTTCTGGCGTTTTCTTCTATGCATTATTCAACTGAGCTTCAAAGCTCCCAAGCATAAACCTACCATCGCTTATCCCAGGAAACAACTGGGGTTGAAGCAACGGGAAACACCTTCTTTCCATTTTTCTTTTTGTTTTATCATATTCTTAAGTCCTCTTGGACCACACAAGGCCATTTTTTTCCTGACCCCTCAAGCTTTGGTAGACCATTATACATGCCCTTCCAGAATCCCATGGCTGAGCCTACATTAAGTATTTTTCCACTTCTTCCAAGTGTGTTTATTTTATGCTTGCTATGTCTGTATTATTTTGTTCATCCACACCTCTACACTGAGGAAATGCCACACAGAAAATTACAAACACAGGCGATCAGCATGCCATTTCCTTTCAAAAGGTTGAGTCATTCTTTTCGCGATCTCTGTATTGTTTCTTTCATTTTTTGTCAAAAATGAAATGATGGGAAAGCAGAAGTTTACAGATTTGCTCTGTTGCAAGGATTTATTTCAGGTTTGGGTTTGGAATGTGTTTCAAAGTGAGCCAGCCCTCTCTGAAATACATAGTCTTGCCATAAAAGTGTCAGGGACCCTTAAACGAATCACTGGTTACTAGGTTTTGATCCTAATGGATCAATTCCAGAACTGCAGCAGGTTTTATATTCCTCCCTAACCTTTCCAGAGCTCACTAAAAACATCTGCCTTGAATAAATCCACAGCAAAGAGAAATTCATCTGCTTATTTAATGCCCGGCAGCAGAAGGCTATAACCTTTATTTACAGCTTAGCCTCTGTGAGTATTGCCAGTTCCAGTGAGGCTACAGCTTTTCTTTACCTGCTTTACAACAACAAGTGGAAAATTGACAGCAAGCAGCAAATAACCATTGTATTAGCACAAACACGAGTTTTGAGTTTTTCCCCGGACCCATCAACTGCTTAGAGTCTTCCTGGAAAAGTCTGCTAAGGTAAAGCAGGCCTTCTGCTCCACGCATCAACACAGCAAGTGGAAAGAGCTGAGAGAGAACCTGTTGCCTGTGAAAATTCCAGAGTTAAGATTCAGTTCTGCATATCCAGGTCTGGGTGAATGCTATTGAAAAGGGATGGCACTAGGTTCCCAAATAAAAGAAATAAGGAGAAAAAAAATACAACAAATCTATTGAAGCTGTACACTAAAGGATAGTATTATTAAAAAATGTGCTGCTACAAACTAGTCCCCACTGTCACAAATCTAAAGGCATTCAGTGACCACCAATGCCAAATATATCTAGTGACCCTTTTTCTTGTTTGAAAGCACAGGAAAGATTTTCTAAAACTTGGCCTAGATCTATGCTCCATAAAAGAGCTGCTTATACACCAATTTCAAGAAAACATAGGTTGGTCTACTTAAATGAATCACAGTTGCAGCAGCAGTTTAGGGCAATGAGATGCATGCTCTGGCTCATGCTTTTAACTTCAAAGTCATATCCTGCTTTGTAATAACTGTTGCTGGCTCCAGTGAGTTTAACAATGAACACAAACACACAGCAGCCAAAAAGAGTCAGCCACAAGTGACAATAAACCAAAGTACAAGTAACTGTGAAACACTGACAGGGTGTGTACAATAATGAGTGTTGCTCACTTTGACAGTAACACCTTAAGACTATTGGAAATAATGGCAAACATTACATGACATATTCTAGCATTACATTCATTTTACTGGCTGAGGTGTTCGGTGATTGATGTTAAGGACTAGATAAATGTCCCATGTTGCTGCTCAAGGTCACATCAACACACAAGCAATGAGATCAGGAAGAAAACAGCTGTCAAAAGAAAGTCTTGGTTTGCAAAATCCCCCCAAATTACATCATATATAGACAGGCACATCAAAAGTTGTACTAAGACTGGCAATGATACAACTGTTGTGAACTGTTATGATATTCAAAATAATTCCCCTCATAGAGATGATTTCATACGCTGCAATATAAATTCCACTAATGACTAAAATTCCTTTCAAGAGACAATCCTTCTCCTATGAAGTCAGAATTTTAAAACATCCAGATTCTGTCAGCACATAACATCCATTGTGCTGCTATTTCTGTAGACTACCTTTGCCTTTAATTCCACAAAATCCAGAATTAAGACCTATGTATGTGAAGTATTCAATCATTGAATAAAAGAATCTGTTGTATTTGAGTGGTTCAATCCATCTAAAGAAAATTTATTTTGAATTTACCTTTGAAAGACAGAAATAGTCTCTATTCAACTTTTTATACTTCACACACTATTTAAAATGTAGCTTCCAACCCAATTTGCATACCTTGCTGTTTTTTGAGGAAGGTTGTCACCTTTGTAGGCTGTTAAAGAATAACAAGGTAGAGAAGGTAGTATTTAACATCCTAAAATAAGCAGGTTTACTGCTCCTGCAGCTAAGTGACACTGCTTTTTGACAACTGGTTCTCAGTGAGAACTTGGTATCATAACTGCCCATTTATATTCAAGATGGAAAAATACAGAATATACTTCTTAGAGAAAATGTATGGTAGTTTTTGTTGTGCACTGATAAAGGGTTATGCAAAAATAGACTTTTCCATTTGTCTTGAGACTTTTAGGGATATGCAGCCCTTAAGGGTATTAAAAGTGATGCTCTTAGCCTATATCTCATTCATTGCAATGCAGAGAAATAATTTATTAAAAACTGTGATGGTTAGTAGTGTAGCTAGCACATTTATAGTTCGACTGTAGCATCTGAAAGCATTAAAACAACATAAAAACAAAGTTTACATGACCTGGGTAACAAGTCCTTCTATGACAAAGTGACCCTCTTGGTGGACGAGGGAAAGGCTGTGGATATAGTCTACCTAGACTTTAGTAAAGTCTTTGACACCATTTCCCACAGCATTCCCCTAGAGGAACTGACTGCTCATGGCTCAGATGGGTGCACTCTTTGCCAGGTGAAAAATTGGCTGGATGGCCAGGCCCAAAGGGTTGTGGCGAATGGAGTTAAAACCAGTTGGTGGCCGGTCACAAGTGGTGTCCCCCAGGGCTCAGTATTTGGGCCAGTATTGGTTAGTATCTTTATCAGTGATCTGGATGAGGGGATCGAGTGCTCCCTCAGCAAGTTTGCAGATGACACCAAGTTGGGCGGGAGTGTTGATCTGCTCGAGGGTGGAAAGGCTCTACAAAGGGATCTGGACAGGCTGAATCGATGGGCTGAGGCCAATTGTATGAGGTTCAACAAGGCCAAGTGCCGAGTCCTACACTTGGGTCACAACAACCCCATGCAACACTACAGGCTTGGGGACGAGTGGCTGGAAAGCTGCCCTGCAGAAAAGGACCTGGGGGTGTTGATCGACAGCCGACTGAATATGAGCCATCAGTGTGCACAGGTGGCCAAGAAGGCCAACGGCATCCTGGCTTGTATCTGAAACAATGTGGCCAGCAAGACTGGGGAAGCGATTGTGCCCCTGTACTCAGCGCTGGTCAGGCTGCACAAGTGACAAGTGATAGGACAAGAGCAAATGGCTGCAAGTTGTGCCGGGGGACGTTTAGACTCAATATTAGGAAAAATTTCTTCACTGAAAGGGTTGTCAGACATTGGAACAGGCTGCCCAGGGAGGTGGTTGAGTCACCATCCCTGGAAGTATTTAAAAGACACGTGGATGAGGTGCTTAGCAGGGTTAGGTTTACGGTTGGACTTGATCTTAAGGGTCTTTTCCAACATAAATGGTTCTATGATTCTAAGAATGACAGTAATGAGAAATGTTTTCTAATACATAAAGGCACCTGCAAAGCAGAAGAGAATAAACTGTTTCCCACAATGACAGTGGATAGGACAAGAAATAAACTTTTAAGAGAAATTGGCCAGTGGCTTGGTAGATGATGTCTGACAGCAGTGACCTCCTTTAGAAGAACAGCAGGTGTTTTGTTTATTTGGCTGCCTGCCTATCGTAACATTAAGGAATGCCAGAGAGTGAGGTAACTTCTTGAGAAGGGTTTGTAGCCTATCCTCTGTTCCGTGTTCACCTTCAACCAGAAACCACTCATTTCTGGGAACTACATCTCAGAAAAGGCCACAGAGATCAGAAGTTGCAAAGAAAGAAGGTGGCCTCAGTTATAGTTGCTGGATGTTACCATTGAGCTCCAAAGTGTGTGCTTTGGGCAGATCATTAGGAGTCACACCAGGAGGAGACGTCAAGGGAGATGTGGAAAACCATTCAGAATATCTGACAAACTTTGACCTTTATTCTGCTGTCTGTAAACAAAAGCCTGACACAGAAAAAGAAGGGAGTTGGCCTAGCAAAAACGCATTACTAGCAGGGCATAAAATGCTTGTACCTGCAAGCAAAAGTTAAAGTATTGATCCATCAGGCTGTATCAAGAAAGCAGCAGAAGAAATGCGATTAAGTAGCATGACAAATTTTGTAAGTGTAATTCTACTCAAAGAAGTGGAGATATAGGAAAAAACAATGTATAGCACTTACACTTGAAATGCGGTAGAGACTGTATAGTGTACCTCTTCTTCCAATGTCTAGGTATCAGCAAAACCAGAATAT
Source organism: Gavia stellata (assembly GCF_030936135.1). Classification (NCBI taxonomy): domain Eukaryota; kingdom Metazoa; phylum Chordata; class Aves; order Gaviiformes; family Gaviidae; genus Gavia; species Gavia stellata. The sequence continues at coordinate 12,624,596 of NC_082601.1, read as the reverse complement.
CATTCACTTTTTTGCAAGTTATGTATTAGATGGGCTCATCTGAAGGTTATACAGTTGAAGGCTCTCATGCAGCCCTAAGAGATTCAATCCAGACAGTAACAGCTGTTTTGTGGATGTGGCTCATCCTAGGTCCAACAAAAAAAGAGGTGTTTCCCACAGTCATCCAACTCTATCCAGCGGCCTCTATCTTCCTTGAATCAAGAGCCAAGAGTTTTTGGATCTAGACCTTGATCAAAAGATTTGTGAGGGGAATGAAGTACTTGAAAGCAAACTTAGCAGAGGATACTAAGAACTGGATACACCGTAACACATGCTCTGTCCATGTGGACAGAGCTGTGCTCTCCAACAAGAAAAAGCCACTGCTTTTTGTAGTAGTTCGTACTGATGTGAACGTTTAATGTCAGTCTTAAGAAAAAAGTACTACGAAACCGTAGAGACTACAACATGAACATCGTGAATACAACCCCACATAATAGGTGGTAAATTTTTATTTTAATTTAAATTTTTTGGTTAGTGCAGGTGGGAAACATGGTTCTGGCCAGTGCAGCTCTTTTGTAAGTCTTGTAACAGAGCTTCTGTTAGGCTCAAGCTGCAGTTTGCTTTAACAAATGAACAGCAGATGTTCTTGATAAAGGAAAGTGGACATGATACGTTGTTAAGCTCCTTCTGAGAATTTAAACACACACAAACCATATTTCAAAAATAGTTTATCCATTTTAAAAGCTTGATTCTAAAACAGAGAACTTGCCTGGCAAGGTTAAACATGAAAATGTTAAATATTTGGAGACTTAGCTATGACCTTACAAACAAAGCAAATAACCTGCCTCTTCTATGGAGCAGTCTAGAATCTACAATTACCTCATTTAAGGCAAAAACGGAATACATACTAGGACTAAATATATCTCACTTCAAAGCATTACCTATTGTATGTACAAGAAACAATAACAGTCTTTCTGTAACCTTGGGTATGTTTTTCTTTACGTGCTGAACTCTGGTACACTACCTCTAGTGTTTAGGTTTCTTGTTTCACATGCACACAGTCCTCATAAATTAGTTCTTTGGGTATCACCTTAACTGGAACACAACTCTGAAGACATAAGTCTTCACAACTGGTGCGTGCAATTATCTGTTTCTTCTCCCAAATGGTGTGGAGCAGGGAGAGAAAAATGACAACACAGGCCTTCAAACAGACCATTGTCTTGGAAAAAAACCCAAACAACCAACCACCCAAAGAAAAAAACCAAAACCAGCAACAATAAAAAAAGAATCAAAAGTAGAAAGTAGAATCAAGCATCTGCAAAGCACAACCAAATGCTACAACTCATTTTCACATGAGAGACCCCTTCACAGAGTTTCACTTTGCTATCTGGCAATGTGCAAGGGTTTCTGCAGGAACTTGGAAAAAATCCATTCATCCTAAAAAGTGTGGAATGATTTGATCACGTGGAAAAATAACTTTCTGCCATGCTTCTGTGCTTATTCCCTCCCTGACACCAGTACTGACAATCTAGAACTCAGTAGCAGGAAGTCAAAAGTTTATCTTACACAAAATTCTTTGACTCTGATGAAAACTCATTAGATCTTGCTTCATTAACTCTGCAATGCTCCATTTGGCTAGAAGCATGCTTTCAGTTCAGATCATAAACCAATGCTGGCATTACATACACACTACTTAGATAATCTAGAAGAAACATAAGCAACTAGGTCTAGTGAACTACTAGCGCACTTCACAATTCCTAATTGTCTAGGTAGGAATTCAGGTACCCAAGGACAAAACTTCCATCTTAAAATGCATAAAGAAACATGCACACAGAAAACACATACACAAACACAGCCATTATGGTGATCATGGGCAAAAGATGTTACAAGAAAGGAAAAGTGCCCAAAACAGTAATGCACTGGAGAATTCATGAAAAACAGCAAGCTTCTTTGTAAGGAGAACACTTTGGACCCTACGTGTCTGTGAAGCTTTACAGAAATCATACAAATAAAGCTGGTTTGGATTTTCCATCTGAAAATGTCAAGTTATGAGATGGTCACAAAAACAGATTTACTTCATGCATAAAGTGGGAATTTAGAGAACAGCCAGAAGTTACACACTGGAGCGTACAAGCCTGAGCAAGTGCAGTACCTTAGTACATCATTAGGGCAGGCTTAGGTGGGCCTCCCAAACTGTGTGCAAGGCACTGTCTGTTTTAACCTTGTTGTCTGACATTTTACTGTGGCTTCCTATTTTTTATATTTTGGAAAATAGCAAATAAAAATTCTTTATTTTCTTCCATGTCATTCATGATTACACAAACCTGTTTCAAATCCTTGTCTGCTTGTATTGTTCAAGCTGAAGAGCCCTTGTTTTTTAATCTGTGCTTGTATTGGAGCCATGAAATACCTCAAATAATCATTGTCAAATTTTCTGTCTCTTTTCTAGCCTGAGATAAGGACAGATCAGAACTGCACGAAGCATCCAAAATGTGGGAACCCACAGATTTCTAGATTGACAGAGCAGACTGTTGGGGTTTTTTTCTTCCCAAATTTTTTTTAACACTGTTTGCTATTTTTCCCACCTTGAGCTGATTAGTCAGAGAGCTGTTCAGGGCAAGATCTCTCTTTTGAATAGTAAGAGCTAATAAAAATTGAACTAAGTATGTTTTATTTTTCTACTTTGTACTCATCAATGCTAAATGGCATTTGATGTTTTATAGTCTAAGCACGAAACAGAATGAGATCCTTTTGCAGATGGCACCCCACACATTTTAGTTTTGACTCTTAAAAGTAGTTCCACATTATCTGCAAATTTTGCTACCTTGTTATTCAACCCCTTTTTGCAGATTGCAAAGGTGCTGAACTCTACACATATTACCACAGTTCTTTAGGGGAATCAGCATTTATGGTACTCCCAGCAGGGAAGAATTTATGACCTATCCATGGAAGACATGGTCTGCTAACTGAAAAGCAGACAGCAGCTGCAGATCGTTTCTTCTCCAATCTTCTATATTTAATCATATTTTTTTGTAAAATTTAGTGTGGAGAGTTCCCAGAGGTTCACGGCGTATTGGCTTTGTGCTCAGTCACCAGAGTGTAGCTGTTTGAATAAAGCATTGCTTTCCCGGGTACCATAACATCTACAAGTCCATTTGTCCTAAATTATTTCTGAAGGACTCAAGTGGAATTTCGGAGCAGCACTGGGTGTCAAGCTGCTTTGAGTTTATTTAATTTCTGAGTTCAAACACCAGCCCCAATTAGTGCAGCTCTTAAGAAAATGCTTAAGCCCTACTTACGTCTTTTGCAATTAATCACATGCATAGGTGCTTTTCCTAAATTAGGTTTTGTTTCATTTAAAGAATCAGTTTAAATTTATTGCATTTAAAGTAACATTGTTATAGGAGTCTTCAGACAGCCACAAAATAACCTGAAACATCATTCAGATGAAATACAGAACACTATCAAGGAGTACTCTACCCTTTCCAGTATAGTGGACATGAGGGGAACACACTGCATAGAGAAACACATTTCTGTGTAGCTATAATGTCAATCAGCAAGTGAATCAGCGGTTGTAAACCTCTGTTACACTAATGGGGGCATTTTCACACAGGTGTTGCAGACTCAGAGTGGCAGTGGTTTTTTGATGGAGCTTTAATAAATCATTCTACCAGCAGCAACATCTGCCTTTTTACTTTCCCCACATTGTAGCCAGCTGACCTGTAGCCATTAAGTGCATGAGGAGAGTTTTATGCAAACCACCCATATAGATCACCTGGACCTCTTTTTTTCTGTAAATATAAGTTTTATGAACTTAAGATGGGACTATAAGTAGACTGAATCTCTGTCCACCTTCATATTTATATTTAGTCATTGTGCAATTTTTCCCCTTTTTAAAAAAGTGTGTCTAAGTTGGCAATTCAGAAGCAGTCAGATGCCATAAACCTTGGATAAAGTCTAGGAGAAAGCTTAGACTATTTCCCCCATTGCCACCCAGATGCTGCCCTGGCTCCCTCCTACTCCCTTGTAGCTGTTGCACATTTTTATGAGTTACACTGGCACACAAAGATGACAAGGTCTTTGGCAAAGCAGTGAAATTCTGACACTTTGTCAAAGGAGGAGCACGCAGGATACTGAGTTACGTACAAACTGAAGACAGTTTCAGTTCCAAAACAGGTAGCTGTCATGTGCGAAAGTGTCACTCTGACTTCATAGCTGAGGATCTGAGACATGGAGACACCCAGAGACCTTGCCAAACTCACACTAAAATGAAATTAGCTTTCCATATTTAGTAATGTTAGATCTCATAATCTGACCATATTTCCTCCTTGCCAACAATTTTGCTATTGCAGCAATCAACGCAAAGACTGAACTGAAGTTGCAGCACAGGAGGTCAGCTGCTCTTCTTACTCTGAATAATGACGGAAGCCATCAATATCATATTAATGTGTTTGTATACAGGTATCAAAGTGCACTGTATCGAGCAACAGTAAAGAGGGTCCAGACAGAATAGGTCCAGAGTCTTGGCAGCAAAACGAGAAGCATGTAGAATAGTGTTACAAATAAGAGAATGTTAACTCAGCACCACAGGAGAATGTGAGCAACATAGTAAGACACGAGTTTGTCAGCTCTCAGTAACTTCAATACTGCCATACAGCTCTGCAGAATAGAAGTGTCTGTAGAATGGGTAAAAAGATTTCAAAGGCAAGGGCAAGCACAAGAGCTCTCAACAAAACAGGGAAGATAAACTTTGCAGCCTCTCTTGGGTGAAACCCTCATCAATTTTAATGAGAATTGTCTATGCTTCTGAGTCTCTCCTTCAAGGAAAAAAAAAAAGGCAAATGGCAATGAGGAAGCTTTCTTCCCAGGGACTAACTGATGTTAAGGCCTTTTAAAAAGTGTTAAATTTTATGAGGTGCCAAATAGTTTGAATAGCTTAAAATGCCAAAAAATGCAAAGAAATAGCTGGTCTGTGTGCATGGTTATGGGTAATTTAGGATTATGCAGTAAGAATGTAAATGAGTTCAAAGGGAAACCACTGTGGCTGCTGAATGGAAATAAGGCTCTTGCTAATTTTTCCACATAGCCCAGTAAGCCCCTAAAATGTGCTTTCTTTCCCTGTCCTTCTCTTCCTACCCATCTTTGGTGATTCTGAATCAAATGTCTATCAAATATTACTAAATGAAGCAGCTGCTTTAAGTCAGTAGCAATGAGTTCAGAAGCATGCCAGAAGTTTCCTGATAGGACCAGTGTTCCTTTCAGAGCAGCAGCAATCTTTGCTACAGAAAACAAGATTTTGAAAAATCAGACTAGAGTTTCACTGTGTTGTGAGAGCTGTCAGAACAGGAGCAGTTCATTCATTTCCACTTCAACAGGATAGCCTGATTTACTGTGTTTGCTGCTACTTTTGTTCATAAATTTCATTTGGCAGCACTAGAAGAAAGGCTGAAACATAAAACAGTTTAACACAATAAAAATAAATTGTTAGGAAAGTGTCTCCCCTCTTCCCACCACGAAAAGCTTAGCTTTTAACACTTGACAAAGATTTTTACTTTCAGTTGCGAATCCTTCATTCAGTAACAATTCAGAAAGGTGGATAAAGATTGTTTAGACCAAGCACAAGCACTAGGAAGCCCCCTGACAAGTACAGGATGAAATTAACACCAACATTTCACTCTGCCATTAGCAAAATGTATGTATGTCCCCACTTAGAAGGAAAACTGTAAACATGTAGCTGTTTTATCTCACAGAACTAATCGTAGAATCCAGACACTCTGAGCCACAGCTTGAGACTGGGACATCATCAGGTCAAAAAACTCTGCTGATACCACATGAAAAAAGCAAAACTAAACAGCGTCAATTATTTTCAGAGCAATGATCCCTTCATAACAATAATATTTGGGGTTTGAATTAGCAGTCACGTTTTAAAGACAAAAATCCACTCTGTTTCCTTCCTTTCTCAAGAGAATGATCATCATTCACAGTAATAACACTTGCAAAAAACTAATTTTGCATTGCATATTATTTCTGAAAGAACTAAAGATTTTTTTTTTTTTTTTTTTACTTACTGATGCAAGATTTCTGTCTTAATAGGATGTGAATTTATTTCACATGTCACCAAATACTAGTGGCCCTATCTTCTTGTAGGAGCTATGCCGCTGACCAAAGAGCTTCATACTTTCCTAGCTTGGGGATGCTGTTCTTAGGAATTCAGTATCAATACATGCTATCAACAGGCAAGGAATCTCTATAAATTTACATAAGCACACAGAGGATGCATGACCTACTGTGGAAAATTAATAAAAAAATATGTGCTTTCTTTCTGTGCCCAAAACACAAAGCTACTGGAAAATATGTTTGGAGCTACGAAATTCGTAATTAAAGGCAACAATCCACATCTGGAATATAAGGTGGTAACAAAAACTCTTTGCTCTGAATGAACATGCCCGTACTTTATCAATTTCCAGCCAGACAAGATTTATTTCCTGCAATTTAGGAGTCTGGCAGTGGCCACAGAAAATGCTAAAACGCTAAAACTAGATTTTGTTGCTGAGTTGACTGCACAGTTGTATGTTCACTTAAAGACTGTCTGCTGATAGTGATGAATGATGCTGGCAAAGGCAGTACTCTGGATAGGTGATAAAAATTCTCCTCAGTTATGTGTACTGCTTCATTGCTAATGCTACTTGGTAGGGCTGGCAAGCACACTGGGCATGAAGTGTCATTTATTTTAAATTTCATTAAAAAGTAGAACTGATGTGATTACAAAGAGGTATAAAATGCAATGTTGGATTATGAAGATAAGGATACATTAGACAGCCTAAACACCTGGCACTTCCCATTGGATTGTTTATTCTGCTACATGCAACTTACTGCTGTTCATTAAATAATTAAGACTTCCATACATAAGCTTATTGCAAAACATCAGCTGCTCATTAGCAACTGTCAGTGATGTTTTTATCCTGTAACAATCGGTAAAATCTATAAGCTTTCCAGGCTTCACACATATACTTTTTAATAACAGCTTAGCAAAGATAACTCATACAGTACAATATACAAACTGCTGTGTTTAAAATAAAAATAAAAATCAAGGGCAAGCAAAAACTGTTTAAAAGAGAAAACCCTCAAAGCACTAACTGAAATACTAAGTAGAAATTGATGTGGCTACAAATTCCTAGTTCAACAGTTCAGAATAAATATTTATAGACATGCTGAGTTCAAGAGAAATTTTGTGGGCTCGCCTTTTCTTTCTAACGCTTTCTCTCAAAACTAAAATTGCTGTGATCTTGGTCAGAGCAACACACACGTGCACTCAAAAATAGCTACATTTGTTTAGGTTGTGTAAAAAGTGCTTACTCTGCATACGCTTTCAATAGTGCTCCACTTTACTGCAGTTACTTGCATTACTATTTTGAGACCTGAACAAGTCCAACATAATGTTTTCGATTAAATCTATGAGTGTGTAATGGTCTCCTGAGCGGACAAATCTTTGTGTACACTTCTGATCATTAGCATATTCAAACAGGCAAACAAACTAGCTTTTGTGTCAAGGCACTGATGACCTAATTCCGGCATTGTATTTTCATTAAGTGATGCTCTTAATCCAACAAGAGTCACCTAGATATTGGTGATATTTGCATTTACTGCAAATCTTAACTTTCTCTTCCAAAATCAGAAGCTGTTCATCTCCAATAAGGATAGGTTCATGTCTAAGGTACTGGATGGGAATTGAATTGTCTTCTGGAAGACAGCAGTTCAGTTCTGAATCCAGGCATGTATTTCTGTGTGATCTTGCACAAACCAATAAATCTCACTGCGCCTCAGTACTCCACATGAATGTCAAGGGGGGTAACAATGACTATTTCCTGTTGTTTTAGCTAGGAAGGTCATCAGAGAAGGATCCAACTTTAGTCTGGTCTGTGTATGTGTTAAATACTATCAGCAAACATACACTAGGACTCCAGTTGAATTAGGCTGTTTAAGTAGTACCATGAAATAAGTAAAAATCAATACCATTTACCATAGTTCTTCAATCTGTATTTCCAACACTTTATCATATTTTTTCTTCCAGTGCCCTGGCTTTTAACATAGCTTTGTTTTGAAATACTTATATTTGCCTCCCTGTAGAGACGAACTGCTGAGTTATTCTTCTATAAAGGAACAACAGAATTTATATAGACAAGAGAATCAAGCTTAAGTGTATTGAACTCTTGTTCCCGGGTGTTCACCAAACAGAAAAAAATCTGTATTCATTGTTTGCCTAAATGAGTTAGTTAGATTTCAGATACAAGATACTACCGTGCATGGGGGGGTGCTTTTACAAAATAGTGTGCATTACACTAATATTCTAAGTTTTGCAAAAACTGTTTAAATAATACATGCACCATTACTATAGGCTTGCTTGTGTATTATGGGGCACATGGAAAGAATGGCAACGTCTCAACCACACAGTTACAATTTGACTCTACTGTGCAGCTAGAGGAAAATTACCATCCTGATTCAACATGAGCTGAGAGAGCACAGAGCCTGATAAAATAAGCTCAATATTCTGTTGCCAAAAGCCAAGTAACCATGAACAGAATTATTTAGTTTGTTAGTCTTTGCTTCTCCTTTTTCTTTTGGCTACATGTGCAGATTGTTGTCATCTTTAAATGAAAATTTCTTGTATAAATTATACATTGGCATACATTATGACTTTTAATTAGTATTTTAGTAAGCTCAGCTGTTGTATTTATAATAAATAGTATATTCAACAGAGTAACATTTACTATAGTATTTTGAAAAGGTGCAGAAAAGCAAGGAAAATTCAGAAAGAAAGGTAAAATAATTTATTTTTCCATTTCACCTCATTCTGCACATGAATTACAAAGGTCTCTATAGAAGCAATAAAACCATGCAAATCTGACTTGGAATTTGTACCAGTTTTAGCCATAGTATTTTCAGAAGACAAGGATTGCTTTGTTCTGGCTGGCTGCAGGTTTACAACAATGCACTGGTTTACAGAGAATAAAGCTATCTTCATCATCGGAAAGCCCAGGAAAAGTTTTTTTTTTTTTGAAAACGGAACATTTCCAGGTTTTAACTCTTTCATGCAGAGTGGTGTATATTCCTAAAACTCCTCTGAAGAAGAAAGGCATAAAAGCTTAGATCATCTCTAAAGTCTCACTACAACATATCCTTAAACATGGGAAGGCTAGCCCAGAGGTCAGGTTACTAACTTGTGAGTCAACAAATACGATTTCATTCCCAACCAATAACCTGGTGGCCAAGTTTTCTAGAAGAATAAATTCAACGTATTTAGGCACGCAATTCAAGGCCCATCTCAAGGATGACCAGGCAGTGGAATGCCTTTATTTTCTGTCTCCTAACAGTGCAGAGAGCTTTGACACAACCTCTGACAACAACAGGAGTATCAGTGTCTCCCTCATCAAGCACTACCCCAACATATCAACACCTCTCCTCTTCCAAAGGTTATTTCCTCCACGTAAGAGAAGAACACAGAGATGTGTGTTCACATATGATGGTGAATTATGAACTGGGATGACTTTTGGCTTAAAAATCATGATGAAGGCAGGTTTGTCCCCAGACACTAAACAATGATCTCTGGCAGCTTAGGCACAGAAATGTGTGCTGTTTCAGGCACCTGCTAGAGATTCAGTAACTTCCAGTAACATAGTGATAATGTCTTACAGACCAAACATTAAAAACTGAACTGGGCACCTATGGAAGGACAATCGGGCCTTGCCTACTTTTGCTCCTGACTGTACCCTCTGGTTGGATCCTCAACCTGGTTCATTGCTTGCCATGTCTGGGACCATCAGTAGACCCTGTTAGGGCACACAGCACTGCCTGCTGTGTTGGGAGCCTGTGGGACCGCAGCCCATTGGTGATGGCACAGCCCGTGCATGGCTCACCCTCGGCTCCTGGCTCATGTTCTTTTGGGGAGCAGCCAGCCCTTGCTGCTCCCTGTCAGACAGACTGGTTTCTCCCCTTCATGAATGGGTTGAATTGTACACGATTCACAGCAATGTTATTTTCTGTTCAGCATGCACTTGGATGCTAGAGAGTCCAGATGTTACATGTAAAAAAAGTATGTTGTCTGGTTTTGCCCAGTAGGTTTCCAGACTTCATACTGTATCCATGAGTGAACAGAGCCAAGTAACATGTCAAAAGCAGAAATTTTTAGCTTTGGAGTCTAGGTGCTAGAGTGAGTGCGGACTGAGCAAAACCGCAATGAGTAATGACGTGTTTTGATTATAAACCTTCTCCACATGTGGCCTTCTGAAAAAATTTTGAATGCATCATGCTTGCTGTATATTAATGATTACTTTCTTTTCCTACAGGATAAAAGCTAAATTATACCAAAATGTGTGATTTGGTGTCATTTGGTGTAATTTAGGTCAAACTCTCAGGGACACATTTATAGACAGTCAAATGCATACTTTGCTATTTTATATGCTCTCATAGTTACATATGGCACCGAACCTCTCCCTGAGCTTTGTGGTTTCATCAGCCAGATGAAGGAAAGGTGCTGGAGTAAAGTTTAAGCCTTGCTTATGATGGGAAATGGCAAATATATTACTAGTTAGCCAAATGCATGTCTGATGATAAGTATTCCATCCCACCTTTTGGGTCAGCTAGAAAAAGGAAATTTAAAGTTTTTCCAGCTAAGGGCATATTTCTGGAAGAAAAAAAAAAAGCAAACAAAAAAAACTTTTCCCCATTTCATGCGTCTCACACCACTATAGGCTACTGCAGCACAAGGAAAAGAAAGTTAACCGCTCACACTGTTCCAGTTACTAGGTCTTCTTTAAGCCTATTATGACTGTGAAAGGAGTTAAATGCACAATTCCCCCCAAAAGCAAATTTAAAACATCATTATGATAAGTTGCAGTTATGTTTCATGTACTACTAAGAACATTTATTTAAATAAGAAAGCACAATGCTACACGATGAGTTTTATTGCCAGTGGAATTGACCACAACAAAGACTTACGCACTGGCCCAGAGAAGCAAGGGAGACTAGCCTGGAAAAGATGATCTTTTTCAAATTAAAAGCAGAATTAAGAATCTAATAAGGCTTTGTTGAATTTTGAAAGATTCATGATTAACCATCATGGGACAAGAAAAATAAGAAGAATTATACTGACTGCTTCTACCCTGACTTACACTGACTCAATCTCTGACCGTATCTTCGTTCAGCTATTTAGGACATGCTGATTAGTTGTTTTTCTCTTGGGAAACAGATAGATTTTTCTTCTATTCCTTTTTCAGACATTATTATCTTATCATCCCTAAACAGTGGACTTTATGATTAGTCATGGTATTTAGTCCATCATTACTTTTGTAAAAGACTGAATCTCCTTTACACCACGATATGAGTATTTTACATCTCCTTTTCCTCTGCAAATTTGTTAATACATAATTTAAGAATTTTTTCTCTGATTTCTATTTAAGGACTATAGAAAAATAGCAAGTCCAGAAATCCCTACTAATGAAGTAAATTTTCTTCAAAATCAACCCTAGGGATATCCCTATGGATAAATCCTTAAACACCTTGCCTTCTTTAGCTGACACAAAGCCATGCTTTAAGACGATACATCACAGTAGTGGATGATCACAAAACATACCTACAATAAACTTTTCGGAGTCAACAGTTTGTTGATTCCCCCAACTCAAATTGGGAGCAGGTAGATGCACAGAATTTGAATGTCTGGTTCCTCGTGTGATTTTAATTGCTTCCATCTCAAAATCCAAAATAATTGGAAATACATTAAAAAAAAGTAAAGAAAGAAAGAAAAAGTGGCGACCAAGAACAGCACAAATGCATGGTCTGGCTTCAGCTAAAACAACACTGGTTTGGGTAGATACTACACAAAATAGTAAGAGATTCTCTTTAGCTCCATATGTACATTAGTTGAAGTGTTCTAAAAAACTTCTGTAATTATTATCATTATTATTTAAAAAGATTGGTTTTGATGTTCCTTTAAGTACAGTAGTTAGTACCAAAACAACCAAGAACAGGGAGCCAGTCTTTCTGCCATTGTACAGAGCAGCAGAGAACTCCTGTCTCCAACTGTTTATAGATAAGCAATTAAGGTGAGAAAGGAGATAGAAAGCAAACATAATAATAAATGTGACAGTGGCAAATAGCACATTTCTTCCACAGTTTGGGGCTGGGTGGGTTACTGAAAACAGGCTCAACTGCAGAAAAAAAAATTAACCCTGAGTAATGGCAACTGAGAATAGGGATACTGTATGTCCAGTCTTCCCCAGTCATGGCCTCTTTCCTGCTTAGAAATTCTGTCTGGGTGGAGTTTGAGGATATTCAGCATTGTCTAGGATTTCTGAACGTCTGGCAGATCGAAGCAACTCTGCAAAAGGTCTGACCAAACTTTGCTGCCAAACATCCAGAAATCTTGGCTGTTGCCTCAGCGCATGCACAGATCAGTTGCATGGGATGGTGTACTAAGTCCAGCACTTTTGAGAATCAGGACACACACTGCACACGGGCTACACAAGTAATACTTAAATATTTCTACCTGGAAAGTCCTAAGCATTCATCTTCATCAGACAACTGTCTCCCATGAATACATGGATCTTTCCTGAGTTTCTTCCACATACGGCTCAGAACAGGCACCCCTCCAGAAAGTGCAGATGCAAAACCAAAACCACTGGCAGCTTCATGCAATTAGCTGCCCAGTACATTTTGTAACAGCAAACATCTCATGCCAACAGCAAACGATTTTGTGCCATGTCATCATCATCCTCTGTCATTATATGGGCTTCTTTCATTTCAGATCCTGCCATCTCAAATCTAGACATACAATGTAATTAAGGCATAATTCTGGAATGCCTGCTGACTGAGGCTTGGAAATGGAGGACACATTGCTGCTTCAAGTCCAATGCAAAGGGAAGATAACAAAGGTTTTGTGATGCAAAGCTGGTGCAGCAGCCACAGTAAAACAAATTGGTCAGGCCTCAGTTTTTCCATTAGCAGGTAGTTGAAAGGATTTACAAATACTGTGGGAGTGTTTCCCTTCAACTCTATCTCTTAACAGACCACATAAATGGGTCTCCCCTGTATCTCAGAACAGATGGCAGAATCACTGTCAATCTTCACCTTGCCTCTTGCTTTTCGTTGCCTGATCCCAGTTAATTTTCTCAGGTATCATGGTTCAAAGAGTACCTGTGCAACCAGCAGCAGCAAAAGCAGCTCAGAAGTTGGCAAACTGATGCACATCACTGGACTTAACTGATTCGAACAGATACAGATAGGGCGTTGCAACAGCAGGGTGGTAGAAGAACAGCCAGAAAGCAAATTAAAAAGGGGCAGGATTTGACATTGATCTGGCTTGCCTTAAAATTTACCATCCAGCTCCCTTACCTGGCAGCGTGTGGAAGGGGAAGAGCAGAACAGTACTACTCAATGGGCAGCAAACTGAACTAAGTACCCCAACATCTACTCAAACTATGAACTACATGTCAATACATGAAATCTAGCTCCCTGGGATTAGAATACCAGACTAGATTTAGTAGTCTGATATCTTGATTCTGGCAATGGACCATATATGATGGTTCACATGAAGCAGAAAAACAACCCGTACTGCACTGTTGCCAACTGTGCAATGCTTTATCCAAGGAGAAAAATTCTTTCCTGACCCCTAGGCAATCGGTCTGTGGTCTGTAGCATGACATTTGGCTGTTCCTCTCAAGCAGAGCTGTAGCACAAGTATTCTTTAGGCTCATAAAATTAATGACCGTCAATATTACCCTCAAAAAAAATACATGCGTGCAGCCAAAGCAGGTTGAAGCTTGCCGCAATAAAATGCAGAGGTTAATATCACTCTGGACAGGGAAGGGTTTGTTGGAAACTGACGGTTCTTTGACTTGTCATTTTTTACTACTTGACACTCAGTGATACTACAGTAAGGAACCAGAAGTGTTCACGCTATATTTTTGATGTAGTGAGTCTATTGCTATTTAAGTTCAGCAAAATCATGTGTGGGTAGCTACTCACATATTTATCAACTAGAAATGCTTGTTTTGGGCAACTACCCTAATTTTTTTTTTAAAGCGAAAACCCTGCTGCAGATTATTTTATTGGTCTCAGAACCCAAAGCTTAAAATAGGGAGAAGATCAAGAGAATGTGGTTCAGTGGTTAGAGAACAGTAAAGATTCTCATTTTTTGTTCTCAGCTTCTCCATCATTTGCTGCAGAAACCTAAGTAAATCTCTCTATGGCTTGAAGTATCTTTCTGTACAGAAGTTAACATGGACTAGGGAAATCTGGATGAGAGTACTGACATTCAGTCACAGAATCATTAAGGTTGGAAAAGACCTGCAAGATCACCAAGTCCAACCATCAACCCAACACCACCATGCCCACTAAACCATGTCCCGCAGTGCCACGTCCACACTTTCCTTGAACACCTCCAGTGATGGTGACTCCACCACCTCCCTGGGCAGCCTATTCCAATGCTTCACCACTCTCTCAGTAAAGAAATTTTTCCTAATATCCAGCCTGAACCTCCCCTGGTGCAACTTGAGGCCATTTCCTCTTGTCCTGTCACTCGTCACTTAGGAGAAAAGACCAGCACCCACCTGTCTGCAACCCCCTTTCAGGTAGTTGTAGAGAGCGATAAAGTCTCCTCTCAGCCTCCTCTCCTCCAGACTGAACAACCCCAGTTCCCTCAGACGCTCCTCATCAGACTTGTATTCCAGACCCCTCACCAGCTCCGTCGCCCTTCTCTGGACACGCTCCAGCACCTCAATGTCCTTCTTGCAGTGAGGGTCCCAAAACTGAACACAGGATTTGAGGTGCAGCCTCACCAGCGCCGAGTACAGGGGCACAATCACCTCCCTGCTCCTGCTGGCCACACTGTTTCTGATACAGGCCAGGATGCCATTGGCCTTCTTGGCCACCTGGGCACACTGCTGGCTCATATTCAGCCGGCTGTCAATCAACACCCCCAGGTCCTTTTCTGCAGGGCAGCTTTCCAGCCACTCATCCCCAAGCCTGTAGCGTTGCATGGGGTTGTTGTGACCCAAGCGCAGGACCCGGCACTTGGCCTTGTCGAACCTCATACAATTGGCCTGGGCCCATCGATTCAGCCTGTCCAGATCCCTCTGCAGAGCCTTCCTACCCTCGAGCAGATCAACACTCCCACCCAACTTGGTGTCCTCTGCAAACTTGCTGAGAGTGCACTCAATCCCCTCATCCAGATCATTGATAAATATATTAAACAAGACCGGCCCCAAGACTGAGCCCTGGAGTACACCACTTGTGACCGGCCACCAACTGGATTTAACTCCATTCACCACGACTCTCAGGCTCGGCCATCCAGACAGTTTTTAACCCAGGAAAGAGTACACCTGTCTAAGCCACGAGCTGCCAGTTTCTCCAGAAGAATACTGTGGGAGACAGTGTCGAAGGCTTTACTAAAGTCCAGGTAGACAACACCCACAGCCTTCCCCTCACCCACCAGGCGGGTCACCTGGTCATAGAAGGAGATCAGGTTGGTCAAGCAGGACCTGCCTTTCATGAACCCGTGCTGGCTGGGCCTGATCCCTTGGTTATCCTGCACATGCCCTGTGAGCGCCCTCAAGATGAGCCTCTCCATAATCTTCACCGGCACTGAGGTCAGGCTGACCGGCCTGTAGTTCCCTGGATCCTCCTTCCGGCCCTTCTTGTAGATGGGCATCACATTGGCAAGCCTCCAGTCGTCTGGGACCTCCCCTGTTAACCAGGACTGTTGATAAATGATGGAGAGTCCATCCTGCTGCTCTATTCACCTACACACATCACCAGGACTTCAGGGTCCTGGTATTTTTTTGTAAACACAGAAAAGTATCACAGAATCACTAAGGTTGGAAAAGACCTGTAAGATCATCAAGTCCAACCATAAAAAAAAAAAAAAAAAGAACCACAAAACCACACCACAACCCACACCAAAACAACCCATCCACACCACACAGCACCATGCCCATCAAGAACCAGAGGATTAGCTTGCCATATTAATACACACATGGCAAAGCTCACAAACCCAAGCAAAAGCTGAACCTGAGCCTTAACACTAGGATGGGCCAATTCAGACTGAGTGCAACACTTAAGCTGTGGGTATAGGTGGATACAGAATGGAGTCAGGGCAACATTTAAATAACTGCTAGGTTCTACAATGGAGACATATCTTCCCCTCTAAACAGTTACAACAGGAACTTAGAGCTGGATAAAGTTGTCCTATATTTAGAAGTCAAATTTCTAAATATGAAGGAGGAGGTCTTCTCAAAAAGGACGGAGTTTTAGACATAGCACAGGCTTCAGTTTTAAATCACTGAGCCTACAGTCTCTGAAAAAACGGTAAACAGGATACTAAGAAATCAGATAGGCACAAAATCATGCAAAGTTGTGGAAATCTGTGGTGACTCTCTGCCCATCACAAGAAAAGGAAATTTGTACAGATTTGAAAATTCCAGTGAAAAATCTTTCTAGGGGCTTCTGCCCAGCACTCATAATATATGCTTGCCATCCTCATGAGAGTTGGAAAAGCTAGCGAAATTCATGGAAATGTTTAAAAGCTTTATTTCATTTGACTGTATGGAGAATTATACTACTTGCATCCGTATTGGTCTACTGTGATGTTTTGAACCTTTTCTATAGAATAGTGCAGCTGAATTTCAGAGAGTGGGAGAGACTGAAACAAATTAAATTTTAAACTAGATATATGGTTAATGATCTTGTACTTGTAGGTCAGCATAGTAACGTGCTCTGTGTTGTAATTAAAGTATCATGCACAGTTTCAGAAAGTGAAGTTTAGGAACACCCAAAGTCTGAAAGAATTTGATAGGTTACTGTGCTTGGATTATGAACTCATCAAATGTTATCAGCAGCATCAAAATACCACCTTGCCTGATAATTTATAGATGCTTATTCAGATGCTATGGCTGAAAAGGATTTCCCTGTCTTCTCCTGTGACACCTGCCACAGAAACCCCCATGATATTTGCTACAAAGAAAGGAATCTACTTCATTAGTATGCCATTGAGCATTATAATATCCAGTGATGTTCAGATGAATTAGAAAGATATACAATCACAATTTAATGTTGCAAAGCACTGATAAATATTCCAGCGATTAATGCAATGGAGAAAGAAACAGCTTCAAAGTCTGGTAACATTTTGGGCTGCTCTTCTTTTCCAAGAGTATCTTAAAGGCTCTGATGGACAAACTACAATGCCTTAGCACAAGGCAGGAGTTTACTACCCTGAGATGTTCACCTCACACATGATGTGCCATGACAGCACATCAATCAATTCCTAGCAAGCTGGGAACCCGCAACACAATTTCATAATAATCTGGGATGGTTTCCCTAAAAATCACCTCAGCAATTGACTGATGAACAACTGAGACGTCCATGCAGCAGACGTTTGGGGAGCATCTGGGGAAGGTAACTTTGCCTTTGCCTTACTAAGTGGTTCCACCCCTCAGCCAGTGCTCCAGGCCAAAAATCATGCTCATACACTTCAAAGATGATGAGCTAACTTATTACTTTGAGGCCATATTGGAAAACTGAGATCTGCAGTCAGATATAGATAAACTTGCTGAGATTTTAGTAAGAAAACCAGGGTGCCAGTGGGAGGAACAGAAAAAAAAGAATTCCTGTTAATGACAACTCCAGTTCCTTTCTACCTCCAATTTCCTACATTTATGGGCTATTTCTCAATTTCTGCACTCTCCTTGATCTTGAATTACTATTTCACACAACTTATCTTACATGCTGCTGGAAAGAAAAGCAACAAGTTTGACTCTGGGGCCCTCTCTTCCTTGCTCACTTAATGAGAGTACAGGATCATCACAATATCAGATTTATATCCTTGGATTCTCAAAATGTTTGTTCTTTCTGATAAGATGAATTCCACTGCAGAGGAACTCTTTGAAGAAAATCTCCTGTCTAGCCATTTTTAAAACTTTTTATTTTTCTTTAGCCTGAGTCTAGTTTAATATTTATACTGTGTGAAGCAGAGTAACAGCAACAACCCATCATAACATCTGCAGCCTATTTTCCAGGATAGAAAAACCTAAGCATGTTCAGTAGCTACTTCTATTACTAAATAAGATAATTTTTTTTTATTGTTTTTATTAAGATTGTCCTTCTGAACCTGTTCTTCTGAACAGGTCCACTGTCCTTCTGAAGCTCTGGAACGTTAAAGTTACAGAAGAAGTAACGTTGTACTAACCAGCTGAAGATGGACACAGATGATACAAGTTCTACAGGATGCTGCAGCTATTAAGTGACTGTAACCTTTCAAACTGTACTGCTGCGTTCCCCCTCACCCTGCCCATGTTACTAGACTAGGAGCACAAACCAAGTACTAATTCACACCCACCAGTTATAAACAACAGAACCAAACACAATATCCCCAACCAATTAACATTATAAACAACAGATCACACAGACTCAATTTGAATAGTCAGTATTATAATTAAAAAACTAATTTTTCTTGCATAAGTTAATAAGGAGAACATGCTGTGCTCCATTACTCTCTATGTTCAATTATTATAATGTAGCTTGTTCCCCACCCCACAAAAGAAAAAAAAAATTAAAATTTGCAAGTTTGTATCTCACCCTCCAGCTACTGTGGATTCCAGGAAATTTGGAACTAATTCACAATGATAAAGATTGGCTGTTTTATATCATCTTCAGCTCTGTTACATGTTTCTTCTCACCTGTGTTACCTGAGAGAGGTAAAACAAAGCTCCTCCAGGGCAGCAAGCTGGACTGAACAAAACCCAGGCATAGTTCCATGCATAGCAAGAGGCTGAAGTGCCAAAGACAGTGGCTGTAATTGCATCATCTTGGTTTGACAAACCATTAAGGCAGGCTACTTGCCACAAAGTAATTGCAGATCTCACATGTATTTCAGCAAAGCTGTGCTCTTAATGTTTGGCACTTAGAAAAGCACTTTGAGCATTAAATGCTTATTTCAGCTATATGACATGCATGCAACTAGTATATTATCATCTTCATTTTAAGGCTGGAAAATTAAAGGTTTCAGCCATGTTCATATACCAAATGGGAAGAACTGGAATTTAGATTTTCATCAAGTAGGTTCAATCCAGGACTTCAATCAAAGATTTGTTCCTTCAAGGAACTTAAGCCTGTCAGTTTAATCAGTATTGAATTTGTGTGGTTTTTCCAAGCTACTAAAAAAACCCATTCAGACTTTACCCTTTCAGCCTTCAAAGCAACTTTAAAAGGGGAAAGGTATGCCTGAAAAATTAACAGTTTAAAACCAGATCTGAAAAAAATAAAAGGAAGTTATGGCACTCTAGCTTGTAGGTCATTAGATTTTACAATTGCTTCCATTTGACTAATAATAAAGTCTGCAGAATGCACTGGAAATTGGAAATATCCCACTTGAGCTTTTAATTAGGAAACATGAGAAATGTAAACCCAAATCTTAGCAACATCACATGCTTCAACTTTGACTTCACTGTACTGTTATCACCAGTTGCGGTGGTGTCTGGAAGAACCAGAGTTAGAATAGTATTGTGCATAGGTGTCACATGCATAAAGTAGCAACATGTTGCCATTTTTCCACTGTGTTTGCACCAAAGCAAGGTGAAATAATAAGGGGGGGGAAAAAAACAGTAAGAAAGGGAATGCTCACTAGGACTGGCCAATGTCATACACACAGAGGGTTTCTGACTGGTGCCCTAAAAATCACAATAAAGTAAGCTAATTTTTTTAAAATATCTTTCTAAAGGTTTGATAAAAAACTGTTCTTTGGTTTAAACACTTTCATTGAAATTATCTGCTTTTTATGAAAAATGCCAACTTTTCTTCAAAAAGTCAAATCCAAGAACTACTTCTGAGTTTTGGTTTTGCATTTAAAAATTTATATACTCCAAAAGTTGTTTTTCTGTGCAGTTCCTGTTGAAAAATCCCAGTTCCTGGCCTGCTCTTGCATAAACAAATAAGATAAATATCAGATGCCCTCTACCAGTCCTGTGTTTAAGTTAGAGTTTCAGAACTTATGAATTTCCAAAATTCCTTCTAGCTCTTGCTTTTGTTACAGTAAAGTTGCAGTTTCCTGCCTCTGTCAGACAAGTCCCACCACTTCAAAGATTAAAAGTGCGGTCAGTTTGATGATAGCTGTCAGCATGCAATCAGAGCGTGACATGGACAGAAGGAAGCTGAAAGGGCTGAGAGGGAAAACTGACAGCTCCAGGAAAACGATTTGGGTTAAGGGAGGAGAAAGGAAGATAGCTAGAAGAAGGAAGAGATCATACCAGGATTGAAGCATGAAAGAAATATGGATGCCAGTAAGTAAAATGCAGTGGCCCAAGCATGAGGGGAAGGGGAGAACCTGGGATCTACACCACACTACACGCTGTTTTAAACCCTTTGGGTTAACAAGTTTCCTTGAACAAATCAATCTTTCCTCTGAAAATGCTCTTTTTGCTTCCAGATTAACAACATGTATGGCAGGTGGTGCAGATACAAAAACGTCACAACTCTCTTTACAGATTCCTAGCTTGACTACAAAGGAAGAACATGCTGTAGCAGGGTTAGATTTGTGTTACACATGAAGAGTCACGAAGAGACAGATTTGGGATGCAAGGAGATGAATATGCAGTAGGAGAATATGTACTCTCCGATTAGAGGCAGCTCTTGAAGCAGTTTGCCACTGATACTAAGCTCAGTGCCTGGCATGCTCAACTAGGTTATACTTAGCACATACTCATGTTTTGCAACACTCTCCTCTACTCAGAAACAGACCTGTAAAGCTCCTGTCTCCTCAGGAGGGTAAACACTCATGTATTCTTCTTGCGCAAAGGTCCTGTATTGCAGAGGCAACTTCACTATCTTTGCAGCCTAACAGACAGCTTCAGGAAAGGGCAAAACCAAATGGAGAAACCCTCCATCATCTCTGTTTCTTACCTTCCCCTCAAATCTTGCAGTGGCTCCCAGTTGCACTCGGATATTCCGAGGAGGAAGAGTAAATGCTGGTGCTTCAGCAGGGACAGGGGGGCTAAGTGTCAGGGAGGTTTTGGAGACTCGAGTAGATGCCACCAGTTTCACATCCCCCATGATGAGGACTGTAAAAGAGAAGCAAGTGGTAATACAGAAGTTACGATGATTAATTACTTACAATTACAGTAATAGCTAAGAATCAGATCAGGAGCAGATTGTTCTATATGTATGCTATATTCGTATACATAGGAAGAGGCTTCAGCCTAAGGCGACAATTGCTGTTTTCTGGGTGGGGAACTGAGACCCAGGAAGATTGCCTGGTGTGCCTATAGTTGCGGTCAGGGTCACAGCCTTGAGCTAAACTCAGTTTGAACTCTTAAGTCCCAGGCCAGAGCCTTAACCAAAAAGTCATCCTTTACAACTGCATTAAAAGGTAATAACTTATTTCAGGAGGATATTTTCACAACGTGACTTTGATTTTCCTGGCCTGGAATACACCACAATCAGTAAGTCTCAAAAGTAGAGCCAGCGTTAAACAAGTACTTATGAAATAAAGAGACCTCTGTTTGCACTGGATTTAAGTTGCAAGTGGGAATGTGGAAAATCTGATTTTTCATACCATGCTTTCAAGATCTTAAGAAATATCTGGATATATCCCTCCAAAGTACTGCTAGTACAAAACAAATACTTTTGCAGAAATTCCAAGTCTCTATTTTACTGCAAATCTTCTACAGCACATAAACTAGTAAAATAGCATGGAGACCAAATTTCATAATGCTACAAAAATGGCATTTCAGAGACCTCATTACAGATATCTGCTTCAGAGGTGATTCTTCTGCTACACATTTCATACTTCCCAACAGAAAGCAAAAATTATTGTATTTTTGAAAAATAAAATTGCAGGTTTTCCAGGAAAAAAAGTAGTAGCTGACCCTAGTACTAATTCCTTGAATCATCTACGTAAATTAGAAGCCTCACTGTAAAATGCCTATTTAATACACAAGTTTAACAAAGAAAAAAACCTGAGAAATGGCTTGACCCACCAACAGGTTATGTTGAACCAGTGAAGAGTACTGGGCTTCCAGTCATAATCCTCTGCCATACACACCAATCCATGATAGACTATGTATTTACTCAGCTGATTCTGATGAAAGTTACAACAAATAATACTTGAGTAAACAATGAAACTTTAATTTGAACAAGAAAAAAAATCAATTAAACTAGGGACATGTTATTCCTGACTGTATGAAGGATACTTTTTCTAGAACAGGCTGCAGTTATTTGGGGAGCAGGGGAACACAAAACTCATTCATTTCCAAATAGGAGTTACAGTCCAACGTCACATGTATGCACCTGAAAACCCAGTCTGAGAACCTAAGTTTTCCATATAGCATACATGACATGCTCCATAAACGTACAGAAACACCTTCTCTACACTGATCAAAAATAGTTTAAGAGGGCAGCTCCTCTCATGGAAGTTGTTAGTATAAGTTAGATGTTTAATGTGAACTAGAAGTGTGGGCTCCTTCACAGTCAACAGAGAGCAAGAGGCACCTCCAGAGAGTATTTTGTTCTAAGGTGTGGGAGCCACAGAGCTTTCTGCTTCACAGTATGCACTTGTCAGGAGCTCTGGCTTAGAAGGCAAATCCTTCCAAGATATCAGTTAAATTATGTATGCACACAGATTTTCAAAAAATGCTTGAAATCTCTGTCCTCGTTCATAAGAATTCAGATGACGTGGACTTTGGATTTCTTCTGGAATGGTGTTGTTAGCATTTCTGCATATCGACATGCAAAAACCCAAGAAAATCCTCTAGCGTTTCTAACAATTGAATTGCTGAGATCAACACATAAATGGAATAAAGATGATTTCCTTAACCATGATGCAAAGCTTTAACTGAGAAATTCTGCCCTCATTACAGGAGAGTTAATCTTGCAGTGAATCTCTATACTGGTACCCAGTCACTTGAGAGCACAGCATAAGTGTCCCTCTCCAGTATAAGCAAGTCTTTAAAACACAAACAGAAAAAACCCCACAAAATTATCTTTGTACCTTAACGGATCAAAGAACCGTATGAAATCATAATATAATTTAAATAAGGAAAAAACTCATTGTATTCCAGAGACAAGAGATGAAATCAAAGACTTGCTTCATTTCTAACAAATGTACTTGGGACCCTGACAGACAAAGAATGACAGTCTCTCGCAGCTATAGTCACTGCAATGAACAACCATTTGCCTGAAAAAGTGAGAGAATTATTCTTTCAATTAATTGTTGTTTCACTAAGGACAAGACTCCAAACTCAGTTCTCCATTCAGCTAAAACCACAGTTTATCCCAGCAGACTTTCAATCAATTACACGGCTGTAAACTGACGCATACTGACTCCATATTTGCCAGCATATTTTTTAAATTTATTTTTCTTTACATATTAAGAACAAACATTTTTCAAATCTCAAATTGCCATAAATGACAACTGTGATAATTTGTCACTTTTAGTATATGATGTTGATAATTTTGTATCTTCTTACCTTTTCTGAATTGGCCTAAACCCCATTTTAAGGTTTATTTCTAATTTTCTTTTCTTCTGCCCTCTTTCTCAAAGTGCTTCCTTGAATTTCTCTTTTCCACAGATGATCTTCACTTTTCAACATGCTCAACTAACTACTCAATCTTCAGTTTTTCTTCCCACATGTTCTTCTCTGCTAAGCTACACCTTTCCATAGTCTATAAATACCAAAATCTGCAATGTCTCTCTAGCTGAGTGTGCTGGTTTTGGCTGGGATAGAGTTAATTTTCTTCATAGTAGCTAGTATGGGGCTATGGTTTGGATTTGTGCTGAAAACAGTGTTGATACACAGGGATGTTTCAGTTACTGCTGAGCAGTGCTTACACAGAGTCAAGGCCTTTTCTGCTTCTCACCCCACCCCACCAGCGAGTAGGCTGCGGGTGCACAAGAAGTTGGGAGGGGACACAGCCGGGACAGCTGACCCCAACTGACCAAAGGGATATTCCATACCATATGATGCCATGCTCCGTATATAAACTAAGGGGACAGCTGGCCGGGGGACCGCTGCTTGGGCTGGGCATTGGTCGGAGGGTGGTGAGCAATTGTTTTCATTTGCATCACTTGCCTTTCTTGTTTGTTGTTGTTATTTTCCTTTTCATTACAAATTTTATTATCATTATTATTTTATTTTATTTCATTTCATTTATTAAACTGTTCTTATCTCAACTTACGAGCTTTCTCACTTTTAATTTTCCGATTCTCTCCCCCATTCCACTGGGGCAGGGGGGAGTGACCGAGCAGCTGTGTGGTGCTTAGTTGCCGGCTGGGCTTAAACCACGACACTGTGAAACTTTTAACTAACAAATCAGTCTGCCAATAGAAGCCTGCAATAAAATTTTCAGACCACGAGTAGTGACAATAATGTGCCAGGTATAATACAGACACTATGAAAATCTTCTCCAGTCTGAAGACACTAATGCATTTGATTCCATAACAAGGCAGTAACAAAACCTATCATTTCACACACATCTGTATCAACTTTGCAGAGAGTTTACAAAACCAAAAGAACATAAAAAAAGCATATACACCCTAAATTTTGTTTTAAAAATAGTATTGTAAGAGTAGTAAAATTGAAAACAAAACCAAAATACCCAACAACCGACATCCAGAATCCAATTCAAACTTGATATTCACCCATGTAAATGGAAGTCCATTTTGGTCAATGCCATTATAATGGCTGAAACAAGCAAGACAGAAAATTATACGCACTACAGATGCTCACAGGACTATTCTGTAGGGACAAAATGCTCCAGCATCTGTCCTTAGGTACAATGCACTGCTTATGCAAGGTGACTTTAAAAAACTTGTTAGGCATGACACCTGCTTACACACAGAAACCTCCACACTGGGTATGCTACAAGACCAAATTCACCAAGTACCTGAAACAAAGCCACCGGCACATGCCTGGAAAATACACTGTATTCAAGACGCTCATCCTCCAAGCATCACTGGGCTCAGGTATGTCTGGACTGGATTAGACAAAAAGTCCCGTGGCTAGGGAAGACCCTTTGATGAAAAGACTGAGCTAAAGCCCAACATCAGCTTTCCACTGATTTCTTTGGCTATTTGATCAAGCACTATACAAAATGTAATAAAAAGAAAAGAAAAGAAAAGAAAAGAAAAGAAAGAAACAGGAGGAGGGGAAGTAGAAAGAAAGAAAAAAAATCCTGAACAAATAAGCCACTCTTACTGGTCAGGTTACATTTCTATTGCATTTCTATGCCAAAAACTATCAACAAATTGATGCCTAATATAGTGAGACAGTAAAGCATAAAATAAAGTAATAACTAGTCTTTTCCATGCACATCTTGCACAGATTTATGTTCTTCTAAATAAAGTGTGTAAAGGGGATTGAATTTACAAATGAATATTAGTTCAAATCAGCACAAGCAGTTTTCTAGCAACATAAGCTTCTAATCATCCACATCTAACAGTCTGACTTTAATTAGCTATGTATGCTGAAGATGCTTCCAGTAAATAATTAGGAAGGGGTTTTTTTTTCAGTTTAGAGGATGTTTAACAATTATGTTCCCAAACAAATGAATAATTCCATGTTGTGCAGTCTGGTGTTACTATGGAATTACCATGTCCAAATATTTTAAAGAAATAATGTTCCAGAAAACAAATCTTGTTCAAGCTTAAAATTTGATAGACAGGAAGAAAGCAGACACTTAATGTATCTGTTTGGGGTTTTTTCTTTTATTTAAGCAACTTCCTAGAATGAGCCTATCCCTAAAATCTTTTTCTTAGGTATTTGAAGCTTGCTGCTGAATAAGCTTTCAAGGATGCTACATGAACTCATAACATTTCATTTCACATGCTGTGCACACCTAGACTATGGTCTTTAAACAAAACCAACTGTAACTGAAGTTGCAATACAAACATTGTGGTATTAAACATAAAAGAAAACCACCATGCAAATGTTGGCTTGTAGGTTAGTGATGTGGTTAGACAGCATTTCTAATCTGGATTTTTTTAATTCTTAATCCTTTCTAAAAAGCACATAAATCCTTACAAATTCTCACAGTGTGCCCTCTAATCTTTCTAATACCAAAGCAGACTAATGTGTTTCAAGCATTTTCTATTGGGAACAAATCTCTGTCACTCAATATTCTGCTCACAAAAAGAAACCTAAAAAAACAAACACTAAGAAACCCACCTCACAGTTTTCTCTCCTACACTTACTTTATATAAGTAAATACTTACCCTCAGCTTCCAACGTAACCATTTAATTACACTAATTTCCTTTTAGCAAGTCCTTCCTCCAAGGTAGAAAAAAAAATGAGTTGCAGAGAGGGCTTGTGCGTGCATATGAGAAGAGCAAGCTCGCACAAGTGAGAGAAAAGCAGACCTGCCAGCTGAAAAACTTTTATTTGGCTTACAGATACTGCAACTCTACACTTAAGTGGTACATTTTTACTTGGTCCAGCTATTCTATTATTTTAGCTAGACTGCCCTCAATAACCTCTGAACCATCTCTGAAATCTGGATAGAACCTTCTGAGCTCTTTAAAAATAGGAGCAAAAGCACAGAGAGCCCAGCCAGGGGTTGGAGCATTTGTCTGCTGTTTGGGAGTCCTGGTTGAATTCCCTGCTCCACAATGGGCTGCCTGCATGGCCTCAGGCAAGTCACTAAGCCTCTCTCTTGCCATGGCTCCCCATTTGTAAAGTGGGGATTATTGTACTTCCTTACCGCAAAGAAGTGCTGTAAGGATAACTATATTAGAGGGTGGGAGTCAGGCTATGGTAACAGGACCACATAAATAGCATAACTAGCAAAAGGTACAAAATTACCATAAACTTACAGGAAGCTGGATCTCATTATAGCTTTCTTTTTTATAAATCAATCGGGCGGGGGGGGGGGGGGGGTGTGTTCAAAAAAGGACACATTTTAAAACGCTAGGTAAAATTTATTCCCTTACACAGATCACTGAATTCAACGGAGTTTTGCTAGGGACTAAATGTTATCCATTATGCTTCAAAACCTTCAGTATTTAAAAGAGTTTCTTTCATTTCTAAGCCTGCTTGACAGCTTCCCCTTTTCACACACCTTATTTCCTTTCCTACAGCTTCTTTCTTTACCACAAGGACTAACATGTGGTTACCATACTTCTATACAAGTCTATAACTGAACACATTCTCCACAGAACTACAGAAATGAATTTTCGCAGCCATATGACTTGTGACTATCTTTTCAGTCTTGTCCTACAAGACCACACAAGGAAGTATCTTGCCTCCTGTCAACTACCAGTAGGTATCCAAGAAACAGCATGTAGAGAGAACAATAAACCATAAAGGACCAGCAAAGGTGATGAAGTAATGTGTAGATTTAGCAGATGGGAATAAGTTGGAAGCCGGAACCGGAAGCAAGGAACTTGTAACCCTTCCAATCATGGCCTCATTATTCTGGGCAGCTTCTCCTTCAGACCCAGTAATTGTAACAGGTATTGGCCTCTGGTAAAGGCATAGCAACAACATTATACTGTTGCAAGTAGGACTACTTTGAACTGCCCATGCTATTAATACAAGAGAAATAGATCTTTTCTTTTTCTAAGGGAACAATAGGATACCGTCCACAAATCATGCTTTTGTGATGTTCAGATCTTGTTGTGCCTGTGCTCTGCTATTTGTAGGTCTTGCTAAGTGTTGTGGTCAAGCAAAGCCTCAGAATGTGTCCTGACACTATGGGAGCAAATGAGATTTTGTATCAGTCCTGACTTGACTGGGGTTTCTTCCTCTGTTGTCTCATCCATAAATGATCATCATCATCTCACTTTTCTCTACATACCTGGTTTCTAGAAAAGCCCTTTTGTCATAAACATTTTCAAGGCCTTCAACCCAGACCCCTAAATGTCCTATCCTTTTCCTAGGAAAATTTGATTCTGACTATTAGACATGGCAGTAGGAACAGGATCAGAAGCCAAATCTTCATGCACAACTCCATGATCCAAAAATTTTGCAAGCTTAGGTTTTGGCAACACCATGCGTGTAAAATCCCTGGATATGTTCCCACAATATGCATTTGCATAACTGTCCCACACAAATGGGAATTACAGAGCAACTTGCAATTTGTGCTAAAGCTTAGGCTCACTAAAGTGACAGCAAAAAAATTCCAAACTAAATTACAATTTCATTTGGGACCATCATGTCAAAGATTTTCCCAGAAGTAAGCAAGTTCTTCAAATCCCATCATTTCAGTGCCTTGGATTTCACACTCAGCAAGTCATCCATGAGGCTTTGCATTAGCAAGAATCTTGCTTGTACACAGAAAAAGGAAAGCACAGGTTCAAACTGTTCCAGGTGCTCATTTTAACAAAATACTATTGCGGCCACTATGATTTATTCAGATACAATAATGGTCTCCAGGCTGCTTTAAAAACGGAAATACTGTCAAGGTCCAAAGGAGATGTACGCATGTGAGACTGTGATATTGAGTTTGAGCTACAAAGTATAGTAGGAGCTTTCTGAAATGAAGCTAGGTCATTTTCTTACATCGCACTCTGCAATATTTTCTAAGAGTTCGGGCTACACTGTTTGAGATCAAAGGAGAACAAAAGTTCTTTGTGGCAGATTTCCTTTAGTCTCTTGTATGTCTTGGGTGTCCTTGCAAGAGAAAGGACAACTCTTCCTATGTACTCTTTCAGCGCTTCTGCAATGCTCATTTCATTAACTCTTGATGAATATGCAAATCACAACAGTGGCTCCTGTAGAAGTGTCCATAAGTAGAAGTGGCTAAACCGGTGTGATTGAGAACAAACTTTATAATTAATATTCAGCTAACAAGTCTCTAAAAGAGACAAAAAGATATTGTCAGATAGCTTGTGTGACACAGAACTGAACTATTTTTAGCAGATCAGAGAGAGAGGCAAGAACTATTTGTCTAATCTATTAATAAATTTGGTGCTTTTATTATATTTGCCTAATGCAGCATGGGCTTTAAGCTGAAGTAGTTTCCATGGTACAATCGCATAGCTGGGTGAAGAATTTCATCCTGATCTTATATAAAAGAATAACTCAAGATTATGCTAAGTGACCTACATTTATTTAAAGATAGGTGTATTAGAGCACAAGAAGGATGGCAGTCAAAAACCTTTATATAAATAAATCATATAAGAAAAAAAAAAAACCAAATGTGTTCTTATTAAAGAAAAAGAAAATCATGCCCTCCCTAGCCCTCTGTGCTGCCTAGCAAAGAAATCACTAGCAAGGATGTGACTTTCTTGCAGATACAGACAGTTGTAAACATCCTTTAATTTTCCTCAATTTAACAGTGCTGTTTAGGGTACCAAAGATACCAGGCCCACTGGATTTGTACAGATATGTGACTTCACCTACTGTCAGTAGTCATGTTACTGCACCAGAACACATCTAACATGAGCCCTGATATGTGCCCTTGCACAGTTGTGCCCTAATGGTTTATTGATATATTAAAGTATAAGGAAGGATGTGGAAAAACATATAAAAGAGAAATGAATGTATACCCTTGATAACATATACTCATCTTGATTATAAACAGACTGCTACATTATTGAATTATTCCATAACCACTGAGCACTGAACTTTAAGAAAAAACATGCCCATTACAAAGCAGCTGAACATGTGTCTTAAAAGAAGGCAATGACATTTTAAGACTCAAAACCTTGCATGTTTAATTTGAAACATCAGATTAAGAAGTAGTAAATCAGGAGAGACCACAAGAAACACAGCTTCTTTGCAGCTGTTACCTTATAAGAAATATAAGTAACTAAATGTGACATGCATTGGGCAGGTTCAGTACAGCATCCATACCTAAGAATTATTTTATAGCAGCAAATTGAAGCCAGAGGGAAACCCAGATGGCAAATGGGATGCAAGTTGGGCTTGTTCTTGCCGATTCCAAAGTGGCTTCCTATAGAAGCAGGTTGGGGAGAGTAATTCAATCTGACTTCAAAACCGGCTACAATTCTAGTTTATAAGCAACATCTAAAAAGAAAAAAAAAGGAAAGACCTAAAGAAAGGTTTTCAGTGTACTAAGCAGCAGGTCACTGGCAATAAAATTCTAAAATTCCTTTAAAGGATCATTTCTAGCACTCAATATATACCAAAATCCAAACATCTTAGTCTTGGGAAGGTTTGGAGTAAAAATCTCAACCTGAATTTCATCATTGATAGCTGGCCTCATAAAGGAACAAAACTTCTAATAATACCTTTTACAGTCCTTAAAGAAGCATGCACTTATAATATCTGAAGAAAGAGATTGCACCAGTCCTCATCTTACCAATAAACCTTTGTACTTAATTTGCACCTTATATCTTATGGTTTACAAGTAGAGAAAATAACTGGTAGAAGTTGGTGTTTATGATACAAATATGCATGTGTCAAAGATCATCCAAAATTCAGAGAGACTTCTAGGTGTGGGTATGACATTGATCACTGAACAGCAGGACCTCGACTATTAGCCTATTTTTGCAGGAAGAAAAACAATTTTCCCAGCGTTGTGCTGCCTTTCAGGTCATACACTGATGCAACCTGTTTCCTCTCTCCACCTCACATCCATGTGTCATCAGTGACTGAACAACACCAAATACCTGAGGATCAGCTGGGAATCCCAGTTGACCATGGATTTAAGAGGACTTGGGTGAAACATTTGGAATAGAGACTCTTGAAACCTTCTTGAAATATAACTTGCAATTCTAGAATAACTTTCAGTGCCAGTGGCAACCATGTGGAAGTGAAGCATGTCAGTATAAGCTGATAATAGCATGAAGTTTCAAGGAGACAAGCACAAATTTGCAGCTACAGTTCTGGCTTCAGACCTTTAATACTCAATATACGCAAGCCTGATAATACTGCTTTGCTAAGAGCAATACTTAGCAGTTAAACAATACCTTCCATCCAAGCCCCTTAAAAGTCATTTATATGTATTAAGTCTCCCAGTATTGAGGAAGAAGAATGATTCAGTGCTTCAACGATTTAGTATAAGACTATAGAGCTGTGAGACAATAAAAAAAGTAAAATCAAGACATCAAAAATCCAAGGACTGAATAAAAAAATTAATCTTTTAAGAAGAAAGAAAAATCTTACTTCCTATTTATTTTGTAAGGCAATACCTTTTATCTGAGTGCAGGTTTCAGCAAGGCTTCTAGCAGAGCTAACAAGTTTAATTCTGGAGCAAGTTAGCATGGGGCAAGTTTTGAAAGGTCTGCCTACCATTTGATTTAAATAAAAAGTTTTACAGAAAAAGTCATATTTTTGCAGTGTCTTAGCAGTGGTACAATGTTATGCTAAATCAGCAGTTCACAGTGAAGTTGTCTGCCGGGTTTTTTACTTTTTTTTTTTTTAGGTTCCACATTTCAAAGAGTAGCCACAACATTAACTTTCCTTAATGCTGATGCTGCAGGTGGCCAATTGCTATTGCCCATTTCCAAGCCAGTAGGGCTATAAAATTGCAATGAAAGGTCAGTCATGGAAGATTTGTGGTTCATAAAAACACAGAATTTTTAGCCTCTAAATTTTGCTTTGTGCTTTAGTTTCAAATATAGCCAGAACTCAAAAAACAAAGAGACACCCAAGTCCGCCAAGTTCTATGCCATTTGGGAAAATGAACACATGCACTCTACTGGCTGAGGTGTGCGAACCCTGGGGTAACATTGGAAAGAAACCGGTTGACTTCAGCCAGAGATAGACTGGGCCATGGATAAACATCACTAAGTTTCAAATTATACTGCAAATACTTAATACTAAAAGAATTAGGTTCTTCATTTGAAAGAGCCACTGGTTCTTCATGCTGAGATACTCTGCACAAGGCCAATTTCTGTGCTGCCTTCCATTCTATGAAGTCTCATTAACTGTCAGCAAAAAACCTAGCCCATAAGTTCTCCTGCAAGTTTATTTTTTCTGGAAACAGCAGTTTTGTTCATGTATGAAAGCCAGCATACTCCAACAACCATTGGTTATACATAAATCCTTAACAACATTTTGGCACTGTGAAGCAAACAGAAACACCACCTTGCTGAAAAAGTTACAACCTTGATGTGAGATGGAGCTATACAATGACAATACTTTTTTTTGCTTAATTAACAAAGAGTTGGTTTATTTCATAAAAGCACTAGATAGCATGCAAAACTTATTGCTGCAAGATGCTCCAGACAGTCAGACAGTTACAGCATTGACAAAAACATCCACAAATAGATTGTGGAAGAAATTTTTCTACAGGGATAATAGCTCTCAAAACTTCAGGATAAAGCAATGTCTATGAGACAGAATGAGCTTATGGTTGGTCCACAACACCCTCAACATCACATTACCTATCTGACTCAGGACAGCTTCCTGTGACCTTCTTCCTGTTTCTATTTATAGAAAGGAAGAAGTGAAAGCTTTAAGAATGCCACCCAGGAGAGCTGTACCAGAGATCATCAAGTTAAAGCTGTCTTCAGATGATGAAATGTGAACCCCTACATGCATCATTTGAGCTGGAGACTTCTCTTCTACTTTACCTCTACTGTCCAGGTTTTAGCAATGATGTCACCAAACAAGACCAACTCCTAACACTGAAGCCATCCACCGTCTGCTCTTCTCACAGCTAGTA
This sequence comes from Gavia stellata, assembly GCF_030936135.1. NCBI lineage: Eukaryota > Metazoa > Chordata > Aves > Gaviiformes > Gaviidae > Gavia > Gavia stellata. Next base: position 12,592,006 of record NC_082601.1, on the reverse strand, counting down.
AGGTTCCACATCCAGTGCTGCATGCTGCACTCCAAGCCTGAAGCAGCTGGAGACTTTGGAAACATGTAAATAAAAAGTGGTAGCATTTTTATAAATTCTTAAATGGAACAATTCCCCAAATGGGCCCCACTAGGTGGAGAAGTTAAGGTGGTAATTATATTCAAACACTTAACAGCTTGGTACAAAGAAAATTAAGACAAATTTATTCTCGATGTACATGGGAAGCAAGATATGAAGTCCTAAGTTTTTAGTTGTACCAGGGACAACTTACACATTAGGGAAATAAATAAAAATTGAAGCAGTCCTGGAAGAGATTGCTCAAGGAGTCTATGGAGTCTTCAATGCTGGAAGCCATACAAATGTCTGTCAGGAATGACAGGTACAGTTGATTTAGCCTTGGATATGGGAACAACTGGACAGCCTTCTGAAGTCCGTTCCAATCCCATGACTCTGATTCAACTGACAATTGATGTTAAATTTGGACTACAATATAGGACTTTCACATGCTGGATATGGGCCAGCAAGACAACTATTATTCTGTAGAGAACACTGTAAATCTGAAAAGAAACAACTGTTATAAGGTGAAAAAAATCAGCCTACGAAAACGACAACAATATCAATATATAAATCATTAACATTGCAGATCTTAGTGAGGAAGGAGACAGAAGGTATCTGGTTTAATATTACTTAAGCACCAGTTTGCAAATCTCAGCCAAATGTCCATTTCTGATAACAAGTGAACACATCTTTCATTTGAGACTGGAGAGAGTGGGACATGCAGGCAAAAAAAATCAATGCCTTTAAAGACATTTCCATTTTCAAACATACAGAAACTGCCCTGTTACATTCAAACACCTTACTGCATATAAAAGTTCTTTTACATACTTTTTACTGGGTTTGTAAATTAAAGAGTTGCAGTAAGTTACTTAGATCACATCACATTTGTTCAGCTATGTTCTATAAAAGCACACCACACACGTTCTCAAAGCTATCAGCTTAAAAGTGCATGTAAAAGAAGATTCAAATGTGAAACAGTGGTTTGGAGCCTCTTTACATTTCAGTGGAGCTGGTATGAACAGAAGAATGGTTGGACTCAATCTGAGATCCAAATCTGTCCTGACTGCCCTGCTTCCAGCTGGAAGACAAGCCCAAGAAGGGCCCGTTTTCCTTCTTCTGCATGGAAATTCATTAGAATGGCTCCTCTCATGAAATATGGGCCCCATCCAACCCTCAGCCCCTCTTTACACAGTGTGTCTGTTCAATGACCATATCAACATTTACTCTATTAACAGGGAAAAGTGGTAGGAATACCAAAATCTTTCCATCAGGTCCACAAAGCAAAAGTTTTCCTATTCCCTTTTAAAAGGCCAAAATTGAGCAAGGCATAGCACTGCAATGCTCTTGTGATGTTCTATACAGGCTTGACCCTGGCAGTGACATCAACTTGTCTATCACGTTGGGAGTAACTGGCCTAGCTCTCCTCATGGGCACCGGAAGATGGGAGGTGAATACAATCTCATGTCACTGCCAGGCAGAGATGATCCCAAAAAAAGGAAGACTTGCGATTAAAAACAAAAAAGAGAATGAGAAGGAAAAAGAAAACAACAGAAGATTAAAAAGACAACTCTGAGGATGCAGAAAGGTCACACCAGCAGAGAGAATATAACAAAGAACATATGATGAAGGCTGTCAAAGGCCAACCAACATTCAGCTGTACTGGCAGTATGGCTGAGAATCGTGATGGCTCTGTTGTTGAATTCTACAGCTTTAATTGAATGAACTTCAGGACATTTTCTTTGATTCCCCCCCATATAAGAACAGAAAAATAATCCAAGAATGACTGAGGTTCATGCAAACCTCTTTTGACTGACTTTCACCCACAAAGTCAGTTGTTGAAGAGTCATTTCCCCCCCCCCCATGCCCCCCTCCACATTTTTTAAGCTTTGTTGTTTGCAAAGTGTTTTATATTTTTCCCCATCCAAGTGCCTCAGTCGATCTGTCTAGTTGCCACGATAAGGCAATTCTCCTTTATATGAGATCCCAACAAATGCTCTGGATGCCAATACTGAAAGTGAGCAGGTCAGAAAAACACCAATTATCTAAGTGTTTACACAGATGTGAATAAAAATGTGCAATGTTGATATGAGAAACAGAAAGGCATTCTTCACTTTAAGATAAAGCATTAAAGAAGATTTTAAAAAAACACGTATGAAAAAAGCTAGTTCTTCAAATGCCTCTGACACTTCACGTCCCATTACCTCTTTTGTGTATCTCTTGCATATACAAGAATTATTCTTGTTTTCTCCATTCTCTCTTCAGTTCCTTTTGCATGCTATTCCTTCTTTAGTGATAGATCAAGAGAATCATCCCTCTCCTCCCCTTAAATTAGCTCGCCACCACCACCACACTGAGATACATACACTTCTTAACAGATGAGCCTATTGAAGCCTTAATTGAGATTAAAATTTGACCTCTCTCTGTCAAATTTATTCTGACAACCGATTTCAGCCATGGAGGACAGAACCCAGCCAGTTTCGGTGTTTTGTTCCCAGTCACACATTTTATTCCATGAGTAGTGTATCTGAGGTGAGCAACAGACAAAATAACGTCATCTCACTTCAATTTTGCTGAAAGTCAGTAGAAAGACTGCCAGTGCCTTTAGCGAGACCTTGAATAGAGAACCAGGTCCAAGGCAAGCTCTTCATTTACAAGCACTTGCCAGGAGACTTCTGTACGCTCAATACAGAGCTCTGCAGGCTCTGAAAACCAGTTTAGAACTGGGTGCACTTTTAAACTCTGCAGAGAAGCTCTAAAGCAGATGTGCCTTGAGGTATCATTTATCTATTAAAAAAGTAACAGTATGCCTTAGTTCTAGAAGGTGTCCATGAACAAAAGGTTCTTAATTAACTTGGAAATAACAAAAGAAATGGGAAACCTGATCTTTGATTAGTATCAATCGGATCTGAGGGGGGTTGAGAAAACATCAATAAAATCCATACCATCTTCCCCCTAAGCAGAGTCTCTTTTCCTATACTACGAACAAACAGAAAGTTACCCTATGAAATTGTCACAGAAAGTGTCAAATTGGAATGAGAATCCTGCAAACCACAAAAATACCCTTTTAGACAAAAAATCTCCATGCCACAAATCTAGAAACCAGCACTGAGGGGGTAAGAGAGAAGGACAGAAAACTGCTTTTCCCGGTGGACCGACAGATATAGCATAGACATAATTCTAGCAAAGGGCGGTTTGGCCAGTTGCACAAGAAGATTTCATTTTCTCATGTAGATTATTTAAACAGTGCTCTTCCAATAAAAGACAATGATAAGTATAATCTATATCCAGAACCAGTAAATAGGGAGTAGGAATCATTGCACTGAAAACTGCAAAGGTACACAAAGTTCAGAGGTCTTGCTGAGGAAATTCCTGGAATATTTGCACCTCATGTGATACATATCCAAGTCTGCTGATCATGGTATGCTTAGGCTTCAGTTTTAAAAGATGCCTCCAAAATCACATGCAAAATAAATGATTGTTGAAAAAATTTCGTGAGCACAAACACTCATGAAGAGAAACCAAGCACCTAAGTACCCAAGTATCTCAAGAAAAAAAAAGAACTGAATTACATCTAAAGGCATCAGAATGAGGAGGTTTTTTAACATCAGGTATAGTTTCTGAGGAATCTAGCCGTGAAGACAGAGGGATAAAGATAAGGTAATTAATAAAAATAAGACCATATGAATATATAGACTAGATACATGTATCACTAAACTACTCCAAATCAATATAGCAATATTTTGACAAGTATCAGCAAATCCTAAACCCTTTGTTAATCGAATCATGCATTCCCCTGTGCTGCTGCTTAGCCAATTTTTCACAGTATCACACTGCTGGCTACTACAATGAAGCCACAGCTGTGTTAGCTTTTAGACTTTGGTTTTTGGTTTTGGGGGTTTTTTTTGGGTGAGGGTTTTGTTGGGTTTTTTTGCATCAGCTAGATCTCTCCCGTGCATCTTTGCCATGTCAGCTTCAAACCTGAGCTCTGAATGACTTTAGTGAAGACATACAGCAAGTCCATATAAGAAGCAAGACCCAGTTCTATTGCTGTCCTGGGGCTCTGTGAAACGCTGTCTTTCCTCAGTTCTTAAACAGCAGAATGCGAAGTGATTTGAGAAGTTCCAAGTTCCCATGTTTATCATCTTCTTCCCCTGCATTTCTTCATGGCAGTGTTCAATATTCTGGACTCTGTTGAAAGGCTCATCTCCTGCTTCCTGAGGTTTTGTTTTGGTTTGTGTGTGGTTTTTTTTAAGGATGGGAGTGTTTATTTTCAGCTTGGAGGGGTTTTTTGCTCAATACCTTCTTGATTCCTCACATCACTGCTGAGATGACCTACTGTTTCTTCCTGCCTCCTTTGTCCTCCCAGAGCAATGACACAATGTTCCAATGACATCCCTGTCAGATGCATTTTAGCTGTACTGGAGTACAGTGATGTATTCTATGGACACAATTACTGATAACTGAAACAATGAATTCATGGCTTGTGAGGCACCAGACTACTTAAAATAAAAGGTAAAGCACAGAGTCCAGACAAGCACAGGTAAATAATGCTTTTATGATTACTATTATCATGTTTTCGTAAAGGAGAGGAATGACTTAAGGTAAGGAGCTAAGTTTTAAGCTGGTATAAAATGAGTCTATTTTCATAGGGTCACAAAAGTGAACCGGTTTACACTGTCCAGGGATCTGGTAGCACATCTTTCTCTAAAAGTTTTGGCAGCTCAGTGTAAACCCATTAATCATGAACTACAGTACTACATTTCTGTGAGATCTACAATCACAATGACCCTGCATTATTTATTCTATTTCTTATCTGGCAGGAAAAACAGCCTCCAGGAATCTGCCTGGTGAGGTACAGGACAATGGATGATTTCTGCCTGTGAGGCAACAGCTTCATATTTGGAATGACTAGGTTATCTGAAACCAGAGGTGAAATAGCTAGCAAGAGTTTTCTTCTTTAGGTTAAATAGCATGGTCCTGTTTTCAACTAGTGGAGATATTTCAAAGCATCTTTTTCATTGCTTTAATAGATAACCTTTAAACAGAGTAATTCAGACAAATTCCACACAAGATCTAATAATTTGAAGAGAGGACAGGGAGCCCAAAACTTCCAGTTTCTGTTTCTGATTTTTATTCCCTCTCAGTTTGCGATCTTTTCCTGCCTCCATTCTCTCAATACATCTCCTAGTTGTTACAAGAATGATATTCATCTGAGAGACGGCTATGAGAGTTGGGTTTTTTAGAAGTATGTTTGACAACTCTGGATCAAACCCTGCTGCAAGAAATCGGGTGGGCCTGAGTCTTTGGTTTTTAATCATATTTACTATTTGCACAATAAGTGCCATTCATGTCAACTTTGTATGACCAGGAATGACAGCCAAACAATTTCTACGTAAGAAGCCCTTAGCAAGCAGCTGTTTTGGCATTCAGAAATACAGATTGGCTACAAAATAGATTATAGAAATCATGCAAGTTGTCATGATGTGCCTATTGCAGCTTTATGCTTTGTCACCACAATCCACTCTGAAGATTTAAAGTGTGTAGCCAGATGCAGGGTTTTTTTGAGGACATTTCAGTCCAAGTGATCAGAGGCAGCATTGTTGCTTATGTGTGATTCTACAGTATACATCTGAATGATTCACCCAACAGGTGACAAAAACCCCAGCTTTTCTAGGATCCTAGAAGATAACATTACACAGTATGTGTATCAGTATTTCTAACACAGAGTCATGAACACAAACAGAAAAGTAATTCCCTTCTTGAGGAGTCAGGAAAAAAAGGAAAACAAAAAGAAATAAAAGCAAGGGCAATTCCTACAGTCAGGACAGATACCAAAAAGACTCGCTACTGCCCTGTTTTCTATTTTTAAGTTTCTAATGGGGAATAACAGCACGAAAAAATAACAGATGCAGCAGAATTCCAAGTAAGAACCGGCTTGTTGGTTTAATAGACAAGAACAGCTTTTCCCAGCACCATTATCTAAGCCCATGAAATATCTGAAACAATTATTAGCCACTTACTACAAGGAGGTAGCTGCTCCTCTGCTGGAAAAGACAGACACTATCTGGATTTGTTCATGATAGGCATGAAGAGAGAGCTGGGAGAAAATATGAATAAACCTATTTTTACAGGTTTTTGATACCATAATTGGAAATCCTTAGAACAAAACTTGAATACAGAAGAAAATTGCCCAATTTGAAATGGTTTCTTGTAAGTCTAAAACTTAGGCCAATTTCCTGAGGTTGGCAAACATTTCAGTTACCATTGCCATCCCTAATCACAGCAAGTTTTTTCTTTCCAGTATTGGCTTTTCTCTGAATTTGAAACCCAAGCTGAATGCAAACCCACATCAAGCAGAAACAGGATAAACCAGATCCATGCTGCGCCTGTATGGGTAAAGCTGCAGAGATTCTTGCTGCTCTAGTCACAATAATAGCTTTTCAGCTGAAAAACTACTGGTCCAATTCAGCAACTGACTGCTTTCCTCCTGTGCCACACAAAGCCACAGAAAAATGAAGCTAGCCTTCTGCTAGTTTTTTTAACATATGTTAGCTGGGACACAGCAGCGTAGAATCTTAGAAGCTTGTAAAATGAATTAAGCAGACAAACGCACTGTATTTGCTTTCAGTTCAACAGGAAGCTCTAATATTGAATACATATGAAGGAAGAGACATGCTAAATTGAACGAGCCTGGAGGCTTAAAGTGATATTAATTCCACTTGCATTCAACCATGTGGATCCAATGATCAAAGGGATTTAGAAGCAAGAAGGGAATAATGGAAATATCAACACTCAGCAATACTCCATTGCCTCAGGGCAGCACAGGACAGTAACAGATGTCCGGAGAGCAGCAGGGCTATCTCTGCTCAAATCGAAAGGAGACAGGAACTACAGTCACACCGGATTGTCATGCACCAACCTCAAATCTTCAAGATGCTGTTATGAAAAG